>NC_091987.1:11078148-11746790 GCF_044704955.1 Pristiophorus japonicus
CTCTCTCCTCCACTTTCTCTCTCTCTCTCCCACTCTCTCTCTCTCCCTCTCTCTCTCTCCCCCACTCTCTCTCTCTCTCTCTCCCTCTTGGCTCCCCGCCGCTTCTCTGCTCGCTGCTGTCACCGCCGCTCTCGGCCCCTGGCCCGCCCTGGCGGCGGGGTGGGGGGGCACGGGGAGGGAGGGGGAAGGCCGGGGCCTGAGCGGGCAAAAACAATTGGAGCTTCAGGTCCTACTTCTCGGAGAGAATGATTCAGGGCTGAGGAGGGGGTAGGGGGACGGTGGGGGGGGGGGAGGGAGAGGGGCGGAGCTTTACAGGGGGTGGGGCTTGAATGTCTGTCAAAAAAGTGCAGTAGAAATAGTTACACTGTGATAAATTACTCTTATCTATCCTTCTTTAATCCAAAATGGGTGACCCGGGGGCCCGATCTCGTCACACATACATCTGCAGGGTTGCCAAGGGGCATTTAAAAAAAAAATTGGGGGGTTCAGTTTCTTTGAACACTTTAATTTATCAGTTGTAAAAAATATTGGTGGTGGCGGAAAGAAAGGCTGTTTGACTGACAGGTGAATCCAATTGGGTATCTGCCCGCTTTACCATTGACCATGGGAAGGCAGTGCAATCTAGAATGGCGGGAGAATAGGTTGGAGGCGGGAGGTCATGTGATGTAACCTCCAGGAATACGTCCAATCAGCGTTGGCGATCTTGCATTCGGCGGGATGCTTGCAGATGCTGGGAGTCACAGGAGTTTGTTCAACCGAAGCAATTAACTCGGCCTTCCCCCCCCTCCCCCAGGCTTCAGCAAAGAGCTCATTACTCACATTACAGGTATTTTGTTTTCATGTCTGTCCTCTCCAGGCGTTTGAACTCCAGACCCCAGCAACACCACAAATTAGATAGATGTATGTTCCCTGCGGTTTACAATCATTAGATAGTGAAAGACTGCTAATTCACAATGTATTCAGGTGGTTTTTCTGCTTTTCCCATTTGGCCCCTGCAACGGTCTCAATCCTCGCTGCAAATTGGTCTATTTTAATCTTTCAGGCAGCGTCGTCACTGAATCTTATTTTGTCTTTCGGCATCTCATTCTAAATAAAAATAAGATTTTTTTTTTTAAACTGACAGTTTGGCAAGGCGGTTGCATCTGAGGAGAATATCATCACCAGGGAGCTCCACGTCTGCGTGTTGGTGCCAATTATAAATAAACCAGCTCGTAATATTTAGTGTCAGCAGTCAAGACAATTAAAAAAAAATTATTCCATTACAATGTATTGAAACGAAGAAAACAGCTGCTGTCTTAATCTGATGTCTTACGTGGTAAATAAACTGCCAGGTGTGAGCTGACCTGTAAAGATTCAGAAGGTATCGGCTGAAGAACAAAAGAACATAAGTAATAGGAGCAGGAGTAGACCATTTGGCCCCTCGAGCCTGCTCTTTCCATTTAATAAGATCACGGCTGATCTGATCATGGACTCAGGTCCACTTCCCCGCCCGCTCCCCATAACCCGTTACTCCCTTATCGCTCAAAAATCTGTCCAGCTCCGCCTTAAATATATTCAAAGACCCAGCCTCCACAGCTCTCTGGGGCAGAGAATTCCACAGATTTACAACCCTCTGAGAGAAGAAATTCCTCCTCATCCCAGTTTTAAATGGGCGGACCCTTATTCTGAGACTACGTCCCCTGGTTTTAATTTCCCCTATGGGTGGAAATATCCTCTCTGCAGCCACCTTGTCGAGCCCCCTCATTATCTTATATGTTTTGATAAGATCACCTCTCATTCTTCTGAGCTCCCATGTGTATAGGCCCAACCTACTCAACCTTTCCTCATCAGTCAACCCCCTCATCTCTGGAATCAACCGAGTGAACCTTCTCTGAACAGTCTCCAATGCAAGTATATCCTTCCTTAAATACGACGACCAAAACTGTATGCAGTACTCGAGGTGTGACCTCACCAATACCCTGTACAGTTGTAGCAGGGCTTCTCTGCTTCCCAGTCTGCCTGCTGTGTTACCTGATCTCAGTCATGGCCGTCAAACGATGCTGCATTCATCCTCAGAACCCCCTTGAGCTAGAGAGGGAAAAATAAGCTCAAAGCTCTAACAACAACAAGTTGTATTTGTATAGCGCCTTTAATGCAGTAAAATGTCCCAGGGAGCTCCACAGGAGGGTTATCAAACAAAATTTGACACAGAGCTGCGTAAGGAGAAATTAGGACAGGCATCAAAACCTTGGCCAAAGAGGTAGGTTTTATGGAGCTACTCAAAGGGCTTGTATTCACTGGAATTCAGAAGAATGAGAGGGGACCTCATGGAAACGTTTAAAATTCTGACGGGTTTAGACAGGTTAGATGCAGGAAGAATGTTCCCAATGTTGGGGAAGTCCAGAACCAGGGGTCACAGTCTGAGGATAAGGGGTAAGCCATTTAGAACCGAGATGAGGAGAAACTTCTTCACCCAGAGAGTGGTGAACCTGTGGAATTCTCTACCACAGAAAGTAGTTGAGGCCAATTCACTAAATATATTCAAAAGAGAGTTAGATGAAGTCCTTACTACTCGGGGGATCAAGGGTTATGGCGAGAAAGCAGGAAGGGGGTACTGAAGTTTCCTGTTTAGCCATGAACTCATTGAATGGCGGTGCAGGCTAGAAGGGCTGAATGGCCTGCTCCTGCACCTATTTTCTATGTTTCTATGTTTCTAAGAAGGAGAGAGAGGTGGAAAGGTTTAGGGAGGTGGATTCCAGGGCTTAAGGCCCAGGCAACAGAAGGGACGGCCACCAATTGAAGAATTGCGTGCATGTCAGGTAAGAACAGAATTGGATTTTGACAGCTACGTTCCAACATACCTGGTTGAATTAGCCTCCCACAACTCAGTTTGGAAGTTTAATCACATGACCTAATTCCTCCAACAGCCCCGCCCTCACAATCCCGCCATTGGTCACCTGACATGTCCATCCCAGCAGAGTCCCGCCTTCCCACGGCCAATTGGAAATCAACAAAATGCCTCGTCATTACCCAGTTGGACGATTATTGTCTATTCTGTCAGCCGAGCATCCTTTTATTTACCCCGCCCATCTCCAATATTTTTATAACGACTAAACAAAAGTGGTCAAAGAAAATGAAGAAGACACTTTTTTTTCAATGCTCCCTATGAGTCTTCTCTCGGGTGTTGCTGCCAACAGTGTGTCCTGGATATTAATCTTCAATTCCTGGAGACTCCAGGCCAATCCTGGAGGGTTGGCAACAGTAGATTTGAGTCGCCGTGTCTTGGAATGATGGGAGACAGCTTCTGTCGCCACTCCATTGAGTTCCTGATCTCGGCCTTGCCGCTGTGCGGGCAGTCACGGGCGGACTACGAGTGCGATTGGTTGGTGGCCTCAGACCAACTGCCCTTACACTCACAGCTGAACATTGGCCAGGTAGGCCCTCACCAAAATGCAGGGGGGTGGGGGGCAGGGTGGGGGCACTAATTGGAGAGCTGACAGGTTGTATAATTCTATGATTTCGACCCTTAAACCTTGACCGAAGAGGTAGGTTTTAAGGAGCAACTTAAAGGAGAAGAGAGAGGTAGAGAGGCGGAGAGGTTTGCGGGGGGAATTCCAGAGCTTAGGGCCCAGGCAGCTGAAGGCACGGCCGCCAATTGAAGAAGTGCGTGCATGTCGGGTAAGAACAGAATTTGATTTTGACAGTTACATTCCACCATACCTGGTTGAATTAGCCTCGTCCAACTCTGGTTGGAGGTTTACGAAACTCTATGTAAATTTGAGGTGATCCAAAACTTGGCAGCCCATGTCCTAACTCGCACCAGATCCCGCTCACCCATCACCCCCTGTGCTCGCTGACCTACATTGGCTCCCAGTCTGGCAACGCCTCGATTTCAAAATTCTCATCCTTGTTTACAAATCACTCCATGGCCTCGCCCCTCCCTATCTCTGTAAGCTCCTCCAGATCCACAACCCCCCGAGATGTCTGCGCTCCTCTAATTCTGCCCGCTTGAGCATCCCTGATTATAATCGCTCCACCATTGGTGGCCGTGCCTTCAGTTCCCTCGGCCCAAGCTCTGGAACTCCCTCCCTAAACCTCTCCGCCTCTCTACCTCGCTTTCCTCCTTTAAGATGCTCCTTAAAACCTACCTCTTTGACCAAGCTTTGGTCAACTGCCGTAATTTCTTCTTATGTGGCTCGGTGTCAAATTTATGTGCTTTGTCTTGTAACACTGCTGTGAAGCACCTTGCGATGTTTTAGTACATTAAAGGCGCTATATAAATAAAAATTGTTGTTGTTTTTGTTTAATCACATGACCTAATTCTTCCAATTGCCCCACCCCCACAATCCCGCCATTGGTCGCCTGAGAAGAAAAAAAGTGGAACTATTGCTTCAGTTGACCTGTTAGCGATTTGGGCGGCAATTCTCCACTCACTCCTGGCTCAGCTTGGTCCAGTTGTTGAGTGATCCATTCCAGTTCAAATTGTATGGTCGCGGGAAGTATAACCAGACAGTGTTGGCAAAGCTGCATCTGTGAAGATGGATAGGTGCTAAGGTTCCGTCAAAATATGGATAGAAATTGATTGGCGGTATGCGCAGTATTCTGCGAGTAACGAGCCTCACTCAGTCACTGACCTCCATGATCATAGGCAGTCCCTCACAATTGAGGAAGACTTGCTTTCACTCTTAAAATGAGTCCTTAGGTGGCTGAACAGTCCAATACGAGAACCACAGTCTCTGTCACAGGTGGGACAGATAGTCGTTGAGGGAAGGGGTGGGTGGGACTGTTTCCGCTGCCTGCGCTTGGTTTCTGCATGCTCTCGACGACGAGACTCGAGGTGCTCAGCGCCCTCCCGGATGCACTTCCTCCACTTGGGGCGGTCTTTGGCCAGGGACTCCCAGGTGTCAGTGGGAATGTTGCACTTTATCAGGGAGGCTTTGAGGGTGTCCTTGTAACGTTTCTGCTGCCCACCTTTGGCTCGTTTGCCGTGAAGGAGCTCCGAGTAGAGCGCTTGCTTTGGGAGTCTCGTGTCTGGCATGTGGACTATGTGGCCTGCCCAGCGGAGTTGATCTAGTGTGGTCAGTGCTTCAATGCTGGGGATGTTGGCCTGGTCGAGGACGCTAATGTTGGTGCGTCTGTCCTCCCAGGGGATTTGTCGGATCTTGCGGAGACATCGTTGGTGGTATTTCTCCATGAACCCTTGCGCTCACTCACCCTTTTCCTTTCTCTCCTTTTCCGTTCCGACTCACTGCAGTTCCTCCCGTAATTCATGTGCCCAGGAGGTCAGCGAATGCAACAGCAGATCGCCAGGAGTCCGTGACACTGATGTGCACTGCGACCGGTTCGCCAGAACCCAACATCAGCTGGTACAGGTAAGGGGCAGGTCGCATTCCCGACAGCATTCCTCCTACGCTGCGTGCGCGCGTGCATGACCCAGCAGCAGTCGGGAAGGTACCACGCAGGTCGCTCACCGGCGGTTCCCTCCGGAATACCGCGCGTACGTAGCCGCGCAGCACATTTAAAGGGACCGCGCGCGGGAAAAAAAATTAGCGGGACCACTGAAATAAAAACAGAAAATGCTGGAAACACTCAGTAGTTCAGGCAACATCTGTGGAGAGAGAAACAGAGTTAGCGTTTCAGGTCGAGACTTTCCGTCAGAACTAAGGTAGCTTGACAAGGTGGATGCAGAGAGAATGTTTCCACAGATGGGGGAGACTAGAACTAGGGAGCATAATCTTAGAATAAGGGGCCGCCCATTTAAAACTGAGATGAGGAGGAATTTCTTCTCTCAGAGGGGTGTAAATCTGTGGAATTCGCCATCTCAGAGAGCTGTGGAAGCTGGGACATTGAATAAATTTAAGACAGAGATAGACAGTTTCTTAACCAATAAGGGAGTAAGGGGTTATGGGGAGCGGGCAGGGAAGTGGACCTGAGTCCATGATCGTATTAAATGGCGGAGCAGGCTCGAGGGGCCGTATGGCCTACTCCTGCTCCTATTTCTTAAGTTCTTATGTAGAACTGCTTAGAGGGAACATTGATTGCCAACACTTTGGAATTGTTCTGGAGTCTACAGGAATTGAAAATGGTGGGAGCAAAACCGGGAGAAAGAAATCATAGGGACATTCATTAAATGCTGCATTTTTAGAAATTTTCTTTGAACAATTTTATTAGATTATAGATTAGAGAAGGTTGGGGTGGGGTGCCGGAGGGGGGGTGGCGGGGTGAGAAGGCCGTTGGAGGCATGAGTTCATGTGATGAAACCTCCAGGAATATGTCCAACCAGAGTTAGCAACTCTCGGGGGAGGGGAAGGTCAAGCCTGAGCTTTCCATCCCGATGACTGAATCGGGGAATACGGAAAGACAGACTTTCAGGATCTGGGGAGGAAGTTAACGAGCAGTACCTCGAGTTTAGTCATCTCTCGATTACCCCTAGCGCCAAGGGTTAGTGAGCAGTAAAATTAGACACGGGACACCCTCAAAGCCTCCTTGATAAAGTGCAACATCCCCACCGACACTTGGGGCCAAAGACTGCCCTAAGTGAAGGAAGTGCATCCGGGAGGGCGCTGAGCACCTCGAGCAGAAGGAGCGTGCAGCAAGCCAGTCCCACCCACCCTTTCCTTCAACCACTGTCTGTCCCACCTGCGACAGGGACTGTGGCTCTCATATTCGGCTGTCAGTCACCTGAGAACTCACCTCAGGAGTGGAAGCAAGTCTTCCTCGATTCCGAGGGACTGCCTACGATGGTGATGAATACACGGGAATGTGTGGCTGGAGAAACGGTGCAGGAGGGAGGGCTTCCGATTACTGGGGCACTGGGGCCAGTCTGGGCAGGTGGGAGCTGTACAAGCTGGACATGTCGGAACTGAACAGAGCTGGGACCAGTGTCCTCACGGGAAGGTTTACTAGTGTAATTTAGCAGGGGGAGGGGCTTGAGGATGAAGCACGAGAGAGGAGATGCAAGGTGTACAGAGGACTGGGAGAGACAAACAGCATTAGAATAAAAAGTTGTTCAGAAATAGGAGGGATCAGACAGGAGGGAAATACGAGACAGACTAAGATGGGTTTAGCATGCGTAAATGCACAGAGCGTGGTATATAAGGTTGGTGAGCTGCAGGAACAAGTAGTCACATGGGATTATGATATAGTGGCAATAACGGACACCTGGCTCAAACAACAACAACTTGTATTTATATAGCGCCTTTAACGTAGTCAAACCTCCCAAGGCACTTCACAAGAGTGTTTTAAGACAAAAAAATAAATTTGACACTGAGCCACATAAGAAGAAATTACAGAAGAAGAGATAACCAAAAGCTGAGTCAAAGAGGCAGGTTTTAAGGAGCGTCTTAAAGGAGGCAAGAAAGGTAGCGAGGCGGAGAGCTTTAGGGAGGGTAGTTCCAGAGCTGGGGGCCCAGGAAGCTGAAGGAACGGCCACCAATGGTTGAGCGATTATAATCAGGGATGCTCAAGAGGGCAGAATTTGAGGAGCGCAGACATCTCGGGGAGGTTGTGAGACTGAAGGATATTACAGAGTTAGGGAGGGGCGAGGCCACGGAGGGATTTGTAAACAAGGATGAGGATTTTGAAATCGAGTTATGGAGGTATGAGCACTTAATATTCCTGGCTACAATATATTCAGGAAAGATAGGGAAGGAAAATGGAGGAGATTTAGCTATATTGATCACTGTTGCAGCACTAGAAAGGGATGATGTACTTGAAGGTACAAAGACAGAATCTATTTGGTTGGAATTAAGGAACAACAGAGGAGCTATTACTTTGCTGGGTATATGCTATGAGCAACCAAATAGTGGGAAGGGGATAGAGGAGCACATTTTCTGGCAAATTGGAGAAAGATGCAAGAACTACAGAGTAGTGATAATGGCAGGCTGCGATTATCCTAATATAAACTGAGAAATAACCGTGTAAAGGGAAAAGTGGGGAAATAATTCCTGAAGTGGGTACGAGAATGTTCTTGATCAGTATATTCCCAGCCCACCGAGGAAGGAAGCAGTGCTGGATCTGGTTCTGGAGCATGAAGAGGGGCAGGTGGAGCATGTTTCAATAGGGGAGCATTTGGGGAACAGCGATCACAATATCATAAGGTTTAGAGTAGTTATGGAAAAGGACAAGGAAAAATCAAATGCGAAAACCTTCACTTGGAGGAGGGCTAATTTCAGTGAGTTGGAAAGGGATCCGGCCCAGGTGGATTGGATTGAGGGAGGCCTGCACGGAGGGGACAGTCTGGACACATTCCCACGAGGGGGAAAGGAAGGGCAGCCAAAGCTAGACATCCCTGGATGATTATACTAGGCCTCGAAATTCGCTAGCAACCATTTTTGGGGGCCTTACCCGCAGAGTGATAACAATACAGAACCAAGCTGAATACCAGAAGTGTAGGTGTGAACTAAAATATCTAATAAGAGGGGCAAAGATAGTGTATGAGACTGGATCAGCAGGTCACGTAAAAGGGAGCCCAAATCTCTTTTATAATCATATAAATGGTGAAATATAGTCAAAGGAAGAGTGCAGCTGATTAGGGACCAGAAAAGAAATCTTCTTGTGGAGGCAGAGGGAATGGCTGAATACTTTGCATCTGTCTTTACTGAAGAAGAGGATGCTGCCAAAGTCACAGTAAAGGTGGAGGTAGCAGAGAAATTGGATGGGATAAGAACAGATAAAGAGAAGGTACTTAAAAGGTTGGCAATGTTCCAAGTATGTCCGGATGGGAGGCATCCTAGGTTACTGAGTGAAGTAAGTGGGGAAATTGCAGAAGCTCTGGTCACATATCTGCCAATCCTCCACAGATATGGGAGTGGTGCCCGAGGACTGGAGGATTGCAAATGTTACACCATGTTTGAAGAAGGGGACAGGAATAAACATGGCAACTATAGGCCAGTCAACCTAACGTCCGTGGTGGGGAACTTTTAGAGACAATAATCCAGACAATATTAATTGGCACTTGCAAAAATATGGTTTAATAAATGAAAGCTAGCTCAGATTGGTTAAAGGCAAATCATGTTTGATTAACTTAATTGAGTTATTTGATGAAGTAATGGAGAGGGCTTATAAGGGTATTATGGTTATTGTAAAGGATATGGACTTTCAAAAGGTCTTTGATAAAGTATCATATAATAGACAAAATTGAAGCCCATGGAATTGATAGTGGCTGCATAGCTATGAAATTGGTTACAGCAGAGAGTAATGGTGAACGGTTGTTTATGAGACTGGAAAGAAATGTGAAGTGGTGTTCCCCAGGGGTAGGTGTTGGGACCACTGATATTTTGATATATATATTAATGATCTGGACCTGGGAGACAGATCTTACATTCAACGGTTGCAGATGACACAAAACTAGGAAATGTAGTAAAGAGACTTCAGGAGGACATAGACAGACTGGTGAAAAGGACAGACACATGGCAGATGGAATTTAGCATAGAGAAATGTGACATGATTCAATTTGGCAGGAAGAATGTGGAGAGGCAACATAAACTAAATGGTACAATTTAAAAAGAGGTGCAGGAACAGAGAGCCCTGGGCGTGTGCGTATGCAAGTCTTTGAAGGTGGCAGCACAAGTTGGGAAGGTTGTTAAAAAGGCACACGGGATCCTTGGCCTTATGAATAGAGGCGTGGAGTACTAAAGCAAGGAAGTTATGCTAAGCCTTTATGAAACACTGGTTAGGCCCCAGTTGGAGTATTATGGCCAGTTCTGGGCACCACACTGTCATCATAATCATCAAGTCATAGGCGGTTCCTCGAACGAGGATGACTTGCTTCCACATGAGTTCACAGATGTTTCAATGAAGGACCCGATATTCCAGTCCTGAACTCCAATTGAAGGCGTGGAAGATGTCTGCGTGTGGATTTTTTTAATGTGTGCTGACCGTTGTATACCAGCCACCACACGGGCTTGACAAAGCTCGGTCTTCATCCAGTGGCAAGGGTCGAGCCAGGACGACTGGAGACCTGCTCTGTTACAAGGACCTAGCGCACACACATATCGCAGTGTGAACTGGCACGTCCTGCCCCTGGGCCCTCGGCTCTTCTGGGCCCCGTACCCTCATTTGCCACACCTCCACCAAGGATATCAAGGCCATTAGAAAGAGTGCAGAGAAGATTTATTAGATTGGTACCAGGGCTGAAAGACTTCAGTTATGTGGGGAGACTGGAGAAACTGAGGTTGTTCTCCTTGAGGCAGAAAATGTTGGGAAGAGATTTGATAGAGGTGTTCAAAATCATGGAGGGTTTTGATGAAGTAAATATAGGAGAAGCTGTTTCCAGTGGCAGGAGGGTTGGTAAAGAGAGGCAGAGATTTAAGGTAATTGGCAAAAGAACCAGAGGCACCATGAGATAAAGACTATTTCATGCAGCGAGTTGTGAGGATCTGGAATGCACTGCCTGAAGGGGCGGTGGAAGCAGACCCCCCAGTGATAAAAGGGAATTAGATAAATATTTGAAGGGGGAAACGCGCTGTGCGACGGAGAAAGAGCTGGCACAGTCACATAAGAACATAAGAAATAGGTGCAGGAGTAGGCCATTTGGCTCCTCGAGCCTGCTCAGCCATTCAATAAGATCATGGCTGATCATGGACTCAGCTCCACTTCTCTGTCCGCTCCCCATAACCCTTTACTCCCGTCATGATGGGCTGAATGGCCTCCTTCTCTGTTGCATCATTCTATGATTTGAACAGTTGCTCTGTGTTTAAGATGATTGATGAATTCTGGACTCTATGACGTTCGTTAGATTGTAGACACAATAGCAGGTCAAGATTCAGTTCAGCTGCTGTCTATGTGTGTGTGTGTGTATTTCTCTCAGACAAAGGAAGGGACTTATAGCTCTTTTCATGACATCAGGACATCCCAAAGCGCTTCTCGGCCAATGAAGTGCTTTTTGAAGTGTAGTCACTGTTGTAATGTAGGAAGTGTAGCTGACAATTCACACGCAGCAAGCTCCCACAAACAACAATAAGATACAGACAATGACCATGAAATTCCGATGTCCCGGGACCGTATGAAGTTCCTACGGACTCGGGAAGGCATCGGAAAAGCCGGGTTTCAGCGCGCAATGCGCATGCGCTGAAAACCGGCTTTTCCGATCTGTCAAGTTTCTGGCTTGACAGATCTCGCGCATATCGGGAGCGAGAACACTTGCAGGGCAAGATTTGCGATATTTACGAATATCTTGCCCTGCAAATATCCTTTAAAATCTTGCGCTGAAAAAACAGGGGTATTGCCTACTTTTACAGGCACAAGTGTTTAAAAATACACAGAAACATTTTAAAATAAAGTTATAAAAACACATTTTATTGTTAAAAACCCTTCCCACTACAGTAAGTTTATTTTAAGGCTTAATTAAAAGAACTTTAAAAAAGCCGGGAAAATATTTTTTTAATAACAACTTTAATTTAAATGAATGTTAAATATGTAGTTTATTTTCTATTTTTTATTGTGTTTTGTGAGTTTAGTGGGAGGGGGGTGGGTTCTCATTCATAGTAATAGGAGTTCTGGACTTACGGAAATCCTATTGCTATGAATGAGAATCTATACTACACCTGATTGGCTGCTGTCCCCAGCTCCCAGCCTGCGCACGTCCCCACGTGCACGCACTGCAACGCGCAGTCACGGGAGGCCTCAGGCTCGGAAGTTCCAACAGGCGCAGCAGCAACAGGTAAGTATGCATCTTTTTTCCCTCTTTCATTCATTTGCCTGCGGGAAGACCTCAATCGGAATTTCAGACCCAATATGTTGAAGGATAGATATTGGCCAGGACACTGAGAGGACTCTTCTGCTCTTCCACAACAATTCTGTGGGATCTTTTACATCCACCTAAAAAGAACATATAAGAACATAAGAAATAGGAGCAGGAGTGTCGTCCATTTGGCCCCTCGAGCCTGTTCCGCCATTCAATAAGATCATGGCTGATTGGGGGACGGACAGTATTCAGCACTCTCAAGTCAGGCCAAGTCAGATTCATCATGCAGAGTATATTGAGTATCCATTGCCCCAACTGGTGCTCCAGATCAAGTATAATACAGACCTTGGTCTTTTATCCTCTAACAATTCGCAAGTTCCTTCGTGCGCCCTGCGTACTGAAATCACTATAATATGACACAGCTCTACAATGAAGCTATGTCGAAAAATCACTTGATAATCAAAGGGTTGGATATCGAGCCATTGAAGGAGATATTAAGCAAGGTGGGTTGACAGTGGCACTTAATAAAAATGAATGGATTGATGGATCAGTCAGACGCTCAACAACAACAATACCGTTGTCAATGTCGGAAATATTAAGCAGTTCTTTGATTTGACAGAATAAGACAGTTGAACTATATTTTTATGGGCTTACCATTGTTTTACACACGGGGGCGACACGGAGGAAGCAAAACCGTACCAGAAAGCAATGACAGATGTCAATTGTAATTGTAAATGAATTGTACCTCATAAATAGTGTGCACTTTTACTGGAATTGAAATGTATGTTTGTGCAGCCAGATTGATAAATCTGTCACCGGTAGCCCAGTGGCAGCTGCTAATAAATGTAATTGCACGAAGAGGTGCTCTCACTAAGTGGCCTTGCAGCGGTCTGGAGGTCCCGTGCAGCCGACTCACTGACTCGTCAATGGAAAAAACGCACATGCACAGAAATTTAAACGGGCCATGCACCCCTGAAAGAAAAAATCTCGAGGGGAACATTGACAGTATGTAATTGAACCAGAAGGACCCAGGTGTCTGTTTTCCCAACCGCGTCCGTGTTCAGAAGGCACGCGCAGACGCGAGAAGGAAGAAGAGAGCCAAGCAATCCGCAGGGTCGTTCTGTCACTGAGCTTTCCTCCTGCTCTCTCGCTGACTCTTGCCGGAGTCATCACCATCGTCACCATCATAGGCAATCCCTCCAAGTGAGGATGACTTGCTTCTACGCCGAGAACAGATGAGTTCACAGGTGTTTCAATGATATTCCGGATCCCGATCTACATGTTGAAGGGTGGAAGATGCCTGTGCGTGGATTTTTTTAACGTGGGGTGACCGTTGCACACCAGCCACCACACGGGGCTTGACAGAACTAGGTCTTGGTCCAGTGGCAAGGATTAACCAGGACGACTGGAGACCAGCTCTGCTGCACGGACCTAGTGCGCACACATATCGCAGTGTGGGCTGGGCCCGTGCTGCCCCTGGGCCCTCGCCTCTTCTGGGCCCCCGAACTCACGCCTCTCCGAGGCCCCGATCACATCCCTCTACGAACTCTTGCCGCTCCTTCGCCCCGACCTCCCTGCTCCTGCTGTACCTGCCCGCACTGCAATCGGCGACCTGCAGCAGCACGCACTGCTCCCTGCAGTGACATGCCGCCACACGTTGTTCCCTCCAATGGCCCCGGCCTGCTGATGGTCTTGCAGGCCAGGACCACGCCGATTTCTTGCCAGAGTAAGGTTCCGTTGGCACCGTCGCCTCTTCCAGCTGGCCGGTCTTCATGTGTCGCCGGCTGGGCAGTGAGTGCTGGCAGGCTGTTCGACAGCGGGAGGCATCACAGCTGAGCCCGACGCTGTCGTCCCCTGAGGTGCAGCCGCCTGCTCCTTTCAGCAGGACGGGGAAGAACTCTTCAATTCACTCATATCAATAATGAACCTGTTAATTCATTCAGCTCAGTAATTCAATTGATTCATATCGGTAATTAATACAGGTTGAACCTCCTTTATCCAGAATTCCCTTATCCGGAACCGCCCCTCATTCAGAACCATTCCCGGCCACCGGGTGGCGCAGGCGCAGAACTCCGACATGAACAAATTGAACAAATCGAAGTCCTTCCTCGCTACCGACTCCCGCAATCGCTGGCCTGACCCCACGATCCACCGCCCCCGCCATGATCTCTCTGCCACACTACCAGCCCCAAGCCAGCCAGCCCCGATATACCCTTGCTCCGTACCTGTACCATCCAATTTTAACGTGACCATGCCTCGTCCGAAAAATCCCATAACAGACCAGGTCAGGTCCCGAGGGTTCCGGATACGGCAGGTTCAATTTGTATATTAATTCATTCATATCAGTAATGAACACTTTAATTGATTTATATCAGTAATTTACACTCTAATTGTTTCATGTCAGTAATGATAATTGATTGAACACTTTAATTCATTAATATCAGTACTAAATGGATTAATTTATTTGTTCAGCCAAGTGGATCAGCCCCTGGCCTGGTTTCCCCTCTTACTTATATTATCAGCTGTGGCTCAGTGGGCAGCACTTTTGCCTCTGAGTCAGAAGGTTGTGGGTTCAAGTCCCACTCCAGGAATTTGAGCATAAAGAAATCTTGGCTGACATTCCAGTGCAGTGCTGAGGGAGTGCTGCACCGTCTGACGGATGAGACGTTAAACCGAGGTTCCGTCTGCTCTCTCAGGTGGATGTAAAAGATCCCAAGGTACTATTTTGAAGAAGAGCAGGGGAGTTCTTCCTGGTGTCTTGGTCAATATTTATCCCTCAATCAACATAACAAAAACAGATTATCTGGTCATTATCACATTGCTGTTCGTGGGAGCTTGCTGTGCGCAAATTGGCTGCCACGTTTCCTGCATTACAACCGTGACCACACTCCAAAAGTACTTCATTGACTGTAAAGCGCTTTGAGACGTCTGGCAAACTGCATTCCCTCGCCACACAGTCTACCCTCCTCCCAGCAACTGTCACAGGATGAATCAGACTTTTCGTAACACTATCATAGAATCGTTGAATATTTACAGCGCGGAAGAAGGCCATTCGGCCTATACTAGCTCTCAGCTAGTCCCACTCCCCTGCCCATTCCCAGTAGCCCTGCAGATTTGTTTCCTTCAGAAAGCTATCCAACTCCCTGTTGAAAGATAAGATTTAGTCTGCCTCCATCACCCTTTCAGGCAGTGCATTCCAGATCCTAACCACTCGCTGCGTAAAAGAGTTTTTCTTGCATTGCCTTTGGTTCTTTTGCCAATCACCTTAAATCTGTGTCCTCTGGTTCTCGACCCTTCCGCCACTGTGACCCTCGGGGAAGTCTTTGATTCACAGTCGAGCTTATCACACCGTTCCTTCTCCTTCACAAAGACCACCAACTTCCACCTCTGTAACATTGCCCGTCTCCATCTCCGCCTATCTGCTGCTGAAACCCTCATCCGTGCCTTTGTTACCGCCAGACTCGACAACACAATGCTCTCATGGCCAGCCTCACATTTTCCATACTCCATAAACTTGAGCGCGTTCAAAACTCTGCTTCTCATAATCTAACTCACTAAAAATAGCTCTCATCCATCACATTGCGCTCGGTGACCGACATTGGCTCCCAGCCCGCTGACAACTCAAATTTAAAGTTCTCCAATATTGTATTCAGATCCCTTCAAACTCGGCCCTCCCTATCTCTTTAACCTCCTCCAGCCCTACAATTTTTCGTAAGAACATTAGAACATATAAAATAGGAGCAGGAGTAGGCCACCTGGCCCCTCGAGCCTGCTCCGCCATTCGATACGATCATGGCTGATCTGATCATGGACTCAGCTCCACTTCCCCGCCTGCTCCACATAACCCTTTACTCCCTTATCACTCATAAATCTGTCTATCCCCGCCTTAAATATATTCAATGTCCCAGCCTCCACAGCTTTCTGAGGCAGAGAATTCCACAGATTTATAAACCTCAGAGAAGAAATTCCTCCCCAGCTCAGTTTTAAATGGGCGGCCCCTTATTCTGAGACTATAACCCCTAGTTTTAGTTTCCCCTCTGAGTGGAAATATCCTCTCTGCATCCACCTAGTCGAGCTCTCTCATTAACTTACATGTTTCGATAAAATCACCTCTCATCCTTCTGAACTCCAATGTGTATAGGCCCAACCTACTCAACCTATCTTCATAAGTCAACCCCCTCATATCCGGAATCAACCTAGTGAACCTTCTCTGAACGGCCTCCAATGCAAGTATAACTTTCCTTAAATACAGAGACCAAAACTGCACACAATACTCCAGGTGTGGCCTCACCAATACCCTGTACAGTTGTAGCAGGAATTCTCTGCTTTTATACTTTATCCCCCTTGCAATAAAGGCCAACATTCCATTTGCCTTCCTCATTACTTGCTGTACCTGCATACTAACTTTTTGTGTTTCATGCACAAGCACATCCAGGTCCCTCTGCACTACAGCGCTTTGAAATTTTCCTCGATTTAAATTATAATTTGCTTTTCTATTTTTTCTTCCAAAGTGGATAACATCACAGTTTCCCACATTATACTCCATCTGCCAAATTTTTACCCACTCACTTAGCCTGTCTATATCCCTTTGCAGATTTTTTGTGTCCTCCTCACAATTTGCTTTCCCGCCCATCTTTGTATCATCAGCAAACTTGGCCACATTACACTCGGTACCTTCATCCAAGTCTTTAATATAGATTGTAAATAGTTGAGGCCCCAGCACCGATCCCTGCGGCACCCCAACCAGAAAATGACCCATTTATCCTGACTCTCTGTTTTCTGTTCGTTAGCCAATCCTCTATCATTGCTAATATATTACCCCCAACCCCGTGAACTTTTATCTTGTGCAGTAATCTTCTGTGCGTTCATCTAATACTGACCTCTTTCGTATTCCCCACTCCCTTCACCCTATCATTGACAGCTGTGCCTCAACCAACCAGGCCCTAAGCTCTAAAATTCTCTTGCTAGAACTCTCCACCTCTCCATCTCTCTCTCCCCTTTAAGACATTCCATAAAATCGAGCTCTTTGGCCAAGCTTTTAATAGCCTCTCAATCATAGGATCATAGATATTTACAGCACAGAAGGAGGCCATTCGGCCCAGCGTGTCCGCACCGGCCGACAAAGAGCTATCCAGCCTAATCCCACTTTCCAGCTCTTGGTCCGTAGCCCTGTAGGTTACAGCACTTCAAGTGCACAACTTAATACTTTTTAAATGTAATGAGGGTTTATGCCTCTACCACCCTTTCAGGCAGTGAGTTCCAGATCCTCACCACTCTCTGGGTGAGAAAAGTTCTCCTCAAATCGCCTCTAAACCTTCCACCAATTACTTTAAATCTATCCCCCCCCCAACCCTGGTTACTAACCTTTCTGCCAAGGGGTCTTTCCAATCCACTCTATCCAAGCCCCTCAAAATGTTATACACCTCAATTAAGTCTCCCCCCCAGCCTCCTCTGCTCCAAAGAAAACAACCCCAGCCTATCCAATCTTTCCTCACAGTTAAAATTCTCCAGTCTAGGCAAAATCCTTGTAATATGTCCTTCTTTGGCTTGGTGTCAATTTCTGTCTGATTATGCCCCTGTGAAGCGCCTTGGGACATTTTCCACATGAAAGGCACTATATAAATGCAAGGTCTTGTTGCCCACCATTTTAAAGAAGATTTTGCTCCAAAATAGTTAATACTTTGGTTAAACTGGGAGAGGAATTGCATGTGAAAAGATTAGCATGTTTGTGATGCACAGAGCAATTTCAACCTGTATTTATGTCGAGTGTGTAGCAGCTGCATTGTGCCGGTGAAGAGTGGCTTCTCAACAAAAACTCCTGATGCCTCTGCGCTTCCGTCTGAAAGCTCACAATCAAAAAAAGACAAATGAGAAAGCTGGAAATGGTGGAAAATTGAAATAAAGACACAAATTGCCAGAAATTCATTGACAAATCGATCAATATCAGAGTGTGAGGAAGAAGCACATCCTCTCTTCTCTTTCAGATACTGATTGGCCTGCATTGTGTTGCTAGCAATTGCTATTTTCTTATATAATAGAGACAATCCCATGGTCCGGGGCGGGGGAGGGAACAGCAGATGGGACCATAAACCTCATGCTACCAGTTGAGTGCACTGATGCCTGAGAGTATGGGCTTTGGTTAGAGTATAACAACCACACCTTGGATTTATGTAGCGCCTTTAATGGAGTGAAACAGGAGGATTATGGGATCACATAAGGAGAAATTAGCACAGGTGACCAAAAGCTTGGTCAAAGAGAGGTTTTAAGGAGCATCTTGAAGGAGGAAAGAGAGGTAGAGAGGTTCAGGCAGGGAGTTCCAGAGCTTGGGGCCGAGGCCACCAATGGTTGAGCGATTATAATCAGGGATGCTTAGCAGGGCAGAATTCGAGGAGCGCAGATATCACGGGGGTTTGTGGGGCTGGAGGCGATTACCGAGATAGTGAGGGGTGAGGCCACGGAGGGATTTGTAAACGAGAATTTTGAAATCGAGGCATTGCTTAACCGGGAGCCAATGAAGGGTCAGCGAGCACAGGGGCTGATGGGTGAGCGGGACTTGGTGTGAGTTAGGACATAGACTGACGAGTTTTGGCTATAATTTCTATAACAGGATGGAAAGTCGCTCTTCCTTTTAGTCCTGTAATCTTGAACTTTCACTCTTTTCCAGAAATGGGCGACTGGTTGCAGAAGACAATAAGTACTCGCTGAAGAGAAACACGGAGCTGGCAATAAGGAACATTGCCCGAGAGGACACGGGGTCTTACAACTGCAGGGCAACGAATAAAGCAGGAAGCGCGGAAGAACAACTGTCCTTGAAAGTCTTCGGTATGTTGGTGCTTTGTGCTGTTGTTTTGGTAACTGCTGACTGGCCAGGTGCTCCACATTTCTGGTGCTATGTAATTTTTTTGCTTTGGTTTGCTCCTTCTCCCCGACCGAAGGACCTGGCTCGTGGTAGAGTATCCCTCCACCGTCTTGGCTGCCCTCGACTTGACTTACCATGGGAGTTCAATGGAAAATTTTGGCAATCTATTCAACAACTTACATTTATATAGCACCTTTAATACAGATAAACATCCCGAGGTGCTTCACAGGAGCGATTATTAAACAAGATTTGACTCCAAGCCGCATAAGGAGATATTACGGCAGGTGAGAGGTAGGTTTTAAGGAGAGACTTAAAGGAGGAATGAAGAGACTGAGATGTTTAGGGAAGGAATTCCAGCGTTTAGAGTCTCGACAGCTGAAGGCACGGCTGCCAATGGTGGAGCGATGAAAATAGGCAATGCGCAAGAGGCCAGAATTGGAGAAGCGCCGATATCTCGGAGGGTTGTAAATTACCAAAATTCCATGGATTCTGGGGAGGTCCCAGCAGATTGGAAAACTGAAAATGTAAAAAGGAGGCAGACAAAAAGCAGGAAACTACCGACAGTTAGCCTAACATCTGTGGTTGGGAAAATGTTGGAGTCCATTATTAAAGAAGCAGTAGCAGGACATTTGGAAAAGCATAATTCGGTCAGGCAGAGTCAGCATGGATTTATGAAGGGGAAGTCATGTTTGACAAATTTGCTGGAGTTCTTTGAGGAAGCAATGAACAGGGTGGATAAAGGGGAACCAGTGGATGTGGTGTATTTGGACTTCCAGAAGGCATTTGACAAGGTGCCACATAAAAGGTTACTGCACAAGGTAAAAGTTCACGGGGTTGGGGGTAATATATTAGCATGGATAGAAGATTGGCTAACTAACAGAAAACAGAAAGTCGGGATAAATGGTTCATTCTGGGGTTGGCAACCAGTAACTAGTGGAGTGCCGCAGGGATCAGTGCTGGGACCCCAACTATTTACAATCTATATTAACGACTTGGAAGAAGGGACCGAGTGTAACGTAGCCAAGTTTGCTGACAATACAAAGATGGGAGGAAAAGCAATGTGTGAGGAGGGCACAAAAAATCTGCAAAGGGACATAGAGAGGCTAAGTGAGCGGGCAAAAATTTGTCAGATGGAGCGTAATGTTGGAAAGTGTGGCCGCCGAGGTACCTGATGGCACTTTGGGCGGGGTTTCCATCAACAAGGTCCCTCGAAGGTCAGCGGCCGGCAAATGAGGGAGTTACGCCTTCAATCTGGGCGGCAGCCGGCGGGAGCTCTCATTCCCGGCGGCAAAGGTGCTTGCCGCCCAAGTGCCGCCGAGAATCAAGTTGGGCCCACGGAGGGTCGAAGACCTGCAAAGAAGAAGCATTAAAAAAAAACATCAGAAAACGTGCAGGCGACCAGTCCCTGTTAAGATAAGAATTAAAAAATGTTCACTCACCTTTTTTTTCGGGAGCTTCACACCTACCGTCGGGGACAGACCAGCCTCCTCGCAGTGGTCCGCGCCCGTTCTGGCGCCGACTCCCGCTGACTCCCGCTCGCACCAATCTGGGAGCTCGGCGGGCGGAGCCTCAGTTGCGCCACTCGGCCGTCTGCTGACGTCAGCGGGCGGGTTCCCGGCAGCTCTCCCCCTCCCGCCCGCTCCAGCCCACCTGGAAAGTGGCACTGGGCGGAACCCGAGGAGGAATATCGGCGAGCGGCCGTGGGCGGTGAGTCCAGCAAATTCGGGCCCCAAGACCCAGCGCCAATGTTCCCTCGAATTGTTTCGGGGGGTGGGGGGGGGGGGGGGTGGGTGCGTGGCCCATTCAGATTTCCGCGCAGGCATGGTTTTTATCCCATTTAAAAGCCGTTGAGGATCCCGCGGGGGCCCTCCAGCCCACCGCGCGGACAGCCAGCTTAACGGGAACGCTGCTCAGCACCAGTCTGATTTATGTCCCAGCTCGTACTAGGGGTAGGATTTCACACTGAAAGTGTCTCGCCCTTTCCTCAAAGGACATTCTCTTGCAGTAAAAATTGGAGGTTTTCTATCAGGACGTGATTTGAATCAAGAGTCGGCAAATGTTTCAGTCGTGTCACATCCATGCAAATCTTTTCCTGGGTAAAAATGTATTTGATTTGACAGTTGACATGCACAAACATTCCAAACTCGTGACACACAGCACTAGACAAATAGATCAATTACACTGCATAGTTTGTCTTGATGGGAAACAGTTTGAGCTTCGTTTTGGCACAGCCTCTCTAACATGTCCCAAGTGCCAAGATGCTCAGATCAAATGTAGGTGTGATATGAGACTTTCTTGAATAAGTAAGTCTCACACGGCTTCAGCTTTAGATAATCTGTGGTATAACTACAGATGGTGCGCGTCTAACCATTAGCGAGGAACTAACTGTAGCGCACGGTGGCCAGGTAATGTGCTGCTCCAGTGGTGATGCCTTGATGGCCTCCTCACACATGTCAGGTACACCACTTATTCCTGCTGTAGTGAGGTGAGGACACAACATCAGAATGCTGCTACTCCACATATGACGTCTGTCCAACCATTGGATACTAAGCGAATCAAGGGATATGGGGACAGTGCAGGCAAGTGGAGTTGAGGTCGAAGATCAGCCATGATCTTATTGAATGGCGGAGCCGGCTTGAGGGGCCGAATGGCCTACTCCTGCTCCTAATTCTTACGTTCTTGTGTCAAGGGCAGCCCGCACATGTATGCACACATGCATAGCCCAGGCAGCTTGCATGAAGACCAATTAGGGAGGTAAATATGGTAGAATGGTGCTGTAGGCAAGACCAAGATATGCAGCATAAGTGCAGCTTTAGAGAAACACCAGAGCATAAATATTCTAAACCCACAAACCACGACAATCGAGGGAAGGACTATTCAAAGTATTAGCATTCTGGGAACAACAAAAGGCCTTTCAGCCCCTCGAGCATGTTCTGTCATTCAATGAGATTATGGCTGATCTGCGACCTAACTCCATATACCCACCTTTGGCCCATTGGCCCACATCAGCGGCAGGTCGGGGCCATAAAAGGAGCGGTGAGCAGCGGCCATGGGCAACGTGGAGGCATGCCACTACAAGGTACAGCACGAGCTGGTGCAGGGGGGGCGACGGCTATGAAGAGCGACGTCATTAAGATCCAGGTCGGTGATTGGACCGTGGCCAGATACAACAGGAGCGGCGAGGTCGGGGCGAAGGAGCGGCAAGAGACTGTAGAGGGACATGATCGGGGCCCAGGGGAGGTGTGAGTTTGGGGCCAGGGGCCCAGGGGCAGCACGGGTCAGCCCACACTGCGATATGTGTGCGCACTAGGTCCGTGCAACCGAGCAGGTCTCCAGTTGCCTTGGGTAATCCTTGCCACTGGACCAAGACCTAGCTCTGCCCACGCTCCAATCACTGACCTGGATCTTGATGATGTCACTCTTCATAGCCGTCGCCCCCCCTGCACCAGCTCGTGCTGTACCTTGTAGTGGCATGCCTCCACGTTGCCCATGGCCACTGCTCACCGCTCCTTTTATGGCCCCGACCTGCCGCTGATGTGGGCCAATGGGCCAAAGGTGGGTATATGGAGTTAGGTTGCAGATCAGACCTAGCTCTGTCAAGTCCGTGTGGTGGCTGGTGTGCAACGTTAAAAAAATTCACCCACAGGCATCTTCCACCCTTCAGGATGGAGTTCTGGTCCTTCATTGAAACACCTGTGAACTCATTCTTTTTTTTGGCGTGGAAGCAAATCATCCTCGTTTCGAGGGACTGCCTATGATTGATTGACTGATGATTGATTGATATCCCTTAATACCTTTGGTTAACAGAAAGCTATCAATAACCGATTTACAATTAACAATTGATCTTGCATCAATTGCTGTTTGCGGAAGAGAGTTCCAAACTTCCAACATTCTTTTTACCGTGATTTTTTATACCGGGTCGGGAGTGAGGCAGTAAACTTCTGAGTACATGCTGGTACCTTACTCCCTTCTTCATCCGCCTCTGTCCAAGTGATTTTACGATGATGGGGCTTGTTAAGCCCGCCCTGCGAGTTTCCCGGCCAATTGAAGGAAGCGGGTCTGATGACATCATCAGATGACGTATCATCAGCCGGTTTCCTGAAAGGGACCATGCCCGCATTCATTGTGACAGTGTTCTGCAGCATTGAGGTGCTGCAAGCACTGCACAAAGGTGCATGGCTACACCCAGGCTCGCCCATCACTCCCTCCAGATGCTTATGGAGGGAGCCACAGCACACAGGGAGGTTCTCTTCCCTTCCCATGGGCGGAAGAGACCTCCCCAGGATACCAACGCAGCCTGGTTGCACATTGCACAGGTAGGTACAAGCAAGGATGTCGTCAGGGGGACCAGGCTGCAATGGTGCAAAACTTTCAATGATCTCAGTAGATCACAAAACATTAGTACCAAGCCACACTCAACCTCATACTGCGGTGCCACTCATCACATCGCCATAAGAACATAAGAAATAGGAGCAGGAGTAGGCCATGCGGCCCCTCGAGCTTGCTCCGCCATTAAATACGATCATAGCTGATCCAATCATGGACTCAGGTCCACTTCCCTGCCCGCTCCCCATAACACCTTAACGGTTAAGAAACTGTCTATCTCTGTCTTAAATTTATTCAATGTCCCAGCTTCCACAGCTCTCTGATGCAGCGAATTCCACAGATTTACAACCTTCTGAGAGAAGAAATTCCTCCTCATCTCAGTTTTAAATGGGCGGCCCCTTATTCTAAGATCATGCCCTCTAGTTCTAGTCTCCCCCATCAGTGGAAATATCCTCTCTGCATCCACCTTGTCGAACCCCCTCATAATCTTATACATTTCGATAAGATCACCTCTCATTCTTCTGAATTCCAATGAGTAGCAGCCCAATCTACTCAACCTTTCTTCATAAGTCAACCCCGTCATCTCCGGAATCAACCCAGTGAACCTTCTCTGAACTGCCTCTAAAGCAAGTATATCCTTTCATAAATATGGAAACCAAAACTGTACACAGTATTACAGGTGTGGCCTCACCAATACCCTATCACAACTGCAGCAAGAATTCCCTGCTTTTATACTCCATCCCCTTTGCAATAAAGGCCAAGATTCCATTGGCCTGCCTGCTCACTTGCTGTACCTGCATACTATCCTTTTGTGTTTCATGCACAAGTACCCCCAGGTCCCGCTGCACTGTGGCACTTTGCAATCTTTCTCTATTTAAATAATAACTTGCTCTTTGATTTTTTTTCTGCCAAAGTGCATGACCTCACACTTTCCAACATTATACTCCATCTGCCAAATCTTTGCCCACTCACTTAGCCTGTCTATGTCCTTTTACCGATTTTTTGTGTTCTCCTCACACATTACTTTCCCTCCAGTCTTTGTATCATCAGCAAACTTGGCTACGTTACACTCGGTCCCTTCTTCCAAGTCGTTAATATAGATTGTAAAAAGTTTGGGTCCCAGCACTGATCCCTGCAGCATCCCACTAGTTACTGATTGCCAACCTGAGAATGAACCATTTATCCAGATTCTCTGTTCTCAGTTCGTTAGCCAATCCTCTATCCATGCTAATATATTACTCCCAACCCCGTGAACTTTTATCTTGTGCAGTAACCTTTTATGTGGCACCTTGTCAAATGCCTTCTGGAAGTCCAAATACACCACATCCACTGGTTCCCCTTTATCCACCCTGCTCATTACATCCTCAAAGAATTCCAGCAAATTTGTCAAACATGACTTCCCCTTCATAAATCCATGCTGACTCTGCCTGACCGAATTTTGCTTTTCCAAATGTCCTGCTACGGCTTCTTTAATAATGGACTCCAACATTTTCCCAACCACAGATGTTAGGCTAACTGGTCTGCAGTTTCCTGCTTTTTGTCTGCCTCCTTGTTTAAATAGGGGTGTTACATTTGCAGTTTTCCAATCTGCTGGGACCTCCCCAGAATCCATGGGATTTACAACCAATGCATCCACTATCCCTGCCATTACTTCTCTTAAGACCCTAGGATGCAAGCCATCAGGTCCTAGGGATTTATCTGCCTTTCGTCCCATTATCTTACTGAGTACCATCTCCTTAGTGATTGTGATTGTGTTTAGTTACTCCCCCCCATAGCCCCTTGACTGTCCACTTCTCGGATATTGTTAGTGTCCTCTATTGTAAAGACTGATACAAAATATTTGTTCAGAGTTTCTGCCATCTCCATGTTCCCCATTACTAATTCCCCAGTCTTGTCCTCTAAGGGACCAACATTTACTTTAGCCACTCTTTTCCCCATCACTCTGCCTTCCCTACCCTACTCCTACACATCCCTACTCACACTAACTGAACTTGAACCTCCACCCATCCCTTTCTCTCTATCTACATTATCACATCCCCATCTCACTCACCCTCATCCTAGTCCAATCATATTAACTAACAAAACACAAGGGTAGGCACTTGGGACTTTTAGCCAATGCTGATGTAAAGTTGTTGCTAATGTGCTGTCAAACATTGAAATCTTTATTTACTATATTTTGCCTTCTTGGACAGTGGCTTCGTGAGTTGCAGTGAATGGTGAGACTTAACAGTAACTCCCCAATGGTGATGAGTGTGAAATGATTGACTTGGGTATTGCAGGGATGTTTTCTGTTGTTGGTGTGATGTGGTGCCAACCTGGCACATCATGTGGCAGCCAAGTTGTACAGTGTCAAGTGAAGTAAATCTGGACATTGTGAGGCCACCCCTGGCCTCCTGGGCAACAATGTGGCCGGTTGCCGATGCCTCTGTCCTGTGCAGCATCAGGTGATTGCGGAGAAGGTTGTTGTTCTAGGTGGTGTTGCTGGTGTGCCTGGTGATGCTGGTGTTGGGGCTGATCGTGATGGGATTCTGAGGACCAAGGTGAGAATTTTTCCAATGGCACCAATGCTGCTGGAATAGATGGCAGGTGAGGTTGAGATGACAGAAGCGATCTATTTTACCCATTGTTGTCGAAAAATATTTCCGAGACTGTATAATATATATAAGGAGAGGTTTATTAAATCGGAGACAAAGCTTTGGGAGAAGTGTTAAAGACCCCTGTCTTTGAACCATCTTCTCAAATTGGTATCTGCAGTGAAGTTCTTTTATCTTACAAATTACGTCACTTTACAACACATGCTTTAGCACTACAAAGCTTTGACTATCGAAGGCTAAGCTTTTGATATAACCCATCCTGCATTGTGACAGGGCAGTATAAACAAGTGCAGGCTTTTGACACCGGTATAAACAAACATACCCAGTACTTAACTCTCCAGTGTTCATTATCTCACTTTCCTATCTCCATTAACTCAAGGCCAGCATGCCTTAAAGTCTAACTGTTTAAAGCATAATGCATCAGTATTGTCCCTTACAAAATTCATTTAAAGGGGAAAATAAAACAAATGTTTGGTCCCATATACTAGTCCAGTATATGTCCAAAAATCCGCTCCAACAATATTCCCCCTTTTGGTCCTGGAGGATGTTTACGAAATCCAGATGACCACAATGATAGTAGCATATATTCGTCCTTTGGGGTATGTTACTTCCCTGATGTTCTATATGTCCACCTTGCCTGTAGCTCTAGGCTACCCTTCAAAGATAGTGGTCGGTGTCATTGTCGTCTGTTTCTTCATCCTTAGTGTCTTCAGGTATTTCCATCAGGTGTGTTTCTTCTTCGGCGATTACACTGGCTACTGGCATCAGTCGAGCCATCATAACTTTACAGCAGATATTAAAACACCCGATAATCAGACAGCAAGTAATAATTATTACAACCAGAATAATTACTCCATGCATAAGACAGGACCCCAAGGATCCCCCTAACAACGAGACAAACCAGCCAGATCCTCCTGCTGTTATGGATAACTTCTTTACCTCCCTTCTTTTGTGATCAGCGAGGTTGGTTATGTTTTCTGAATTATCAGGAATGTAAGTGCAACATTCAGCTCCAATTAAGGCACATTGTGCGTATGGCTACCATTTCAGCCGTTATGCCCTCTATTGCTTCAGCAGTGTTGTTAACTATCTGTTCCAGTACCCTCTCTAGGTTACGTAATTCATCCATGGTGCGTCCTATCCCGAATGGGAGCATCATGACCCCAAATAGCCTCTCTACCGGGGTAAGATCTCGTCTTAGTCGACCTGGTGTCTGTACTTCTGCTAAAGTACGTACCCGTCTGACAAAAGGGACCACATATTCCAAATAACAGGACCCCCTCCAGTTCTGAGGCAACCAGGGGTAGGCCTTATGCCCGCACACAAAATAAGTGCCATTGTATGCTGTTAGATTCGATCCCAATCTCTCTCTCAGCCCCCGTCGCCACCTAATCTTAGGGTCCCAGTCCTGGCTACTGGTCTGATTCTTCAACCCCTCTATTTCAAAGAACCCCTGGTTTGTTGTTTCGCTGGCTATTATGTTCCACCTGGTGAGGTTAAAGTATTGCGTAAAATTGCCATATCCTGCTACAATACCTGTTTCCTCACCAGTCAGGTCTCTAGTGAAACAAATGTCAGCGGTGGGCCTTCCAACTTCTGAGGTGTTGGTCAAAACCAGGAACGGGGTCGTACCGACCTATTGTATTCCGGCTGGTACCATCCGTCAATGCATCCAAAAGGTAACCCCCCTGATCTCCACGTTTCTTTATTCCCACTCTGGTTCCAAATATCATTTACTTCCCCTGTACCGTTTTGTCTTCTACTACTGCTACTTCCGAGATGTTAAGGGAGATTGACCTCAAAGGGATGCCTCCTTTGCTATGTATGGGGATGTGCGAACATATTCAGCAACTAGAAAAGTTCTCATTTTGCGCATAAACATAAGACATGTACAAAAAAGTATTCACATGTAACTCTTGTTTCGGTCTAGCTATCAGGCCGGACCTAACACGAACTATGATAATCGCACCGATCGCAATATATAGTTTCATCATCTTATTACTCTCTAATTAACAAATAGTCAAAGGCAAAATGGCCGTATGGCTTGCTTGAAGAATCTCTCGCTGTCAATCTGTAAATAGACAAACAACAACAACTAATACGTGTGCTAAACGGCTGATTCAAAAACCTTAAGCTGGGTCGATGCTTCCATTGTCCGTTCCCTTTAACATCGATGCAGGCACAAGTGTCCCTGCTGATTATAACCTCATACGGTCCTATCCATTTTTTGGGGCAAACCCCGGTTTTCCCGGGAGGACCCTTACCATAACGCGACTTCCCGCCAACGGGACTTCAGGGAGCTTTATAAGCTCTGCTTCCGCGTCTCTTTCTTCCTGATTGTCCCTAACTAATTTATGCATCCCTTTTAATTGAGTACTTAGTTCCAAAACATACTATTTTATTTTGTCTTTTAATGGGCCTACATCGGCCCCCCCTGTTATGATGTTCTCTGGTAATTGCATCGCCCTTCCTGTCATTAGTTCATAAGGAGTTAATCCGGTTGTCCGGTTTGTCGTGGCTCTTAACTTCATCAATATAATGGGTAATACTTCTGTCCACGTTTTTCCTGACGTTTTCATGGCCTTTGCCAGGGCGTTCTTAAGGGTACGGTTCATGCACTCTACCATCCCAGAACTCTGCGGGTGGTAGGGGAGGTGGAATTTTTGTTTTATGCCCATCAGCTGGCATATTGTTTTTACAATTTTTTTCCGGTGAAGTGGGTGCCTTGGTCGGAATCGATTTGAAGAGGCACTCCCCATCGGGGAGTCACCTGCTCGATCAATATCCTTGCCACTGTTGAGGCACTCCCCATCGGGGAATCACCTGCTCGGTCAATATCCTTGCCACTGTTGAGGCACTCCCCATCGGGGAATCACCTGCTCGATCAATATCCTTGCCACTGTTGAGGCACTCCCCATCGGGGAGTCACCTGCTCGATCAATATCCTTGCCACTGTTGAGGCACTCCCCATCGGGGAATCACCTGCTCGATCAATATCCTTGCCACTGTTGAGGCACTCCCCATCGGGGAATCACCTGCTCGGTCAATATCCTTGCCACTGTTGAGGCAGTGCAATCACGTGTGGGGAAAGCTGCCACCCACCGGGTAAATTGATCTATAATCATGAGGCAATATCTTTTTCCATGGGATGGGGGAAAAGGAGCTGTGAAATCAATTTGTAAATGTTCCCATGGCCCCCGTGGACGGGGCTGGTGTCCCATTTTAATTTTAATGGGCCTGCCTGGATTATATTGTGCGCACGTAACGCATCGATGGCAATATCTCTCCCCATCCCTTTCCACCACCAATCTCTCCCAAGACTCCCGGTCATGGCCTCTCATCCTGAATGGGACAGGCCATGGTGCAACTCCAATAAGGTATTCTGTATGCATTCAGGCGCCACTACCTTGTCGTTTCGTCTCCAAACGTTATCCTTCCCTTGCGTTGCGCCCTGCTTTGTCCACATACCCCTTTCTTCCTCAGAAGTGTCCTGGTGTAGTTTCTCAATACTTATACGTTCGTCTCAGGCCCCAGCGGCACTGACTTAATTTTAATCATTTAAAATCATTATCAATGGAGAGTGATTTTTTTTACCTCTTCAAATTCTTTTTTTTTCAATCGCAAACACCCCTTCTCCCCCATGCTGTCATATAATCGTGTACTACCCCGAATGCATATCTACTGTCCGTATAGATATTAACAATCATATTTTCCGATAATTCCAGTGCCCGGGTGAGGGCTACCAGTTCTGCCACTTGAGCTGACGACCCCCCCATTAATTCGCCCTGATTCAACTGTCTCTAGATCCTGGTTAACTACGGCCCATCCGGTACGAGGTAGTCCCTCTACGTATTTTCGTGAGCCGTCCACAAACAAGGTTTGTTCTGCGGTTTGAAGGGGGGCGTCTTTTATTCTATCCTCTTCCATATCCTCACATACCTCTTCGTAAAAGTGGGGATCCCCCTCACCTATCATACCTTCTGCGGGGTTGTTTCCTACATCCCTAATTATGGTTACCGCTTTGTTGGGTGTTAAGAGGACTGCTTCCCACTTTGCCCGTCTCATATTAGATACGGTTCTCAGTTTTCCTGTGTTTAACATTTCTACCAATGTGTGTTTAGTGTGGAGAATGATGTTTCTTTTAAGATACCCTTTTCCACTAGCCCTTTTACTATTTCTACAACCGCTGTCCTAGCTTCAGGTCTTATAGGGTATTGTCGGTGTGGTTTATGAGGTGGTCCAGAGACTTTAATAGGATCCATCTTCGCCTTTCCAGTATTTTGTCTGTGCCCAGACCCCGAGCACAGAGGCACATATGCCTCCATACCCTCCAGTCCCGATAAGCCAGTCAGTTTTTGTGGCTGAAGCTACACCTATACTTTCCACATGGTGGGCTATCTGTCCTAAATCTCCCTTACTGCCATCCGCCTTTGGCCATGTCAGTTTCCCCTTGCCGCAATCAATCAGGGCCTTAAATTCCCTCATTACATCATCCCCCAATATTGTTCCCTCACGATTCTTGCATACGTAAAATCTCATGGGTATATATACGTTATCAGTTTCCACCAATTGGGTGGTGCTCAGGTAGGCCAGTGTGGGCCGTCCATCTATTCCATTTATCAGAGCCTTCTTGTCGGTGACGGGAAGGGGCATATTGGTAATGGATATTGAGGCTTCTGTGTCCACTAGCATCTCACACTGTCGGCCCCCTACTAGTGCAGACACATATATCCTTCCCTCCTTTTTACTTTGTACAGGGGCCGCCGGACATCAGCGGGTGGCTTTGTACGCCTGCCACTTCTGATATTCCTGTTCTGACAGGGTCCTTGCCTTATTAGGATAGCCATTTTTACCACAGCATGTCGCTTCCAGGTGCCCTTTCTTACCACAATACGTACATTGCTTTTCACTGCCTTTCCCTTTGCATTCCCTGGCAAAATGGCCCGGTTTTCCACAATTATGGCAAGTCCCCCTTTTCTGCCCTCCTCCTGTTCCCGTGGCAGAGACCTTTTCCTGCTTTATCTTTTTCTTTTCTAAACTGCTAAAGCTTACTGTTTTAGCCTTTTTCAAAAGTCCCTTTTACACCTTCACAGATAGCTCACCTCTCGCCCAGGAGTTTGACCTGATACCTGAAGTATTTCTAAATTAAAAACTCTTTTTTTTTTCTGAGCTAGAAGCTTTCGTGTCAAGGTTTTACACAAAGGAAAAATGGGAGCGTTTTAAAAGGCATTCTTTATCTCATTTCTAGACTAAATTTATGTCTTTCAATCCAATTGCATGTTTTCTTTCGACAAGTAAGTGAGCGTGTCAAATAAATTCTCTTTTTTTTTACTACCTGGACCATGTATTTTTTATCTTTTACTCAACAAACCTATCCTTTGTGCATTTCCTAGCTCTGTAACTTATCATCCGAATATATCCACACCTTCGTTTCTAACTTAAAATGTAATACCATAAGGTTCACAGTTTCTTAAACTTCCCACATACAGGACAACACTACGAAGGTATAAAAAAAAACATTTCACTCTGTTTGGAAAGAGTGGGTGGAGCTAAAACAGGCAGGCAACTCCACACCTTCTTAAAACAGGTTTTCATTCATTCCACAGTCAAAATTACTCGAGTACTCTCTTCATTCAAAATAGACACTCACAAAAGTCTCTCTTCATTCAACAAAGCTTATGGCTGGATCCATATGTCATTTAAGATAGTCACTATCAGCTTTTTTATGGCATTACGTAATTACGCAAGTTACAATTAATGATAGGAATTAATTAATGACCCGGGCAGCCCGCGTTTTACATTCCCTTCCTTACCTTCCATGTTCGCCAGTCTCGGACGTTTCCCTTTGTTTCTGTAATACTCACGGTCACGACTACTCTGTGGAGACCCTTTGTCTTCGCAACAAAGCTAGCGTGTTTCCTTACCACCGGAGTTTTCGGCTCTAGGTTGGATCGATCAGGTCCCTTCCGCACCGACCTTATTTACTAAAAGGACAACTCAAACTGGTTAGTCAGCCTCTTCCCGCTATCTACTTACTCGTATCTTATAAACTATCCTGTCGTGCCCGTACACCTCTCTTTTCCATCTCTAACACCAGATTCCAGATACTGTCTTAAGTGATCACGTCTGATCAGACAGAATCCTGTCAACTACGCCATTTTGTTGTGGAAAAGTATTTCCGAGACTGTATAATATATATAAAGAGAGGTTTATTAAATCGGAGACAAAGCTTTGGGAGAAGTGTTAAAGACCCCTGTCTTTGAACCATCTTCTCAAATTGGTATCTGCAGTGAAGTTCTTTTATCTTACAAATTACGTCACTTTACAACACATGCTTTAGCACTACAAAGCTTTGACTATCGAAGGCTAAGCTTTTGATATAACCCATCCTGCATTGTGACAGGGCAGTATAAACAAGTGCAGGCTTTTGACACCGGTATAAACAAACATACCCAGTACTTAACTCTCCAGTGTTCATTATCTCACTTTCCTATCTCCATTAACTCAAGGCCAGCATGCCTTAAAGTCTAACTGTTTAAAGCATAATGCATCAGTATTGTCCCTTACAAAATTCATTTAAAGGGGAAAATAAAACAAATGTTTGGTCCCGTATACTAGTCCAGTATTTGTCCAAAAATCTGCTCCAACACCCATTAACAGTTTAGCCCAGTCTACTGTGGACAGTCTCTGTCTCAGCCCGTTGAAGTCAGCCTTACCCAAAATTTAGAATTTAGTAGCTGTTTCAAGTTTCTCTCTTTCAAACACCACATCGAATGTTTAAGAACATAAGAAATAGGAGCAGGAATAGGCCATATGACTTCTTGAGCCTGCTCCGCCATTTAAAACAATCATGGCTGATCATCGACCTCAACTCCACTTTCCTGCCCAATCTCCATATCCTTTGATGCTCTTAGAGTGCAAAAATCTATCTATCTCAGCCTTGAATATATTCAAAGACTCAGCATGCACAGCCCTCTGGGGCAGAGAATTCCAAAGATTCACCACCCTCTGAGTGAAGAAATTCCTCCTCATCTCAGCCTGAAATGGCCGACCCCTTATCCTGAGACTGTGAGCCCTGGTTCTAGACACTCCAGTCAGGGGGAAACAACCTCTCAGCATCTACCCTGTCAATCCCCCTCAGAATCTTGTAGGTTTCAATGAAATCACCTCTCATTCTTTTAAACCCCAGAGAGTTTTCTCGGCCCACTCTACACAATCTCTCATCATAAGACAACCCTCTCATCCCAGGAATCATTCTAGTGAACCTTTGTTGCCCCGCCTCTAAGGCAAGTATATCCTTCCTTCGATAAGGAGACCATGGGGCCGAAATTCAGGGTCTCATAGTGCCACCGCTCTGGGGTCAACAGGCCGACCCGATCTAAATTCAGATTGGGGATTTTTCGGCCTGGACCCCATGCCGCCCAAGTAGATGCACCGCCAATTTAAAAGAAATAAATACTTACCTATCCTTTTTCAGCTCGATCCGGCAATCCCCCGCCACGCGGTGACCCCAGCAGGTTTTCTGCCGGTGCACCTTCTGAAGCCTATGTGCAGTCCGACAGCGTGGCGGCCCTTAAAGGGGAGGGCCCACTGACACAACCGCAATGCAAAGATTTTTGCCGGCCGACATGCTGATCGGCCCGCAAAATACTGCCCCCCGGGTTCGGCCGGGCTGCCAACGGGCAGCCTGGTACCCCCTCTTGGGTGCCAGGCCGCTGGCCCGGTCAAAACCCTCCCTGGTGGCCCAGTGGCCAAAGTTTGAAAAATGATCAAATCTCTCCCCTTTAACGGAGGGGAGGGAGCGTGGTGACGCACACGCGCTGTGATGTCACCACGCTGATTGACAGCGGCAGACGGCCCCACCGATGCATTTTCAGTCAGTCAGCCCGGCTTTGAGTCTGAGGCCCACCTCCATTATGATCCATTTCCTGTCGGACTTTGAAAAAAAATTCAAAGTCCTGAAAATGGATCTACTCACCGCACCAAGTGTTGCCGTGGTGAGCACCAGTTAAAATCGCATCGGTGCACCAGCTTTCTGGCCCACGTGAATTTCGGTCCCCAAAACTGTGCACAGTACTCCAGGTGTGGTCTCACCAACATCCTGTACAATTGTAGCAAGACGTACTTAGCAACCCCCTTGCAATAAAGGCCAACATGCCATTTGCCTTCCTTATTGCTTGCTGTACCTACATGCTAGCTTTCTGTGTTTCCTGTACAAGGACACTCTGAACACCAACATTTAAAAGTTTCTCACCACTTAAAAATTATTCTGTCTTTCTATTCTTCCTTCCAAAGTGAATAACCTCACATTTCCGTACATTATACTCCATCTGCTACTTACTGCCCACTCACTTAGTCTATCTATATCCCTTTGCAGACGCTTTGTGTCCTCCTCCCACCTCGCTTTGTATTGTCAGCAAACATGGATACATTACACTTGGCCCTTTCATCTAGGTCATTAATATAGATTGGAAATAGCTGAGGCCCTAGTACTAATCCTTGTGGCACCCCACTAGTTTCAACCTGCCAACTGGAAAATGACCCGTTTATCCCGACTCTCTGCTGTCTGTTAACCCTGCTAATACATTACCTCCATCCATGGTCATACATTCCCTCCAGTCCCATGATCCCTTATCTTGTGTAGTAAGCTTTTATGTGGCATAAGTTGATCATGTTCTGATTGCTATGGGTTAAATGCTCACGCATCGTTAGGCTGTAATTAAATGGTCGATTACTCATTACTAAATCTAATATGTCACATCCACATTAGTTCGAGGACATATTGTTGCAGAAAACTATCCCAGATGCATTCACAAAATTTGCAACCTTTCTGACTGGTGCTAGTCTGCTTATCCCAATCTATATAAATGTTAAAGCCTCCCCATTAAAGCCACTCTGCCTTTACTACATGCTTGTCTAATCTCTGCATTTATACAATCTAGCACTTCACAGCTGCTATCAGGGGGGCTGACACGATTCCCACTACAGTCTTAAATCCTTTCCTATTTCTTAATTCTGTCCCTAAAGTCTCCATTGTCTGCTTACCTCTCGTTATATTCTCATTGAAGTGATTTCATCCTTTATCACCAAGGTTACTCTGCCCTCTCTACCATTTTCTCTATCTTTCCTGTAGACCTGATAACCTGGCATATTTAGTTTTCAGTCCTGACTGTCTTGAAGCCATGTCTCAGTAATGGCTACCATGTCATTCCCTCCAAGTTGAATTTACGCCTGCAATTCATTCAATTTATTCTTTATACTCCGTGCGTTTGTACAAAGAAGGCTTATTTGGGCCACACAGCCTGTCCTGTCCTTCAGCTCTGACATTTTACTCCCTTGTTTCCTATTTCTCTCTCCTGGCTTAATGATTTTACAACTTTTTGTTTTCCTTTTACCTATAGTGCCTAAAGCACAATTTCTGATAGATACTCTAATCTCATCCCTTTCGTTTGCTTTTGAACTATTATTTATGCTACATTCTGCACCTGAGCCCTCCCCACCCCCACTTACGAGTTTAACGTCCTTGCGACCGCCCAGTCCCTGCCCAGTTCAGGTGGAGTCCATTCCAACCGTACAGTTTCTTCCTGTCCCAATACTGGTGCCAGTGCCCCATGAAATGGAGCCCCTCTTTCCCACACCACTCGGTCAACCACAAACCACAACAATTGAGGAAGCAACCATTTAAAGTATGAATATTCCAAATGCAAAAGCTACACTAGAATAAGGGACCTAATCAAAGTACAGTGCCCAGTGCTTACACCATCAACACTTTCCTGGGCAGCCGCCTGTATCAGCAAATGGCACTTTCTATTTGTAATGACCAGAGGCGTCAATTACAAAAGATGTCGCTTAAAACGTATTAAGCTCTCCGTTAATTTAGTGCAGTTCAATAAGTAGTTAAACTGTAGCTTGGCTGATTTCAGGCAAAGTCAGATCTTCGGGCAGTTCCAAACTGGCTCTTCACACTGTTCGAAACCACAGGGGACACTCGGAAGTCTCCAAAGTGGAGACTTTGGGGAGCTTTAATCAGTTGATTGCAGCTGCCTAAAAACTCCAATATCTGCCTGCCTCCCCGCAGTCAACAACAGTGTGAGCAGCTGCTTAAAGCTGAACCCCCCTCCATCAGCTCTTCCCAGTTCACAGCGACGTTTGAGAAAATGTACCAACTCCCACCTGACGGTTGTAAATCTGTGCAATTCGCTGCCTCAGAGAGCTGTGGAAGCCGGGACATTTGAATAAATTTAAGACAGAAATAGACAGTTTCTTAAACGATAAGGGGAGAAGGGGTTATGGGGAGCGGGCGGGGAAGTGGAGCTGAGTCCATGATCGGATCAGCCCTGATCTTATTGAATGGCAGAGCAGGCTCAAGGGGCCGTATGGCCTACTCCTGCTCCTATTTCTTATGTTCTTACGTTCTTGTGCTCTGTCCCAGACCGCCAGTTTCCCAAAAGATGGAAAGTTTTCAGGCAGCTTCCAGAGCTGTTTCATTGCATTGGCTTAACCGTCCTCTGCGTACATCGCGAAAGAAAGGAAGAAAGGAAGACTGACTTGCATTTATATAGCGCCTTTCACGACCACATCCCAAAGCACTTTGCAGCCAATGAAGTACTTTTTGAAATATAGTCACCGTTGTAAGGTAGGAAATGCAGCAGCCAATTTGCGCACAGCAAGCTCCCACAAACAGCTATGTCTTAATGACTAAAAAAACATAGAAACATCGAAAATAGGTGCAGGAGTAGGCCATTCGGCCCTTCGAGCCTACACCGCCATTCAATGAGTTCATGGCTGAACATGCAACTTCAGTACCCCATTTCTGCTTTCTCGCCATACCCTTTGATCCCCCTACTAGTAAGGACTACATCTAACTCCTTTTTGAATATATTTAGTGAATTGGCCTCAAAGTACTTTCTGTGGTAGAGAATTCCACAGGTTCACCACTCTCTGGGTGAAGAAGTTTCTCCTCATCTCAGTCCTAAATGGCTTAAACTGTTTTAGTGATGCTGATTGAGCGATACATATTGACCAAGGCACTGGGGTTTCTTTGAAATAGTGCCATAGGATTTTTTACGCCACCTGAGAGAGCAGACGGGGCTTTGGTATAACATCTCATCCAAAAGACGGCACCTCCGACAGTGTAGCACTCCTTCAGTACTGCACTGGAGCGTCAGCTTAGATTTTTGTGTTCAGGGTTCTGGAGTAGGACTTGAATCCACAACCCTCTTGACGAACACATCTGCTGTATGTGGTGGGGACTGTATTACGCTCTAAACCCAAAAACAATAGACCAATTAGCACATTTGTCTTTTCAGCTGAGGTGGAACCAAATTACAAAGGAATATTAGCGCATTTTCAAACCCATCTTTAATTTTCACTTTCTTCGTACTTATTAATTTTATATAATTGATCATCTCCATTAATTCCAATCGGATGGTAGGAACAGAGTGTGCTAAGGAGACTGGTGTATGATTTATATTCCATTCCTGAGTTGTCATGATCAGTCCACGCATCTGATATAAACCATATCCTTTCAACCTTCCGAAATGAAGCACAACATGTATCAGCTGTGGCTCAGTGGGTAGCACATTCTGAGTCAGAAAGATGTGGGTTCATGGCTCACTCTAGGGAGTTGAGCACATAAATCTAGGCTGACACTGTCAGAGATGCTGTCTTTTGGATGAGACATTAAACCGAGGCCCCGTCTGCTCTCTCAGGTGGATGTAAAAGAACATAAGAAATAGGAGCAGGCATAGGCCATTCGGCCCATCGAGCCTGCTCCGCTATTCAATAAGATCATGGCTGATCTGATCAAGGACTCAGCTCCACTTCTCCACCTGCTCCCCATAACCTTTTGTTCCCTTATCATTCAAAAATCTGTCTATCTACGCCTTAAGTACATTCAATGATCCAGCCTCCACAGCTCTCTGGGGCAGAGAATTCCATAGATTTACAACCCTCCGAGAGAAGAAACTCCTATTATGAGAGAAAAAGATCCCACGGCACTATTTCAAAGAAGAGCAGTGTCCTAGCCAATATTAATCCCTCAATCAACATAACAAAAAAAAAACAGTTTATCTGGTCATTATCACATTGCTGTTTGTGGGAGCTTGCTGTGTGCAAATTGGCTGCCGCGTTTCCTACATTGCAACAGTGACTACACTCCGAAAAGTACTCTATTGGCTGTAAAATGCTTGATGATGTCCGGTGGTCGTGAAAGGCGCTATATAAATGCAAGTTTTTCTTTCATATTATAACATGAGTTTGATAAGGTAGGTGCGGGGAAGTTGGACCTGAAATTGGGTTGGAGTTGACCTGTGGGTGAATGCCTCTGAACCACAAATAAAATCCACGCTGACCCGATGGCCCCGGACCCACGATGACTTGGGTTCCTGGGCCTGGAATCGTGCGCCTGGGTAAAGGTCCAGTTATCCCAAGGCACAGGCGCTTCGCAAGCGTCCTTGGGATCACATGGGCCGACCCAACCAATCCATTTGCGTACGGAATCCCCTTAAGCATAATAGGAATCACATAAAAATTACAATTTCACACAACCTAAATAAAAATAAATCATCACTTGTTTAAAATTGATTAAATACAATGTAATTAAACATATAAAACAAAAATATTATTTTTGAACAATAAACATTTTCAAAAGTGCCCCAAGAATAACCAAAACTAATTTTAAAGTATTTTGAATATGTAAATGATTAAAAAAATATATTTTTTAATATTTATTTAAACCCTTTTACCAGGCGTAAGAGTTTCATGGGTATTCGGTGGGCAGTGGTTGGGCCAATAGCCCACCTCTCCATCAGCGAATGGCCATTTCCTTCCGATGCGTATGTTCTGTCAAGCGGAAACCTGACAGATCGCAAGTTCCGGGTTTTGCCCCACACGTAGCCCATGCGGAATCGCGGAGCGTGCGTGGCGCTTACGGGTGATCGACCCCGGGAAATGCAGGCTGATGTTTCCACTTGCGGGAAGACTAAAACTGGGGGTGTCACCAATAAATCCAATAGGGAATTCAGGAGAATCTTCTGTACTCAAATCATAGAATCGTAGTATGGTTGCAGCACGGAAGGCGACCATTTGGCCCATTGAGCCCCTACAGGTGAAGAGTGCTGAGAACGTGAAACCCACTACCACAGGGAGTGGTTGAGGCGAATGGCGTGGATGTATTTAAGGGGAAGCTGGATAAACAACATGAGGAAGAAAAGAATAGCTTATGCTCATGAGGCCAGAGGAAGAGGGGTGGGATGAGGCTCGTGTGGAGCATGAAGACCAGCATAGAGCAGTTGGACCAAATGGCTTGTTTCCGTGCTATAGACTGTGACATGCTTATTATCACGAGTCTCTCCATATAATAGCAATTATAATAGGTAATTAAACAGGCAGGCACTTATTTATTTGCACATTCTTTTGCTAAAACACTTCAAAATTAGTTTCCTCTTTCTGCCGTTGCCAATTTCAACATCCTGTAAAAATTGGCCCTTGGGGATATAATTTCCTCCTTTGGATCAGTTTGCCATTAATCATCAGGCATTCAGCTCCTCTAACAATCATATTCAGAAAACTTGAATCTCTAAGTGTTTATATCTAACTGGAATATTTTCAGATGAAAATTGATGAAAATAAACTCAAACTGTCACTGAGGTTACAAATTGTACAGCTTAGAAAAACTCGAAACGGTTTAAAGATTCTGCCTGAATTGTCCTACAGTGCTGAATATTATGTCTGTTACCTTGTTTCAGAGTAATGGTTAGAAGCAGCCTTGAAGCAAACAGACGCTACAGAATTCTCTCTTACATGACCCAATACCTCAAGGAGACTTTGAGGTGGTCTAATTGAAGTTTTCACAGCTATGAAGTGAATTGACAAGCTGATGCAGAAAAACCACACACAAAGGTTCAAGTCCAGGGTTTACAAGTTTAAAATGAGTAAATTGAATGTAAAATGTTCCTATATTCGTTCTGTGCTGAGGTAGAAGGAGGCCATTCGGCCCATCGTGCCGGTGTCAGTTCTTTGGTAACGCCATTTAATTAGTCCCATTCCCCCGCCCTTTTCCCATAACCCTGCAATTGTTTAGCCTTTTCAAATATTTATCCAATTCCCTTTTGAAAGGTGCTATTGAATCTGTTTCCCCTGCCCTTTCAGGCAGCGCAATAAACTCGCTGCGTAATAAAATGTTTCCTCATGTCGCTGCTGCTTCTTTTGCCCATTGCCGTAAAAACACAAAGATTTAGGAGCAGGAGTGGGTCTTGCAGCCCCTCGAGCCTGCTCTGCCATTCAATAAGATCATCCTGAGGCCTGAGCCATTGGACCTTATTTGAATGGAAAGGGGTGAGCTGTGGGCGCCAAATGGACGTCACATGCAGTTCGGCCTGAGGAATTCTGGTCAGCTCTGATGCTGAGGTAGGCCCCAGGGTAGGGTAGGGAGCTGGGGCCCTGTAGTGTTTCTGCGGCTTGAGAACAAGCACTCTATCTGCACTCCATAGCACAGCATGGCTCAGTGTACACGCTCGCTTCTGAGTCAGATGGTTGTGGGTTCAAGTCCCACTCCAGGGACTTGAGCACAACATTTTAGATGCTAGTGCAGTACTGAAGGAGTGCTGCACTGTTGGAAGCAATAAATTTGTTTCTTTTGGGTTCTTTGCTTAAGAATTCGTAGCAACACATTGCTATAAAGAACTAGTGGTCTGTTAGCAAAGATTTGATGATCACACGACACACTAACCAGTTCATCCACCAGGCTCCCAATCACGGATCCCCTGAACCCAACTGGCTGGGATTTTATTGAGTCTTGTGAACATCACGTGACTGGCTCAGCCACTCACAACTCAACAGCTCTACAAACCTGTGAGCATACTCGTAGGTGCACACATTATCACTGTCTTTCGGATAAGAAGTTAAACCGAGATTCTGTCTGCCCTCTCCGGTGGACGTTGTATTTTATAGTCTCTTGAACACTCTGAGTTCAACTTAACTCTATTTATTTGGGAGACCTCAGACACTTAGACATGTGGAGCTTTAAAATGGTGTTCTTTCACAGACTCTCTCTCTCAATACAGCTCCCTATACCTCCTAGCGAGAGGACGCTATACATTATATCGATACCTCCTAGCTAGAGGGCGCTATACATTATCTTGTTACAAACGTAAAAGATCCCAGGCACTATTTTGAAGAACACCAGGGGAGTTATCCCTGGTGTCCTGGGGCCAATATCTATCCTTCAATCAACATCACTAAAAACAGATTATCTGGTCATTATCACATTGCTGTTTGTGGAAGCTTGCTGTGCGCAAATTGGTTGCCGCGTTTCCTACATTATAACAGTGCCTATACGTCAAAAAGTACTTCATTGGCTGTAAAACGCTTTGGGAGGTCCTTGAGGTCGTGAAAGGCGCTATTTCAATGCAAGTCTTTCTTTCTTTCACCTCTTGGAGCTGGAGTACAGCAAGCTGCCAATCCGCACTTGTCCTCACTAATCTTCTCCCGCCTGCTTCTACCCTGAAGACCCTCCTTCCTTGTTGGGGGTGTGGTTTCACAGGCACCACAGCTGAGTGTTGGCAGGCTATATGACTGCATGGGGCATTGTCTCCGCTTCTGACCTCAGCCAGCGTGCGCGGGGCCCCAGTCCAGGTCACTGGCCAGGAACTGCGGGTGGAAGTGAATGCGTTCTTCCTCCTTCATAATCCAATGGCACCGAAGGCAAAGGGATCGAGTCTGACAAATAGTAAAATGACGCGGAGTCTTTAAGGCAATTGATTCACGACACGTGTCTCCCTTCCCAGCACGGTCCCGAGAGATTCACTCTGATGTGTGTCGACACCTTTGCCTTTGAGTTAAATTACTTAAATTAACTGAATTATTCAAATCCTGAGTGGAATTAATGGCTGGGAGTCGTGACTGAGTTGGGTGAAGAAATAAAAGTGATATTCAAATTGCGATGTTATCAGAGGAAGCTTTTATCCATTTCAGCAGAAACCCCCTGATTTATCTCCGTGTTATATTGTGACATTACAATTTTGTTCCGTGATTGAAGTATAACAGATTCAGCTTCGAGGAAGCTAAGTGCAGTGGTGATATCAGAAAGACTTTTGTGATGGTAATTTTACATCGATCTATCGGTGGCAGGCATAGAGTGCTACAACGTGCATTTATACAGCACCTTTAATGTAGTAAAACATTCCAAGGCACTTCACAGGAGCAAATATCAAACAAAATTTGACATAATCCACACTGGCTGGAGAGTCTTGAACCAGGGGTCACAGTCTCAGGATAAGGGGCCGGCCATTTAGGACTGAGATGAGGAGAAATTTCTTCACTCAGAGGGCGGTGAATCTTTGGAATTCTCTGCCCCAGAGGACTGTGGAGGCTCAGTCGTTGAGTATACTCAAGACAGAGATCGATATATTTTTGGATACTAAGGGAACCAAGGGATATGGGAATCAGGAGGGAAAGATCAGCCATGACCTTCTTGAATGGTGGAGCAGGCTCGAAGAACCGTATGACCTACTCCTGCTCCTATTTCTTCTGTTCTTATTAGGTGATATTAGGACAGTTGACCAAAAGCTTGCTCGAAGAGGGAGGTTTTACGGAGTGTCTTACAGGAGATGAGAGAGATAGAGAGGCGGAGAGGTTTAGGGAGGGAGTGTAGGGCCTAGGCAGCTGAAGGCCCAGCCCCCAATGATGTAGTGATTAAATTCAGGGATGAGTAAGAAGCCAGAATTGGAGGAGCGCAGATCTCTTGCGGGGGAGGGTTGTGGGGCTGAAGGAGAATACAGCGATAAGGTGGGGAGAGGCCATGGAGGGATTTGAAAACAATGAAGTGAATTTTAATTTCGACTCCCATCACCGGCAGTCAATCTAATGGAGGTGAACCCTGCACATCAGTTTGTGGGTCCTGAGAGCATTCGTAACCAGCAGCGCAAAGTGCCATACCGGCAGAATGCTGGTAAAGGTCAGAAGGGAAAACAGGTCTCGCCTGAGAATCATGAATCATACCTTCAGCGGCCACGTCTGGGGTCCATTGCTTATTTGGCCACTTTGCAGTGCATTGTGGGTGATTCATCTACTGTGAGAAGGAGAGAAAGTATGGTGAGAGAAAGAGAGGACGGAGAGAGAGAGGAAGGAGAGAGGAAGAGAGAAAGAGAGGATGGAGAGAGAGAGAGAAGGTGAAGAGGAAGGAGAGAAAAAGAGCGAAAGACTGCTACACACTGACAGCCATACTCCATCCATCACACTAATCCCTTTCTATGACAGAGGTGTTTTAACTCTCAGGTTGAGAATGAGACAGAATTAATTCACGATCGGCTTCCAAATACCAGCAATGCACTAGATTATAATGTCAGGCTGAATTGTAACCCTGTTTGACGAGTATTGTGCGATTGAAATCCTCTGAAGCTCTGAAGGGAGTTGCTGATTTGGAAATGGATCTCCCATCTCATCGTCTTCTCCTCTCGGGTCTCTCCATATCTTGACATGACGTGTTTATGTGCCGTGACTGAATTATCGCTGTGTTTCCCGGATCCATTATTGCTTATTTTTTAAGTAAAAAGATTAAATCCAGCCCTCCTTTGATCGTAAGCTCTGAAGGACAGAAGGGACATAAGATGAAGAAAATTTTGCATGGTGAAATCCAACTTGCGGAATGCCGTAGTGCTGCCAGCATGGAGGCTGAGAACATGGGATCCTGAGAGCGCGGGACCCTCAGAGCGCGGGACCCTCAGAGCACGGGACCCTCAGAGCACGGGACCCTCAGAGCGTGGGACACTCAGAGCGCGGGACCCTGAGAGCGCGGGACCCTCAGAGCACGGGACCCTCAGAGCGTGGGACCCTGAGAACGCGGGACCCTCAGAGCACGGGACCCTCAGAGCACGGGACCCTCAGAGCACGGGACCCTCAGAGCGTGGGACCCTGAGAGCGCGGGACCCTCAGAGCACGGGACCCTCAGAGCGTGGGACCCTGAGAACGCGGGACCCTCAGAGCACGGGACCCTCAGAGCACGGGACCCTCAGAGCGTGGGACCCTGAGAGCGCGGGACCCTCAGAGCACGGGACCCTCAGAGCGTGGGACCCTGAGAACGCGGGACCCTCAGAGCACGGGACCCTCAGAGCGTGGGACCCTGAGAGTGCGGGACCCTCAGAGCACGGGACCCTCAGAGCGCGGGACCCTCAGAGCACGGGACCCTGAGAGCGCGGGACCCTCAGAGCACGGGACCATGAGAGCTCAGGACCCTGAGAACGCGGGACCCTCAGAGCACGGGACCCTGAGAGCATGGGACCATCAGCACAGAACCCGGGACCCTGAAAACGCGGGACCCTCAGAGCACGGGACCATGAGAGCTCAGGACCCTGAGAACGCGGGACCCTCAGAGCGTGGGACCCTGAGAGCGCGGGACCCTCAGAGCACGGGACCATGAGAGCTCAGGACCCTGAGAACGCGGGACCCTCAGAGCACGGGACCCTGAGAGCATGGGACCATCAGCACAGAACCCGGGACCCTGAAAACGCGGGACCCTCAGAGCACGGGACCATGAGAGCTCAGGACCCTGAGAACGCGGGACCCTCAGAGCGTGGGACCCTGAGAGCGCGGGACCCTCAGAGCACGGGACCATGAGAGCTCAGGACCCTGAGAACGCGGGACCCTCAGAGCGCGGGACCCTCAGAGCACGGGACCCTCAGAGCGCGGGACCCTCAGAGCGCGGGACCCTCAGAGCACGGGACCCTCAGAGCACGGGACCCTCAGAGCGTGGGACCCTGAGAACGCGGGACCCTCAGAGCACGGGACCCTCAGAGCACGGGACCCTCAGAGCGTGGGACCCTGAGAGCGCGGGACCCTCAGAGCACGGGACCCTCAGAGCGTGGGACCCTGAGAACGCGGGACCCTCAGAGCACGGGACCCTCAGAGCGTGGGACCCTGAGAGTGCGGGACCCTCAGAGCACGGGACCCTCAGAGCGCGGGACCCTCAGAACCCGGGACCCTGAGAACGCGGGACCCTCGGAGCACGGGACCATGAGAGCTCAGGACCCTGAGAACGCGGGACCCTCAGAGCGTGGGACCCTGAGAGCGCGGGACCCTCAGAGCACGGGACCATGAGAGCTCAGGACCCTGAGAACGCGGGACCCTCAGAGCGCGGGACCCTCAGAGCGCGGGACCCTCAGAGCACGGGACCCTCAGAGCACGGGACCCTCAGAGCGTGGGACCCTCAGAGCGCGGGACCCTCAGAGCACGGGACCATGAGAGCTCAGGACCCTGCGAACGCGGGACCCTCAGAGCGCGAGACCCTGAGAGTGCAGGACCATCAGCACAGGACCCGGGACCCTGAGAGCGCAGGACCATCAGCACAGGACCCTCAGAGCGCAGGACCCTGAGAGCTCAGGACCCTGAGAACGCGGGACCCTCAGAGCGTGGGACCCTGAGAGCGCGGGACCATCAGCACAGGACCCTCAGAGCGCAGGACCCTGAGAGCGCAGGACCATCAGCACAGGACCTGGGACCTTGAGAGCGCACGACCCTGAGAGCGTGGGACCCTGAGAGCGTGGGACCCTGAGAGCACGGGACCCTGAGAGCGTGGGACCCAGAAAGAGCAGGACCCTCAGTGTAGGACCCTTAGAGCTTGCAACCGTCAGAGCGCAGGACCCTCAGAGCGCAGGACCTTGAGAGTGCAGGACCTTGAGAGTGCAGGATCCTGAGAGTGCGGGACTGAGAGCACGGGATCCTCAGAGTGCAGGACCCTCAGAACGCAGGACCCTCAGAATGCAGGACCCTGAGAGCGCGGGACCCTGAGATCACAGGATCCTGAGAGCGCGGGACTGAGAGCACAGGACCCTCAGAACGCTGGACCCTCAGAGCGCTGGACCCTCAGAGCGCAGGACCCTCAGAGCGCGGGGCCCTGAGAGCGCGGGACTCTGAGTGCGTGTGACCCTTAGAGCACAGGCCCCTGAGAGCATCGGGCCCTGAGAGCACAGACCCCTGAGAGCGCTGGACCCTCAGATCGCGGGACCCTCAGAGCACGGGACCCTCAGAGCATGGGCCCCTAACAGCGTGGGACCATGAAAGCGCAGGACCCTCATAGCAAGAGACCCTGAGAGCGCGAGATCCTGAGAGCGCAAGAACCTGAGAGCGCAGGACCCTCAAAGCGCGGAACACCAAGAGCGTGGGATACCAAGAGCGCGGGACCCGGAGAGTGCAGGACCCTGAGAGCGCAGGACTGAGCGCACAGGACCCTGACAGTGCAGGACACTCAGAGTGCGGAACCCTGAGAGCGCAGGACTCTCAGAGCGCAGGGTCCTGAGAGCGCAGGACTGAGAGCATGGGACCCTCCAGAGAGCAGGACTCTGAGAGCGCGGGACTGTCAGCACAGGATCCTCAGCGCGCAGGACCCTCAGAGCGCAGGACCCTCAGAGCGTAGGACCCTGAGAGCGCGGGACCCTGAGAGCGCAGGGCGCTCAGAGCGCGGGACCCTCAGCACAGAACCGAGAGCATGGGACCCTCAGGGTGTGGGACCCTCACAGCACAGGACCCTGAGAACGCGGGAACATCGGATCGCGGGACCCTGAAAGCGTGGGACCCTGAGAGCACGGGACCCTGAGAGAGCAAGACCTTCAGTGCAGAACCCTTAGAGCTTGCAACCCTCAGAGCGCAGGACCCTCGGAGCGCAGGACCCTCAGGGTGCAGGTCCCTCAGAGCGCGGTACCCTGAGAGTGCGGGACCCTGAGAGCGCAGGCCCCTCAGAGCGCAGGATCCTGAGAGCGCGGGACTGAGAGCATGGGACTCTCAGAGCGCAGGACCCTGAGAGCGCGGGACTGTCAGCACAGGATCCTCAGAGTGCAGGACCCTCAGAGCGCAGGACTTTGAGATCGTGGGACCCTCAGAGCACAGGACCCTCAGAGAGCAGGACCCTCAGAGCGCAGGAGCCTCAGAGTGCAGGACCCTGAGAGCATAGGACACTGAGAACGCAGACCCCTCAGGGCGCTCAGAGCGCGGGACTCTCAGCACAGAACCGAGAGCATGGGACCCTCAGGGTGTGGGACCCTCACAGCACAGGACCCTGAGAACGCGGAAACCTCGGATCGCGGGATACTCAGAGCGCGGGACCCTAAGAGCGTGGGACCCTGAAAGCGTGGGACCCTGAAAGTGCAGGACCCTCAGAGCATGGGACCCTGAGAGCGCGGGACTCTGAGAGCGCGGGACCCTGAGAGCACGGGATCCTGAGAGAGCGGGACCCTCAGTGCTGGATCCTCAGAGCTTGAAACCCTCAGAGCGCAGGACCTTGAGAGCGTGGGACTCTCAGAGCGCAGGACCCTCAGAGCGCAGGGCGCTCAGAGCGCGGGACTCTCAGCACAGAACCGAGAGCATGGGACCCTCAGGGTGTGGGACCCTCACAGCACAGGACCCTGAGAACGCGGAAACCTCGGATCGCGGGATACTCAGAGCGCGGGACCCTAAGAGCGTGGGACCCTGAAAGCGTGGGACCCTGAAAGCGCAGGACCCTCAGAGCATGGGACCCTGAGAGCGCGGGACTCTGAGAGCGCGGGACTCTGAGAGCACGGGATCCTGAGAGAGCGGGACCCTCAGTGCTGGATCCTCAGAGCTTGAAACCCTCAGAGCGCAGGACCTTGAGAGCGTGGGACTCTCAGAGCGCAGGACCCTCAGAGCGCAGGACCCTCAGAGCGCGGGACCCTCAGCACAGAACCGAGAGCATGGGATCCTCAGGGTGTGGGACCCTCACAGCACAGGACCCTGAGAACGCGGAAACCTCGGATCGCGGGATACTCAGAGCGCGGGACCCTAAGAGCGTGGAACCCTGAAAGCGTGGGACCCTGAAAGCGCAGGACCCTCAGAGCATGGGACCCTGAGAGCGCGGGACTCTGAGAGCGCGGGACCCTGAGAGCACGGGATCCTGAGAGAGCGGGACCCTCAGTGCTGGATCCTCAGAGCTTGAAACCCTCAGAGCGCAGGACCTTGAGAGCGTGGGACTCTCAGAGCGCATGACCCTCAGAGCGCAGGACCCTCAGAGCGCAGGACCCTCAGAGTGCGGGACCCTGAGAGCACAGGACCCTCAGGGCACAGGATCCTGAGAGCGTGGGACGCTCAGCACAAGACCTTTAGAGCACAGGACACTCAGAGCGCGGAACCTGAGAGCGCAGGACTGAGAGCACAGGACCCTCAGAGCGCGGGACCCTCAGAGCGATGGACCCTCAGAGCGTGGGATCCTGAGACTGCGGGACCCTGAGAACGCGGGACCCTCTGAGCGCAGGACCCTGAGAATGCAGGACCCTGAGAACGCAGGTCCCTCAGAGCGCGGGACCCTCAGAGCACGGGATCCTCAGAGCGCAGGACCCGGAGAGCATGGGAGTGAGAGCACGGGACCCTCAGAGCTCAGGAACCTGAGAGCATGGGACTTTAGAGCGCAAGAGCCTCAGAGTGCAGGACCCTGAAAGCGCGGGACCCTGAGATCGCGGGACCCTGAGTGTGCGGGACACTGAGAGCACTGGACCCTCAGAGCGCTGGACCCTCAGAACGCGGGACCCTGAGAGCGCGGGACCTTGAGAGGGCGGGACCCTGAGAGCGCGGGACCATCAGCATAGGACCCTCAGAGCGCAGGACCCTCAGAGCGCAGGACCCTGAGAATGCGGGACCCTCAGAGCGCAGGACCGTGAGAGCCCGAGACCCTGAGAGCTCAGGACCCGGAGAGCACAGGAGTGAGGGCACAGGACCCTCAGAGTTCAGGACCCTGAGAGCACGGGTACCTGAGAGCGCAGAAGCCTCAGAGAGCAGGACCCTGAAAGCGCGGGACCATGAGAGCGTGGGACCCTGAGAGCGTGGGACACTCAGCACAGGACCCCTCAGAGCACGGGACCCTCAGAGCATGGGACCCTAAGAGCGCAGGACTGAGAGCACAGGACCATACAGCGCAGGACCCTCAGAGCGCGGGACCCTCAGAGCGCGGGACCCTCAGAGCGCGGGACCCTCAGAGCGCGAGACCCTCAGAGCACAGGATCCTGAGAGCATGGGACCCTGAGTGCGCAGGACCTGGAGAGCATGGAATTTTGAGCACGGGACCCTCAGACCTCAGGACCCTGAGAGCGCGGGACCCTGAGAGCGCGGGACGCTCAGCACAGGACCCCTCAGAGCACGGGACTCTCAGAGCGTGGGACTCTGAGAGCGCAGGACCCTGAGTGCGCAGGATCCTGAGAGCACAGGGCCCTGAGAGCACGGGACCCTGAGAGCACGGGACCCTGAGAGCGCTGTACACTGAGAGCGCGGGACCTTGAGAGCGCTGGACGAGCGAAGACCCCTCAGAGCATAGGACCCTCAGAGGGTGGGACCTTCAGAGCGCGAGACAGTGAGAGCACCAGACCCATAGCGCTTGGGACACTGAGAGCGCTAGACCCTGAGAGCACAGGACCCTCAGAGTGCTGACCTCTCAGCGCATAGGACATTCAGAGCACAGGCCATGTTCCATGGTGGGACACACAGCTTTGACTGATGTAGTGTCAGCTGTGGCTCAGTGGGTAGCACACTCCCTTCTGAGTCAGCAGGTTGTGGGTTTAGGGAGTTAGGAGCTAAATTAAAAGTAGGACCTCAAAAGTAGTAATCTCAGGATTGCTACCAGTGCCACATGCTCGTCAGAGTAGGAATCGCAGGATAGCTCAGATCAATACGTGGCTTGAGGAGTGGTGCACAAGGGAGGGATTCAAATTCCTGGGACATTGGAACCGGTTCTGGGGGAGGTGGGACCAGTACAAACCGAACGGTCTGCACCTGGACAGCACCGGAATCAATGTCCTAGGGGGACTCTTTGCTGGTGCTGATGGGGAGGAGTTAAACTAATATGGCAGGGGGATGGGAACCTATGCAGGAAGACAGAGGGAAGTAGAATCGGGGTAGAAGCAAAAGATAGAAAGAAGAAAAGTAAAAGTGGAGGGCAGAGAAACCTAAGGCAGAAAACAAAAAGCACAACATTACACCAAAATTCTAAAGGGGCAAAGTGTGTTAGAAAGTCAAGCCTGAAGGCTCTGTGCCTCAATGCGAGGAGTATTCGGAATAAGGTGGACGAATTAACTGCGCAGATAGCAGTTAACGGGTATGGTGTAATTGGCATCATGGAGACATTGCTCCAGGGTGACCAAGGCTGGGAACTCAACATCCAGGGGTATTCAGCATTTAGGAAGGATAGACAGAAAGAAAAAGGAGGCGGGGTGGCATTGCTGGTTAAAGAGGAAATTAATGCAATAGTAAGAAAGGACATTAGCTTGGATGATGTGGAATCGGGTGGAGCTACGGAATACCAAGGGGCAGAAAACGCTAGTAGGAGTTGTGCACAGACCACGAAACAGTAGTAGTGAGGTTGGGGACAACATCAATCAAGAAATTAGGGATGCATGCAATAAAGGTACAGCAGTTATCATGGGCGACTTTAATCGACATATGATTGGGCTAACCAAACAGGTAGCAATGCGGTGGAGGAGGATTTCCTGGAGTGTATTAGGGATGGTTTTCTCGACCAATATATCGAGGAACCAACTAGAGGGCTGGCCATCCTAGACTGGGTGATGTGTAATGAGAAAGGACTAATTAGCAATCTTATTGTGCGAGGCCCCTTGGGGAAGAGTGACCATAACATGGTAGAATTCTTTATTAAGATGGAGAGTGACACAGTTAATTCATAAAAGAGGGTCCTGAACTTAACGAAAGGTAACTTTAATGGTTTGAGGAGTGAATTGGCTGGAATAGATTGACAACTGATACTTAAAGGGTTGACAGTTGATAGGCAATGGCAAACATTTAACGATCACACGGATGAACTTCAGCAATTGTACATCCCTGTCTGGGGTAAAAGTAAAACGGGGAAGGTAGTTCAACCGTGGTTAAGAAGGGAAATTAAGGATAGTGTTAAATCCAAGGGAGAGGCATATAAATTGGCCAGAAAAAGCAGCAAACCTGAGGAATGGGAGAAATTTAGAATTCAGCAGAGGAGGAAAAAGAGTTTAATTAGGAGGGGAAAAATAGAGTATGAGAGTAAGCTTGCAGGGAACATTAAAACTAACTGCAAAAGCTTCTATAGATATGTGAAGAGAAAAAGATTTTGAAGACAAACATAGGTCCCTTGCAGTTGGATTCAGGTGAATTTATAATGGGGAACAAAGAAATGGCAGACCAATTGAACAAATACTTTGGTCCTGTCTTCACGAAGGAAGACACAAATAACCTTCCGGAAGTACTAGGGGACCGAGGGTCTAGTGAGAAGGAGAAACTGAAGGATATCCTTATTAGGCGGGAAATTATGTTCGTGAAATTGATGGGATTGAAGGCCGATAAATCCCCGGGGCCTGATAGTCTGCATCACAGAGTACTTAAGGAAGTGACCCTAGAAATAGTGGATGCATTGGTGATCATTTTCCAACAGTCTATCGACTCTGGATCAGTTCCTATGGAGTGGAGGGTTGTTAATGTAACACCACTTTTTAAAAAGGGAGGGAGAGAGAAAGCGGGTAATTATAAACCGGTTAGCCTAACATCAGTAGTGGGGAAAATGTTGGAATCAATTATTAAGGATGAAATAGCAGTGCATTTGGAAAGCAGTGACAGGATCGGTCCAAGTCAGCATGGATTTATGAAGGGGAAATCATGCTTGACAAATCTTCTGGAATTTTTTGAGGATGTAACTAGTAGAGTGGACAAGGGAGAACCAGTGGATGTGGTGTATTTGGACTTTCAAAAGACTTTTGACAAGGTCTCACACAAGAGATTGGTGTGCAAAATCAAAGCATATGGTATTGGGGGTAATATACTGACGTGGATAGAAAACTGATTGGCAGACAGGGAGCAGAGAGTCGGGATAAACGGGTTCTTTTCAGAATGGCAGTCAGTGACTAGTGGAGTGCCACAGGGCTCAGTGCTGGGACCCCATCTATTTACAATATACATCAATGATTTGGATGAAGGAATTGAGTGTAATATCTCCAAGTTTGCAGATGACACTAAACTGGGTGGTGGTGTGAGCTCTGAGGGGAACGCTAGGAGGCTGCAGGGTAACTTGGACCGGTTAGGTGAGTGGGCAAATGCATGGCAGATGCAGTATAATGTGGATGAATGTGAGGTTATCCACTTTGGGGGAAAAAACGCGAAGGTAGAATATTATCTGAATGGTGGCAGATTAGGAAAAAGGGAGGTGCACCGAGACTTGGGTGTTATGGTTCATCAGTCATTGAAAGTTGCCATACAGGTACAGCAGGCGGTGAAGAAGGCAAATGGTATGTTGGCCTTCATAGCTAGGGGATTTGAGTATAGGAGCAGGGAGGTCTTACTGCAGTTGTACAGGGCCTTGGTGAGGCCTCACCTGGAATATTGTGTTCAGTTTTGGTCTCATAATCTGAGGAAGGACATTCTTGCTATTGAGGGAGTGCAGCGAAGGTTCACCAGACTGATTCTCGGGATGGCAGCACTGACATATGAGGAGAGACTGGATCAACTGGACCTTTATACATTGGAGTTTAGATGGATGAGAGGGGATCTCATAGAAACATGTGAGATTCTGACGGGACGGGACAGGTTAGATGCGGGTAGAATGTTCCCGATGTTTGGGAACTCCAGAACCAGAGGACACAGTCTTAGGATAAGGGGTAGGCCATTTAGGACTGAGATGAGGAGAAACCTCTTCACTCAGAGAGTTGTTAACTGTGGAATTCCCTGCCGCAGAGAGTTGTTGATGCCAGTTCACTGGTTATATTCAAGAGGGAGTTAGATATGGCCCTTACGGCTAAGGGGATCAAGGGGAGAGAAAGCAGGAAAGGGGTACTGAGGGAATGATCAGCCATGATCTTATTGAATGGTGGTGCAGGCTCGAAGGGCCGAATAGCCTACTCCTACTTATTTTCTATGCTTCTATGTTCAAGTCCCACTCCAGGCACTTAAGCACATAAAAAATCTAGTCTGACACTCCAATGTTGTATTCATTGTTTTGCACCCGGGTATTGTTTGCTGTTTAATTGCGAGCTAATCATGTACAAACCAGTCAACCAGCTTGTTGAATTGTTAATGTTCAGTGATGCTGCAGTGTTAGTGAATGTGTCTTCTGCATTAGGAAGATAACCTGTCTTGAATCCTGGCTAGTGGCAGCTGGGGCTCAGTGGGTAGCACACTCACCTTTGAGTCTGAAGGTTGTGTGTTCAAATCCTACTTCTGAGACCTGAGCACATAAATCTAGGCTGGCACTCCAGTGCCCTGTACTGAGGGAGCACTCCACTGTCGGATCTGGCGTTAAACCGAGGCCATGTCTGCTCTCTCAGGTGGACGTAAAAGATCCCATGGCAATATTTCGAAGAAGAGCAGGTGAGTTATCTCTGGTGCCTGGGCCAATATTCATCCCTCAAACAACATAGACAAAAACAGTTTATCTGGTCATTATCACATTGCTGTGTGTGGGAGCTTGCTGTGCGCAAGTTGGCTGCCACATTTTCCACATTTCAACAGTGACAACACTCCAAATGTACTTCATTGTCTGTAAAGCACTTTGAGACGTCCGGTGGTCGTGTAAGATGCTGTATAAATCCAAGTCTTTTTTTTCTTTTCTCAAATCCACGGCAGTGAGTTAAACGAAAACCGTGTGTTTTACGATAACCTATCTCAAACTACATAGCATGTTACAGCACAGAAACAGGCCATTTGGCCCAACATGTCTATGCCAGTATTTAGTAGCCTCCTCCCACCTTAATTCATCACAACTCATCAACATATACCAAACGTATGTCCCAATGTGTCTTACATGCACGGAATTGTGTTGAGGGTCACCAACTGCTGTTATGTGAGCATAAGCGACGGCCATTTTAGGCAGTTGTTCCACCCAGGAAACAAATCCTTTGAGTGGCGATTGATGGCGCTGAGCGTGTTCTCCGTGAGGATGGTGTGTCCCTCTGTGTGAGCAGTGAAGGCGGCCAGAGGCCAGCTGGAAGTAAAAGAACCCACGACGCGAATTCGAAGAAGAGCAGGGGAGTTCTCCTCAGTAATTATCCCTCAATCAGCATCATTAAAAACAGATTCACATGTGGCTGTGTGTGGGAGCTTGCCACATTACAACAGTGACTACACTCCAAAAGTACTTCATTGACTGTAAACCGCTTTTGGGACATCCTGAGGCCATGAAAGGCGTTATAGAAATGCAAGTCTTTCTTTTCTCGTGACTTAATTGCTTATGCATTTTGAAATTGGTCCCCATTGCATTCAAAATGGCATGTCGCCCATGGTTAACATAGCAAAATATTTGTTAATTGTCAATTAATAAAGGAAAGGACAGTAATAATTTATGTTACAAAGAATGACACTATTTATAGCATATGAATACAAGAAATAAGAGCAGGAGTAGGCCATCTGGGCCCTCGAACCTGCTCCACCATTCAATAGGATCATGGCTGATCTTCGACCTCAACTCTACTTTCCCTCTCGATCCCCGTATCCCGAGACTCTCTGCAGAATCGGAGAGTGGGAGGAGATTATAACCTATCTTAGCGCTGTTTCTCACAAAGTATGAGGTGCAGTGATACTGGTTATAACATCCACCAACTCCCTACCCGCCTTACCGATCAGGGCAATGAGCGTATGCTCGTTATCATCCTTGTTTACAAATCCCTCCATGGCTTCGCCCCTCCCTATCTCTGTAATCTCCCATCAGCCTCACACCCCCCCCGAGATGTCTGCGCTTCTCAAATTCTGCTGCCTTGAGCATCCCTGATTATAACCGCTCAACCATTGGTGGCCGTGCCTACAGCTACCTGGGCCCTAAGCTCTGGAACTACCTCCCTAAACCTTTCCGCCTCTCTACCTCTCTTTCCTCCTTCAAGACGCTTCTTAAAACCTACCTCTTTGACCAAGCGTTTCTTCTCATGCGGCTTGGAGTCAAAAAAATGTTTTGTCTTATAACATTCCTGTGAAGCACCTTGGGACGTTTTACTATGTTGAAGACGCTATATAGAAAATAGGTGCAGGAGTAGGCCATTCGGCCCTTCGAGCCTGCACCGCCATTCAATGAGTTCATGGCTGAACATGCAACTTCAGTACCCCATTCCTGCTTTCTCGCCATACCCCTTGATCCCCCTCATAGTAAGGACTACATCTAACTCCTTTTTGAATATATTTAGTGAATTGGCCTCAACAACTTTCTGCGGTAGAGAATTCCACAGGTTCACCACTCTCTAGGTGAAGAAGTTTCTCCTCATCTCGGTCCTAAATGGCTTACCCCTTATCCTTAGACTGTGACCTCTGGTTCTGGACTTCCCCAACATTGGGAACATTCTTCCTGCATCTAACCTCTCTAAACCAGTCAGAATTTTAAACGTTTCTATGAGGTCCCCTCTCATTCTTCTGAACTCCAGTGAATACAAGCCCAGTTGATCCAGTCTTTCTTGATATGTCAGTTCTGCCATCCCGGGAATCAGTCTGGTGAACCTTCGCTGCACTCCCTCAATAGCAAGAATGTCCTTCCTCAAGTTAGGAGACCAAAACTGTACACAATACTCCAGGTGTGGCCTCACCAAGGCCCTGTACAACGGTAGCAACACCTCCCTGTCCCTGTACTCAAATCCCCTTGCTATGAAGGCCAACATGCCATTTGCTTTCTTAACCACCTGCTGTACCTGCATGCCAACCTTCAATGACTGATGTACCATGACACCCAGATCTCGTTGCACCTACCCTTTTCCTAATCTGTCACCATTCAGATAATAGTCTGTCTCTCTGTTTTTATCACCAAAGTGGATAACCTCACATTTATCCACATTATACTTCATCTGCCATGCATTTGCCCACTCACCTAACCTATCCAAGTCACTCTGCAGCCTCATAGCATCCTCCTCGCAGCTCACACTGCCACCCAACGTAGTGTCATCCGCAAATTTGGAGATACTACATCTAATCCCCTCGTCTAAATCATTAATGTACAATGTAAACAGCTGGGGCCCCAGCACAGAACCTTGGGGTACCCCACTAGTCACTGCCTGACATTCTGAAAAGTACCCATTTACTCCTACTCTTTGCTTCCTGTCTGACAACCAGTTCTCAATCTATGTCAGCACACTACCCCCAATCCCATGTGCTTTAACTTTGCACATTAATCTCTTGTGTGGGACCTTGTCGAAAGCCTTCTGAAAGTTCAAATACACCACATCAACTGGTTCTCCCTTGCCCACTCTACTGGAAACATCCTCAAAAAATTACAGAAGATTTGTCAAGCATGGTTTCCATTTCACAAATCCATGCTGACTTGGACCTATCATGTCACCTCTTTCCAAATGCACTGCGATGACATCCTTAATAATTGATTCCATCATTTTACCCACTACCGATGTCAGGCTGACCAGTCTATAATTCCCTGTTTTCTCTCTCCTTCCTTTTTTAAAAAGTGGGGTTACATTGGCTACCCTCCACTCCATAGGAACTGATCCAGAGTCTATGGAATGTTGGAAAATGACTGTCAAAGCATCCGCTATTTCCAAGGCCACCTCCTTAAGTACTCTGGGATGCAGTTCATCAGGCCCTGGGGATTTATCGGCCTGCAATCCCATCAATTTCCCCAACACAATTTCCCGACTAATAAGGATTTCCCTCAGTTCCTCTTTCTTAATAGACCCTCTGACCTCTTTTATATCCGGAAGGTTGTTTGTGTTCTCCTTAGTGAAAACCGAACCAAAGTACTTGTTCAATTGGTCTGCCCTTTATTTGTTCCCCGTTATGACTTCTCCTGATTCTGACTGCAGGGGACCTACGTTTGTCTTTACTAATCTTTTTCTCTTTACATATCTATAGAAGCTTTTGCAGTCCGTCTTAATATACACTGCAAGCTTCCTCTCGTACTCTATTTTCCCTGCCCTAATCAAACCCTTTGTCCTCCTCTGCTGAGTTCTAAATTTCTCCCAGTCCCCGGGTTCGCTGCTATTTCTGGCCAATTTGTATGCCACTTCCTTGGCTTTAATACTATCCCTGATTTCCCTTGATAGCCACGGTTGAGCCACCTTCCCTTTTTTATTTTTACGCCAGACAGGGCTGTACAATTGTTGTAGTTCATCCATGCGGTCTCTCAATGTCTGCCATTGCCCATCCACTGTCAACCCCTTAAGTATCATTTGCCAATCTATCCTAGCCAATTCACACCTCATATCTTCAATGTTACCCTTCTTTAAGTTCTGGACCATGGTCTCTGAATTAACTGTTTCATTCTCCATCCTAATGTAGAATTCCATCATATTATCGTCACTCTTCCTCAAGGGGCCTCGCACAACGAGATTGCTAATTAATCCTCTCTCATTAACCAGTCTAAAATGGCCTCCCCCCTAGTTGGTTCATCGACATATTGGTCTCGAAAACCATCCCTTATGCACTCCAGGAAATCCTCCTCCACCATATTGCTTCCAGTTTGGTTAGCCCAATCTATATGTTTGTTAAAGTCACTCATGATCACTGCTGCACCTTTACTGCATGCACCCCTAATTTCCTGTTTGATGCCCTCCCCGACATCACTACTACTGTTTGGAGTTTTGTATACAACTCCCACTGACGTTTTTTGCCCTTTGGTGTTCTGCAGCTCTACCCATATAGATTCCACATCATCCAAGCTAATGTCCTTCCTAACTATTGCATTAATCTCCTCTTTAACCAGCAATGCTACCCCACCTCCTTTTCCTTTTATTCTATCCTTCCTGAATGTTGAATACCCCTGGATGTTGAGTTCCCAGCCCTGATCATCCTGGAGCCATGTCTCTGTAATCCCAATCACATCATATTAACATCTATTTGCACAGTTAATTCATCCACCTTATTACGGATACTCCTTGCATTAAGTCACAAAGCCTTCAGGCTTGTTTTTTTAACACCCTTTGTCCTTTTAGAATTATGATGTCGTGTGGCCCTTTTTGTTTCTTGCCTTTGTTTACTCGGCCTTCCATTATTGCTTTTTACCTTTCTACCATCTGTTTCTGACTCCATATTACTTCACCCTGTGTCACTGCATAGGTTCCCATCCCCCTGCCATATTAGTTTAAACACATCTGAACTGCATTGGCAAATGTTACCCCTCGGACATCAGTTGCAGTCCTGCCCAAGTGCAGACCGTCCCTTTTGTACAGGTCCCACTTCCCCCAGAACTGGTTCCAATGTCCCAGGAATTTGAATCCCTCCCTCTTGCACCACTGCTCAAGCCAAGTATTTATTCTAACTATCCTGCTCCCTCTACTCTGATTAGCACATGGCACTGGTAGCAATCCAGAGATTACTATCTTTGAGGTCCGACTTTTTAATAAGAACATCGGAACATAAGAATTAGGAACAGGAGTAGGCCATCTAGCCCCTCGAGCCTGCTCCGCCATTCAACAAGATCATGCCTGATCTGGCCGTGGACTCAGCTCCACTTACCCACCCCCTCCTCTAACCTATAATTCCCTTATTGGTTAAAAATCTATCTCTCTGTGATTTGAATACATTCAATGAGATTGTCTCAACTGATTCCTTGGGCAGTTTAACTCCGAGATCCCTAAATTCAGCTTGTAGGACCTCTTCCCGCTTCTTCCCTATATCGTTGGTACCTACATGTACCACGACAACTGGCTGTTCACCCTCCCTCTCCAGAAGGCTCTGCAGCCGCTCTGAGACATCCTTGACCCTTGCACCAGGGAGGCAACATACCATCCTGGAATCTCGGTTGTGACCGCAGAAACTCCTATCTATTCCACTTACAATAGAGAGTCCCCTATCACTATAGCTCTCCCACTCTTTTTCCCGCCTTTGTGTGCAGCAGAGCCACCCATGGTGCCATGAACCTGGCTGCTGGTGCCTTCCCCTAGTAAGTCGTCTCCCCCAACAGTATTCAAAATGGTATATCTGTTTTGGAGGGAGATGACCGCAGGGGACTCCTGCACTACCTTCCTGCTCTTGCCTTGTCTCTTGGTCACCCATTCAACATCTGTTCTAACCCTTACCTGCGGTGTGACCAACTCACTAAATGTGCTATCCACAACATTCTCAGCATCACGCGTGCTCCAGAGTGAGTCCATCCGCAGCTCCAGTGCCGTCATGCGGTCTGTCAGGAGCTGCAGCTGGACACACTTCCTGCACACATAGTAGTCAAGTGTCGCTGATTTCCCACATAGCACAGGAGGAGCATGACACGGGTCCGAGCTCTCCTGCCATGACTTAACCCTTAAATTAATTGACTGACTAAAATTTACTTAAACACCAAACAGCTACTTAGTAGTTCGCTGCCAATTAAACCAATCTAAAAGTCAGTCTAAAAGAGAGTTATACTTACCAGTCAAACAGCCAACCACTTACCAGCTTGGCTGTGACATCACCTCTCGATTTCGCACCCCTCTATCTTTGTCTGCAGCTGGTTGGGCTGGTCTCTGGGCCTCCGTCTCCTACTCTCGCACTCCTTATCAGCTGCTCTCGTGTCAGCACTGGTAGGAAAAACAAGACAAAACAGCACCTGCCACCCCCTGTTACTGCTGTTGTTATCGGGAAAGTAGACAGCGTTGCATCAGAGTGGACCTCTGTAGTGACGGAAAGGAACTAATTGTACCTCGTTCTTGTGCGCTTGCAGTTCAACCACACATAACCCTGCTGAAGAACGAGACGGCAACAGAGAATGGGCGTGTGGTAATCACCTGTGATGCAGATGGAGACCCAACACCAGCAATCTTCTGGAGCAGGGTCGGCAACGGAAGCAGTTTTCTCGAAGGAGAAAAGGTAAGAAGGGTGCAGCTGATGTATGAGATGTAATCAATTTTTCTTCTCTTATTCTCTCTTCAGTTTTTCACCACCCCCCGCCCCCCGCCTCACCCCGATCCCCCGAAAAAACTTCTGTTCTCAATCATTGTGCATGAAACACAAAAGGTTAGTGTGCAGGTACAGCAAGTGATCAGGAAGGCCAATGGAATCTTGGGCCTTTATTACAAATGGGATGGAGTATAAAAGCAGGGAAGTCTTGCTACAGTTGTGCAGGGTAATAGTGAGGCCACACCTGGAATATTGCGTGCAGTTTTGGTTTCCATATTTCCGAAAGGATATACTTGCTTTGGAGGCAGTTCAGAGAAGGTTCACTCGGTTGATTCCGGAGATGAGGAGTTTGACTTATGAGCAAAGGTTGAATAGGTTGGGCCTCTACTCACTGGAATTCAGGTGATCTTATCGAAACATATAAGATTATGAGGGGGCTTGACAAGGTGGATGCAGAGAGGATGTTTGCACTAATCAGGGAGGCTAGAACTAGGGGGTATAATCTTAGAATAAGAGGCTGCCCATTTAAAACTGAGATGAGGAGGAATTTCTTCTCTCAGAGTGTTGTAAATCTGTGGAATTCGCTGCCTCAGAGAGCTGTGGAAGCTGGGATATTGAATATATTTAAGACAAAAATAGTTTCTTAAATGATCAGGAGTTAAGGAGTTATGGGGAGCAGATGGGGAAGTGGAGCTGAGCCCATGTTCGGATCAGCCCTGACCTTATTGAATGGCGGAGCAGGATCGAGGGGCCGTATGGCCTACTCCTGCTCCTATTTCATATGTTCTTATTTCTGCTGGGAATCGTTCCCCTGCAGAGAGCTGTGCTGGCTCTTATTATAGGAAGGAATCCAGTCTCTCCTCTTCACTCACGTTGACTATGGTGGCCTTGGCAGGGCAGTTGGAGCGTCTCTCTTCTCGGGAATTCACTCTGAATTAAACGACAATATTTTGTTTTGAATTGGCAGCTGACTGGCAGTTAGCTTGTAACAATGGCGGAGAGGAGGGGGGGGGGGAGGAATTTTAACCCCAAAGAACGAGCCGCTTTGGGTCAGGCGAAAGGTTAAAGTGTGAGAAATCCAAATCCAACCCCACTCATCTCCAATATTTATCCCTCAATCAACATCGCTAAAACAGATTATCTGGTTATTATCACACCATTAGTCGTGAGAGCTTGCTGTGTGGAACCCCCAAGCCGCCTCCAACCCGATTTTAACGGAGGCGGGATGGCGGGGGTGGGGGGCGCTTTTGACCAACCCATTCCCAGGAGGTGGGTTGGCACTTTAAATATCACACTGAGACTTTGTGCCTTATTTTGAATCACCATTTTAAATGTAACTGTAGGTGGGTGGGCTTCCCGTACCTCGGGGAACCCCCCCAGCTAAAGTGAGATGAGGACTGCTGGATCCAGGAAGTGAGTGTCTTTCTACTTCCACTGGATCCAATGTACCTGCCTCACCAACCCTCCACAATCGGACAACCCCCCCCACCCCCTCCGCTCCACCTTCCGATCTCTCCACAACCTCCCCAAGAGGCCTCTGGTCTGGGTAGAGAGGTGGAGAGCTTTAGGGAGGGAGTTCCAGAGCTTAGGGCCCAGGCAGCGGAAGGCACGGCCGCCGATGGTTGAGTGATTATAATCAGGGATGCTCAGGACGGCAGAATTGGAGGCGCGCAGATATCTCGGGGGGGTGGGGGGGGTTGGGGCTGGAGGTGATTACAGAGATGGGGAGGGGCGAGGCCATGGAGGGATTTGAAAACAAGGATGAGAAACATTTGAAATCGAGCCATTGCTTCACCAGAAGCCAATACAGGTCAGCGAGCACAGGGGTGATGGGGGAGCGGGACTTGGTGCGAGTTAGGACACGGGCTGCCGGACTTTGGGCAACCTTCTAAACTCAAGGGAATGCGAGGCCAGTCTATGCAACCTGTCTTCATTATTTAAACCCTTTAAGCCCTGGTATCTGGTGAATCTGCATTGCACTCTCTCCAAGACCAATATATCTTTGCTGAACGCAGTTCTCCAGATGTGGTCTGATACCATTGAAACACCGCTGCCTCGGCTTTGAATTGCAGCTCTCCTTGAGCTAAACGTTTTTTTGATTGCTTTTGCTATCTCTTTCTATCATATGTTTTTTGTTGTATAAAGAACTTACAGCTAGACAATATAGAGGGTGTATTTATGTCAGGATGATAAACACTGTGTTTATAGTACAATACTGTCACCACAAGGAAGCCCTTCCTCAAATGCTAGCAACATAGGACAAGCAAGGAAGAGCAAACAACTCTGGGAGGATTCACGAGGCACTTTATTTCCGTCTTTCTCTTTTCCCAAATTTTTTTGGCTTGATAGGCCAACCAACGACTTCGAATCCAGCCAGAATTGTGTAAGCTTTAGACCCAAAGTTCGGTCCTGCCATTTTTGAGACGGTATCACCGCCCAAATGCTGGTTTTACCACCAACCGTTAGGTGCAGGGTCCAAAATTGCCAAATTCAGTTTTTAACGCCCAAAGATGAGAGAGCAGCGCTAAAAGGTGGCGTTGCACAATCGCCCTCGGGCGGGAGCTCAGGAGGCCGACTGAATTCCCCATCGGGAGGCTGCCACCATGCTCGCTGGGAAACGGGAAGAGAAGGGAAGAAAAAAAAAACCTTCAAACTTCTCCGACGCACACACACACATTGCTACAACTAATGAAACAAATGAAGAAATAAAGAAAGCAAAAACGTACTTTGTTCTCTGGCCGATTCTGCCTGATTTCCGCTGTTCACTCACCACTTTTTCCAAGCTGTATGATCCCCCTGCCGGGAAGGCTGACGTTCAAACTAAATACCGCGAGAGAGGCACCAAGGAGGCATTGCACGCTGGATGATATCACCACGCGGGTGGCGTTAGCCGGCACAGCGTTGCCTCTTGGCGCCTCTGCCAAAGAACCGACTGAAGTTCTGCGCAGGCGTGGACGCCGCTCACCGTCGAAGGTCGGCCTTTGCCGCCCATGAGCCGCCTCTCGCGCGCGGTAACGGGTGGCGGCAGAAACTGAGTTTCAACCCCTTTATGCCTGTTATTTTGAGATTGTGTTTGGAAGTTTTCAATAACTGCGCCAGTCTTGCGCATACGGGCTGGCATCGATGCTGCCTCCTGCCTCAAGACCTGGAGCATGGGATGGTGTAGTGTACGCTTGTTCATAAAATCATACAACAGAGGGAGGCCGTTCGGCCCATCGTGCCTATGCCGGCTCTTTGAGAGAGCTGTCTAATTCGTCCCACTCACCCCATCTCTTTCCCCACAGTCCTGCACTTTTTTCCTGTTGAAGTATATATCCTGACTGATGCAGACAAACTGTGGGCAGAGGCTCAAATCCAATGTTTATAAGTTTAAAATTATAAACTGGATGTAAGAAGTAGAATCAGACAGCAGGTCCTTTATTCGATCTGTATTGAGGTACACAGCACAGAAGGAGGCCATTCGACCCATCATGGTTGTGCCGGCTTTTTGGTAGAACGATCCAATTAGTCCCACTCCCCTGCTCTTTCCCCATCGCCCAGTAATTTTTCCCCTTCAAGTATTTATCCAATTCCCTTTTGAAAGTTACTATTGAATCTGTTTCCACCGCCCTTTCAGGCAGCGCGTTCCCAATCACAACAACTCACTGATTCTTTTGCCAGTTATCTTAAATTTGTGCCCTCTGGTTATCAACCTTCCAGGCTCGGGACAAGTTCTCTCTATCTACTCCATCAAAACTCCTCCTAATTTTAAAGACCTCTATTAAATCTCCCCCCTCACCTTCTCTGCTCTAATGGAGAACAATCCCAGCTTCTCCAGTCTCTCCACATAAATGTCCTCTGTGCCCCCTGCAAGGCCTTGACGTCCTTGGAAGCAATTCTGCAGTTTAACCAGCAATTTAAGGGACAAATGTATGTCCCTGTTGTTTACCAGCAAGTAGAGATCGAATTGTTTACCACTCAGAAATGTATAATCTCTGCTGCCTGCCTGGTGCATTTTATTTTAAAATTCGCTTGGAGCAAGAAAAATCCATTAAGGACAAGAGTATTTATTTATATTCAAAAGGGAGTTAGATGAAGTCCTTACTACTCGGGGGATCAAGGGTTATGGTGAGAAAGCAGGAAGTGGGTACTGAAGTTTCATGTTCAGCCATGAACTCATTGAATGACGGTGCAGGCTAGAAGGGCTGAATGGCCTGCTCCTGCACCTATTTTCTATGTTTCTATGTTTCTATGTTTATACAGGGACGATACAGAGTGCAGGTAATTAACGACGATGGGCCCAAATCAGGCAAATGTAAGGAAAATCACAATACTTGAGGCAAGTCTCGATTTCATTATCCTCAAGCATCTGACTTCAGCATTATCTCCGACACAAACACAGACGTGGCTTGCAAGGTTTAATAGAAAGATGCCCATAAGATGCTTTAATATCACTTAATACCAATTTTAGAGCTTAGCTCTGACCCCATATCCTCACCATCACCAAAACTGTCTACTTCCACCTCCGTAACATCGCCTGTCTCCGCCCCTGCCTCAGCTCATCTGTTGCATTTGTTACCTCCAGGCTATTCCAGTGATCTCCAAGCCGGCCTCCCACTCCTGTGCATCCCAATTCACCCCCACCCATCAATCCCCGTGCTCACTGACCGACATTGGCTTTGGCTCACCCTCCCACCCCTCGAGCTTATGTTTTTTTTTCTTTCTGTCTCCAATGGCAGCTGGTCATTACCCCGCCATTCACACCCTATCGAGACTATCCTTTTTCTAACTTCCGCCATTACTAGTTCAATTCGGCCCATCATCCCTTTTGTCTCTCTAATCTCTCCTGCCTTCCACCCTATCACCAACCTTCCCTTTTGTTCTTTCTTCCCCTCCCCCTTTCAGTGTTTGTTACGAATCTGTTCTTTTCGAACATTCGCCAGTTCTGACAAAGGGTCACAGACCTGAAACGTTAACTCTGTTTTTCTATCCACAGATGCTGCCTGACCCGCTGAGATTTACAGCATTTTGTGTTTTTATTTCAGATACCACCATCCGCAGTATTTTGCTTTTGTACATTGTCTTCTGGTCTGGCAATGCCTACATTTTAAAATTCTTATCCCCGTGTTCAAATCTCTCTATGTCCTTGCCCCGTCGCTATCTCTGTAATCTCAACCCACTCCAAGACATTTGTGCTCCTCCTGTTCCGTTTAGAAACAAGGGGCTCAAGTTTCCACTTGATTTGCGCCTGATTTTTAGGAGCAACTGGTGGAGAACGGACTATTTTAGAAATCGCAATTCTCCACATTTTTTTTTCTGCAGTTCTAGTCAGGTAGAACAGTTCTAGTTTAGAACAGAATTTTTTCTTCAAAAGGGGGCGTGTCCGGCCACTGACGCCGGATTTGAAAGTTTCCACAGTGAAAACGTACTCCAAACTAAAGTAGAATGGAGCCAGTGAAGATTTTTGTAGAACTGAAAAAACCTGTTCTACACATTAAAAAATCAGGCGCAGGTTACAAATTAGGCGTCCAGAACGAGGTGGGGGGGGGGAAGGGAACTCATTAAATTCGACAATAAATCCTTATTTATACTTCTACAAATATTATACAAATAAATCCAACCTGAATAAACATTTATAAGCCAAGAAAAGATTAAATAAACCATCTTCCTACCTGTGTGAAAGTGCTTCAGCCAGGGAGAATTCTGCAGCCGTTTGTGCCGCTGAGCGGGAGGGGGAGCGAGAGAGAGAGAGAGAGAAAGAGGTGGGGGGAGGGAGAGGTCAGGTCGGATCGGATCCAGTCCGGGAGTCGGGAGTCGGGTCCAGTGGGGGGGCGGGGCGGGTCGCGTCGGGTCGGGGAACAGGAGCGCGGGTCGGGTCGGGTCAGTGGGGGGGGGAGTGGGTGTCGGGTCTCGGGTCGGGGCGGGGGGGGGAGGGAGCGGGTGTTGGGTCTTGTCGGGGGCGGGGAGCAGGAGCTGGCCGTGGGAGGAGCCCTAGTGAGGCCATTCAACCAGGGCTAGGGGCTGCGTGCTTCGGGCCCCTCCCACACAGTTCGGCGCCTGGAGCTACTGCACTTGCGTGCCGACTGTAGCGTGCATGTGCAGAGGTCCCGGCACTGTTTTCAGCGCAGGGACCTGGCTCCGCCCCCCCCACAGCTCGTGCTGGCTGCGCCGTGAGCCAGAGGACCTGTAAGTAGGTGGAGAATACCGAGGATTTTTTTAGGCGTCGTTTTAGGCGCGATAAACGGGCGCCCAGCTCGGAGGGGCGCCCGTTTTTTTCATTGTGGAAAGTTGGGCCCATAGAAACATAGAAAATAGGTGCAGGAGTCGGTCATTCGGCCCTTCGAGCCGACACAACCATTCAATATGATCATGGCTGATTATGCAACTTTAGTACCCTATTCCTGCTTTCTCTCCATACCCCCTGATCCCTTCAGCCGTAAGGGCCACATCTAACTCCCTTTTGAATATATCTAATGAATTGGAATCAACAACTTTCTGTGGTAGAGAATTCCACAGATTCACCACTCTCTGGGTGAAGAAGTTTCTCCTCATCTCAGTCATAAATGGCTTACCCCTTATCCTTAGATTGTGACCCCTGGTTCTGGACTTCCCCAACATCGGGAACATTCTTCTTGCATCTAACCTGTCCAATCCTGTCAGAATTTTATATGTTTCTATGAGGTCCCCTCTCATTCTTCTAAATTCCAGTGAATATAAGCCCAGTCGATCCAGTCTTTCTTCATATGTCAGTCCTGCCATCCTGGGAATCAGTCTGGTGAACCTTCGCTGCACTCCCTCAATAGCAAGAATGTCCTTCCTCAGATTAGGAGACCAAAACTGAACACAATACTCCAGGTGTGGCCTCACCAAGACCCTCTACAACTGCAGTAAGACTTCCCTGCTCCTGTATTCAAATCCTCTCGCTATGAAGGCCAACATGCCATTTGCCTTTTCATCGCCTGCTGTACCTGCATGCCAACTTTCAATGACTGATGTACCATGACACCCAGGTCTCATTGCAGCTCCCCTTTTCCTAATCTGCCGCCATTCAGATAATATTCTGCCTCCCTGTTTTTACCACCAAAGTGGATAACCTCACATTTATCCACATTATACTGCACCTGCCATGCATTTGCCCACTCAGCCAACCTGTCCAAGTCACCCTGCAGCCTCTTAGCATCCTCCTCACAGCTCACACTGCCACCCAGCTTAGTGTCATCTGCAAACTTGGAGATATTACATTCAATTCCTTCGTCTAAATCATTAATGTATATTATAAATAGCTGGGGTCCCAGCACTGAACCTTGCGGTACCCCACTAGTCACTGCCTGTCATTCTGAAAAGGACCCGTTTATCCTGACTTCCTGCTTCCTGTCTGCCAACCAGTTCTCTATCCACGTCAGTATGTTACCCCCAATGCCATGTGCTTTAATTTTGCACACCAATCTCTTGTGTGGGACCTTGTCAAAAGCCTTTTGAAAGTCCAAATACACCACATCCACTGGTTCTCCCTTGTCCACTCAACTAGTTACATCCTCAAAAGATTCTATAAGATTTGTCAAGCTTGATTTCCCTCGCACATTCCACTTTACTAAGCACCGCCTTTGGCAGCTGCCTCTTCAACTGTCTACGCTCTGAGCTCTGGAACTCCCTCCCTAAACCGCCTCTCCGCCACTCTCCCCTCCTTTCATCATCATAGGCAGTCCCTTGGAATCGAGGAAGACTTGCTTCCACTCTTAACATGAGTTCTTCGGTGGCCAATACAAGAACCACAGTCTCTGTCTCCCCTCCTTTAAGATGCTGCTTAAAACCTCCCACCTCGCCCAAGGTCTCATTCTTTGGCTCGGTGTCGATTTCTGTCCGATTGCGCTTTGAGCCACGTTAAAAGCGCTATATAAATGCAGGTTGTTGCTGCCGGGCAGCCCGCTGCCTGCCCTCTGACGTGAGGCTCGCCCTCTTGGAGGGGACACCAGAGAGCTGTGAGCTGACACTGCAGCGACCCTCACTGCCTTCAGGAGAGAAATGGAGAACATTTTTAAAAAAAAACAACTGCTGGAGGATTTAAAGGAATGGGTAGATAATTGCAAGAACTCTGCAGCACACTGCAGGGCGCATTTATCCTCAGCCTTAAAAGCTTCATACAACTCACTGCTTAAGTAGGGCAGATGGAAGCTATGTTATTTTCATACTTGTAAACAAGCCTGACTTGTGTGATGGTGACTCTCAGCTCACAGAGGGTGGAAGCCAATTAACATCGAGAGAACTCAGCGGGTGGTGAGGGGAGCTGAACATTGCGAGTCATTCGACAGCTCTGTTATGGAGAGTTTTTTAAAGATGTACAGCACATTCTAATTTGCAGCAACAGGCAGCAGGCACAGTGACTCGCAGTCGAAACCTGTGATTTGCATTCTGCTCACAATTGCCTCTCCTATTTTGCACTGTCGGCCAAAGACTAAGTTGCCTTCATTTTAAATTCTACACTCAGGTCAGCATGAGCTGCGATTGGTGCGGTGTTTTATTCGGCCAAAAGTTAACCCTTATCGTGCACTGACGATCTTTGCTGTTCTGAACAGATCCGCGATGGGAGGATTGAGGTGCGGAGACAGAAGGGGAAATCTTCATTGCACATCGGGAACATCGAGCCGAGTGATTCCGGGGCGTATCACTGCGAAGCTACGAGCCCAATCGGACAAGACCAGAAGAGTATGCATTTGGATATTCAGTGTAAGTACCGCCAGCTAATAGCAGTGGGCCTGCCTTTGCTCACGGCCACTGCCATCTCAGCATTTAGGCTGGACTCAGTACCAGTGTCATTTTTAAAATAGTTATTCCTAGGATGTGGGCGTCGCTGGCAAGGCCGGCATTTATTGCCCATCCGTAATTGCCCCTCGAGAAGGTAGTGGTGTGCCGCCTTCTTGAACCGCTGCAGTCTGTGTGGTGAAGATACTCCCACAGTGCTGTCAGGGAGGGAGTTCCAGGATTTTGACCCAGCGACGATGAAAGAACGGCCGATATATTTCCAAGTCAGGATGGTGTGTGACTTGGAGGTGGTGGTGTTCCCATGCGCCTGCTGCCCTTGTCCTTCTCGGTGGTTGAGGTCGCGGGTTTGGATTTCTGAATAAGAAACAAAAATACAGATTTTTAATTTACACAAAATTATGTTTTTTTTCAAAAGACTCACTTAAAATTCTATTTCCAGTGTAGCAACTTATTTCACTGTCCTATGCATGTCTTTCTCTGTCATAGTTTTAGTCCTGATGTCCTTTGCTTAATTCTCTGCTTGGCACATCGACAAGAGAAGACAAAATGAAGAAAGAACTTACATTTCTATAGCGCCTTTCATAATCTTAGTACATGCCAAAGCGCTTTACAGCCAATGAAGTACTTTTGGAGTGTGGTCACTGTTGTAATGTGGGAAACACGGCAGTCAATTTGCGCACAGCAAGCTCCCACAAACAGCAATGTGATAATGACCAGGTAATCTGTTTATTTGCCACAATCTTCCAATACCCCTTGGATACGGGGATGGTGCCAGAGGACTGGAGAGTTGCAAATGTTGCAGCTTTGTTCAAAAACAAATGTCAGGATAAACCCAGGATAAACCCAGCAACTACAGGCCAGTCAATTTAACCTCAGTGATGGGGAAGCTTTTAGGATCGATAATCAGGGACAAAACTAATAGTCACTTGGACAAGTATAGAATAATTAAGGAAAGCCAGCATGGATTTGTTGAAGCAAAATCGTGTTTCACCAACTTGATCGCGTATTTTTGATGAGGTAACAGAGAGGGTTGATGAGGGCAATGCGGTTGACGTGGTTTACATGGATTTCCAAAAGGCGTTTGACAAAGTGCCACATAATAGGCTTTCCAGTAAAGTTGAAGCCCTTGGAATAAAAGGGACAGCGGCAGCATGGATACAAAACTGGCTAAGTGACAGGAAACAGAGAGTAGTGGTGAACGGTTGTTTTTTGGACAGGAGGAAGGTACACAGTGGTGTTCCCCAGGGGTCGGTACGAAGACCACTGACTTTCTTACATATATTAATGACTTAAACTTGGGTGTACAGGGCACAGTTTCAAAATTTGCCAGTGAGACAAAACTTGGAAGTATAGAGTGAAGTGATATATTTTGGTCGAAAGAATGAGGAGAGGATATATAAACTAAAGGGTACACTCCTAAAGGGAGTGCATGATCAGATATACCTAAGGGTATACGTGCACAAATCGTTGCCGGTGGCAGGGCAGGTTGCGAAATCGGTTAAAAATGCTTACGGGATCCTGGGATTCATGTGTACAAAAGTGTGGAAATTATGATGAACCTGTATAAAACACTGGTTCGGCCTCAACTGGAGTATTGTGTCCAATTCTGGGCACCGCACTTTGGGAAGGATGTGAAGGCCTTAGAGAAGGTGCAGATTAGATTTACAAGAATGGATCCAGGGATGAGGGACTTCAGTTACGTGGATAGCCTGGAGAAGCTGGGGTTGTTCTCCTTGGAGCAGAGAACGTTGAGAGGAGATTTGATAGAGGTGTTCAAAATCATGAGGGGTCTAGACAGAGTAGATAGAGAGAAACTGTTCCCATTCGCAGAAGGGTGGAGAACCAGAGGACACAGATTGAAGGTGATTGGCAGAAGAACCAAAGGCGACATGAGGGAAAACTTTTTTATGCAGCGAGTGGTTAGGATCTGGAATGCACGGCCTGAGAGGGTGGTGGAGGCAGACTCAATCCTGGCTTTCAAAAGGGAGTATGATAAGTACCCGAAGGAAAATAATTTGTAGGGTTATGAGGAAAGGGCGGGGGAGTGGGACTAGCTGAGGTGCTCTTGCAGAGAGCTGGTACAGGCTCGACGGGCCGAATGGCCTCCTTCTGGGATGTAACCATTCTATGATTCTATGATTTGCTATGTTGGTTTAGTTATTGGACTTCTTTGCGCCTGGCGCTCCCAATACCCAATACGTTTGGATTCCTAGGCCCAGCTTGCAACCAACCCTCCAAGATTTTCCTGGAGTCACCAGAAATTAAAGATTAATCTCCTGAACATGGCTCTGACCAACCTCGGAATAAATTCAAAGGGACATAGAAAGAGATGAGTGTATTTTTCATTTTCTTTCAACTCTTTTGTTTGTTAGTTCTAAAAGTATTGGAGAAGCAGGAAGTAAGGCTGTTTGACCGGCTCAGGGTGGTTGGAAGCCTGAGGTCATAGAAACATAGAAACATAGAAAATAGGTGCAGGAGTAGACCATTCGGCTCTTCGAGCCTGCACCGCCATTCAATATGATCATGGCTGATCATTCACCTCAGTACCCCATTCCTGCTTTCTCTCGATACCCCTTGATCCCTTTAGCCATAAGGGCCACATCTAATTCCCTTTTGAATATATCCAACGAACTGCCCTCAACAACTCTCTGCGGTAGGGAATTCCACAGGTTAACAACTATCTGAGTGAAGAAGTTTCTCCTCATCTCGGTCCTAAATGGCTTAACCCTTATCCTTAGACTGTGACCCCTGGTTCTGGACTTCCCCAACATCAGGAACATTCTTCCTGCATCTAACCTGTCGAATCCCATCAGAATTTTATATGTTTCTATGAGATCCCCTCTCATTCTTCTAAATTCCAGTTAATATAAGCCTAGTCGATCCAGTCTTTCTTCATATGTCAGTCCAGCCATCCCGGAATTAGTCTGGTGAACCTTCGCTGCATTCCCTCAATAGCAAGAATGTCCTTCCTCAGATTAGGAGACCAAAACTGAACACAATATTCAAGGTGTGGCCTCACCAAGGCCCTGTACAACTGCAGTAAGATCTCCCTGCTCCTATACTCAAAACCCTTAGCTACTCAAATCCTCTTGCTATGACGGCCAACATGCCATTTGCCTTCTTCATCGCCTGCTGTACCTGCATGCCAACTTTCAATGACTGATGTACCATGACACCCAGGTCTTGTTGCACCTCCCCTTTTCCTAATCTGTCACCATTCAGATAATATTCTGCCTTCGTGTTTTTGTCACCAAAGTGGATAACCTCACATTTATCCACATTATACTGCATCTGCCATGCATTTGCCCACTCACCTAACCTGTCCAAGTCACCCTGCAGCCTCTTAGCATCCTCCTCACAGCTCACGCTGCTACCCAGCTTAGTGTCATCTGCAAACTTGGAGATATTACATTCAATTCCTTCGTCTAAATCATTAATGTATATTGTAATTATCTGAGGTCCCAGCACTGAACCTTGCGGTACCCCATTAGTTACTGCCTGCTATTCTGAAAAGGACCCGTTTATTCCTACTCTTTGCTTCCTGTCTGCCAACCAGTTCTCTATCCATGTCAATACATTACCCCCAATACCATGTGCTTTAATTTTGCACACTAATCTCTTGTGTGGGACCTTGTCAAAAGCCTTTTGAAAGTCCAAATACACCACATCCACTGATTCTCCCTTGTCCACTCTACTAGTTACATCCTCAAAATATTCTAGAAGATTTGTCCAGCATGATTTCCCTTTCATAAATCCATGCTGACTTGGACCAATCATGTCACTGCTTTTAAAATGCGCTACTATTACATCTTTAATAATTGATTCCAACATTTTCCCCATCACAGATGTCAGGCTAACCATCTATAATTCCCTGTTTTCTTTCTCCCTCCTTTTTTAAAAAATGGGGTTACATTAGCCACCCTCCAATCCATAGGAACTGATCCAGAGTCAATAGAATTTTGGAAAATGACCACCAATGCATCCACTATTTCTAGGGCCACTTCTTTAAGTATTCTGGGATGCAGACTATCAGGCCCCGAGGACTTATTGGCCCTCAATCCCATCAATTTCCCTAACACAATTTCCTGACTAATAAGGATTTCCTTCAGTTCCTCCTTCTCGCTAGACCCTCGGTCCCCTAGTATTTCTGGAAGGTTATTTGTGTCTTCCTTATTGAAGACAGAACCAAAGTATTTGTTCAATTGGTCTGCCATTTCTTTGTTCCCCATTATAAATTCACCTGATTCAGACTGCAAGGGACCTACATTTGTCTTCACTAATCTTTTTCTCTTCACACACGTAATGATACCTCCAGGAATATGTCCCAATCTGTATTTAGCACTTAGTAACGAAGGGTGTTACCTTCTCCTATGCACAGTCCTTTAAAACCCAAACCGGTGGTTAAACAACACCAACAGCAATAACTTGCATTTATATAGCGTCTTTAACATAGTGAAACGTCCCAAGACGTTTCACGGGAGTAATATGATAGCAAATTTGACATCGAGCCGTATAAGGAGAAATTAGGGCAGGTGACCAAAAGCTTGGTCAAAGAGGTAGGTTTTATGGAGCTTCTTATAACATATAAGATTCTGAGGGGACTGGACAGGTTAGACGCGGGAAGAATGTTCTCGATGTTAGGGAAGTCCAGAACCAGGGGACATAGTCTTCGTATAAGGGGTAGGACATTTAGGACTGAGATGAGGAGAAACTTCTTCACTCAGAGAGTTGTTGACCTGTGGAATTCCCTGCCGCAGAGAGTTGTTGATGCCAGTTCATTGGATATATTCAAGAGGGAGTTAGATATGGCCCTTATGGTTAAGGGGATCAAGGTGTATGGAGAGAAAGCAGGAAAGGGGCACTGAAGGAATGATCAGTCATGATTTATTGAATGGCGGTGCAGGCTCGAAGGGCCGAATGGCCTACTCCTGCACCTATTTTCTATGTTTCTATGTTTCTTGAAGGAGGAAAGAGAGGCGGGGAGGTTTAGACAGGGAATTTCAGAGCTCGGGGCCCAGGCAACAGAAGGCACGGCCACCAATGGTTGAGCGATTATAATCAGGGATGCTCAGGAGGGCAGAATTCGTACCTGCCCGAAAGCCAGCCAGCCTCTCCATCCAGTTGGCTGAAGGTAGGAACAAGAATGCTAATCAGGCCCTGCTGAAGAAACAGGATCCCGAACAGAACCCGTCTCCAATCCACCCACGTCCAGTTTTAACGGGGGCTCCCAGGAGGCGGGTTGGCACTTTACACACTATCATGGGGCTGCTTGCATCATTTGCAAGCACCATTTTAAATTTAACTCTGGCTGGCCTTTTTAACCAGGGCTCAGGGGTTAACCTGTGGAATTCTCGACTGCAGAGAGTTGTTAACCTGTGGAATTCTCTACCACAGAGAGTTGTTGAGGCCAGTTCATTGGATATTCTCAAAAGGGAGTTAGATATGGCCCTTATGGCTAAAGGGATCAAGGGGTATGGAGAGAAAGCAGGAGCGGGGTACTGAGGTGAATGATCAGCCATGATCTTATTGAATGGTGGTGCAGGCTCGAAGGGCCGAATGGCCTACTCCTGCACCTATTTTCTATGTTTCGATGTTTCTATGTTCCGGGCAGCTAAAGGAAGGCGAGGACTGCTGGGTCCTGGGTGAGGCCACACCTGGAATACTGCGTACAGTTTTGGTTTCCATATTTACAAAAGGATATATTTGCTTTGGAGGCAGTTCAGAGAAGGTTCACAAAGTTGATTCCGGAGATGAGGGGTTTGATTTATGAGGAAAGGTTAAGTAGGTTGGGCCTTTACTCATTGGAATTTAGAAGAATGAGAGATGATCTTATCGAAACGTATAAGATTATGAGGGGGCTTGACAAGGTGGATGCAGAGAGGATGTTTCCACTGATGGGGGAGACTAGAACTAGGGGGGCATGAACTTAGAATAAGGGGCCGCCCATTAAAACAGAGATGAGGAGGAATTTGTTCTCTCAGAAGGTTGTAGATCTGTGGAATTCTCTGCCTCAGAGAGCTGTGGAAGCTGGGTCATTGAGTAAATTTAAGACAGAGATAGACAGTTTCTTAAGCGATAAGGGATTACGGGGTTATGGGGAGCGGGTGGGGAAGTGGAGCTGAGTCCATGATCGGATCAGCCATGATCGTATTAAATGGTGGAGCAGGCTCGAGGGGCTGTATGGCCTACTCCTGCTCCTATTTCTTATGTTCTTATGAAAGTGCATTTCCACTAACCTGCTGGATCCAGCATTCCTGCCTTGACAACCCACACGCTTGGACAGCTCCCCCCTCGCCCCCTCCACCCACCCCCGCCCCACAACCCTTCTGATCTCCCTCCGACCTCCCCCCTCCAAGGCCTCCGATCTCAGATCACACGTCTGGCCTTCCGAGCACCCAACCCATTCCCCACCCCACCCCCCCAGGCCACGGAACCCCCTCTGACCTCCAGACCTGAACCTTGCTGATGATCTGCAGCCCCCGACGCCCAATCCAATAACCTGCAGCCCCCGACCTTCCGATGATGATCCAGCCCCTGACATCCCCCTGCAACGATCCAGATTCCCCTCCTCTCTGCGGCCTGCCTGCCCCAAAGCCAGCCAGGCTCTCCAACGGGCTGGTTATTGGCGGGCAACAGAGAATCAGAATGCTAATCAGACCCTGCTGTTAAATTCAGCATGGCCTGAGGGAAATCCATTCTCCCGCGTTTCCCGTTCTCTTTCCAGATACCCCACCCCCATGCCCCCCCTCCCTCGCCTCCCCCTCCACCCCCTCCGCCGCCCACCCCCACCACCAACCTCTCCCCACCACTACTCCCTACACACCTCCAAATTAAAATTGAGCACAAAAATCTCGGCTGGCACTCCAGCGCAGTGCTGAGGGAGCGCTGCACTGTCGGAGGTGCCGTCTTTCAGATGAGACGTTAAACCGATGCCCCGTCTGCTCTCTCAGGTGGACGTAAAGGATCCCATGGCCACTATTTCGAAGGAGAGCAGGGGAGTTCTCCCCGGTGTCCTGGCCCAATATTTATCCCTCAATCAACATCACGAAAATAAAACAGATGATCCGGTCATTATCACATTGCTGTTTGTGGGAGCTTGCTGTGCACAAATGAGCTGCCGCGTTTCCTACTTTACAACAGTGACTACACTCCAAAAACTACTTCATGGGTTGTAAAGCGCTTTGGGACCTCCGGTGGTTGTGAAAGGCACGATGGAAATGTAAGTCATTCTTTTCTTTAACTGTTACATCTTGATTGGCCCCCTTTTCAAACTTGGTCGATGGTCTCTGTTGTTTGCCTCAGCCTTTCACTTAGTTTAACAGTTAAACAGTGCTGTGTTTCACGGGGCCTGACTTCTGGGAGGACCTTCAGCAAAGCAAGCATCCCCTGAGCAGTATGGAGGGAGGGGGAAGGGGTGGATGAATTTCTGCTTCTGCGCCCCGAATCCATGTTGAAAGCACGTCTGGTGAAACTCTTCACCTGCAGCCCGTGATTTAATTTCCATGGATGAAAGGCATGGCCTGTGGCACTGTATTTTCTCAATAAGCTCTGAAGATAGAGGGTATCGGGAGCACCGCATCGATAATCTGTCCCAGATAATCTGCTTTTTAGTGATGTTGTTTGAGCAATAAATATTAGCCTAGACACCGGGGATAACCCTTGCACTTGCTCTTCCTCGAAATAGTGCCATGGGAACTTTTATGTCCACCTGGGAGAGCAGATGGGGGTTTAATGTCACATCTGAAAAACGGCAGTGCGGTGCTCCCTCAGTGCAGCCCTGGAGTGTCAGCCTTGATGTTTGTGCTCAAGGCCAGAATTTTAATTCGGAGATGGGCAGGGAGCAGGGTTGCGGGGGCGGAGGGCGGGGGGTGGGGGGGTGCGGGCGTGGGGAATGGGTGCTGGAAAGCAGTCGGGAAACTCAGGAGAAAGGGTTACTCTCAGGCCCTGATGACGTGCGCGGAGCACGGCATCGAAATTAATGCTTTGCCCGTAACTCTGTGTTGCTTGCCTTTTCCAAATGGAAGTTGCGCTGAGTCAAAGGCCCAAAGGGACTCTGCTTTTCTGACTGGCGTTCCGACTTTCACTCCGCTAATTGCTTCCTTTCTCCCTCAGATGCGCCCAAGTTTCTCTCAACCCAGGTGACCTACTACTCATGGGAAGGGAATTCCGTCAACATCAGCTGTGACGTCACCGCCAACCCTCAGGCCTCCATCCACTGGAGAAAAGAAGGCGTTGTCCTCTCGGACTTAAACGCGTCCGAGGTCAGCATTTACAGGAAGGGGACCAAGATCCTCCTGGAGGTGGGTAAGGGGCTTTGTAAGGTTGGAATAAAGCAGGTGCCTAGTGTGATCTGGAAGAACTCTTTCACCGCTGAGGCTTCCTTTGTCCCACCATTGGTGGCCGTGCCTTCTGTTGCCTAGGTCCCAAGCTCTGGAATTCCCTCCCAAAACCTCTCCGCCTCTCTTTCCACCTTTTAAGACGCTCCTTAAAACCTACCTTCATCAGTCCTAATGTCTCCTTACGTGGCTCGGTGTCAAATTATGTTTGATGACATAGAAACATAGAAAATAGGTGCAGGAGTAGGCCATTCGGCCCTTCGAGTCTGCAGCACCATTCAATATGATCATGGCTGATCATGCAACTTCAGTACCCCATTCCTGCTTTCTCTCCATATCCCTTGATCCCTTTAGCCGTAAGGGCCACATCTAACTCCCTTTTGAATATATCCAACGAACTGGCCTCAACAACTTTCTGTGGTAGAGAATTCCACAAGTTCACAATTCTCTGAGTGAAAAAGTTTCTCCTCATCTCGGTCCTATATGGCTTACCCCTTATCCTTAGTCTGTGACCCCGGTTCTGGATTTCCCCAACATCAGGAACATTCTTCCTGCATCTAACCTGCCAATCCCGTCAGAATTTTATATGTTTCTATGATATCCCCTCTCATTCTTCTAAATTCCAGTGAATACAGGCCCAGTCGATCCAGTCTTTCTTCATATGTCAGTCCTGGCTGGCTTGCTTTCTTGGCATGACCGATGACGTCAGGAAGCAGCCAATGAACATTGGCATAGGACATTGGCCTTGCTGGCCGGTTGGGTATCCCGGCAAATCACGGGCAGCGCTTGCAATTTCCCAATATGTATAAGTGAGAGGTTTGAGGTTCCCCACCAGCAACTCATACTGAGAAAATTGTTTCTTGATCACAGAGCCCAGAGGGCTGATTGCAGGAATTCATGCAACCGTTGCCTGCTGCGAATGAATGTGGGTAATTATGGGCAGTCTCATTTTCCATCCATTAAATTCATGAACCAAAAATCACAGGGAATGTGCCTGCAATTTGGCAATGTGTGCCCGGGCAGGTGAAGCTCCCTGCCAGTTTTATGTGTTAGTAAAAGATTTTCTTCAGGCCTATCATTGAGGGATTTCACAAGGTGGGCCTTCGATTAGCAACTATTGCAAAGTAGAGTCTCTGCTTTTCTACAGTTGTGGTTCCAAATAGTTTTATTTTGCCTGGAACTTTATCCCCATTCAACTAAAAATTGAATCTTAGAATTTTACCACACAGAACGTGGCCATTCGGCCCATCATACCCATTCAACAAATACTTTGGATCTGTCTTCACGAAGGAAGACACAAATAACCTTCCGGAAATACTAGCGGTTCGAGGGTCTAGCGAGAAGGAGGAACTGAAGGAGATCCTTATTAGGCAGGAAATTGTGTTAGGGAAATTGAGGGGATTGAAGGCCGATAAATCCCCAGGGCTTGATAGGCTGCATCCCAGAGTACTTAAGGAAGTGGCCCCAGAAATAGTGGATGCATTGGTGATCATTTTCCAACAGTCTATTGTCTCTGGATCAGTTGCTATGGGCTGGAGGGTAGGTAATGTAACCCCACTTTTTAAAAAAGGAAAAAGAGAGAAAACAGAAAATGATAGACCGGTTAGCCTGACATCAATAGTGGGGAAAATGTTGGAATCAATTATTGAAGATGAAATAGCAGCGCATTTGGAAAGCAGTGACAGGATCGGTCCAAGTCAGCATGGATTTATGAAAGGGAAATCATGCTCGACAAATCTGGAATTTTTTGAGGATGTAACTAGTAGAATGGACAAGGGAGAACCAGTGGATGTGGTGTATTTGGACTTTCGAAAGGCTTTTGACAAGGTCCCACACGAGAGATTAGTGTGCAAAATTAAAGCACATGGTATTGAGAGTAATGTATTGACGTGGATAGAGAACTGGTTGGCAGACAGGAAGCAGAGGGTGGGAATAAGCGGGTCCTTTTTAGAATGGCAGGCAGTGACCAGTGGGGTGCCGCAGGGTTCAGTGCTGGGACCCCAGCTATTTACAATATAGATCAATGATTTAGATGAAGGAATTGTATGTAATATCTCCAAGTTTGCAGATGACACTAAGCTGGGTGGCGGTGTGAGCTGTGAGGAGGATGCTAAGAGGCTGCAGGTGACTTGGACAGTTTAGGTGAGTGGGCAAATGCATGGCAGATGCAGTATAATGTGGATAAATGTGAGGTTATCCACTTTGGTGGCAAAAGCAGGAAGAAAGAATATTATCTGAATGGTGCCAGATTAGAAAAAGGGGAGGTGCAACAGAACCTGGGTGTTATAGTACATCAGTCATTGAAGGTTGGCATACAGGTACAGCAGGCGGTGAAGAAGGCAAATGGCATGTTGGCCTTCATAGCTAGAGGATTTGAGTATAGGAGCAGGGAGGTCTTAATGCAGTTGTGCAGAGCCTTGGTGAGGCCACACCTGGAATATTGTGTTCAGTTTTGTTCTGCTAATCTGAGGAAGGACGTTCTTGCTATTGAGGAGTACAGTGAAGGTTCACCAGATTGATTCCCGGGATGGCAGGACTGACATATGAGGAGAGACTGGATCAACTAGGCTTGTATCCACTGGAGTTTAGAAGAATGAGAGGGGATCTCATAGAAACATACAAAATTCTGACGGGATTGGACAGGTTAGAGGCAGGAAGAATGTTCCCGCTGCTGGGGTATTCCAGAACCAGGGGTCACAATCTAAGAATAAGGGGTAAGCCATTTAGAACCAAGATGAGGAGAAACTTCTTCACTCACAGAGTGGTTAACCTGTGGAATTCTCTGCCGCCGAAAGTTGTTGAGGCCAGTTCATTAGAGATATCAAAAAGGAGTTAGATATGGCCCTTACGGCTAAAGGCATCAAGGGATATGGAGAGAAAGCAGGAAAGAGGTACTGAGGTTGAATGATCAGCCATGATCTTATTGAATGGTGGTGCAGGCTTGAGAGGCCAAATGGCCGACTCCTGCACCTAATTTCGATGTTTTCTTTGTTTCTATGTGCCGGCTCTTTGAAAGAGCTGCCAATTAGTCCTACTCACCCTGCCCTTTCCCCATAACCCAGCAATATTTTTCCTTTTCCGGTATTTATTCCATTCCCCTTGAAAGCTATTATTGAATCTTCTTCCACCACCTTTTTTTCAGGCAGTGCATTCCAGGTCATAAGAACTCATGCGTAACACAAATTCTCCTCATCTCCTCTCCCTGGTGCAATTGCCAATTACCTTAAATTTGTCTTCCCTAACCCTAACCCTAACCCTAACCCTAAACCTGACCGACCCACCTGTCTGTGGATTCAGTAGATAGAGAGAAACTGTTCCCATTGGCGGAAGGGTGGAGAACCAGAGGACACAGATTTAAGGTGATTGACAGAAGAACCAAAGGCGACATGAGGAAAAACTTTTTTATGCAGCGAGTGGTTAGGATCTGGAATGCACTGCCTGCATACCTTGAAAGGATGGTGGAGGCCAACTCAATCATGGCTTTCAAAAGAGAATTGGTTAAGTACCTGGATGAAAGAAAAGTGTAGGGCTATGGGGAAAAGGTGGGAGGAGTGGGATTCTATGAGTCTCGAGTCTCTCCACATAACTGAAATGTGGACCAAAATCTGCCTGTTGGTCCAGGTCTTGCTTTTCTCCTAACTTGTTTTTGTTCCACCATGCTACGACACTCAATAACAACAACAGCAGCAACTTCCACGTGTAGAGCAGCTTTAACGCAGCAAAATGTCCAAGGGCTCAAACTCTAACTTTTCCTCATCAGTTCACTCCATCTGTCTCTTGGCACCAACGTTCTCGGCCTTACTCAGGCTCATTGCAGCATTGTGCCAGAAAGCTGGATGTATCAGTGAGTGCTCCCCTGGTAACTCCATCTCTGTGTGGGGTTCTCTGGTGCCTGCTTAGCATCTTCCCCTAGACCACACAATGGATATTGGGAGCCTTACATGCAGGAGGACTGGGAACATAAATCTATAGACCGCCATTGCATAGCACAGTTCATCAGAACTCTGGCCTACTGTTAATTGGCAATGTACACAGAACTTTACAGCTCAGAAACAGGCCATCTGGCCCATTGGTGTTTGTGCTCCACACAAGCCTCCTCCCACATTATTTCATCTCATCCTATCAGCACAATCCTCTATTCCTTTTTCCCTCACCACCATCTTCTCAAGGGGAATTAGGGATGGGCAATAAATGCTGGCTTTGCCAGCGACGCCCACATCCCAGGAACGAATAACAAAAAACGTATCTAGCTTCCCATTAAAGGCATCTCTACTAATCGCCTCAACAACTCGATGTGATGGTGAGTTCCTGGACGGGGAGTTAGCCTGGTCACAATGCCTAGCGTCAGACAAGATTGGGTACTTGTGTGAGGGTTCTCAGTGCCCTGTGGGACCAGCAAGAGTCAGTGCCTTTCATAAAGGAAGGTGGGGTTAGGTATGCAGATTGATTCCCAGGATGGCAGGACTGACATATGAAGAAAGACTGGATCGACTAGGCTTATATTCACTGGAATTTAGAAGAATGAGAGGGGATCTCACAGAAGCATATAAAATTCTGACAGGATTGGACAGGTTAGATGTGGGAAGAATGTTCCCGATGTTGAGGAAGTCCAGAACCAGGGGTCAAAGTCGAAGGATAAGGGGTAAGCCATTTAGGACCAAGATGAGGAGAAATTTTTTCACCCAGAGAATTGCGAACCTGTGGAATTCTCTACCACAGAAAGTTGTTGAGTCCAGTTCATTGGATATATTCAAAAGGGAGTTAGATGTGGCCCTTATGGCTAAAGGGATCAGTGGGTATGGAGAGAAGGCACAAATGGGGTACTGAAGTTGCATGATCAGCCATTATTAAAGATGAAATAGCAGCGCATTTGGAAAGCAGTGACAGAATCGGTCTAAGTCAGTATGGATTTATGAAAGGGAAATCATGCTTGACAAATCTTCCAGAATTTTTTGCGGATGTAACTGGTAGAGTGGACAAGGGAGAACCAGTGGATGTGGTATATTTGGACTTTCAAAAGGCTTTTGACAAGGTCCCACACAAGAGATTAGTGTGCAAAATTAAAGCACATGGTATTGGGGGTAATGTACTGCCGTGGATAGAGAACTGGTTGGCAGACAGGAAGCAGAGAGGTGGGATAAATGGGAGACAGTGACTAGTGGGGTGCCGCAGGGCTCAGTGCTGGGACCCCAGCTATTTACAATGTACATTAATGATTTGGATGAAGGAATTGAGTGTAATATCTCCAAGTTTGCAGATGACACTAAGCTGAATGGCGGTGTGAACTGTGAGGAGGATGCTAAGAGGCTGCAGGGTGACTTGAACAGGTTAGGTGAGTGGGCAAATGCATGGCAGATGCAGTATAATGTGGATAAATGTGAGGTTATCCACTTTGGTGGCAAAAACACGAAGGCAGAATATTATCTGAATGGCGACAGATTAGGAAAAGGGGAGGTGCAATGAGACGTGGGTGTCATGGTACATCAGTCATTGAAAGTTGGCAAACAGGTACAGCCGGCGGTAAAGAAGGCAAATGGTATGTTGACCTTTAGAGCTAGGGGATTTGAGTATAGGAGCAGGGAGGTCTTACTGCAGTTGTACAGGACCTTAGTGAGGCCTCATCTGGAATATTGTGTTCAGTTTTGGTCTCCTAATCTGAGGAAGGACATCTTGCTACTGAGGGAGTGCAGCGAAAGTTCACCAGACTGATTCCCGGGATGGCAGAACTGACATATGAGGAGAGACTGGATCGACTGGGCCTGTATTCACTGGAGTTTAGAAGGATGAGAGGGGAGCTCATAGAAACATATAAAATTCTGACGGGACGGGACAGGTTAGATGCAGGAAGAATGTTCCCGATGTTGGCGAAGTCCAGAACCAGGGGTCACAGTCTAAGGATAAAGGGTAAGCCATTTAGGACTGAGATGAGGAGAAACTTCTTCACTCAGAGAGTTGTTAACCTGTGGAATTCTCTACCGCAGAGAGTTGTTGAGGCCAATTCGTTAGATATATTCTAAAACGAGATAGATTTGGCCCTAACGACTAAAGGAATCAAGGGGTATGGAGAGAAAGCAGGAAAGGGGTACTCAGGTGAATGATCAGCCATGATCTTATTGAATGGTGGTGCAGGCTCGAAGGGCCGAATGGCCTATTCCTGCACCTCTTTTCTATGTTTCTAAGTATTGAGACAAAAGCAGCATGCATTAGGACCTCTTAATGAAAGTACTTCTGCATTCAAATGTAAAAGAAAATTAATAAATCAACTTTTCCGTGTAAAATTGATTTTGTTCCAACTAAGTTGAACACATTAGGCATGAATGGCTCTTTGATCTCCACCTGTGGGAGCGCTCCCGATTAATGGAACTGCACTCTGAGATTAATTGTCTTCTTAGGCAATCCCTCGTATTGAGGATGACCCGCTTCTACACCAAAAAGGGATGAGTTCACAGGTGTTTCGATTAAGTACCTGATATTCCCAGTCCCGAACTACATCCTAAAGGGCGGAAGATGCCTGTGCCTGGACTTTTTTAACGCGTGGTGACCGTTGCACACCAGCCACCACACGGGCTGGACAGAGCTAGGTCTTGGTCCAGTGGCAAGGATTACCCAAGACAACTGGAGACCTGCTCTGCTGCACGGACCTAGTGCGCACACATATCGCAGTGTGGGCTGGGCCCGTGCTGCCCCTGGGCCCTCGCCTCTTCTGGGCTCCTAACTCTCGCCTCTCCTCGGCCCTGATCAGATCGCTCCACGATCACTCGGATCACTCACCGCTCCCTCGCCCCAACCTTGCCGCTCCTGCCGTACCTGCCCACGCTCCAATCAGCGAACTGGATTTTCCAATCTAGTCGCCCTCTTCACTGCCGTCACCCTCTTGCACCAGCTCGCACTGCTCCCTGAAGTGGTATGGCGCCACCCTGCTCCCGGGGCCGCTCGTCTTTTGTGACCCTGACCTGCCATTGGTGTGACCTCGGGTAATGCTGCGGCAATATCCAATCAACATCAAAACTTAAAGATATCTCTGTGTTTCGGAGCTGGAAGGTATAAATTGGCACAAAACACCTTCCAGATTGTGGCAAGTCATTACTATCGGCCCACGTATTGAACTGTCCAAATGCTGAGACACTGTGGATTTAACCGTCTCAGTTGTGTTTATTGCTGGTGCAAAGAAAGAAAGAGAAACACTTGCATTTAAATAGCGCCTTTCACAACCTCAGCACGCCCCAAAGCACTTCACAGCCAATGAAGTACTTTTGAAATGCAGTCAATGTTAATATGCAGCAGCTAATGGGCGCACAGCAAGCTCCCACAAACAGCAATGTGATAACGACCTGATAATCTGCTTTACCGATGTTGGTTGAGGGATAAATATTGGCCAGGACACTGGGGAGAACTCCACTGCTCTTGTTCGCAATAGCGCCATGGCATCTTTTACGTCCACCACAGAGGGCAGACGGGGCCTCGGTTTAATGCCTCATCCGAAAGACGGCACCTCCGACAGTGCAGCACTCCCTCAGCACTGAACTCATTTTAAGAGTGGAAGCAAGTCTTCCTCGATTCCGAGGGATTGCCTATGATGTTGACTGGGAGTGTCAGCCTGGTTGTTGTACTCAAGTCTCTGGAGTGGCACGTGAACCCACAGCCTTCTGACTCCGAGGCGAGTCAGTGCCCACTGAGCTGTGGCTGACACATGCTAACGCTTTTTGTGTTGGCAAAGCTAGAGTTTTGATGGCTTATTAGGGTGTAGCTTGCGGGTGGGGTATTGTGGGGTGATGTAACATGGAGATGGGCTGCTAGCTCTTGGAATTACTGGGCCTCGCTCTGAGGGAGCTGTATTAATATTGGTGGAGATACACTCATAAACTGAGAAATGATTCAGTCTCAACTTTGTATGTTAAATCAGCTTTTACATGGTTGTTTCAATAACCCTCCCACGCCTGTACTTCCAGTCGTGTTCCTCCCCACTCCACTGTTTCAACATGAGTATTTTTTTAATATCAGGACGCAATAAAATGTTAGATGGAACAAAACAAGATAAGGCTTTAATGTTAACTAGAATTCTTTAGCTCTGTTTAATTTCCCCGCTTTAAACACAACCTATCCCTGTTTTCGACCTTCTCCCAGTAAAGGCTAGCGGGAGAATTAGCTGGAAAGAATTGCTGAGCCCAATGAATCAAGGGGTAGAAGCAGTAAGCATATGAGTAGCGCAGAGTCGACTGGTGGCTGTGGTAGTGGGTTAACAGCCCAGAGGCTGTGAGTTCAAAGTCAGGTTATGAAACTAAATTTAATAAATGTTTGTGGGCAAGCTGCAGAAAATATCCATATAAACTGCTGGACTGTTGGAGGGGGGAAAGAGACAAATTGATTTGCTAATGTTCTTCAAGGAAGCGAATCCACCACTACTACCTGGTCTACACATGACACTACGATTTACAGTGACTGCGGGGGAACTAGCCATGCTGTCGTGCCTTACATAGAAACATAGAAAATAGGTTCAGGAATAGGCCATTCGGCCCTTCGAGCCTGCACCGCCATTCATGATGATCATGGCTGATCATGCAACTTCAGTACTCCATTCCTGCTTTCTCTCCATACCCCTTGATTTCTTTAACCGTAAGGGCCCCATCTAACTCCCTTTTGAATATATCTATCGAACTGGCCTCAACAACTTTCTGTGGTAGAGAATTCCACAGGTTCACAATTCTCCACAAGGAAAAGTTGAGGCAAATAGCAGAGATGCATTTAAGGAGGAAGCTAGCTAAACACATGAGTGAGAAAGGAATAGAAACATAGAAATATAGAAACATAGAAAATAGGTGCAGGAGTAGGCCATTCGGCCCTTCTAGCCTGCACCGCCATTCAATGAGTTCATGGCTGAACATGCAACTTCAGTACCCCATTCCTGCTTTCTCACCATAGAAGGATCTGCTGATGGAGTGAGATGAAGAGATGTGGGAGGAGGCTCATAAGAACATAAGAAATAGGAGCAGGAGTAGGCCATTTGGCCCCTCGAGCCTGCTCCACCATCCATCATCATCATCATAGGCAGTCCCTTGAAGCGAGGATGACTTGCTTCCACGCCAAAAAGAGGATGAGTTCACAGGTATTTCAATGAAGATCCCGAACTACATGTTGAAGAGTGGAAGTTGTCTGTGTGTGGATTTTTTCAACGTGTGGTGGCCGTTGCACACCAGTCACCACACGGGCTTGACAGAGCTCGGTCTTGGTCCAGTGGCAAGGGTTAACCAAGACGACTGGAGACCAGCTCTGCTGCATGGACCCAGTGCACACACATATCGCAGTGTGGGCTGGCCCGTGCTGCCCCTGAGCCCTCGCCTCTTCTGGGCCCCAAACTCACGCCTCTCTTGGGCCCTGATCACATCTCTCTATGGACTCTTGCCGCTCCTTCGTCCCTCCTGCTGTGCCTGCCCGCACTGCAATCAGTGACCTGGCTTCACAGCCGTCGCCCTCCTGCAGCAGCAGACGCTGCTCCCTGCAGTGGTTTGCCGCCGCAAGCTGCTCCCTCCAATGGCCCCGGCCTGCTGATGGACTTGCAGGCTGGGACCATGCCGATTTCCAGGCCGGGCCGCTGCACGCTGCTCACACCATTCAATAAGATCATGGCTGATCTGATCATGGGCTCAGCTCCACTCCACTCCCCATAACCCTTGACCCCATATCATTCAAAAATCCATCACACCCCACCTTGAATGACCCAGTCTCCACAGCTCTCTGGGGTAGAGAATTCCAAAAATTGACGACGCTATGAGAGAAGAAATTCCTCCTCATTTCCATTTTAAATGAGCGACCCCTTATTCTGAAAGTATGCTCCCCTGGTTCTAGGTTCCCCCACGAGGGGAAACATCCCCTCTGCATCTGTCTTGTCGAGCTCCCTCAGATTCTTATATGTTTTAAGAAGATCACCTCTCATTCTTCTAAACTCCCAACGAGTAGCGGCCCAACCTGCTCAATCTTTCTTCATAAGTCAATCCCTTTATCTCAGGAATCAACTTAGTGAAACCTCTGGAAATACTAGGGGACCGAGGGTCTAGCGAGAAGGAGGAACTAAAGGAAATTCTTATTAGTCAGGAAATTGTGTTAGGAAAATTGATGGGACTGAAGGCCGATAAATCCCCAGGGCCTGATAGTCTGCTTCCCAGAGTACTTAAGGAAGTGGCCCTAGAAATAGTGGATGCATTGGTGGTCATTTTCCAACATTCTATAGACTCTGGATCAGTTCCTATGAATTGGAGGGTAGCTAATGTAACCCCACTTTTTAAAAAAGCAGGGAGAGAGAAATAGGGAATTATAGACCGGTTAGCCTTACATCGGTAGTGGGGAAAATGTTGGAATCAATTATTAAAGCTGTAATAGCAGCGCATTTGGAAAGCAGTGATGGGATCGGTCCAAGTCATCATGGATTTATGAAAAGGAAATCATGTTTGACAAATCTTTTAGAATTTTTTGAGGATGTAACTAGTAGAGTGGACAAGGGAGAACCAATGGATGTGGTGTATTTGGACTTTCAAAAGGCTTTTGACAAGGTCCCACACAAGAAATTAGGTGCAAAATTAAAGCACATGGTATTGGGGATAATGTATTGATGTGGATAGAGAACTGGTTGGCAGACAGGAAGCAAAGAGTAGGAATAAACGGGTCCTTTTCAGAATGGCAGGCAGTGGGGTGCCGCAAGGTTCAGTGCTGGGACCCCAGCTATTTACAATATACATTAATGATTTAGATGAAGGAATTGAATGTAATATCTCCTAGTTTGCAGATGACACTAAGCTGGGTGGCAGTGTGAGCTGTGAGGAGGATGCTATGAGGCTGCAGAGTGACTTGGACAGGTTAAGTGAGTGGGCAAATGCATGGAAGATGCAGTATATTGTAGATAAATGTGAGGTTATCCACTTTGACGGCAAAAACAGGAAGGCATAATATTATCTGAATGGTGACAAATTAGGAAAAGGGAAGGTGCAACGAGACCTGGGTGTCATGGTACATCAGTCATTGAAAGTTGGCATGCAGGTACAGCAGGTGGTGAAGAAGACAAATGGCATGTTGGCCTTCATAGCGAGAGGATTTGAGTATAGAAGAAGGGAGGTCTTACTGCAGTTGTACAGGGTCTTGGTGAGGCCACATTATGTACAGATGTGAATATTGTGTACAGTTTTGGTCTCCCAATCTGAGGAAGGACATTCTTGCTATTGAGGGAGTGCAGCGAAGGTTCACCAGACTGATTTCCGGGATGGCAGGACTGACATATGAGGAAAGACTGGATTGACGAGGCTTATATTCACTGGAATTTAGAAGAATGAGAGGGGATCTCATCGAAACATATAAAATTCTGACAGGATTAGACAGGTTAGATGCAGGAAGAATGTTCCTGATGTTGGGGAAGTACAAACCAGGGGTCACAGTCTAAAGGCAAGGGGTAAGCTATTTTGGACTGAGATGAGGGGAAACTTCTTCACTCAGAGAATTGTGAACCTGTAGAATTCTCTACCACAGAAAGTTGTTGAGGCCAGTTCGTTAGATATATTCAAAAGGGAGTTAGATTGGCACTTACGGCTAAAGGGATCAAGGAGTATGGAGAGAAAGCAGGAATGGGGTACTGAAGTTGCATGATCAGCCATGATCATATTGAAGGGTGGTGCAGGCTCAAAGGGCCGAATGACCTACTCCTGCACCTATTTTCTATGTTTCTATGTTTCTATGTTTCTCTGAACTGCCTCCAATGCAAGTATATCCCTCATTAAATACGGCTCGTGTGAAGCATAGACACCGTTTGGGCCGAATGGCCTGTTTCTGTGCTGTAAAATTCGACATAATATAATTCTACGTCCTCACTTGTGTCGGGGAATCCAAAACTAGTGGCCAGAAATATAATATAGTCACCGATAAATCAATAGAGAATCTAGCAGGAATGTCTTTACCCAGAGAGTGGTGAGAATGTGGAACTCGTTGCCACAGGGAGTGGTTGAGGTGAATAGCATAGATGCATTTAAGGAGGGGCTAGATAACTACATGAGGAAGAAAGGAGTAGAAGATTACGTTGATGATGGGGTGAGGTGAAGAGGGGTGGGAGGAGGCTTGTGTGGAGCATAAACACCGGCATAGACCAGTAAGGCTGAATGGGCTGTTTCTAATCTATGTAATTCTATCTATTAGTCCGGAGCTGGATTTGAACCTCTGTAACTTTATAATAACCTTTCATGTATATAGCACCGTTAACGTAGTAAAACGTCCCTAAAACTTTGAAAATGGTTTGCAGAAAGTGCAGCGATACTTGGCAGCCAGAACTCAGGGTTCCTTGAGATTGTTCTCTCACTTATGTAATGAAGCTGACTCCAGTTTGCGCTGTCTACTCACACAAACAGATTAAATCAGGTTATTATTGGGGAAATCAGCTCCAGCACTGTTTTAATTATGAAATGTTAATACTGTTAATCTCATTATTTCAGGGTCATTAGAACAGTGTGATGAAACTAAATACCAGCCCATCTTCCAGCTGTTGTTCATCCAATTAAATGCGGGGGAACAGAGGAGCACTGCCTCATTGCGTAAATTGAACAAAGTACAAGTCCCTGGTGGAGTAAATGTTGTTCTCCTGAGAGCAGAGAAGGCCAAAAGCAGATTTGATGGAGGTGTTCAAAATAATGAACCGTTTAGATAGAGGAAAGAAAGAGAAACTGCCTCCAATGGCTGAAGGGTCGCTAACAAGAGGCCACAGATTTAAGGCCATTGTCTAAACAACCAGGGAGGACGTGAGGAAAAGCTTTCCTTCGCAACGAATGTTTCGGATCGAGAATGCACTTCTTGATGCGGTGGTGGAAACTGCTTCAAAAGTAGCCTTCAAAAGGAAATTGGGTAAATCGTTGAAGAAGAAAAATAATTGCAGAGATGTGGGGAAAGAGCGGGGGAGTGCGACTGACTGCATCGCTCTTCAAAAGAGCCAGCCAGCGCAGACTCGATGGGCCAAATGGCCTACTCCTGCGCTGTACAATAAATTCTGATTCTATAATACTTGGTGAAGTAAATGTTCATCAATGTTTCTCAGATGCTTTGGGAAGTATTTGTCATATCTCTGCTTTCAGTGGTTCAATATACATACATGTTAATGCAGTACAATTATGGAATGATACATCACAGAAGGAGGCCATTCTGCCCATCGTGCCTGTGCCGGCTCTGTTGAAATGGCTGTCCAATTAGGCCCACTCCCCCTGCTCTTTCCCCACGGCCCTCTAATTCTTCTCCTTTTCAATTCCCTTTTGAAAGTTACTGCAGGTGCAGCGTCCAAAATTCGGAGTTCCGGAATCCGGAATGCCCCGCCGCTGCCTGACCTCGGGCCTCGCCTTGCCGCCGTTGCCCTTACCCCGCCACCGCTCGCCTTGCCCCGCTCGCCGCTACTGCCCTTACCTCGGGGCCTCCTCACCGGCCCGCTCCAACACCTCCTCTGCGATGGCGCCCGCCGGCCCGAACACTTCCTTGGTGGTGGGGCCTGCCTGAACAGCTCCTGGATGGTGGGACCCGCCCAAACACCTTCTCCTCGGCATGGCCCACCCGAACAGCTCCTCCATGGTGGGGCCCGCCCAAACACCTTCTCCTCGGCATGGCCCACCCGAACAGCTCCTCCATGGTGGGGCCTGCCTAAACACCTTCTCCTCGGCGGGTCCCGCCCGAACAGCTCCTCGATGGCGACCCCACCCTTTCTGACGTTCCAAAGTCCAGAAAAACGCGGAATCCGGGACAGTCTGTGTCCTGAGGGTTCTGGATTCTGCATGCTGCATCTGTATTGAATCTGCTTCCACCACCTTTTCAGGCAGTGATTTCCTGATCACAATAACTTGCTGCATTAACATTTTTTTCCTCCTCTGGTTCTTTTGCCAATCACCTTAAATCTGTGTCCTTTGGTTACCGACCCTCCTGCCACTGGAAACAGTTCCTTCTTATCATAGAATCATAGCAATTTACAGCACGGAAGGAGGCCATTTCAGCCCATCGTGTCCGCGTCGGAGTTATCCAGCCTAATCCCACTTTCCAGTTCTAGGTCCATAGCTCTGCAGGTTACGGCACTTCAAGTGAACATCCAAGTACTTTTTAAATGCGCTGAGGGTTTCTGCCTCTACCACCCTTTCAGGCAGTGAGTTCCAGACCCCCACCACCCTCTGGGTGAAGAAATTTCCCCTCCTATCTTCTCTAAACCTCCCTCCAATTACTTTAAATCTATGTCCCATGGTTGTTGACCCCTCTGCCAAGGGAAACAGGTCCTTCCTATCCACTCTATCCAGGCCCCTCATAATTTTATACACCTCAATCAGGTCTCTCCTCAGCCTCCTCTGTTCCAAAGAAAACAGACCTAGCATCTCCAATCTTTCCTCACAGCCAAAATTCTCCAGTACGGGCAACAAATCTCCTCTGCACCCTTTCCAGTGCAATCACATCCTGTAATGTGGTGACCACAACTGCATGCAGTACTTCAGCTGTGGCCTAACCACTGTTTTATATAGTTCAAGCATAACCTGTTTGCTCTTGAATTCCATGCCTCGACTATTAAAGGCAAGTATTCCATAAGCCTTCTTAACCACCTTATCTACCTTATATGCTCTATCAAAACCCCTCAAACAGCTCTATTGAATCTTCCCTTCTCTAAAGAGAACAATCCCAGCTTCTCTAATCACTCCACATCCCTGGTGCCATTCTTGTAAATCTCCTCTGCACCCTCTCTAAGGTCTTAACATCCTTCCTAAAGTGCGGTGTCCAGAATTGGACACAATACTCCAGCTTGGGCCTAACCTAATTATTGTTGCAATTACATCACGAGCCTCCGATGACATGGGGTGATTAGACACTTGGATTTACCAGTATAAACGCGTCCAGTTCTACCTCGGCATCAATTACCTTCTTCACTGTTCAATCTCTCGCACCTTCAGTTAAGCACGGAAGTCAGCCGAATGCTGGTTAAAAATAGGATTTATTTGCCACAATAGTGGTCTCACCAAGTCACACCACATTATCAAATAAGCACCATTAAAAAATAGGCATTAACTCGGCAAGGTGGCAGGTTTTAAATAATCTGCCTTACAATTCCTTCCAGGCTTCCTGCATGTTTAGAGCTACAAAAAAATAATGGCCCAGAAATTGCGGTGGATGCTTTTGAGCGCAATACTGGTGGTCCCGGAGGTTCGGTGACTTGCGGTTCGAAGGCACTACGCAAAAGCCAGCGTATGGGCTCAGGATTGTACGGGTTCCGTATAGATCTCTGGGATCACGTGGGCTGGCCCAACCAATCAGATCCCCATTCATACTTATGGTAATTCCGTATGTACGGAGCTGCGATAAGTATAAACGGGAATGCCCCAAAAAAACTGAAAATACATTTTTAAAACACATTACATATTTAAAATTAATTAATTGCAATTTAATTAAAAATGTTATACAAAAAAATGTATTTTAAATTTTTTTTAATATATATATATATATAAATGTTTTAACACAGCTAAAAATAAACTTACTTTCATGGACAGGGTTTTTAATATATAAGTGAGTGATAACATTTTATTTTCTATTTTTTGAAACCCTTACGCTGGTAAAAGCAGGCCTTACACAAAGAGCCCAACTCTCCACCCACGGAGGCTCTTTTCCTTCGATTGCGTGCGATCTCAGATCGCAAGTGCCGGGTTTAGGCGCATGTGCTTTGCATACCAAAACCCGTAATTTGCGGGGACCCCATTGGAGTATACGCACTTGGTAGCCGCCCGTGGGGAGCGCGATTTCAGGCCCAATGTTTCTGAACAAAATGAATACAAATTTTAGGGGCAGAAATTGAGTTCCGCCCCAAACGGGACATACCCACCGTTTCCGAAAGTCTTTCCCGGCCCAGTCCATGGGGCGGAGAGACCGGAGAAATTCACATCTTTGAATTTTATTTTTGGCTCGGGGCAGTGTTCCAGGCGCCCGCGGGGCGGAAGTGCCTTCGCAGCGGGTTGGCCGCCCTGACCAGTCATCGGCGCCGCGCTATCGCATCACAACGATCCTCCCCTTCAGTTAAAGGGGAGGGCCGCTGCGAACTCTGCAGCCACTTCAGTGGCAAACACTGGGCCACCAGGGAGGGTTTCGGCCGGGCCAACGGCCTGGGATCCAAGAAGGGGTTGGCAGGCTGCCTGTTAGCTAGCCCGGCGTAACCCGCGGCCACCATTGTCAACCGGCAAAAAAAAATGCAGTCGCCGGCAGCGCCACCTCCCCTTTAAGGGTGGCCGCACTGCGCCAAGCCACATCAAGGGTACCAACTAGCGGTGGCACCACTCCCACGGGGCAATTTTCAAAAGTGGCAATTTCCCGCAGGGCAATTTCAGGAAGGGGTCGGTCGGTAAGGGGTCGGTGCGTGCACACCATGGGGGGGCGAACGGGTAGAGCGGTCCCGGACACCAAACCTGAGCTAGGGCAATTCCTAAAATGGCGGCCCTTCCGCAGAGATGCAGCGGCCAGTCCACACCGACCCATGGCTGCCACCTTCGGGCAGCCCACGGGCCTTATAGAAAGGTGCAATTTCTGCCCCTTAGTATCTGTCAGGGAGTGGATTTACCTGGGGCTTACCTAAATTAGCAGACTGACTTATAGGGTGATTTTCGTTTTAATACCGAAAATTGATAGCAAGAAATTCGAAGTAAATATAAAACTAACATACGGCTTTCCTGCTCTACCAACCTTCCCACAACTGTACTTATCATTAACAAAGGCGATCCTGTTGATGTACCATGTGTAAATGCAGGATTTATTTTATACAGCAACACCTTGGAAAAAAGAATGACTTGCACTTATACAGCGCTTTTCATGACCACTGGACGTCACAAAGCGCTTTACGGCCAATAAAGTACTTTTGGAGTATAGTCACTGTTGTAATGTGGGAAACGCGGCAGCCAGTTTGCCCACAGCAAGCTCCCACAAACAGCAATGTGATAATGACCAGATAATCTGTTTCAGTGATATTGGTTGAGGGATAAATATTGACCAGGACTCTCTTCGAAATAGTGCCGTGGGATCTTTTATGTCCACCCGAAAGAGCAGAAGGGACCTGGGTTTAATCTCTCATCTGAAAGACAGCACCTCCGACAGTGTCACATTCCCTCTGTACTGCCCCTCCAACATTGCGGCGCTCCCTCAGCACTGCATTGGAGTGTCAGCCTGGATTTTAAGCTCAAGTTCCTGGAGTGGGGCTTGAACCCTACACCTTCGGACTTGGCGACGAGGGTGCTACCCGCTGGGCCACAGCTGCCACTTGCAGTTATTTAGTGGCCGAAATTCATCACCTCACCGCCCGCTGCCGCCCACTGCCGCTGACACTCCTCCTGAAGACCCACCCTGTGCCACTTTCGGGGTGGCCTGGAGCGGGCCGGAGGGGAGAGCCGCCGGGAACCGCCCGCTGACGTCAGCGGGCGGCCGAGTGACGCAACTGAGCTCCCGCCCGCCGAGCTCCCAGGTTCCTGCGGGCGGGAGTCGGCGCCAGAACGGGGGCGGGCCGCTGGCTGCGGGCTGGCCTGTCGCCCGACGGTGAGTATGAAAAACTTGAAAAAAAGGTAAGTAAACATTTTTTTTTAATATTTCCACAGCGACTTACCTGGATTGGGGGGTCCCCTGAAGGTCTTCCGATAGTTTTTAAAAAATTTTTTGCTGTTGATTTTTATTTTCAGCTGTTCATCCCTCCGTGGGCCCCGACTCCATCCTCGGCGACACTCGGGCGGCAAGCGCCTCTGCCGCCGAGAATGAGACCTCCCGCCCGCTGCCGCCCAGATTGGTGGCGTAGGTCGTCCATTTGCCATCCACCGACCTCCAAGGGACTTCGGCCATGAATACCCCGCCCAAAGTGCCATCCGGTACCACGGTGGCCATCAGCAGCACTTTGGGCGGCACTTGGGCGGGCAAAGGCCTTGGCGAAAATCGGCCCCATAGGCCTTGCAGTTATGCTGACCGCCGCTCCTGACGACAGTCATGGTGCAATCACTCCAGGATGGCCCGCCGTCCTCTGCTGTCCCTCAGATACACATGTGTGAACAGAATGCAGCTGCCTGCCGCCCCCCCCCCAACCCCCAACGCGCCCCAAATTTCCCCCCAATAAAACAAGAAATGCAAAATTGCCGCCCTCACGTCATCAATGGGAAGTGTTGGGCACACCGCTTGCATCTTATTTCTGGCACTCGAGCCTGGTTCCATGCTGTTACTGCAGGGGAGGTTGCAGACAGAATCCTCCTGAGCAGCTGGTTAATAGCATAAGACAAGGCGTGGTGGAAGGATTGAGAGACGCAGGTGTACAGATGGGACAGAATGGCACATTTCAGGTTTAGAACCATAGCATAGTTACAGCACAGAAGGAGGCCATTCGGCCCCGTCGAGCCCGTGCCGGCTCTCTGCCAGAGCACCTCAGCTAGCCCCACTCCCCCTCCCCTTTCCCTGTAGCCTCGCACACTTTTTTCCTTCAGGTACTTAGCCAACTCCCTTTTGAAAGTCACAATTGAGTCTGCCTCCACCACCCTTTCAGGCCGTGCATTCCAGATCCCAACCACTCGCTTCGTAAAAAAGTTCTTCCTCATGTCGCCTTTGGTTCTTCTGCCAATCACTGTTAGCCCAGTGCCATCAAAAAAAAATCAAACAAAAGTTAACTGCCTTTTTTAAAGGGAACCAAATCATAAAAAGACAAATCATAGACTTAGTAAATGTAATAATAATGTCGTTCCCTGTGTCCCCCATGCTCCCTCAGGTCCCTGCTGTGCCCACCGCTCGCAGAAAGTCTCGAGCGTGCTGGGGGACATCTCACTCTCCTTCTCCAGGGCCACGTACATTACAGGTGTGAGAAAATCCCAGGCAGTGAGCCGCAATTTCCCACAATGTTCTGGCAGCAGGTGACGTTCACTGCCATTAATGTGTAATCAAATAACTTACAACCCCCCGCCATTGCATGAGCAAAGAACCTTCTCTATTACCATTGAAGGAAAGGTTTGATTATAACCCCAGACCCATTGTAAATTGGGGCTCAGCTCTGTACTGCACTAATTGCCCATAGTTCTGCACTAATTGCCCATAATTCTGCACTAATTGCCCATAGCTCTGCACTAATTGCCCATAGCTCTGCACTAATTGCCCATAGTTCTGCACTAATTGCCCATAGTTCTGCACTAATTACTCATAGTTCTGCATTAATTACTCGTAGTTCTGCACTAATTGCCCATAGCTCTGCACTAATTACCCATAGTTCTGCACTAATTGTCCATCGTTCAGCACTAATTGCCCATAGTTCTGCACTAATTACCCATAGTTCTGCACTAATTGCCCATAGTTCAGCACTAATTGCCCATAGTTCTGCACTAATTACTCATAGTTCTGCACTAATTACCCATCATGCTGCACTAATTACTCATAGTTCTGCACTAATTACCCATCATGCTGCACTAATTACTCATAGTTCTGCACTAATTACCCATCATGCTGCACTAATTACCCATAGTTCTGCACTAATTGTCCATCGTTCAGCACTAATTGCCCATAGTTCTGCACTAATTACCCATAGTTCTGCACTAATTGCCCATAGTTCAGCACTAATTGCCCATAGTTCTGCACTGATTACTCATAGTTCTGCACTAATTACCCATCATGCTGCACTAATTACTCATAGTTCTGCACTAATTGCCCATAGTTCTGCACTAATTACTCATAGTTGTGCACTAATTACCCATAGTTCTGCACTAATTACCCATAGTTCTGCATGATTGTCTATCACTGGGGCAATGATGCCCCTGAAAGAGAAGGTTGAGGGGTGACCTAATGGAGGCTTTAACATTATCAATGGGTTCGAAAGGGTAGAGGATGTTTCCAGTTCCAAAACTAGGGCCCATAAATGTAAGATAATCACTAATAAATCCAATAAGGTATTCAGGAGAAAGCCCAGGAGGGTGGTGAGAATGTGGAACTCGCAGTGATGGAGGCAAATAGCAAGGATGCATTTAAGAGGAAGCTCGATAAATAGATGAGGGAGAAAGGAATGGAAGGATAGTTGATAGACTTCGATGAAGAGGGGTGAGAGGAGGCTCACGTGGAGCATAAGCACCAGCTTAGACCTGTTGAGTCAAATGGTCTGTTCCTGTGCTGTAAAATTCGATGTAGAAACATAGAAACACAGAAATTTACAGCGCAGAAGGAGGCTATTTCAGCCCATCGTGTCCGCACCGGCCGATAAAGAGTCGCACGACCCTTGGTCAGCAGCCCTAAAGGTTACATATAAACCTATGAACAATGAAGGAAAGGCAAAGAGCACCCAGCCCATCTAGTCCGCCTCACACAACTGCGACACGCCTATACTGAAACATTCTACACTCCACCCCAACCGGAGCCATGTGATCTCCTAGGAGAGGCAAAAACCAGATAAAAACCCAGGCCAACTTAGGGAGAAAAAAATCTGGGAAATTCCTCTCTGACCCATCCAGGCGATCGAAACTAGTCCAGGAGAACACTCTGTCTGTATTCTATTCCCTGCAGTACTTACCATTATATCTGCGCCATCCAACAAAAGGTCATCCAGTCTAATCCCAATTACCAGCTCTCGGTCCGTAACCCTGCAGGTTTCGGCACTTTAAGTGCCCATCCAACCATCTCTTAAAAGTGGTGAGGGTTTCTGCATCCACCACTCTTCCAGGCAGCGAGTTCCAGATCCCCACAACCCTCTGCGTAAAGAAGCCCCCCCTCAAATCCCCTCTAAACCTTCCATCAACCATCTTAAAACTATGCCCCCTCATAATAGACCCCTCCACAAATGGAAATGGGTCCTTACTATCCACTATGTCCAGGCTCCTCAATATTTTATACACCTCAATGAGGTCTCCTCTCAACCTCCTCTGTTCCAATCTGTCCTCATAACTAAAATTCTCCATTCCAGGCAGCATCCTCGTAAATCTCCTCTGCACCCTCTCAAGTGCAATCACATCTTTCCTATAATACGGCGACCAGAACTGCGCGCAGTACTCCAGCTGTGGCCTAACCAAAGTATTATACAATTTAAGCATAGCCTCCCTGCTCTTATATTCTATGCCTCGGCCAATAAAGGCAAGCATTCCGTATGCCTTCTTAAGCACCTTATCCATCTGACCTGCTACTTTTAGGGATCTCCAAGATCTACAAGCACTCCAAGGTCCCTTTGTTCATCTACACTATTAAGCGGCCTATCGCTTAATGTGTATACCCTTTCCTTATTAGCCCTCCCAAAGTGCATCACCTCACACTACTCTGAATTAATCATGTAATTCAACCTAAGCAACTAAAAGGAAGTATTAGCAAGATTGGCAATGGTTTTGCAGCCAGGATAACATCCGTCGCATTAGAGCATTAGCTTGCGATCTCACCGGGACCCCAGCTCCTGGTTTCCGGAGCACCCTTCCAGATCGCATTAATAAACCGGACAGGTTGAACAATCTTCAACAGTGTCTTGGAGCATTTTGGACTTGAGTTGAAGAGGCGACATACTGAAGCTACTGGGTAACAAAATAGAACAGAATTTGCTGGGAACCCTCAGCAGGTCAGGCAGCGCGTGTGGGGAGTGAAAACTAGGGTCAACATTTCAGGAATAGTCATCGAGCTGAAAATGTTACGGCCCTGTTTCTCTCTGCACAGATGCTGGCTGATTGTCTGGTTGTTTCCAACATTTATCTGTTGGTGTTCCGGACTTGCCTTGTTCAAGTATCAGATTACTCAGTTTGCCACCGCCATCGACTTGGCTCCAGCCTTTCTTTGCCGTGGGTGATAGTTCACTCTCTATCTTCATTTCTGTACGCAAGGATCTTCTCCTTCTTCGGCAGTCCCCTGGGGTCAAGGGTGACTTGCTTCCACATTAAAATGAGTTCTCAGGTGACCGATAAGGCCAATGCGGGATCTACGGTCTCTGGCACAGGTGGGGCAGGCGGTGGTTGGAGGGATGGGTGGGTGGGGGGGCTTGGGTTGTCGTGTGCTCCTTCCGCTGTCGGCGCTTGGCTTCCGCTTGCTCCCCGAAGAGACTCGAAGTGTTCGGTGCCTTCCCGGATGCTCTTCCTCCACGTTGAGCAGTCTTGGGCCAGGGATTCCCAGGTGTCAGTGGGGATGTTGCAATTTTTCAAGGAGGCTTTGAGGATGTCCTTAAAGCGTTTCCTCTGCCCACCAGGGGCTCGCTTGCTATGTCGGAGCTCTGAGTAAAGCACTTGTTTTGGGAGTCTAGTATCGGGCATGCGGACGATGTGGCCCATCCATTAGAGCTGATCGAGCGTGGTCAGTGCTTCGATGCTGGGGATGTTGGCCTGAGCGAGAACACTGAGAACAATGGATTTGCAGGATCTTGCGGAGGCAGTGTTGGTGGTACACCTCCAGTGCTGTGAGGTGCCTACTCTACATAGTCCATGTCTCTGAAGCAGATTACACAAGGATAACCTGCCAGGAAGTGAGATTACTTGGAAGGCGAACCCTCCTGTATGGTTTAGGCAGGAGATATTTGCTGGTGGACTAATAGACCTCATAGAGTTTGATCCATTTCCTTCTAAATCGGAACTTTTCCATTATGGAACAAATATTTAATTCCAACTTTATTTTTGATTGGGTTAACAACTTCACAGAGAGCATGAGTCTTTAAGATGATTCTCCTGACAAGCTAATACAAGAGTTGAAAAGAGCATTACACTAATCAGCTTACTGCCTCTGGCTGCTTACTTAAAAAAAAATCTCATTATAGGAGCACTCAACAATAAGAGAGTTATATTATATGTGCTATTTTGGGTATTTTTAATCTACCAAAGCAGTTGGTCTCTCACAATCTTGCTCTCTCAATTATTATCAACCATCTCAAGCATATACAAGTGGCAAGTCTTGAATAAAGATCTTACTGACTTTTACCTCCCCTCTTTCTTTCTAACTATCTGCTTTCTTTCGGCTCATGCAATGTCAGCTCTGACTCCGACATGAGATTTCAGGGCCAATCTTCAACTACAAGAGGCTTCCACTTTACAAGGTGGTAAAGTTGTAATGTGAAGTTTGAGTCAGCGCTCGTCCTGAAGCTGAGTGACGTTCTCTCCTGTAAGGAGTCTCACTCCACTTTAGTCTGGCCTAGGTTGAACCCTCACTCCATAGTCGCACCGCAACTTCAGCATCTGTGCGAAGCACAATCATCAATATAAGATAGTCACTAATAAATCCAATCGCGAATTCAGGAGAAACTTCTTTACCCAGAGAGTGGTGAGAATGTGGAACTCGCTGCCACAGGGAGTGATTGAGGTGAATAGCGTTGATGCAAATAAGGGGAGGCTCGATGAACACATGAGGGAGAAAGGAGCAGGGTCTCTCAGAGGGGTCATGAATCTTTGGAATTCTCCACCCCAAAGTGCTGTAGAGGCTGGGTCATTGAGTATATTAACGGCTGAGGTAGATTTATGGATTCCAAAGGAATTAAGGAAAATGGGGATCAGGCGGGAAAGTGGAGTTGAGGTCGATGATCAGCCATGATCTTATTGGATGGTGGAACAGGCTTGAGGGGCCGAATGCCCTACTCTTGCTCTTAATTCTTATGCTCTTATGCAGAAATATATGTTAATAGGGTTAAATGAAGTAGGGTGGGAGGAGCTTATGTGGAGCATAAACACCGGTACAGACTTTTTGGGCCAAATGGCCTGTTTTTGTGCTATACATTCTATATAATTCTATATAGCTTATCACACCAATAGTGTAAATGCACCCGATTCATGACTACCCAAAACCCTGCGGATTTTTTAAATACACATTGGGAAATGGCCAACATTCATAGTCGGGGACTTAACCTTAGGCTCAGGTTGATTCAGGAGATGAGGGGGTTAACTTATGAGGAAAGGTTGAGTAGGTTGGGCCTCTACTCATTGGAATTCAGAAGAATGAGAGATGATCTTATTGAAACGTATAAGGTTCTGAGGGGGCTTGACAGGGTAGATGCAGAGAGGATGTTTCCCCTGGTGGTAGAATCTAGAACTAGGGGGCATGGTGCCCATTTACACTGAGATGAGGAGGAATTTCTTCTCTCAGAGGGTTGTGAAACTTTGGAATTCTCTGCTCCAGAGAGCTGTGGAGGCTGAGTCATTGAATATATTTAAGGTGGAGATAGACAGATTTTTGAATGATAAGGGAGTCAAGGGTTATGGAGAGCGGGCAGGGAAGAGGAGTTGAGGCAAAGATCAGATCAGCCATGATCTTATTGAATGGAGGAACATAGAACATAAGAAGATAAGAATTAGGAACAGGAGTAGGCCATCTAGCCCCTCGAGCCTGCTCCGCCATTCAACAAGATCATGGCTGATCTGGCCGTGGACTCAGCTCCACTTACCCGCCCGCTCCCCGTAACCCTTAATTCCCTTATTGGTTAAAAATCTATCTATCTTTGATTTGAATACATCCAATGAGCTAGCCTCAACTGCTTCCTTGGGCAGAGAATTTCACAGATTCACAACCCTCTGGGAGAAGAAATTCCTTCTCAACTCGGTTTTAAATTTGCTCCCCCATATCTTGAGGCTGTGCCTCCTAGTTCTAGTCTCCCCAACCAGTGGAAACAACCTCTCTGCCTTTATCTTGTCTATCCCTTGCATTATTTTAAATGTTTCTATAAGTAGGCTCAAGGGGCCGAATGGCCTACTCCTGCTCCTATTGTTTATGTTCTTATGTTATGTAGGAAGCAGATGATGCCACAATTTGGATTTTAAAGGTCTATCAGCTGTCGAGGGAAACGAAGGTTGAGTGAGGCGAGGAGCCCAGGGTTTTGAGATGCTGAGAACGAATGAGTTAGAGGAGAGGATGGTGTGGTGACTCTTCAAACCACGTGAGGATATGTGGAAGGAGGCATATTTTGAGGTTAGGGGAAACAAGAGAGGAAAGTTCAAAGCCACAGTCACCACAGAAGTATTAACAAAGTCAGCGCAGGGCAAGCAAAGCTTTTTAATGAAACTAGCTCCGAATTAAAATGCAGCCCGAAATATAGACTACTTACTCAGCAGGTGCAAACTAAGAGCTGCAGTGTTGTACCGAGAGAGAAAGCAGGCCAACATATAGAACAATTAACTTTTCTTGAAAATAAAAAGGCATGACTCAGTGTCACTGAGTGACAAAGAGCCATTTCTTTGGCTTCTGCTTTGCAAGTGTGCTGTGAGAAACTAAAGGAGCTTATCTTCTTTGTAGCGCTCAGAGTGGTGTTTGGCTTTCAATAAGACCACTTATTATCCTTTTTATGTTCAAAGGGGACCTCCGAGTGGAAAAACCTATTCATTGGGTCGACTCACAGTCTTATAAATATTATAATAGGGGGAGTTAAACGCACATCAAATTGTTCTATTCAGTGATTTTTTTTTTTTGGTCTGATTTTCAAAATGAGGAATTTCAGTGCTGAGGGGGAAAGCAAGTTGCCACCCAGTGTCAGCATCAAGCACACTAGCACAGGCTCAATAAGGGGCAAAGCAGCTTCTCATTGTCACCATCCAGCAACTTCAAGTCAGCTCCATTACAGATTGGAGGCAGAATTAAATATGTCTCTACAGAATCAAAAGGGCGTACAGGGTAGGATAAGGCAAAAAAGGGAAGCTTATAACAGATAGCAACAATTGTACATCCCTGTCTGGCATAAAAATAAAACGGGGAAGGTGGCTCAACCGTGGCTAACAAGGGAAATTAGGGATAGTGTTAAATCCACGGAAGAGGCATATAAATTGGCCAGAAAAAGCAGAAAACCTGAGGACTGGGAGAAATTTATAATACAGCAGAGGAGGACAAAGGGTTTAATTAGGAGGGGGAAAATAGAGTATGAGAGTAAGCTTGCAGGGAACATAAAAACTGACTGCAAAAGCTTCGATAGATAAGTGAAGAGAAAAAGATTAGTGAAGACAAATGTAGGTCCCTTGCATTCAGAATCAGGTGAATTTATAAGGGGAACAAAGAAATGGCAGACCAATTGAACAAATACTTTGGTTCTGTCTTCACTAAGGAAGGCACAAAAAATCTTCCGGAAGTACTCGGGGACCGAGGGTCGAGTGAGAAGGAGGAACTGAAGGATATCCTTATTAGGCGGGAAATTGTGTTAGGGAAATTGATGGGATTGAAGGCCGATAAATCCCTGGGGCCTGATAATCTGCATCCCAGAGTATTTAAGGAAGTAGCCCAAGAAATAGTGGATGCATTGGTGATCATTTTCCCAACAGTCTATCGACTCTGGATCAGTTCCTATGGACTGGAGGGTAGCTAAAGTAACACCCCTTTTTAAAAAAGGAGGGAGAGAGAAAACGGGTAATTATAGACCAGTTAGCCTGACATCAGTAGTGGGGAAAATGTTGGAATCAATTATTAAAGATAAAATAACAGCGCATTTGGAAAGCAGTGACAGGATCGGTCCAAGTCAGCATGGATTTATGAAGAGGAAATCATGCTTGACAAATCTTCTGGAATTTTTTGAGGATGTAACTAGTAGAGTGGACAAGGGAGAACCAGTGGATGTGGTGTATTTGGACTTTCAAAAGGCTTTTGACAAGATCCCACACAAGAGATTGGTGTGCAAAATTAAAGCACATGATATTGGGGTTAATGTACTGATGTGGATAGAGAACTGGTTGGCAGACAGGAAGCAGAGAGTCAGGATAAATGGGTCCTTTTCAGAATGGCAGGCAGTGACTAGTGGGGTGCCGCAGGGCTCAGTGCTGGGACCCCAGCTCTTTACAATATACATCAATGATTTAGATGAAGGAGTTGAGTGTAATATCTCCAAGTTTGGAGATGACACTAAACTGGGTGGCGGTGTGAGCTGTGAGGAGGATGCTAAGAGGCTGCAGGGTGACTTGGACAGGTTAGGTGAGTGGGCAAATGCTTGGCAGATGCAGTATAATATGGATAAATGTGAGGTTATCCACTTTGGGGGCAAAAACACAAAGGCAGAATATTATCTGAATGACGGCAGATTAGGAAAAGGGGAGGTGCAACGAGACCTGGGTGTCATGATTCATCAGTCATTGAAAGTTGGCATGCAGGTACAGCAGGCGGTGAAGAAGGCAAATGGTATGTTGGCCTTCATAGCTAGAGATTTTGAGTATAGGAGCAGGGAGGTCTTACTGTAGTTGTACAGGGCCTTGGTGAGGCCTCACCTGGAATATTATGTTCAGTTTTGGCCTTCTAAACTGAGGAAGGACGATCTTGCTATTGAGTGAGTGCTGTGAAGGTTCACCAGACTGATTCCCAAGATGGCTGGACTGACATATGAAGAGAGACTGGATCGACTGGGCCTTTATTCACTGGAGTTTAGAAGGATGAGAGGGGGTCTCGTAGAAACATATCAAATTCTGACGGGACTGGACAGGTTAGAGGCAGGAAGAATGTTCCCAATGTTGGGGAAGTCCAGAACCAGGGGACAAAGTCTAAGGATTACTGGTAAGCCATTTAGGACTGAGCTGAGGAGAAACTTTTTCACTCAGAGAGTTGTTAACCTGTGGAATTCCCTACCGCAGAGAGTTTTTGAGGCCAGTTCGTTGGATATATTCAAGAGGGAGTTGGATATGGCCCTTACGGCTAAAGGGATCAAGGGGTATGGAGTGAAAGCAGGAAAGGGGTACTGAGGTGAATGAACAGCCATGATCTTATTGAATGATGGTGCAGGCTCGAAGGGCCGAATGGCCTACTCCTGCACCTATTTTCTATGTTTCTATTGCTAAGCGCAGGATCATAATATTTAGCAGGCATCAATAACTTTCATTTACATAGTGCCTTTACGCAGTGAGGCATCCCAAGCCGCTTCGCAAGAGTGTAATCAGACAGAATTTGACACTCTGCCACTTTAAGTAGATTATAAGGACAGGTGACCAAAAACTTTGTCAGAGAGGTGGGTTTTTAGGAGCGTTTCAAAGGAGGAGAGAGGGGTAGAGAGACGGAAAGGTTTCGCGAAGGAATTCCAGAATTTGGGGCCTAGGCTGGTGAAGGCACGACCCCCAATGGTATAGCTAAGGAAATCAACGGTGTACAAGAGGCCAGAATTGGAGGAGTGGGGAGATCTCGGAGGGTTGTCGAGCTGGAGGAGGTTACAGAGATAGGGAGGATCGAGAATAAGGAGAGTTTTGAACACAAGGGTGAGAATTTTAAAATCGGGGCGTTGCCATTCTGGGAGCCAATGTAGGTCAGGAGTGATGGGTGAATGGATTATAGATTAGTTTATCTTAGAAACAGTATTATATGAAGTGAGATCATAACCACAAGGGACAAGATGAAAGGGAAGGAAAGGATCTGGAATTTTGAGCACAACTGACTGTAATGGGTCTAAACGTCAATATTCTGACCCATGTTACAAAAAGGATAGAGAGGTAGGTGCTGAATAGATTTACATGGATGTTACCGTAACTGAGAGTTTCTGCCTATCAGGAAAGAGTGAACAATGTGGAAGAAACATGACCTAATGGAGGTCTTTACAATTATGAAGGGATTTGATATGCTAGACGTAAAGATGTTTTCACTTGTGGGGAGTCCAAACCTAGAGGTCATAAATATCACATAGTCACTAATAAATCCAATACGGAATTCAAGAGAAACTCAGGCAAAAGTAAGAGGAATAGTGGTCTCGCCTACTCCAATCCTCTGTCCTCCACATCCCTTTTATATTCTTCCTTTTCAATTACTTATCCAATTTCCTTTCAAATTACATTATAATCTTTGCCTCAATAACCCCTTGTGGTGAAGTATTCCATGTTCAAATAGTATGATGCATATATTGCTGCATTTAAGGGGAAGCTCGATAAGTACATGAGGGAGAAAGGAATAGAAGGATATGCTGATGGTGTGAGGAGACTCGTGTGGTGTATAAACACCGACATCGACCTGTTAGGCCAAATCTGTGTTTCTATGCTGTAAAATTCTATGCAATTCAATGTAAAAGACTTCTTCAAAAACTCCCCTTCATTTTTCTCATAACAATCTCAAGTTGCTTTTGGCTTCACCAACTAATCGAAATAATCTTTTAGCATTCACGCTTTCATAAACTTTCATCATTATGAGAACCTATATTAGATTCCTTCTTAACCTTCTGAGTAGGAAGGTTGTAGGTTCAAGTCCCAATTCAGAGACGAGCACAAAAATCGAGGCTGACACTCCAGTGTAGTGCTGAGGGAGTGCTGCAATGTCGGAGGTGTCGGTCTTTCGGATGAGACGTTAAACCGAGGCCCCGTCTGCTCTCTCAAGTGGATATAAAAGATCCCATGCCACTTTTTCAAAGAGGAGCAGGGGAGTTATCCCCGGTGCCCTGGGCTAATATTCCAACATCACTAAAACAGATGATCTGCTCATTATCACCTTGCTATTTGTGGGAGCTTGCTGTGTGCAAATTGGCTGCTGCGTTCCCTACATTACAACAGTGACTACACTCCAGAATGTACTTCATTGGCTGTAAAGCATGTTGGGGGCATCCTGAGGTCCCGGAAGGCACTATATAAATGCACATCTTCCTTCCTTCCTCCCTCCCTCCCTCCCTCCCTCCCTCCCTTCCTTCCTTCCTTCCTTCCTTCCTTCCTTCCTTCCTTCCTTCCTTCCGTCCTGCACTCACTCACTCACTCACTTGAAAAAAGTTACGTATATTCAACCTCTGGTATAATTCTAGTGACTATTATATCCTTTCCATGGCTCGATGGGCCTTATGGGCGCCTTCCATGCTGTACCCATTCTATGCTTCTATAATATCCTTCCTACAATATGGTGAGTTGAATACTCCAACTGTGGCACTCTCTTGTTAGAGGTGCAGTTGTGTAGATGCCAATTCAGGCAGGATCATCTGATTGATGCTGACTGACTCGGGTTAAATGTGGTTAATCGCCAAGTACCAGAGGGTCACTTGTGCCCATGGAAGTTTACTGCAAGTAGACATCAATGGGCCTGATCTTGCTGGAGCAGGGCATCTCACAGCGTGTCCCTTTAGTTAGACATTTTCCTCACTCTTCAGCTCGAAAACCTTTTTGGCGCTGTAACTAGCTGGAAGTGCGAGCTGATAATGGCGAGGGCAACGAGGCACCTGGGACCTCAGTGAACGGTGTGACCAACAGTCTATCATTGGCCTTAACCAATGGGATTTGAGGATTGAGAAAGAAATAGAGGCATGATGGAGGAGGGCAGAGAAGGAAATCAGGTTCAAAAAGATAAATAAAAAGAGGGGGAAAAAGATTGGATTATGAGAGTGTGGAAAAAGACACAGAAAGGAAAAGTAAGACTTTCTCTTAAAAAAATTATATTTTAAAAATCTCTAACAACAATTCAATACCTGAAGGAATGAGACTCCACCATATAAATTGTTCATTATCTGTCCCAGCGCCTTTGATTGGCAGTCATTAACAATTATTGCATCGTTAAAGGGTACTTACGCTCTTAATTACCAGACTTAACTTAATGAGGTGGCCAATTAATGAGCAAATCCAGAATGTTCTTTAAAATAACGGGCAGGGGGAGAGCGAGGTGCCGTTTGTGCGAGGCAAAGAGTGGAGCGACGTAAATCAACCAGCAAGTTCTGCAGATTCATGACTCGCAGCATATCTCTCCATCCCTGAGTTTGATGGCCGATTTCCACATTCATAACAGTGAGCATCATCAGCATGCTGTTGGTGTTTATAGCATAAACTGGCCCAATGTGTTCAGGAGGGAGTAAAATTGTCAGTAAAAAAATAAATAAATTGGATACAAACGGTTTATGCTACCATTTTAGAGTATGGTCCTCCATAACTTATATATCACGGTGACAGTTGGAGGGAAAAACTGATTTTAATGATGGATCATCTCAAACAATTCAACAGGTTCTCAGAAAGGATAATAATGCTATCATTTCTGTTTCTTTACTTGAAGATTACCCCAGCGGTGGACAGCGACTTTGGCAGCTACAACTGTACAGCCAGTAACCGGATAGGAACCAGGTCTCAGGAGTTCACCCTTGTTCAAGCCGGTAGGTGATGCTGTTAAGCAGGAGCCTTCTGTGTTCAGTTTAGCAAGCAGTGATGTTGTTGAAAGAAAGTGATGAAAAAAGCCCATGTAAGCCACGAATATGGTAGCACTGGGTTATGTTACTAGACTAGTAACCCAGAGGTAAAAACAGAAAATGCTGGAAATCTCAACGGGTCAGGCAGCATCTGTGGAGAGATAAAGAGAGTTAACGTTTCAGGTCGATGACCCTTCCTCAGAACTGGCAAAAGTTCGAAATTTAACAAATTCTTAAGGAAGTACAGAGTCACTGAAAGGGGGACGGGAGGAAAGAACAGAAGAGAAGGTCTGTGATAAGGTGGAACACAGGAGAGACTTAAACATAGAAACATAGAAACATAGAAACTAGGTGCAGGAGTAGGCCATTCGGCCCTTCGAGCCTGCATCACCATTCAATGAGTTCATGGCTGAACATGCAACTTCAGTACCCCATTCCTGCTTTCTCGCCATACCCCTTGATCCCCCGAGTAGTAATAGAAACATAGGGGGATCAAGGGGTATGGCGAGAAAGCAGGAATGGGGTACTAAGAGACAAAGGGTGTGATGGGCTAAATTGAGATGGTAATGGCACAAGTTAGGAAACAAAAGATGAGTCTCATCATCATCATAGGCAGTCCCTCGGAATCGAGGAAGACTTGCTTCCACTCTAAAGATGAGTTCTTAGGTGGCTGTACAGTCCAATACGAGAACCACAGTCTCTGCCACAGGTGGGAATGGTGGAATAATTTCGAGCTGCCATGGGAAACAGAGAAAAAAATAATCCAATATCCAGAGGCCTGGACTAAAACTCCAGAGACGTGAGTTCAAATCCCACCATGGCAGCTGGGGAATTTAAATTCAGTTAATTAAATAAATCTGGAATTAAATAGCTAGTCTCAGTAATGGTGCCCATGAAACTACCGGATTGTCGGAAAAACCCAACTGGTTCAGTAATGTCCTTTTAGGGAACAAAATCTGTCGTCCTTACCTGGTCTGGCCTATATGTGACTCCAGACCCACAGCAACGTGGTTGATTCTTAACTGCCCTCTGAAAGGCCTAGCAAGACACTCATGCCAATTGTACCAAACCGCTACTATAAAGTCAACACTATAGGAGTACCTTCACCACACGGACTGCAGCGGTTCAAGAAGGCGGCTCACCACCACCTTCTCAGGGGCAACAAATGCCGGCCTTGCCAGTGACACCCACATCCTGTGAACGAATACATTTTTAAAAAATATACGCACCCAAATTTTGAAAGATGTACCCTTGTCAGTGTTGGTTAACGTCAGTCACAGGTTTCAGTTGTTCCTTATGTTCCCATCGCTAAGGGATTCTGTTTGCAAGGAAATTCATGCAGTTCTAAGTGTAAGCTCTGGAATTCCTGTCCTAAGCTTCTTCTACCTCTCACCTCCTCCTCCTTTAAGATGCTCCTGAAAACCGACCTCGTTGACCAAGTTTTTGGACAGCTGCTTCCTCGTCACTCGGTGTCAAATTCTGTTTGATGGCGCTTCTGTGAGGTGCCTTTGGACGTTTTATTACATTAAAGGTGCTATTGTAAATAAAACATTTGAAACTGATAAAATGTTTTTTCTTAGGAAGATAGGAAAAAGAGAAGGCCATTCAGCCTGTTCTGCCATTCAAGGATCATGGCTGATCTGTATATTAACTCCACCTACCTGCCTTGGTTCCGTAACCCTTAATACCCGACAAAAATCTGTCAGTCTCAGTTTTTACATTTTCACTTGATCCCAAAACAGCTTTTTGGCAGAGAGAGTTCCAGATTTCCGCTACTCTTTGTAACTTCTTTTATATTCGACAGCACTGCCCAAACCCACGACCTCTACCACCTGGAAGGACAAGGGGCAACAGGCCCATGGGAACAGGCCCAAAGTTCCCCTCCAAGTCACACACCATCCTGCCTTGGAAATATATCGGCTGTTCCTTCATCGGCGCTGGGTCAAAATCCTGGAACTCCCTCCCTAACAGCACTGTGGGAGCACCTTCACCACACGGACTGCAGCGGTTCAAGAAGGCAGCTCACCACCACCTTCTCCAGGGCAATAAATGCAGGCCTTGCCAGTGACGCCAAACATCCCGTGAATGAAAAAAAAATTGGCTGCCGTGTTTCCTACATTACATCAGTGACTATGCTTCAAAAGTACCTCATTTGCTGTAAAGCACTTTGGAACATCCTGAGGTTGTGAAAGACACTATATAAATGAAAGTTGTTTCTTTCTCTTAGAATCATAGGATAGAATGGTTTCAGCACGGAAGGAGGCCATTTGGCCCGTCGAGTCCGTGTCGGCTCTCTGCAAGAGCACTTCAGCTAGTCCCACTCCCCCGCCCTTTCCCCTGCAAATTTCCGACACGGATTCCAGCTCACACCTTGTTTTTTTACCTCAGGGGATGAATTTTCTTTCTTTCTGTTTTTCAAAAGCAGAGCTGCAAAATCCAATTTTGCCTTCACAAGTAAGATTCAGAAGCTGATCAACATTCAAGGTGATACTTGGACTCGGATTCTTTGTGTGTGTGTGTGTGAGTGGGCTGCATTTTACTGCTGATGCAAAGCTTCATTTCAACGAACGCGGAAGTTGCCTGAAGAGTTAGTTGTGTCTGTATGTAGTTAACCTAACACAATGTCCTTAGCAAGTTTATACTGCACGTGGGCGCAATGGCTTTGATTCCAGACCCTGTGGGCTAAGATTGATAGGATGCCATAATTACATTGAGGTCCATCAATCTGCTTAATGTGTTTCTTCCGAGCGGAGGCAGAATACAACCCAAGCAAGAGGGCTAACAATGCCCCACAGGCCATTCTCTGATTCCGTAATAGAAAGGGGAAAATGGAGCACTTTTGTTAATAATGTCAAGGCGAAGGAAGCTTAAACTAATTTTAGAGAGACGGCAGTGTTTATTTTTTAAAGAGGGAGTCTCACCATTGCAACTACTGTTAAAGAAGGATGCTTATCATTATGCCTGTGTTTCATAAAAGTTAATTTCTCCATCGTGTCTTCTTTTTAAAAATAAACGAGTTGTAGCCGAGCTCATGGTGAGTTGAAGGTTATGTATTTTCTGCAACAATAGAGATGAAATAATGTTATTTCCAAATCTGTGTTCAATGTTGAAGGTTGCAACTCCTCTTCCAATATTTGAAACATAGAAACATTGAAAATAGGTGCAGGAGCAGGCCATTCGGCCTTTTGAGCCTGCACCACCATTCAGTATGATCATGGCTGATCATGCAACTTCAGTACCCCATTCCTGCTTTCTCTCCATACCCCCTGATCTCTTTAGCCATAAGGGTCACATCTAACTCCCTTTTGAATATATCTAACGAACTGGCCTCAACAACTTTCTGTGGTAGAGAATTCCACAGGTTCACAATTCTCTGAGTGAAGAAGTTTCTCCTCATCTCGGTCCTAAATGGCTTACCCCTTATCTTTAGACTGTGACCCCTGGTTCTGGACTTCCCCAACATCGGGAACATTCTTCCTGCATCTAACCTGTCCAATCCTGTCCGAATTTTATATGTTTCTATGAAATCCCCTCTCATTCTTCTAAATTCCAGTGAATATAAGCCTCGTCGATCCAGTCTTTCTTCATATGTCAGTCCTGCCATCCCGGGAATCAGTCTGGTGAACCTTCGCTGCACTCCCTCAATAGCAAGAATGTCCTGGGGCTGCTCCTCAAATTCTGGTTGCACTTCAGTCCCATGCTCCTGATCTTTGGGCACCCTGTGTGGAGGGGAGTGGGCAGGTCGGAAGTCAGAAGGCCTGCTTGTAGGACTGCTCCTGGGCATGGCCAAGGTGGTCATCAACCGGTCCAGGCAATGGGCGGTCGAGGGGGTCGTCCGCGGTTACATCCACGGTTACATCCGAGCCAGGGTGTCCCTGGAGATGGAGCACGCAGTGTCCACCGGTACGCTCACGGCCTTCTGTGAGAGGTGGGCGCCGGAGGGACTGGAGTGCATCATCACCCCCGGCAACCAAATTTTAATTTGATTTAAGTCACAATTAAAGTTTAAATTGTTAATTTTTGGGTTCCAGTGCCATTGCCAAAATGGGGGCATTTGATTTTATGTTCTACCAAAATAGTTGTAATGATGTTACGTTCAACGTGTCTAAAACCTTCGTTAGACCACACTTGGAGTACTGCGAACAGTTCTGGGGGCCGAAATTCAGGGCCGCCAGAAAGCTGACAGACCTACCTTTTGTTTTGGAGTTTTTTCGTGCCTCTCGATCGCTTTTTGGCAACTAGTATTTTTTTTTTAATGTCGGACCGCAAGTCGGTCATAGTGGGGGCGGAAGTGAAGCGGTAAGGCAGGCTGAGGGGCGGAAGTGAAGCGGTAAGGCAGGCTGAGGGGCGGAAGTGAAGCGGTAAGGCAGGCTGAGGGGCGGAAGTGAAGCGGGATCGGTACTTCGCCGTTGTCACTCAGTGACAGAATAGTGGCGATGTCACAGCGTGCATGTATCACCACGCTCGCTCCCCTCTGTTAAAGGGGAGAGAATCGGGCATTTCTTATCTTCGGTCACTGGGCCACCAGGGAGGGTTTCGGCCGGGCCAGCCAAAAGTGGGTGCCAGGCTGCCTGTTGGTGGCCCAGCCGAACCCGTGGACACTATTTTGTCGGGCGATCGGGAAATCGGCCGGCAAAAATAAAGACATGGCGGCCGCAGCAGTGGGCCCTCCCCTTGAAGGGCCGCCGTGCTGCCGGGCCACACACTGTGAGGAGATGATGCACCGACAGAGAAAGCAGCGGGGGGGACGATTTTTTTCCACAAAATTTGGGGCGCAGTATTCTGCTTGTGAGGGAGAGCGCGTTTCGATGACACGCTTGCAGCGGTCATCAGCAGCGGGGCAGAAATGGGGAAAGGCCGAAAAAATCCCTGGCCTGAATTTGGGTCGGGGCGGCCATTGGACTGTAACGTGGCGGCCAATCGATTCTGCCGCATGGCCGTCGCTAAATGGCGGAATCGGGCTTCATACAGACCCTGAACTTCAGCACCTTGGTCGCCATGTTATAAAAAGGGTATACTAGAATTATATCAAAACTGAGAGGTTTATACCCATCTGGAACGGTTGAATAGGCTGGAACTCTTTTTTCTACAAAAGAGAAGACTGAAGTGTGGCCTGACAGAGATTATCATAGAATCATAGAAATTTACAGAAAGGAAGGAGGCCCTTTCAGCCGATTGTGTCCGTGCCGGCCGACAAAGAGCTATCCAGCCTAATCCCACTTTCCAGCTCTTGGTCCATAGCCCTGTAGGTTACGGCACTTCAAGTGCACATCCAAACACTTTTTAAATGTGGTGAGGGTTTCTGCCTCTACCACCCTTTCAGGCAGTGAGTTCCAGACCCGCACCACCCTCTGGGTGAAGAAATTTCCCCTCATATCTCCTCTAAACCTCCCCCCAATTACTTTAAATCTATGCCCCCCTGATTGGTGACCCCTCTGCTCAGGGAAATAGGTCCTTCCTATCCACACTATCTAGACCGCTCATAATTTTATACACCTCAATCAGGTCTCGCCTCAACCTCCTCTGTTCCAAAGAAAACAACCCCAGCCTATCCATTCTTTCCTCATAGTTAACATTCTCCAGTCCAAGCAACATCCTTGTAAATCTCCTCTGTACCCTCTTGAGTGCAATCATATATTTCCTGTAATGTGGTGACCACAGCTGCATGCAGTACTCTAGCTGTGGCCTAAATAGTGTTTTATACAGTCAAGCTCCCTGCTCTGATATTCTATGCCTCGACTAATAAAGGAAAGTATCTCATATGCCTCCATAACTACCTGGCCTGCTACCTTCAGGGTTCTGCCAACATGCACTCCAAGGTCCCTTTTTTCCTTTGCACTTCTCAGTGTCCTACCATTTATTGTTTATTCCCTTGCCTTGTTGGCCCTCCCCAAATGCATTATCAATTCTCTGGATTGAATTCCATTTGCCACTTTTTTGCTCACCTGACCATTTCATTGATATCTTCTTGCAGTCTACTCCTTTCTTCTTCATTATCAACCACACAGCCTTTTTTTTGTATCATCGGCAAACTTCTTAATCGTACCCCCTACATTCAGGTCTAAATCGTTGATATATACCACAAAAAGCAAGGGACCCAGCACTGAGTCCTGCAGAACCCCAATGGATACAGCCTTCCAGTCACAAATCCCCATCAACCATTACCCTTTGCTTCCTGCCTCTGAGCCAATTTTGGATCCAACTTGCCACTTTGCCCTGGATCCCATGGGCTTTTACTTTCGTGACCAGTCTGCCATGTGAGACCTTATCAAAAGCCTTGCTAAAATCCATATATACTACATCATACACACTGCCCTCATTGACCCTCCTGGTTACCGCCTCAAAAAATTCAATCAAGTTAGTCAGACAAAACTTCCCTTAACAAATCCATGCTTACAGTCCTTGATTCATCCGTGTCTTTCTAAATGATGATTTATCCAGTCCCTCAGAATTTTTTCAATAATTGTCCCACCACTGAGGTTAGGCTGACAGGCCTGCAATTACTCGGTCTATCCTTTTCTCCCTTTTTAAATGACACCACACCTGTAGACAGAGAGGATTGGAAAATGATGGTCAGAGCCTCTGCTATTTCCTCTTTTGCTTCGCTTAACAGCCTGGGATACATTTCATCCAGGCCTGGGGATTTATCCACTTTCAAAGCTGCTAAACCCCTTAATACTTCTTCTCTTACTATGGTTATTTCATCTAATATTTCACACTCCTCCATGATTGCAATGTCTGCATCACCCCTCTCTTTTGTGAAAACAGACGCAAAGTATTTATTAAGAACCATATACACGTCTTCCGCCTCCACACACAGAAACCTTTCTGGTTTTTAATAGGCCTTGCTCTTTCTTTAGCTATCCTCTTGCTGATAATGTATTTAGAGAAACATAGAAACATAGAAATTAGGTGCAGGAGCAGGCCATTCGGCCCTTCGAGCCATTCAATAAGATCTTGGCTGATCATTCAACCTCAGTACCCCTTTCCTGCTTTCTCTCCATACCCCTTGATTCCTTTGGACGTAAGAGCCATATCTAACTCACTATTGAATATATCTAATTAACTGGCCTCAAAAACTTTCTGCGGTAGAGAATTCCACGGGTTAACCACTCACTGAGTGAAGAAGTTTCTCCTCATCTCGGTCCTAAATGGCTTACCCCTTATTCTTAGACTGTGACCCCTGGTTCTGGAACTCCCCAGCAATGGGAACATTCTTCCTGCCTCTAACCTGACCAATCCCGTCAGAATTTTATATGTTTCTATGAGATCCCCTCTCATTCTTCTAAACGCCAGTGGATACAAGCCTAGTTGATCCAGTCTCTCCTCATATGTCAGTCCTGCCATCCCTGGATTCAGTCTGCACTCCCTCAATAGCAAGAATGTCCTTCCTCAGATTAGGAGACCAAAACTGAACACAATATTCTAGGTGTGGCCTCACCAAGGCTCTGTACAACTACAGTAAGACCTCCCTGCTCCTATACTCAAATCCTCTAGCTATGAAGGCCGACATGCCATTTGCCTTCTTCACTGCCTGCTGTACCTGCATGCCAACCTTCAATGATTGATGTACCATGACACCCAGGTCTCATTGCACCTCCCCTTTTCCTAATCTGTCACCATTCAGATAATATTCTGTCTTCCTGTTTTTGCCACCAAAGTGGATAACCTCACATTTATCCACATTATACTGCATCTACCATGCATTTGCCCGCTCACCTAACCTGTCCAAGTCACCCTGCAGCTTCTTATCATCCTCCTCACAGCTCACACCGCCACCCAGCTTAGTGACATCTGCAAACTTGGAGATATTACATTCAATTCCTTCATCTAAATCATTGATGTATATTGTAAATAGCTGGGGTCCCAGCACAGAGCCCTGCGGCACCCCACTGGTCACTGCCTGCCATTCTGAAAAGGACCCGTTTATTCCGACTCTCTGCTTCCTGTCTGCCAACGAGTTTTCTATCCACATCAGTACATTACCCCCAATACCATGTGCTTTAATTTTGCACACCAATCTCTTGTGTGGGACCTTGTCAAAAGCCTTTTGAAAGTCCAAATACATCACATCCACTGGTTCTCCCTTGTCCACTCTAGTCGTTACATCCTCAAAAAATTCTCGAAGACTTATCAAGCAACATATCCATTTCATAGATCCATGCTGACGTGGACCGATCCTGTCACTGCTTTCCAAATGCGCTGCTATTTCATCTTTACTAATTGATTCCAACATTTTCCCCACCACCGATGTCAGGTTAACCGATCTATAATTCCGTGCTTTCCCTCGCTCTCCTTTTTTAAAAAGTGGTGTTACATTAGCTGCCCTCCAGTCCATAGGAACTGATCCAGAGTCAATAGAATTTATAAAACATCTTTGGGTTTTCCTTGATTGTCAACATTTTTTCCTGCGAACATACTTGCTATGTACCCTCAGGATCTCCTCTTTGAATGTCTCCCACTGCTCTGACACTGATTTACCTTCTAGCAGCTGTTTCCAGTATATTTTGGCTAAATTTCATCTCAGCTTAGCAAAATTGACTTTTCCCCAATTGGTCTATTCCTGGTCTATCTTTGTCCATAACTACCCTAAATCTAACCGAATTATGATCACTAGCACCAAAATGCTCTCCCACTAATATCCCCTTCCAAATTCACGTCCTAATTTTCTGTTTTCCAATTCCAGCTTTGCTTCCCTCCCTTCGGAATCTACTCCCTGGTTCCCATCCTCCTGCCAAGATAGTATAAACCCTCCTCAACAGCACTAGCAACCCTCCCCCCGTCTCCTCACCCCCCCGCGAGGATATTTGTCCCGGCTCTGTTGAGGTGCAACCTATCCGGCTTGTACCGGTCCCACCTCGCCCAGAAACAGCCCCAATGCCTCAGGAATCTAAAGCCCTCCCTCCTGCACCATCTTTCCATCCACGCATCCAGCTATTCTATCATTCAGTTCTGTACTCACTAGCACTTGGCACCGGGAGTAATCCGGAGATTATTACTTTTGAGGTCCTTGTAATATATATAGCCCCACCCAGTGGACTACTGTGGCATTGCAGCCATTACTGTTTACAGGAATAAACAGGTCAGGTCACCTGACTGGTTCCTGAAGTTATCAGCCATCTTCGAGCTTGTGTGTTTGTGAGGTCATACAGAAGATACCGCAGTCCTGCTTTTTAATCTCTCTCCTAGCTCTCTAAAATCTGCCTGCAGGACCTTATCCCTTTTCCAACCTATGTTGTTGGATCCTTTATGGACCACGATCTCTGGCTGTTCACCCTCCCCCGCCACCCCCCCACCAGAATGTCCTGTTGCTGCTCAATGACATTCTTGACCCTGGCACCAGGGAGGCAAATTACCACCCTGGAGTCACGTCTGCGGCCGCAGAAACGCCTGTCTGCTCCCCTAACTATCGAATCCCTTACCACTATAGCTCTTCCATTCTTCTTCCTCCTCTCCCGTGCAGCTGAGCTACCTGTGGTGCCGTGGACTTGGCTCTGGCTGCACTCCCCAGAGGAACCATCGGAACAGAATACTGGTTGGAGAGCGAGATGCACTCCGGGGACCACCTGCCTGGTCCCCCTCTTCTGTCCGGTGGTCACCCATTCCTTCTCTGCCTGAATACACCTAAGCTGCGGGCTGGCCACCTGTCGAACAAGAGATCCGATTGTTACAATCTGCAGGTCACTGTGGCGGTTGCTCCCATTTTCATGTCTTCCTATAAACCAAGGGGCCGAAATTGTCCCTTTTTTCCCAGCCTCCTAAGCGCCTCCGGGGGCACTAGCGGGGCGCAATGGCCATTTCGCCTGGGTAGGGCGGGCGGCGGCAGCACCTCGGGACAAAATGGCCCCTGAGATTTTGGGGGCGATGTACCGGTGGAGCCGTGCCCCGTGATTTGTGGCCCAGGCCGGCGCACGCCCAATGATGACGTCACCACAGTGCGCGCTGACCCCTTACCGTCCCGCAATCCACAGGGCAAATTGCCAGGGAACCCCTTCAAGGGGAGGTCTTTTGCGCCCCGGGCCGCCATTTTATTTTGTCGGCTAACTCTACCGTCGGTCCGACAATGCCGGCTCTCGCCTATTGCCGGATTCGCTGAATGTTACCCCCACCCCGGCTTTTCCTCAGTGCAGATCTGTTTGTTCCCCCTCAACCTCTTGTGTTCTCTGATTCCTTCCCCACTCTCATTCCTCCTGCTCCACTCTCGATCCTCCTTCTCCACTCTCATTTCTTTGTTCTGAATCTGTAGCTCATCAGTGTTTCATTCTCCTGGATCCTTATTGTGGTGTATGAAATGATACAATGAACTCCGTACAGTGAGCCAGTGACTAGTTGTAACCTGGTCAGTCTTTAATGGCTTCCAGCAGTGAAGCTACAAAGGTGATATACCAGGCCCAGCACGAGTGTACCTATGATCCTAGGACCTCCGACGGTAGTGCTCCCTGTTGATGGGCAGACCTTATGTACATACATTACCCCATCTCACTATCCTGCACCATGACTGTCCCCCCTGCTCTCACCCTTCCCAATCTATGGGAGAGTTCTTACTTCCCGATGTGCTGGGAGTGGTGGAGCGCAGGGGTGGTGGGGGGGGGAGGTGGGGGGGGGGGGGGAGGGACCGATAACACGTGGGAAAGCAGGGGGGTCTGGGTTTCCCCACATGCAGTGGCGATTTAACACCATGACGATTGACTATTGGCCCTGACAAGTTCCCCGCACGGAAGTGAGATTGACGAGCTTGGTTTCCAGTCGGGCAGGAAGCACTCCAGAGGAGGCCGCAGGGACCAGGTGGACCAGGACAGGGGGAGACCAATGGCCGTCCAATTCCAAACACCAAGGAGGATCCGATCATTTAACCCAGGCCGGAGCTCCTGTTCCGGGGGGTGGGGGTGGTTGTTGGTGTGGTGTCTGATCCCAGCACTGTCTATTACTGACCTATCACTGTCTATTACTGACCTGTCACTGTCTATTGCTGACCTATCACTGTCTATTACTGACCTATCACTGTCTATTACTGACCTGTCACTGTCTATTACTGACCTGTCACTGTCTATTACTGACCTATCACTGTCTATTACTGACCTGTCACTGTCTATTACTGACCTGTCACTGTCTATTACTGACCTGTCACTGTCTATTACTGACCTATCACTCTCTATTACTGACCTATCACTCTCTATTACTGACCTATCACTGTCTATTACTGACCTGTCACTGTCTATTACTGATGTATCACTGTCTATTACTGACCTATCACTCTCTATTACTGACCTATCACTCTCTATTACTGATGTATCACTGTCTATTACTGATGTATCACTGTCTATTACTGACCTATCACTGTCTATTATTGACATATCACTGTCTATTGCTGACCTATCTGTGATATATTCACAGAGCACAGCACACACACAGCTTCTAACATGGCAAGCAGCTCTCTCGGAAGCCTCCGGAACATGCTGCTTCTGACAAGCAACCTCAAAAGTAAAGTCATCTGTCGTCAATAACTTTCATCTGATCGCATCATTTTTCACCCCACAAACAAAACGATCCCGCAATGCTCGGTTTTGAAAGTTTCCGAAATTACATTGAATAGATACATTTTTAATGCTACAATGTAATCACTAATACTTTCATCAGTCTTTTGATTCCATATCCCGAAACGATAGCTTTCAGCAATTTCTAACGGCTTGGAGTTATAAAATCCGAGTTAAAATACAGCACACTGTGTGAACAGCTAGAAATTAAAATGGCAGCACCCGCAGGGGTAATGGGACATTTGGGTGAATATAGACATGGCCAGGAACATTTTAAAGCGTATGTGAATCGGCTATAAATGTATTTCACTGCAAATAACATAATCTAAGTTCCAGAGAATGCAGTCAAGAATCAGGCGATATTGGAACGTAAGAGAGCAATCTTCTTATCGGAAGCTGGACCGGAATTGTTTGAGACTCTCGTAAATCTGCTTGTGCCTGACGAGCCAAAGGTCACAACGCTTAAAGAGATTTTAACGAAGCTGGAGCAGCACTATAACCCCAAACCGTTAGAAATTGCTGAAAGCTATCGTTTCGATATACGAAATCAAAAGACTGATGAAGGTATCAGTAATTACATTGTAGCGTTAAAAAATCTATCTGTTCACTGTAATTTCGGAAACTTTCACAACCGAGCATTGCGGGATCGTTTTGTTTGTGGGGTGAAAAATGATGTAATCAGAAGGAAGTTATTGACGACGGATGACTTGACTTTTGAGATTGCTTTTCAGACAGCGAGGTTGATGGGCATGGCCGATCAATATTCCTGAGAATTTCATAATAATTACGGTCGTCAATCAACCGAGGTGAATCGCTTGCAGATTCAAAGTAAAAGACGGTTGGGGCCCAAACTCTCAGAAACTGGAAATTCTAACAGAGCGTCGAAGTCTTGCTATTGGTGCCTGGGACAACACATTGCTCAAAGTTGTCCATATGTGAAGCAGAGTGTTTCTTCTGCAAAAAGACTAGGCATCTTGCGAAGGCATGCCGACTGAAGGGTAAACAAGCTTTCAAAGCTATGAGTCCAGCATTCAAAGCTATGAGTAGAAATCCCCAGAGACTACATAGCATGGAAGAACAACAACAGGATGAGGGGATGTTAGAGTTACATGTCATCAGGAGCACGAGGTTAATGGACAGCGATTCGGAAAGTATCAAAATCCACATAGATGTTGCGGGATTCAAGGTGCCAATGGAAATCGACACGGGTGCATCCGTGAGTGTAGTACCGGAGTCACTATACCTCGACAAATTGCGTGATTTCCCATTGGAGAAAGCCAAGATAGAGCTGCGAGGCTACTCGGGAGAGAAAATTCCTGTGGTAGGTCGTATCACCGTACCGGTGAAATACAAGGACCAATTTCAGAACTTGCCTTTAATAGTAGTGAAAGAAGACAAGCCTGCCTTACTAGGAAGAAATTGGTTGAGATCACTGAAGCTGGATTGGAGTGAGATTTTTTGTGCTGAAACGAGATTTGCATCAACGGATGATGATATCAAGAGTTATCCGAAGATGTTCTGCGAAACGGGCAGTCCGATCCAAGGCTTCAAGGTGAGTGTCAGGGTACAGAAGGATGCTAGATCGGTTTACTACAAGCCACGTTCCATACCATATGCACTCAAGGAGAAAGTTGAGCAAGAACTCAAAAGACTAGAGACAAAAATACATATATTTGTAAGATAGATCGATGTAATTGGGCTACACCCATTGTTGTTGTACCTAAGTCCGATGGTAAGCTAAGATTGTGTGGTGATTATAAGGTAACCGTAAACCAGATTCTAGAGGGTAATGTCCCCAATATATTGCCAAATATAGAAGATTTGTTCACAACACTGACAGATGGTCAGATCTTCTCAAAAGTGGATCTTATGAATGCCTACTTACAGCTTGAACTAGATGAGGAGTCCAAGTCATGTTTGACTATAAATACTCATTTGGCCTGTAACAATATAATAGGCTACCGTTTGGAGTGTCTTCCGCCCCTGCCATATTCCAAGGGGTGATGAACCAGATTTCGCAAGGTATTGAAGGGGTAGTATGTTATTTGGATGACATACTAATTTCAGCACCAAATAGGCAAATTCATGATAACCTATTGAATGAAGTCCTCAAACGACTAGAGAAGCACAGAGTACGAGTGTCTGCTCGTAAGTGTGAGTTATTTAAAAACTCAGTGGAGTACTTAGGTTCAGAGTAGACAAAGATGGTTTACATCCAACCATGGGAAAACTGGATGCAATTAGAAATGCACCCACTCCCAGGATTGTCACTGAACTTTGTTCATTCTTGGGTCTTTTGAACTATTATGGGAAGTTCCTACCAAATTTGGCTACAATATTACATCCACTGAATGACCTTTTGAAAAAACACGTCCATTGGCAGTGGTCAAAAGAATGCGACACAGCATTCAAGGAGTGTAAAAGCAAATTGGTAGAGATCACTATGTTAGTTCACTATGACATATCTAAGGAGATTAAGCTAGCATGTGATGCCCCTCCTTATGGAGTTGGGGCAGTGATCTCTCATGTATCATGTAGTGGGGAGGAGAGACAAATTGCTTTTGCTTCACGCACTCTCAGTGCCAGTGAGAGTAATTATGCGCAAATCGAAGAGAGAATCAGAATGTAAGTCCGAGTCAGGAAAACAGCCTGAAAGTAGAATGAGTTCAAATGAAAATCAAGCAAATTACGTGGAGGAAAACGTTCCTCGTGATGAGCCTCGGAGGAGTTTAGATTCGAGACCATGTTTGCAAGGTTCTGTTCGAGAGCGAAGTTATCCTCTTCGAAACAGAAAACAAGTGGTTAAGTTAAATTTGTAAACATGGAAAAAATATCCTGTGTTATATATAAACATGCAAGTTATGTATGATATTGTTACAATAACTTCTTCATTAAGGAGGGAGAAGTGTAATGTCTGTGAGCTTGTAATGTTTGTAGCTCCACACTGTGGATATGGACGTATTGTGTACTGCAACTACAGAGTTAATAATTAAACAGAAGCAGCATGTTACGGTGGCTTCTGAGAGAGCTGCATGCCATGTTAGAAAGCTGTGTGTGCTGTGCTCTTTGAGTATATCACACTATCACTGTCTATTGCTGACCTATCACTGTCTATTACTGACCTATCTGTCTATTGCTGAAATATTATTGTCTATTACTGACCTATCACTGTCTATTACTGATCTATCACTGTCTATTACTGACCTATCACTGTCTATTACTGACCTATCACTGTCTATTACTGACCTATCACTGACTATTGCTGAACTATCACTGTCTATTACTGATGTATCACTGATGTATCCCGCAACAGAGATTGGTGTGCAAAATCAAAGCTCATGGTATTGGTTGTAATGTACGGACATGGATAGAGAACTGGTTGGCAGACAGGAAGCAGAGTGTCGGGATAAACGGGTCCTTTTCAGAATGGCAATCAGTGGATTGCCGCATGACTCAGTGCTGGGACCCCATCTCTTTACAAAATACATTAACGATTTGGATAACGGAATTGAGTGTAATATCTCCAAGTTTGTGTATGACACGAAACTGGGTGGCGGTGTGAGCTGTGGGGAGCATGCGAAGAGGCTGCAGGGTGACTTGGACAGGTTAGGTGAGTGGGCAAATGTATGGCAGATGCAGTATAATGTGGATAAATATGAGGTTATCCAATTTGGGGGCAAAAACATGAAGGCAGAATATTATCTGAATGGCGGCAGATTAGGAAAAGGGGAGGTGCAACGAGACCTGGGTGTCATGGTTCATCATTCACTGAAAGTGGGCATGCAGGTACAGCAGGCAGTGAAGAAGGCAAATGCTATGTTGGCCTTCATAGCTAGGGGATTTGAGTATAGGAGCACAGAGGTCTTAATGCAGTTGTACAGGGCCTTAGTGAGGCCTCACCTGGAATATTGTGTTCAGTTTTGGTCTCCTGATCTGAGGAAGGAAGTCCTTCCTATTGAGGGAGTGCAGTGAAGGTTCACCAGACTGATTACCGGGATGGCTGGACTGTCATATGAGGAGAGACTGGATCGACTGGGCCTGTATTCACTGGAGTTTAGAAGGTTGAGAGGGGATCTCATAGAAACGTATAAGATTCTGACGGGACGGGACAGTTTAGATGCGGGAAGAATGTTCCCAATGTTAGGGAAGTCCAGAACCAGGGGACATAGTCTTCGGATAAGGGGTAGGCCATTTAGATCAGAGATGAGGAGAAACTTCTTCACTCAGAGAGTTGTTAACCTATGGAATTCCCTGCCGCAGTGAGTTGTTGATGCCAGTTCATTGGAGATATTCAAAAGGGAGTTAGATATGGCCCTTACGGCTAAAGGGATCAAGGGGTACGAAGAGCAAACAGGAAAGGGGTACTGAGGGAAAGATCAGCCATGACCTTATTGAATGGCGGTGCAGGCTCAAAGGGCTGAATGGCCTACTCTTGCACCTATTTTCCATGTTTCTATGGCTATTACTGACCTATCACTGTCTATTACTGACCTATCACTGACTATTATTGACATTTTACTGTCTATTACTGACCTATCACTGACTATTACTGACCTATCACTGACTATTACTGACCTATCACTGTCTATTACTGACCTATCACTGACTGTTACTGAACTACCAGTGTCTATTACGGACCTTTCGCTGTCTATTACTGACCTATTACTGACCTATCACTGTCTATTACTGACCTTTCACTGTCTATTAAAGACCTATCACTGACTATTACTGACATATTACCGTCTATTACTGACCTATATCTGTCTATTACTGACCTATCACTGATTATTACTGACCTATTACTGACCTATTACTGACCTATTACTGACCTATCACTGTCTATTACTGACCTTTCACTGTCTATTACTGACCTATCACTGTCTATTACTGACCTATCACTATCTACTACTGACCTATCACTGTCTATTGCTGACCTATCGCTGTCTATTACTGACCTATTAGTGACCTATCGCTGTCTATTACTGACCTATTGCTGTCTATTACTGACCTATCACTGACTATTACTGACCTATTACTGAACTATTACTGACCTATTACTGACCTATCACTGTCTATTACTGACCTATCACTGACTATTACTGACCTATTACTGACCTATCACTGTCTATTACTGACCTATCACAGTCTATTACTGACCTATCACAGTCTATTACTGACATATTAATGTCTATTACTGACCTATTGCTGTCTATTACTGACCTATCACTAACTGTTATTGACCTATCACAGTCTATTACTGACCTATCACAGTCTATTTCTGACATATTAATGTCTATTACTGAGCTATTGCTGTCTATTACTGACCTATCGCTGTCTATTACTGACCTATCACTGACTATTACTGACATTTTACTGTCTATTATTGACCTATCACTGACTATTACTAACCTATTACTGACCTATCACTGACTATTACTGACCTATCACTGTCTATTACTGACCTATCACTGACTGTTACTGAACTATCAGTGTCTATTACGGACCTTTCGCTGTCTATTACTGACCTATTACTGACCTATTACTGACCTATCACTGTCTATTACTGACCTTTCACTGTCTATTAAAGACCTATCACTGACTATTACTGACATATTACCGTCTATTACTGACCTATATCTGTCTATTACTGACCTATCACTGATTATTACTGACCTATTACTGACCTATTACTGACCTATTACTGACCTATCACTGTCTATTACTGACCTATCACTGTCTATTGCTGACCTATCGCTGTCTATTACTGACCTATTAGTGACCTATCGCTGTCTATTACTGACCTATTGCTGTCTATTACTGACCTATCACTGACTATTACTGACCTATTACTGACCTATTACTGACCTATCACTGTCTATTACTGACCTATCACTGACTATTACTGACCTATTACAGACCTATCACTGTCTATTACTGACCTATCACAGTCTATTACTGACATATTAATGTCTATTACTGACCTATTGCTGTCTATTACTGATCTATCACTAACTGTTATTGACCTATCACTGTCTATTACTGACCTATCACTGACTATTACTGACCTATCACTGACTATTACTGACCTATCACTGTCTATTACTGACCTATCACTGACTGTTACTGAACTATCAGTGTCTATTACGGACCTTTCGCTGTCTATTACTGACCTATTACTGACCTATTACTGACCTATCACTGTCTATTACTGACCTTTCACTGTCTATTAAAGACCTATCACTGACTATTACTGACATATTACCGTCTATTACTGACCTATATCTGTCTATTACTGACCTATCACTGATTATTACTGACCTATTACTGACCTATTACTGACCTATTACTGACCTATCACTGTCTATTACTGACCTTTCACTGTCTATTACTGACCTATCACTGTCTATTACTGACCTATCACTATCTACTACTGACCTATCACTGTCTATTGCTGACCTATCACTATCTACTACTGACCTATCACTGTCTATTACTGACCTATCACTGTCTATTACTGACCTATCACTATCTACTACTGACCTATCACTGTCTATTACTGACCTATCACTGTCTATTGCTGACCTATCGCTGTCTATTACTGACCTATTAGTGACCTATCGCTGTCTATTACTGACCTATTGCTGTCTATTACTGACCTATCACTGACTATTACTGACCTATTACTGACCTATTACTGACCTATTACTGACCTATCACTGTCTATTACTGACCTATCACTGACTATTACTGACCTATTACTGACCTATCACTGTCTATTACTGACCTATCACAGTCTATTACTGACCTATCACAGTCTATTACTGACATATTAATGTCTATTACTGACCTATTGCTGTCTATTACTGACCTATCACTAACTGTTATTGACCTATCACTGACTATTACTGACATATTACCGTCTATTCCTGACCTATATCTGTCTATTACTGACCTATCACTGATTATTACTGACCTATTACTGACCTATTACTGACCTATTACTGACCTATCACTGTCTATTACTGACCTTTCACTGTCTATTACTGACCTATCACTGTCTATTACTGACCTGTCACTATCTACTACTGACCTATTACTGTCTATTGCTGACCTATCGCTGTCTATTACTGACCTATTAGTGACCTATCGCTGTCTATTATTGACCTATTGCTGTCTATTACTGACCTATCACTGACTATTACTGACCTATCACTGACTATTACTGACCTATTACTGACCTATCACTGTCTATTACTGACCTATCACAGTCTATTACTGACCTATCACAGTCTATTACTGACATATTAATGTCTATTACTGACCTATTGCTGTCTATTACTGACCTATCACTAACTGTTATTGACCTATCACAGTCTATTACTGACCTATCACAGTCTATTACTGACATATTAATGTCTATTACTGAGCTATTGCTGTCTATTACTGACCTATCGCTGTCTATTACTGACCTATCACTGACTATTACTGACATTTTACTGTCTATTACTGACCTATCACTGACTATTACTAACCTATTACTGACCTATCACTGACTATTACTGACCTATCACTGTCTATTACTGACCTATCACTGACTGTTAATGAACTATCAGTGTCTATTACGGACCTTTCGCTGTCTATTACTGACCTATTACTGACCTATTACTGACCTATTACTGTCTATTACTGACCTTTCACTGTCTATTAAAGACCTATCACTGACTATTACTGACATATTACCGTCTATTACTGACCTATATCTGTCTATTACTGACCTATCACTGATTATTACTGACCTATTACTGACCTATTACTGACCTATCACTGTCTATTACTGACCTATCACTGTCTATTGCTGACCTATCGCTGTCTATTACTGACCTATTAGTGACCTATCGCTGTCTATTACTGACCTATTGCTGTCTATTACTGACCTATCACTGACTATTACTGACCTATTACTGACCTATTACTGACCTATTACTGACCTATCACTGTCTATTACTGACCTATCACTGACTGTTACTGACCTATTACTGACCTATCACTGTCTATTACTGACCTATCACAGTCTATTACTGACATATTAATGTCTATTACTGACCTATTGCTGTCTATTACTGACCTATCACTAACTGTTATTGACCTATCACTGTCTATTACTGACCTATCACAGTCTATTACTGACATATTAATGTCTATTACTGAGCTATTGCTGTCTATTACTGACCTATCACTGTCTATTACTGACCTATCACTGACTATTACTGACATTTTACTGTCTATTACTGACCTATCACTGACTATTACTGACCTATTACTGACCTATCACTGACTATTACTGACCTATCACTGTCTATTACTGACCTATCACTGACTATTACTGACATATTACTGACCTATCACTGACTATTACTGACCTATCACTGTCTATTACTGACCTATCACTGACTATTACTGACCTATCACTGACCTATCACTGACTATTACTGACCTATCACTGTCTATTACTAACCTATCACTGACTATTACTGACCTATCACTGTCTATTACTGACCTATTACTGACCTATCACTGACTATTACTGACCTATCACTGTCTATTACTAACCTATCACTGACTATTACTGACCTTTCGCTGTCTATTACTGACCTATTACTGACCTATTACTGACCTATCACTGTCTATTACTGAACTATCACTGTCTATTACTGACCTTTCGCTGTCTATTACTGACCTATTACTGACCTATTACTGACCTATCACTGTCTATTACTGACCTTTCACTGTCTATTATTGACCTATCACTGTTATTACTGATCTATCACTGTCTATTATTGACCTATCACTATCTATTACTGACCTATCACTGACTATTACTGACATGTTACCGTCTATTACTGACCTATATCTGTCTATTACTGACCTATCACTGACTATTACTGACCTATTACTGACTATTACTGACCTATCACTGTCTATTACTGACCTATCACTGTCTATTGCTGACCGATCACTGTCTATTACTGACCTATCACTGACTATTACTGACCTATCACTGTCTATTACTGAGCTATCACTGTCTATTACTGACCTGTCACTATCTATTACTGACCTATCACTGTCTATTACTGACCTATCGCTGTCTATTACTGACCTCTCACTATCTATTACTGAGCTATCACTGTCTATTACTGACCTGTCACTATCTATTACTGACCTATCACTGTCTATTGCTGACCTATCACTGTCTATTACTGACTGTTATTGACCTATCACAGTCTATTACTGACATATTAATGTCTATTACTGACCTATTGCTGTCTATTACTGACCTATCATTGACTGTTACTGACCTATCACTGTCTATTACTGACCTTTCGCTGTATATTACTGACCTATTACTGACCTATTACTGACCTATTACTGTCTATTACTGACCTTTCACTGTCTATTACTGACCTATAACTGTCTATTACTGACCTATTGCTGTCTATTACTGACCTTTCACTGTCTATTACTGACCTATCACTGTCTATTACTGACTGTTATTGACCTATCACAGTCTATTACTGACATATTAATGTCTATTACTGACCTATTGCTGTCTATTACTGACCTATCATTGACTGTTACTGACCTATCACTGTCTATTACTGACCTTTCGCTGTATATTACTGACCTATTACTGACCTATTACTGACCTATTACTGTCTATTACTGACCTTTCACTGTCTATTACTGACCTATAACTGTCTATTACTGACCTATTGCTGTCTATTACTGACCTATCACTGTCTTTTACTGACCTATCATTGTCTATTACTGACCTATCGCTGTCTATTACTGACCTATCTCTGTCTATTACTGAGATATTACTGTCAAGACTGACCTATCACTATCTATTACTGACCTATCACTGGCTATTACTGACATATTACTGTCTATTACTGACCTATTACTCTATATTACTGACCTATCACTGACTATTACTGACTATTACTGACCTATCACTGACTATTACTGCACTATCACAGTCTATTACTGACATATTAATGTCTATTACTGAGCTATTGCTGTCTATTATAGATCTATCACTGTCTATTACTGAGCTATCACTGTCTACTACTGACCTATCGTTGTCTATTACTGACCTATCACTGTCTATTACTGACCTATCACTCTCTATTATTGACCTATCACTGTCTATTACTGATCTATCGTTGTCTATTACTGACCTATCACTGTCTATTACTGACCTATCACTCTCTATTATTGACCTATCACTGTCTATTACTGACCTATCACTGACTATTACTGACATGTTACTGTCTATTATTGCCCTATATCTGTCTATTACTGACCTATCACTCTCCATTAATGACCTATCACTGTCTATTACTGACCTATCACAGTCTATTACCGACCTATTACTGAACTATTACTGACCGATTACTGTCTATTGCTGACCCATCACTGTCTATTGCTGACCTATCACAGTCCATTACTGACCTATCACTGACTATTATTGACCTATTACTGACCTATTACTGACCTATATCTGTCTATTGCTGACTATTACTGACCTATCACTGTCTATTACTGACCTATCTCTGTCTATTACTGACCTATCACTGACTATTACTGACATATTACTGTCAATACTGACCTATCACTGTCTATTACTGACCTTTCTCTGTCTATTACTGACCTATCACTGTCTATTACTGACCTATCACTGTCAATACTGACCTATCACTGACTATTACTGACCTGTCGCTGTCTATTACTCACCTATTGCTGTCTATTACTGACCTATCACTGTCGATTACTGACCTATCACTGTCTATTACTGACCTGTCACTGTCCATTACTGACCTATCTATCTATTTCTGACCTATCACTGACTATTAATGACCTATCACTGTCTATTACTGACCTATCACTGACTATTACTGACCTATCACTGTATATTGCTGTCCCATCACTGTCTATTGCTGACCTATCACTGGCTATTACTGACTATTACTGACCTATTACTGACTATTACTGACCTATTACTGACCTATTACTGACCTATCACTATCTATTACTGACCTATCACTGACTATTACTGACATATTACTGTCTATTACTGACCTATATCTGTCGATTGCTGACCTATCACTGTCTATTGCTGACTATTACTGACCTATCACTGACTATTACTGACCTATCACAGCCTATTACTGATCTATCACAGTCTATTACTGACCTGTCCCTGTCTATTACTGACCTTTCACTGTCTATTACTGATTATTACTGACCTATCACTGACTATTACTGACCTATTACTGACCTATCACTGTCTATTACTGACTATTACTGACCTATTACTGTCTATTCCTGACTATTACTGACCTATCACTGACTACTACTGACCTATTACTGACCTTTTACTGACCTATTACTAACCTATCACTGTCTATTACTGACCTATCACTATCTATTACTGACCTATCACTGACTATTACTGACCTATATCTGTCTTTGCTGACCTATCTCTGTTTATTGCTGACTATTACTGACCTATCACTGTCTATTACTGACATATTACTGTCTATTACTGACCTATCACTGTCTATTACTAACCTATCACTGACTATTACTGACCTATCACTGTCTATTACTAACCTATCACTGACTATTACTGACCTATATCTGTCTATTGCTGACCTATCACTGTCTATTGCTGACTATTACTGACCTATCACTGACTATTACTGACCTATCACAGTCTATTACTTGCCTATCACAGTCTATTACTGACCTGTCACTGTCTATTGCTGACCTATCACTGTCTATTACTGACTATTACTGACCTATCACTGACAATTACTGACCTATCACTGACTATTACTGACCTATCACTGTCTATTACTAACCTATTGCTGTCTGTGACTGACCTATCACTGTCTATTACTGACCTATCACTGTCTATTACTGACATATTACTGTCTATTACTGACCTATCACTGTCTATTACTGACATATTACTGTCTATTACTGACCTATCACTGTCTATTACTGACTATCACTGACTTTTACTGACCTATCGCTCTCTGTCTGTCTATTACTGACCTATCACTGACTATTACTGACCTATCACTGTCTATTACTGACCTATTACTCTATATTACTGACCTATTACTGACTATTACTGACCTATCACTGTCTATTACTGACCTATTACTCTCTATTACTGACCTATCACTGTCTATTATGTCACCTCTTTTTGTCCTATTGCTTCATCTGACCTTTCCTCCAGCACTCACCCTTCCCTTTCTTCTTGCGTGTCACTATTTAGTTCCATTTGGGACTATATAGTTGTCTTCAGCTTCTGTTCTCCTTGGCTCTGCCCCTTTGCCCCTATCACCACCCTTGTTTCTCCCTCTGCCCTCCTTCGCATTCCAGAGTTTGAACTCGGGTCCACCTGGCCTTCCGTCTCTGAGTCTGATGCTTACCGTGTCCACACACTTGGCCCCTCCCTTCCCCTCTTCCCAGCTATCCTTGCCTTCTGTCCATTATTCTGGTGCCTCCCTCTGCCCTCATCATACCACCTCTCTTCATTCTTCCCCCAGTTCCACTCTGACTCCACACATGAAGAAAACAACTGGCATCCTCAACCGTAAGAAAGAAAATCATTATTATTAATTCTTTGAAACAATTATAGTGTTCACCTCTACTTGCCATCAGTAAGTCAATTGTAACATGTCAAGCACATAGAAACATAGAAACATAGAAACTAGGTGCAGAAGTAGGCCATTCGGCCCTTCGAGCCTGCACCGCCATTTAAGATACTCATGGCTGATCATGCAACCTCATTACCCCACCCCTGCCTTCTCTCCATGCGCCTGATCCATTTAGCCGTAAGGGCCACATCTAACTCCCTTTTGAATATGTCGAACGAACTGGACTTAACAACTATCTGTGGCAGAGAATTCGACAGGTTCACAACTCTCTGGGTGAAAAAGTTTCTCCTCATCTTGGTCATATATGGCTTACAACTTATCTTTAGACTGTGACACCTGGTTCTGGACTTCCCCAACATTGGGAACATTCTTCCTGCATCTAACCTGTCCAGTCCTGTCAGAATTTTGTAAGTTTCTATGAGATCACCTCTCATTCTTCTAAATTCCAGTGAGTATAAGCCTAACCGATCCAGTCTTTCCTCATGTGTCAGTCCTGCCATCCCGGGAATCAGTCTGGTGAACTTTCGCTGCACTCCCTCAATAGCAAGAATGTCCTTCCTCAGATTAGGAGACCAAAACTGCACACAATACTCAAGGTGTGGTCTCACCAACGTCCTGTACAACTACAGTAAGACCTCCCTTCTCCTATACTCAAATCCCCTCGCTATGAAGGCCAGCATGCCATTTGCTTTCTTTACTGCCTGCTGTACCTGCATGCCTACCTTCAATAACTGATTTACCATGACACCCAGATCTCTTTGCACCTCCCCTTCTACTAATCTGTCACCATTCAGATAATAATCTGCCTTCCTGTTTTTCCAACCAAAGTGGATAACCTTACATTTATCCATATTATACTTCATCTGCCATGCATTTGTTCACTCACCTAACCTGTCCAAGTCACCCTGTAGCCTCTTAGCATCCTCCTCGCAGCTCGCACTGCCACTCAGCTTAGTGTCATATGGAAACTTGGTGATATTACTTTCAATTCCTTCGTTTAAATCAGTAATATATATGTCAATAGCTGGGGTCCCAGCACTGAACCCTGTGGCACCCCACTAGTCACTGCCTGCCATTCTGAAAAGGACCCGTTTATTCCCACTCTTTGCTTCCTGTCTGCCAACCAGTTCTTTATCCCCATAAATACATTACCCCCAATACCATGTCATTTAATTTTTCACACTAATCTCTTGTGTGGGACCTTGTCAAAAGCCTTTTGAAAGTCCAAATACACCACATCCACTGGTTCTCCCTTATCCTCTCTACTAGTTACATCCTCAAAACTCTAGATGATTTATCAAGCATGATTTCCCTTTCTTAAATCCATGCTGACTTGGATCGATCCTGTCATTGCTTTCCAGATGCAATGCTATTACATCTTTAATAATTGATTCCAGCATTTTCCCCACCACCGATGTCAGGCTAACTGGTCTATAATTCCCTGTTTGCTCTCTCCCTCCTTTTTTAAGATGTGGGGTTATATTAGCTACCCTCCAATCCATAGGAACTGATCCAGAGTCCATGGAATGTTGGAAAATGACCACCAATGCATCGACTATTTCTAGGGCCATTTCCTTAAGTACTCTGGGATGCAGACTATCAGGCCCTGGGGATTTATTGGCCTTCAGTCCTTCAATTTCCCTAACACCATTTCCTGACTGATAAGGATTTCCCTCAGTTCCCCCTTCTCTCTAAACCCTCAGTACCCAAGTATTTTCAGGAGGTTATATGTGTCTTCCTAGAACCAATTTGTCTGCCATTTCCTTGTTCCCCATTATGAATTCACCTGATTCTGACTGCCAGGGATCTACATTAGTCTTTACTAATCTTTTTCTCTTCACATATCTATAAAAGCTTTTGCAGTCAGTTTTAATGTTCCTTGCAAGCTTATTCTCATACTCTATTTTTTCCCTCCTAATTAAGCTCTTAGTCCTCCTCTGCTGAATTCTAAATTTCTCCCAGTCCTCAGGTTTGCTGCTTTTTCTGGCCAATTTATATGCCTCTTCCTTGGATTTAACACTTTCGCTAATTTCCCTTGTTAGCCACGGGTTGAGCCACCTTCTCTTTTTTATTCTTATGTCACACAGGGATGTACAATTGTTGTAGTTCATCCATGTGATCTTTAAATGTCTGCCATTGCCTATCCACCGTCAACCCTTTAAGTATCATTCTCCAGTCTATCCTAGCCAATTCACGTCTCATACCGTCAAAGTTTCCTTTCTTTAAGTTCAGGACCCTAGTCTCTGAATTAATTGTGTCACTCTCCATCTTAATGAAGAATTATCATATTATGGCCATTCTTCCCCAAGGGGCCCCACATGACCAGATTGCTAATTAATCCTCTCTCGTTACACAAGACCCAGTCTAGGATGGCCTGCTCTCTAGTTGGTTCCTCGACATATTGGTCTACAAAACCATCCCTTATACACTCCAGGAAATCCTCCTCCACAGTATTGCTACCAGTTTGGTTAGCCCAATCAATATGTAGATTAAAGTCACCCATGATAACTGCTGTACCTTTATTGCACACGTCCCTAATTTCCTGTTTGGTGCCTTCCCCAACCTCCCTACTACTGTTTGGTGGTCTGTATACAACTCCCATTGACGTTTTCTGCCCTTTGGTGTTTCTCAGCTTGACCCATATAGATTCCACATCATCCACGCTAATGTCCTTCCTTGCTATTGTGTTGATCTCCTCTTTAACCAGTAATGCTACCACGCTTCCTTTTCCTTCCTGTCTGTCCTTCCGGAATATTGAATACCCCTGGATTTTGAGTTCCCAGCGTTGGTTACTCTGGAGCCATGTCTCCATAATCCCAATTACATCATACCCGTTAACAGTTATCTGCACAGTCAAATCATCCACATTATTATGAATGCTCCTCGCATTGAGACTCAGGGCCTCCAGGCTTGTTTTTTTAACACTCTATGTCCTTTTAAAATTCTGTTGTAATGTGGCCCTTTTTGATTTTTGCCCTTGACTTCTCTGCCCTCCACTCTTGCTTTTCTCTTTCTTACCTTTTTCTTCTGCACCCTTTTTACTTCCCTCTGTCTCCCTGCATAGATTCCCATCCCCATGCCTTTTTAGTTTAAATCCTCCCCAACAGCACTAGCAAACACTCCCGCTAGGGCATTGGTTCCGGTCCTGCCCAGGTGCAGACCGTTCGGTTTATACTGGTCCCACCTCCCCCAGAACTGGTTCCAATTTCCCAGGAATTTGAATCCCTCCCCCTTGCACCATTCCTCAAGCCACGTATTCATCTGAGCTATCCTGCTATTTTTACTCTGACTAGCATGTGGCACTGGTAGCAATCCTGAGATTACTACCTTTGAGGTCCTACTTTTTAATTTAACTCCTAGCTCCCTAAATTCAGCTTGTAAGACCTCATCCCATTTTTTACCTATATCGTTGATACCTATATGTACCATGACAGCTGGCTGTTCACCCTCCCCCTCCAGAATGCGCTGCAGCCGTTCCGAGACATCCTTGACCCTTGCACCAGGGAGGCAACATACCATCCTGGAGTCTTGTTTGCGGCCGTAAAAACGTCTATCTATTCCCCTTACAATCGAATGCCCTATCACGATAGCTCTCCCACTCTTTTTATGTGCAGCAGAGCCACCCATGATGCCATGAACTTGGCTGCTGCTGCCTTCCCCTGATGAGTCATCTCCCCCAACAGTACCCAAAACGGTGTATCTGTTTTGGAGGGAGGTGACCGCAGGGGACCCCTGCACTACCTGCCTTCCCTTGCTCTTCCTGATGGTCACCCATTCCCTATTGGGCTGTGCAACCTTTCCCTCCGGTGTGACCAACTCACTAAACGTGCTATTCACGACATCCTCAGCATCGTAGATGCTCCAGAGTGAATCTATCTGCAGCTCCAGTGCCGCAATGTGGTCTAACAGGAGCTGCAGCTGGATACACTTCCTACACATGTAGTTGTCAGGGACACTAGTAGTGTCCCTGATTTCCTACATAGCACAGGAGGAACATAACATGGGTCTGGGCTCTCCTGCCATGACTTAACCCTTAGATTTGTTTAATTGGTAACACGCCAAAGGTTTCTTACTGATCAGAAAAAGAAAAACTACTCACCAATCAACCAGCCAATCACTTACGCTCTTGGCTGTGACGTCACACTGTGATTACTTTTGACTTCTTTCTTACTTTTGACCCTGCACCAGCTGCAGCTCGCTGCTCCTCCACAAACTGCCGCCAACCTGGGACCGCTGCTGGGCCTTTATTGGCCACTGCTCGCTCCTCACTGCTCCTCCCTGAACTGCCGCCGACCTGCCGCACTCTATGAAAGAAGCTCCATAAAGAAAAATTGGCAACAATAGAACGTCTTTCACGACTACACTGTGTCCCAAAGTGATTTACAGCCAATGAAGTATATTCGAAATGTAGTCACTGTTGTCATATAGGAAAACAAGCTGTCAATTTACGCACAGCAAGCTCCGCTAATGAGGTAATGACCAGATAATCTGTTTTAGTGACGTTGCTTGAGGGATAAATATTGGCCCAAGACATGGGAGAGAGCTCTCCTGTTCTTCTTCGAAATAGTGCCATGGGATCTTTCACATCCACCTGAAGGGGAAGACGGGGCCTCGGTTAAACGTCTCGTTCAAAATCACGGCACATCTGACAGTTCAGCAAAGGATGACTAAAAAAAATGATAATGTCAGAGAATATAGCATATGAGAGTAAACAAGCAAGAAATATAAAAATAGACAGTAAGAGCTTCTACAGGTCTATAAAAAGGAAACAATTAGCTAAAGTAAATGTTGGTCCCTCAGAGGACGAGACTGGAGAATTAATAATGGGAAACAGGGAAATGGCAGAGACTTTGAACAAATATTTTGTATCGGACATCATGGAAGAGGACACTAAAAGTATCCCAGTAATTGATAATCAAGGATCTATTGCGAGGCTGGGGAACTTAATGATCACTACCGCTAGAGATAAAGTATTAGGCAAACTAACGGGACTAAAGGTGGACAAGTCCCCTGGACCTGATGGCCTGCATCCTGGGGTCTTAAAAGAAGTGGCTGCAGAGATAGTGGATGCATTGGTTGTAATTTACCAAAATTCCCTGAATTCTGGAGAAGTCCCAGCAGACTTGAAAACCGCAAATGTAACGCCCCTATTTAAGAAAAGAGGCAGAATGCAGGAAACTATAGACCAGTTAGCCTAACATCTGTCGTTGGGAAAATGCTGGATTCTATCATTAAGGAAGTAGTAGTAGGCCATTTAGAAAATCATAATACAGTCAAGCAGAGTCAGCATGGTTTTATGAAAGGAAAAGCATATTTGACAAATTTGCTGGAGTTCTTTGCGGATGTAATGAGCAGGGTGGATAAAGGGGGAACCAGTGGATGTGGTGTATATGGATTTCCAGAAGGCATTCGATAAGGTGCCACATAAAAGGTTGATGCACAAGATAAAAGCTCACAGGGTTGGGGTTAATATATTAGCGTGAATAGAGGATTGGCTAACTAACAGAAAACAGAGAGTCGCGATAAATTGGTCATTTTCAGGTTGGCAAACTGTAACTAGTGGGGTGCCACAGGGAACTATTCTTATATCATCATTATCATCATAGGCAGTCCCTCGAAATCAAGGAAGACTTGCTTCCACTCCTGAAGTGAGTTCTTTGGTGGCTGAACAGTCCAATACAAGAACCACAGACTCTGTCACAGGTGGGACAGATGCTCGTTGAAGGGATGGGACAGGTTTGCCACATGTTCTTTCCGCTGCCTGCACTTGATTTCTGTATGCTCTTGGCGATGAGACTCAAGGTTCTCAGCGTCCTGCTCCATTTAGGGCGGTCTTTATCCAAGGACTCCCAGGTGTCAGTGGGGATGTTGCACTTTTTCAGAGAGGCTTCCTGGGTGTCCCTGTAACGTTTCCTCTGCCCGCCTTTGGCTCGTTTGCCATAAAGGAGTTACGAGTAGAGCGCTTGCTTTGGGAGTCTCGTGTCTGGCATGCGAAAAATGCGGCCTGCCAGTGAAGCTGATCAAGTGTGGTCAGTGTTCCAGTGCTGGGGATGTTGGCCTGGTCGGGGACGCTAATGTTGGTGCGTCTGTCCTCCCAGGGGATTTGTAGGAACTTGCGGAGGCATCGTTGGTGGTATTTCTTCAGCGACTTGAGGTGTCTACTGTACATGGTCCATGTTCCTGAGCCATACAGGAGGGCGGGTATTCCTACAGCCCTGTAGACCATGAGCTTGGTGGCAGTTTTGAGGGCCTGGTCTTCAAACACACTTTTCCTCAGGTGGCCGAAGGCTGCACTGGCGCATTGAAGGCGGCGTTGAATCTCATCGTCAATGCCTGCTCCTGTTGATAAGAGGCTCCCGAGGTATGGGAAATGGTCCACGTTGTCCAGGGCCACGCCGTGGATCTTGATGACTGGGGGACAGTGCTGTGCAGGACAGGCTGGTGGAGAACCTTTGTCTTAAGGATGTTTAGCATAAGGCCCATGCTTCTGTACGCCTCAGTAAATAGGTCGACTATATCCTGGAGTTCAGCCTCTGTATGTGCGCAGACACAGGCGTCGTCCACGTACTGCAGCTCAACGACAGAGGTTGGGATGGTCTTGGACCTGGCCTAGAGATGGCGAATGTTGACCAGGTTCCCACTGGTTCTGTAGATTAGTTCCACTCCAGCGGAGAGCTTGTTGAATGTGAGGTGGAGCATGGCAGCGAGGAAGATTGAGAAGATGACGCAGCCCTGTTTGACCCTGGTCCAGACGTGAATTGGGTCTGTAATGGATCCGTTGGTAAGGATCACGACCTCCATGTCATCGTGGAGCAGGCGGAGGATGGTGATGAACTTTTGGGGGCATCCGAAACGGAGGAGGACGCTCCATAGACCCTCGCGGTTGACAGTGTCAAAGGCCTTTGCAGGTCGAAGAAGGCCATGTATAAGGGCTGGTGCTGCTCCCTACATTTTTCCTGCAGCTGTTGCGCTGCAAAAATCATGTCCGTTGTATCCCGTTGGGGATGAAATCCACACTGTGACTTTATATTAATGACTTGGATGAAGGGACCGAGTATAATGTAGCCAAGTTTGCTGATGATACAAAGATGGTTGGGAAAGCAGGTTGTGAGGAGGATGCAAAAAATCTACAAAGGGATATATATAGGCTCAGTGAGTGGGCAAACATTTGGCAGATGGTTTATAATGTGGGAAAAATGTGAGGTTATCCGCATTGGTAGGAGAAATGATGAAGCAAATTATTATTTAAATGGGAAACTATTACAAAATGTTGTAGTACAGAGGGATCTGGGGGTTCTTGTACATGAAACGCAAAATGTTAGCATGCAGGTACAGCAAGTAATCAGGAAGGCAAATGGAATGCTGGCCTTTATTGCAAGGGGGATAGAGTATAAAAGTAGAATAGCCCTGCTACAACTGTACAGGGTATTGGTAAGACCACATCTAGAGTACTGCGTAGTTTTAGTCTTATTTAAGAAGGGTTATATTTGCATTGAAGGCATTTCAAAGATGGTTCACGACATTGATTCCCGAGATGAATGGGTTGTCATATGAACAATTTTTTGAAAAGATTAGGACTATATTTCTTGGAGTTTAGACGAATGAGAGGTAAAACGCATAAGATTCTGAGAGGGCTTGACAGGGTAGATGCAGAGAGCATGTTTTCCCTCATGTAGGAATCTAGAACTAGGGGGCATAGGTTCAGAATAAGGGGTCGCCCAGTTAAAACGGAAATGAGGAGGAATTTCTTCTCTCAGGGGGTCATGAATCTTTGGATTTCTCTACCCCAGAGAGCTGTGGAGGCTGTGTCATTGAATATATTTAAGGTGGAGATAGACATATTTTTGTATGATAAGGGAGTCAAGAGTTATGGGGGACAGGCAGAGAAGTGGAGTTGAGACCAGGATCAAATCAGTTATGATCTTATTAAATGGTGGAGCAGGCTCAAGATGCCAAATGACCTACTCCTCCTATTTCTTCAATTCAGCACTCCTTCCACTGCACTGAGGTGCCAGCCTAGAATTTCTGCTCAAGTCTCTGGAGTGGGACTTGAACCCACAACCTTCTGACTCAGCGTCGAGAGAGAGAATGCTGCCCACTGAGCCACGGCTGACAACTATGAGCACAGCCAGTTTGCCAGCTCAACTGCGTTAGCTGTTCTGATGCTCCCAAATTGCCCGGCTACTCCATTCCTGGTTTTGTTTCTGCCAGCCTGCCAGCCACGGATCTATGCTCCTCCCCAGGTTTTCCATATGCTGGAAAAACCATAAAAGTTATTGCACAAGATAAAAGTTCACGGTGTTGGGGGTAATATAATAGCATGAATAGAGGATAGACTAACTAACAGAGTCAAGATAAATGGATCATTTTCCAGTTGGCAAACTGTAACTAGTGGGGTGCCACAGGGATCGGTGCTGGGCCTTCAACTATTTACAATCTATATTAACGACTTGGATGAAGGGACCGAGTGTAATGTAGCCAAGTTTGCTGATGATACAAAGATGGGAGGAAAAGCAAATTGTGAGGAGGACACAAAAAATCTGCAAAGGGATATAGACAGGCTAAGTGAGTGGGCAAACATTTGGCAGATGCAGTATAATGTGTGAAAATGTGAGGTTATCCACTTTGGAAGAAATAATAGAAAAGCAAATTATAATTTAAATGGAGAAAAATTCCAAAGTGCTGCAGTACAGAGGGACCTGGGGGTCCTTGTGCATGAAACACAAAATGTTTGTATGCAGGTACAGCAAGTAATCAGGAAGGCAAATGGAATGTTGGCCATTATTGCAAGGAGGATCGAGTATAAAAGCAGAGAAGTCCTGCTACAATTGTACAGGGTATTGGTGAGGCCACATCTGGAGTACTGTGTTTTGATCACCGTATTTAAGGAAGGATATATTTACATTGGAAGCTGTTCAGAGAAGGTTCACTAGGTTGATTCTGGAGATGAGGGGGTTGACTTATGAAGATAGGTTGAGCAGATTGGGCCTCTTCTCATTGGAGTTCAGAAGAATGAGAGGTGATCTTATAGAAATATAGAAGATAATGAGGGGGCACGACAAGGTGGATGCAAAGAGAATATTTCCAATCATAGGGGAAACTAAAACTAGGGGACATAGTCTCAGAAAAAGTGGCCAACGATTTAATACTGAGATGAGGAGGAATTTCTTCTCTCAGAGGTTTGTAAATCTGTGGAATTCTCTGTCCCAGAGAGCTGTGGAGGCTGGGTCATTGAATATATTTAAGATGGAGATAGACAGATTTTTGAGCAATAAGAGAATAAAGGGTTATGGGAAGCGGGCGGGGAAGTGGAGCTGAGTCCATGATCAGATCAGCCATGATCTTATTAAGTGGCGGAGCAGGCACGAGGGGCCAAATGGCTTACTCCTCCTCCTATTTCTTATGCTCTTATGTTTACTTTTAAAAGTGGTCACAGCTCTTCTCCGACATTTTACGATTGCTACCTTTGCCTGTAATAGAGGACGTAGCATCGCAACTCATTTCTTTCCTAATTAGCCTTGTGCGCCGTAGTACTGAAGTGCTGGGTATTTGACAAGACCTTTGTCAAATCGTTTGGATCACCAGCCCACAGTGAAAGCAAATCTGGGGCTTAGGGGATGGGGAGAGGACGTCTCCCTGACTTTCTTTGAATAGAGTGAATCGGACCTTGGTGATTTTCCGGGTTAGTGCCCTTATCCTACTCTCATTTGGCAGTGAAAGCTGATTGGTAGTTCGGTCGCTTATCCCCTTCACGGACCATTTCACAACTTCCCTGGCATCCAGAATAATGCTTTCAACTTTGTTTGTGTCGAGCCAGTATTGTAGACTGAACAGTGCCTCTCTATCAGGTCCAGTTTTCAAACATGTAAGACGGCCTGATAATTTCCCCCCAGCATTTGCCTACTGTGTTGCAGAAGAACTTAAGATCTTCGGGTTTATCAATCGGTCACTTGGCCCAACAAGCGTTTTCCATTTTGACTGATTTCCTCTGTTTGTGCCCACCCTCACACCAGCAGCTCTCTCGCCTTGGAATCAGAAGGTGCTTGGTTCAAGCCCCACTCCAGAGACTCGAGCACAATGATCTTAGGCTGACCCTTCAATGTGATACCGAGGGAGCACTGCATTGTCGGCGGTACCCTCTTTAGGATGAGACGTTACACCAAGACCCCAACCACCTGTTCAGATGGACGTGATGACCCTTCTTAGGCAGTCCCTTGTATTGAGGCTGACTTGCTTCCACATCAAAAAGGGATGAGTTCACAGGTGTTTTGATAAAGGACCTGATATTCCAGATCCCGAACTACATGTTGAAGGGTGGAAGATGCGTGTGCGTGGATTTATTTAACGTGTGGTGGCCGTTGCACACCAGCCACCACACGGGCTTGACAGAGCTAGGTCTAGGTCCAGTGGCAAGGATTAACCAAGATGACTGGAGACCAGCTCTGCTGCACAGACCTAGTGCACACACGTATCACAGTGTGGGCTGGCCCTTGTTGCTCCGGGCCCTCTTCTCTCCTGGGCCCTGATCACACTGCTCGGTGAAAGATCCTATGGCACTATTAAAAGAAGAGCAGGGGAGTTCCCCTAATAACCTGTTAGTCACTCCAACACATGTTCTTTATTTAATTCTTTGTATGTTCACTCTCTGTGAGCTAAGGCCATCAATCACTTCTCTCTCTCTCTCTCTCTCTCATATAAGCATTAGGAGCAGGAGTAGGCCATACGACCCCTCGAGCTTGCTCCACCATTCAATATGATCATGGCTGATCTCCAAACTCAATTCCACTTTCCTGCCCTATCCTCATATTCCTCTGGATTCCAAGAATCTATTGATCTCAGCCTTGAATATACGCACTAACTGAGCATCCACAGCGCTCTGGGGCACTCAATTCCAAAGATTCACAATCCTCTGAGTGAAGCAATTCGTTGTCATCCCAGTATTAAATGGCTGACCCCTTATCCTGAGACTATGACCCCCAGTTCTAGACACACCAGCCAGGGGGAAACAACCTCTCAGCATCTCCCCTGTCAATCCCCCTCAGAATCTTGTCCGTTTCAATTAGATCACCTCTCATTCTTCTATACTCCAGAGAGTATAGGCCCAATCTAATCAATCGCTCCTCATAGGGCAACCCTTTCATCCCAGGAATCGATCTAGTGAACCTTCTTTACACCACCTTGAGGTGAGTATATATCCTTCTTCAGATACGGAGGCCAGAACTGTGCACAGAAATACATCAAATTGTTTTATTTATCATTCCCTCTTAAGTAGCCTTTCTTGGCATCTCATCACACCATGTCTGGCTGAAAAATGTCTCCATGACTTCCCTTCTTGCCATACCTTACTAATTTCCTGCTATCTTTACACTGGGCAAGGTGAACATTTCCTGAACTAATGGTAGATTTGCCTCAATTTGCAAATTATAGCAAACAGGAATGAGGGAAAATGCACCCTTTAATAGAATCGTACAGGACAGATTGAGGCCATTCGGCCCATCATGTCTGTGATGGCCATTTGAAAGAGCTATCCAATTAGTCCCACGCACCTGCCTTTTCCACATTTGGCCCTCAGGTATTTATCCAGTTCCCTTTTGAAAGTTAGTATTGAATCTGCTTCCACTATCTTTTCAGACAATGCCATTCAGATCATAAAAACTCACTGTGCAAAATAAATTCTCCTCAAGTCGACTTTGGTTCTTTTGCCAATCACCTTAAACCTGTGTCCTCTGGTTACCAACCCACGTGCCAGTGGAAACATTTTCTCTTTATTTGTTTTTAATTGGTTCTTGGAATGTGGGCGTCGCTGGCAAGGCCCAGCATTTATTGCCCATCCCTAATTGCCCCTTGAGAAGGTGGTGGTGAGCCGCCTTCTTGAACCGCTGCAGTCCGAGTGGTGAAGGTGCTCCCACAGTGCTGTTAGGGAGGGAGTTCCAGGATTCTGACCCAGTGAAGATGAATAGGGCCGAAATTGCCTCCTGCCCGAAACGGGGCGCTCCCACCCCATTTTCTGTGTTTTTACCGCTGCGTTGGTTGAGGCCGCCTTCTGAGGAACATGCCGCGATTTGTTTGTTTATTCCACTTTTAATGGTGGTGGTGACTACACGAGAGGGGCTGATATGCGGCGGTGACGACACGAGAGGAGCGGAAGTTGGGTACGGAGCAGAATGGCCGCCGCGATGCCGTCATCACAGCGTGCATCACCAGGGCTCTCCCCCTCAATTGTAGGGGAGAGCCTTCCCGATTTTAAAACTTCGGCACACTGGGCCACCAGGGAGGCTTTCAGCCAGGCCGAACCCGGAGGCTTAATTGTCGGGCCGACATATCAGTCAGCTGACAAAAAAAACATGGCGGCAGCGGCAGTAGGTCCTCCCCTTTAATGGGAGCCGCACCGCCAGTGCAGTAGGCCTCAGCCTCACTAGACCACCAGTGAAAAGCTTGTTTTGGCACCGCCGGGCGGGGTGGGAATTTCACCGTCAGGGGGTAGATCAGCGGTGCGCATATTGATGACGCGCTTAACACAGATCAGCAGCAGCAGAGCGGTAGGGGAGAGAGCAGGGCACCGCCGGGATAACACGGGAGCGGAATTTTGATAATAACAGCCATGACATGAAAAGTTGCGGCCATTGTACTCCGCAGCGTGGCCGCCAATTTCTGGTGTTAACAGGGCGTTAAGGAAAGGGGCAATTTTGGCCCCAAGTCAGGATGATGTGTAACTTGGAGGGGAACTTGGAGGTGGTGGTGTTCCCATGCGCCTGCTGCCCTTGTCCTTCTAGGTGGTAGAGGTCGCGGGTTTGGGAGGTGCTGCTGAAGAAGCCTTGGCGAGTTGCTGCAGTGCATCTTGTAGATGGTACACACTGCAGCCACGGTGCGCCGATGGTGGAGGGAGTGAATGTTGAAGGTGGTAGATGGAGTGCCAATGAAGCAGGCTGCTTTGTCCTATCAAAACCCCACATGATTTTAAACACCTCTATCAGATCTCCCCTTAAAAAGACAAACCTGAAGGCTCTGTGCCTCAATGCGAGGAGTATTCAGAATAAGGTGGACGAATTAACTGCGCAGATAGCAGTTAACGGGTATTATGTGATTGGCATCACGGAGACATGGCTTTAGGATGACCAAGGCTGGGAACTTAACATCCAGGGGTATTCAGCATTTATGAAGGATAGACAGAAAAGAAAAGGAGGCGGGGTGGCGTTGCTGGTTAAAGAGGAAATTAATGCAATAGTAAGGAAGGACATTAGCTTGGATGATGTGGAATCGGTATGGGTGCTGCTACGGAATACCAAAGGGCAGAAAACAATAGTGTGAGTTGTGTACAGGCCACCACATAGTAGTAGTGAGGTTGGGGACAGCATCAAACAACAAATAAGGGATGTGTGCAATAAAGGTACAGCAGTAATCATGGGCGACTTTAATCTACATATTGATTGGGCTAACCTAACTGGTAGCAATGCGGTGGAGGAGGATTTCCTGGAGTGTATTAGGGATGGATTTCTGGACCAATATGTCGAGGAACCAACCAGAGAGCTGGCCATCCTAGACTGGGGTGATGTGCAATGAGAAAGGACTAATTAGCAATCTTGTTGTGCGAGGCTCCTTGGGGAAGAGTGACCATAATATGGTAAAATTCTTTATTAAGATGGAGAGTGACACAGTTAATTCAGAAACTAGGGTCCTGAACTTAAGGAAAGGTAACTTTGATGGTATGAGGCGCGAATTGACTAGATTAGACTGGAAAATGATACTTAAAGGGTTGACGGTGGATAGGCAATGGCAGACCTTTAAAGATCACATGGACGAACTTCAACAATTGTACATCCCTGTCTGGAGTAAAAATAAAATGGGGAAGCTGGCTCAACCGTGGCTAACAAGGGAAATTAAGGATAGTGCTAAATTCAAGGAAGAGGCATACAAATTAGCCAGAAAAAGTAGCAAACCGGAGGACTGGGAGAAATTTAGAATACAGCAGAGGAGGACAAAGGGTTTAATTCAGAGGGGGAAAATAGAGTACGAGAAGAAGCTTGCCGGAAACATAAAAAATGACGCAAAAGCTTCTATAGGTATGTGAAGAGAAAAAGATTGGTGAAGACCAGCGTTGGTCCCTTGCAGTCGGATTCGGGTGAATTTATAATGGGGAACAAAGAAATGGCAGACCAATTGAACAAATACTTTGGTTCTGTCTTCACAAAGGAAGACACAAATAACCTTCCCGATGTACTAGGGGTCCGAAGGACTAGTGAGAAGGAGAAACTGAAGGATATCCTTATTAGGCAGGAAATTGTGTTAGGGAAATTGACGGGGTTGAAGGCCCTTAAATCCCCAGGGCCTGATAGTCTACATCCAGAATACTTAAGGAAGTGGCCCTAGAAATAGTGGATGCATTGGTGATAATTTTCCAACAGTCTATCGACTTTGGATCAGTTCCCATGGACTGGAGGGTTGTTAATGTAATACCACTTTTTTAGAAAAGAGGGAGAGAGAAAACGGGTAATTATAGACCGGTTAGCCTGACATCGGTGGTGGGGAAAATGTTGGAATCGATCATTAAGGATGAAATAGCAGCGCATTTGGAGAGCAGTGATAGGATTGGTCCAAGTCAGCATGGATTTATGAAAGGGAAATCATGCTTGACAAATCTTATGGAATTTTTTGAGGATGTAACTAGTAGGATGGACAAGGGAGAACCAGTGGATGTGGTATATTTGGACTTTCAAGAGGCTTTTGACAAGGTCCCACACAAGAGATTGGTGTGCAAAATCAAAGCACATGGTATTGGGGGTAATGTACTGACGTGGATAGAGAACTGATTGGCAGACAGGAAACAGAGAGTCGGGATTAACGGGTCCTTTTCAGAATGGCAGGCAGTGACTAGTGGAGTACCGCAGGGCTCAGTGCTGGGACCCCAGCTCTTTACAATATATATTAATGATTTAGATGATGGAATTGAGTGTAATATCTCCAAGTTTGTAGATGACACTAAACTTGGTGGCGGTGTGATCTGTGAGGAGGACACGAAGAGGCTGCAGGGTGACTTGGACAGGCTAGGCAAGTGGACAAATACATGGCAGATGCAGTATAATGTGGATAAATGTGAGGTTATCCACTTTGGTGGCAAAAACACGAAGGCAGAATATTATCTGAATGGCGGAAGATTAGGAAAAGGGGAGGTGCAGCGAGACCTGGGTGTCATGGTTCATCCGTCTTTTAAAGTTGGCATGCAGGTACAGCAGGCAGTGAAGAAGGCAAATGGTCTTCATAGCTAGGGGATTGAGTATAGGAGCAGGAAGGTCTTACTGCAGTTGTACAGGGCCTTGGTGAGGCCCCACCTGGAATATTGTGTTCAGTTTTGGTCTCCTAAGGATGTTCTGGCTATTGAGGGAGTGCAGCGAAGGTTCACCAGACTGATTCCAGGGATGGCTGGGCTGTCATATGAGGAGAGACTGGATCAACTGGGCTTTTATTCACAGGAGTTTAGAAGGATGAGAGGGGATCTCATAGAAACATATAAGATTCTGACTGGGCTAGACAGGCTAAATGCAGGAAGAATGTTCCCAATGTTGGGGAAGTCCAGAACCAGGGGACACAGTCTTAGGATAAGGGGCAGGCTGTTTAGGACTGAGATAAGGAGAAACTTCCTCACCCAGAGAGTTGTTAACCTGTGGAATCCCTGCTGCAGAGAGTTGTTGATGCCGGTTCATTGGATATATTCAAGAGGGAGTTAGATATGGCCCTTACGGTTAAGGGGATCAAGGGGTATGGAGAGAAAGCAGGAAAGGGTTACTGAAGGAATGATCAGCCATGATCTTATTGAATGATGGTGCAGGCTCGACGGGCCGAATGGCCTACTCCTGCACCTATTTTCTATGTTTCTATGTTAACCCTCTCTGCGCTAAAGAGAACGGTCCCAACTTCTCCAATCTGTCCATGTAACTGAAGTCGCTCATCCCTGGTGCCATTCCAGTAAATCTCCTCTGCACCGTCTCCAAGGCCTTGGCATTCTTCCTAAGTGCATTGCCCAAAATTGGATAGAATGAGGCCTAACCAATGATTTATATCGGTTTAGTATAACCTCCTTGCTTTTGTACTCTATGCCTCTATTTATAAAGCTCAGGAACCAGTATGCTTTTTATAACCGCTTTCTAGGTTTGCCCTGCCACCTTCAAATGAATGAGCGGCCCCTTATTCTGAGACTATGCCCCCTAGTTTTAGTTTCCCCTCTGAGTGGAAATATCCTCTCTGCATCCACCTTGTCGAGCCCTTTATTATCTTAACAGTTTCGATAAGATCTGTGATATAATATTTGTGTGCATAGAAACACAGAAACATAGAAAATAGGTGCAGGAGTAGGCCATTCGGCCCTTCTAGCCTGCACCGCCATTCAATGAGTTCATGGCTGAACATGCAACTTCAGTACCTCATTCCTGCTTTCTCGCCATACCCCTTGATCCCCCTAGTAGTAAGGACTTCAATATATATCCCCAACTCTCTCTGTTCCTGCATCCCCTTTAGTTCATCTTGAACGAGTCTATGTTTCTGAAAGAAACGACCCAAACTTCCTTAAACTTTCCTCATATAGCAACATCAGCTCCATGTGACTGCACTGATTCAAGAACTCAACATGACACCAATACCTCAAGCACAGTTTAAATTGCCTTCGACAACACATGATTGAAATGGCTCAGTGTGTAGTGGGACCTGAGGTACTCATGTCCTGTGCCCAGCTGGCGGCTGATGAGAATTTTTGTTCTTGTTATTCTTGAAGCTTTTCTGACTAGGTTCCTCTAATAGCAGTTGTCCTCCTGTCCCTCACGTTATAACATTTTATCTTTCTACCTTCTAGCCCATATAAGAACATTACATAAGAAATAGGAGCAGGAGTAGGCCATACGGCCCCTCGAGCCTGCTCCGTCATTCAGTGGGCTCAGCTCCACTTCCCTGCCCGGTTCCCAATAACTCTTCACTCCCTTATCACTCAAAAATCTCTCTATCTCTGTCTTAAATATATTCAATGACCCAGCCTCCACAGCTCTCTGGGGCAGAGAATTCCACAGATTTACAACCCTCTGAGAAGAAATTCCTCATCTCTGTTTTAAATGGGCGGCCCCTTATTCTATGCCCCCTAGTTGTAGTTTCCCCTATGAGTGGAAACATCCTCTCTGCATCCACCTTGTCAAGCCCCCTCATTATCTTAAATGTTTCGATAAGATCACCTCTCATTCCTGCAATGAGTACAGGCCGAACCTGCTTAACCTACACTCTAATCCCACACAGTAAGTGGGGGAATTTAAATTTAGTTAAATAAATCTAGAATTATAAAGCAAGTATCAGTGATGGTGACCACGAAACTACCGGATTGTCTTAAAAACCCATCTGGTTTACTAATGTCCTTTGGCTATCTGTCATCCTTACCTGGTCTGGCCTACATGTGACTCCAGACCCACAGCAATGTGGTTGGCTCTTAAGTGCCATTTGAAAGTCACTCTGTTGTACCAAATAGATTTTTTGTGCTACAAGTTCCTGGAGTGGGACTTGAACCCACAACCGTCTGACACAGAGGCGAGAGAGTGCTACCCACTGAGCCACGGCTGACACCGGCGGTGCGGTGATGTGGTCGAAATCTAATCTCGGGGTCAAATACGACACCAAGGTTGCGAACAGTCTGGCTCAGCCTCAGACTGTGCCGAATGAAAGGGAGCAATTCACTCTGGTGTAGTGCTGTACGTTACTATTACTATAGCTCCATAGACCATGAGCTTGGTGGCAGATTTGAGGGCCTGGTCTTCAAACACTCTTTTCCTCAGGTGGCCGAAGGCTGCACTGGCGCACTGGAGGCGGTGTTGAATCTCATCATCAATGTCTGCTCTTGTTGATCAGAAGCTCCCGAGGTATGGAAAGTGGTGCTAGTGAGAGGGACGGTGCCAGTGGATTGTAGGAACCCATGAAACCTTCCCACCGTGTTGGACTAAAGTTCATCATCATCATCATAGGCAGTCCCCTGGAATCGAGGAAGACTTACTTCCACTCTTAAACTGAGTCCCCCCAGGTGGCTGAACAGTCCAATACATCCGAAAGACAAAGGTCCTCCATCAGCCTGTCCCCGCCGCACAGCACTGCCCTCCAGTCATCAAGATCCATGGCGCGGCCCTGGACAACGTGGACCACTTCCCATACCTCGGGAGCTTCTGATCAACAAGAGCAGACATTGATGATGACATTCAACACCGCCTCCAGTGCGCCAGTGCAGCCTTTGGCCGCCTAAGGAAAAGAGTGTTCGAAGACCAGGCCCTCAAATCTGCCACCAAGCTCATGGTCTATGGAGCTATAGTAATAGTAACGTACAGCACTACACCAGAGTGAATTGCTCCATTTCATTCGGCACTATTATGCTGCATGTTCCAGCTAGGTTATCATTCAGTGAACTGCTTGCAGCATGAATTTCCCAACAGGAAAGCGAACGTTTAGAACTCTGCCATGCGGAACCCGACTATTTCCTTAAAAAAAAGTATCACGCCGTAAAAAAAATTACTTTGAATTCCTCGGTGCTGATACTTTCCCCCCCACGCAGTTATTACATTACATCTGAATTGCAGAAGACTTGATTAAAAAAAAACAGGGAATAAAACCTCAGTGATTTCTCTCGAGTGCATGAAGCCAGCGATAAAATAGCATTTGGTACATGTTGTACAGACTTGTGCACTCGACGTACTGTCAGAAAGGTTGGATGAATTCCCCAGCGACAAATGGCCTAAATTGCCTTTGGTGACAGGGATTAGACAGCCATGTCATGCAGTGGGCCACACTTGATCAGCTCCGCTGGGCAGGCCACATTGTCCGCAAGCCAGACACGAGACTCCCAAAGCAAGCGCTCTACTCGGAACTCCTCCACGGCAAACGAGCCAAAGGAGGGCAGAGGAAACGTTACAAGGACAGCCCCCAAAGCCTCCCTGATGAAGTGCAACATCCCCACTGACACTTGGGAGTCCCTGACCAAAGACCGCCCGAAGTGGAGGAAGTGCATCCGGGAGGGCGCTGAGCATCTCGAGTCTCGTCATCGAGAGCATGCAGAAACCAAGCGCAGGCAGCGGAAAGAGCGTGCGGCAAACCAGTCCCACCCACACCTTCCCTCGATGACTATCTGTCCCACCTGTGACAGGGACCGTGGCTCCAGTATTGGAATGTACAGCCACCTAAGAACTCATGCTAAGAGTGGCAGCAAGTCTTCCTCGATTCCGAGGGACTGCCTATGATGACTGGAACCTCAGACATTCACATGACCTTTGATTCATCTGGCTCGTGGACCTGGTGGCGAGGTCATGCCTGCGATATAACACGACGCTGCCTGCTGCATAGATCAGGATCTGACCAACCGCTGGGAACTCATCGTTCTACAACAACAGCTTGCATTTATACAGTGCCTTTGACGTCCCAAGACGCTTCGAATAAAATGTGACACCGATCCACATAAGCAGATTATGAGGACAGCTGACCAATAGCTCGGTCAAAGAGGTAGGTTTTAAGGAGCGTCTAGAAGGAGGAAAGAGAGAGATGGAGAGATTTAGGCAGGGAGTTCCAGAGCTCAGGGCCTAAGCAGCTGAAAGCACGGCCACCAATGTTGTTGGGCTTAAAATCGGGGATATCAGCATTGGTGCGACACAGAGATCTCGGAGCTGTATGGCTGGAGAAGATTACAGAGATAGGGAGGGGTAAGACTAGGGAGGGATTTGAAAACAAGGATGGGAGTTTGGCCAGGAGTGGGCTGGAGAGGTAACAAAGGCATGGATGAGGGTTTCAGCAGCAGATGAGCTGAGGCAGGGGCGGAGACGGGCGATGTTACAGAGGCGGTCTCAGTCTCTGTCGCTTCTGGAGTTCAAAGAGGTCAGTGAATATGTCAGTTAAATGCACAAGGAAATTGGATCGGATGTCAACCATAGGGTTGAGACTGTCCATTCGGTGACGGCATAAATAAAGCCATCAGGTAGAAAAAAAATGTTGTAAATACGAAACGCGATCACGGCGTCGGTTGATAAAAATATATATTTCTCGTTCTTTCACAAAGCCAAGGTGTCGGGAGAAGGGTCTGATGGTACAAGTGTGTAGTAGGTATTTCAATTCTAATCAAATATTTGAGTGGAAGGTTGAACATAATGGGGGTGATTTTTAACGTGCCTAGGTAGAAATCTGACAGAGTGAATTGCTTGCCGATTGTAGACCCCACCCACCCCTGCCAACGTTCATTCCTTTGATTTATCATCATCATAGGCCGTCCCTCGAACGAGGATGACTTGCTTCCACACGAGTTCACGGGTGTTTCGATGAAGGACCCGATGTTCCAGTCCTGAACTCCAATTGAGGGGGTGGAAGATGCCTGTGCGTGGATTTTTTTAACATGGGGTGACCGTTGCACACCAGCCACCACACGGGCCTGGCAGAGCTCGGTCTTTATCCAGTGGCGAGGGTTAAGCAGGACGACTGGAGACCTGCTCTGCTGCACGGACCTCGTGCGCACACATTCCGCAGTCCGAGAGATCGTGGCGGAGGTGCGGCAAATGAGGATACGGGGCCCAAAAGAGCCGAGGGCCCAGGGGCAGCACGGGCCAGCCCACACTGCGATTGATAAATACTGCAAAACCAACTGATTTTTTTACCATAAAAACGTCCCTCGGCACTTCACAGGAGCATTATCAGACAAAATATGCCTCAGAGCCACAGAAGGTGATATCAGCACAGGTGACCAAATGCTTGGGTCAGAGAGGTTGTTTGAAGGACGGTCTTAAGGTAGGAGAGAGAAGGGGAGAAGCGGGGAGGTTTAGGGAGGGAATTCCAGAGCATAGGGCCTTGGCAGCTGAAGGTACGGCCACCAATGGTGAGGCGAAGAGATCGGGACTGCACAAGCGGCCAGAATTGGAGGAACACAGAGTTCTCAGAGGGTTGTAGGGCTGGAGGAGGTTCCAGAGATAGGGAGAGGGCAATGCCACGGAGGGATTTGAATGCAAAAACGTGAATTTTAAAGTCGCGGTGTTGCTGGACCGGGAGCCAATGTAGATCAGTGAGCAGGGGAATGAATATCGGATGGGTTGTATAAGGAGAAGATGGTCTGATCTGCCTCATTACCATCCAAGCAGCCAAGTTGAATATTTCTCCTTATATTTCCGCTCCTCCGTCTTTTCACAACCCAATAAGGAAAGAATTAACATGTTTTATCTCGCCTTTCACGCCCTCAGGGCACACCGAAGTCTATTACACCGAGGAATTATTTTTGGTGAGGTCAGTGTTGTAACGCCGAAACACGGAGCCAATTTGCGCACAGCAAGCTCCCACGAAGAGCAGTCAGATCAATGACCAGATTATTATTATGGTGCTTCGAAGACAAGCACTCATAGAGGAAACATTTTCTTATTTACTTTATCCAAACGTCTTAGATACTCTCAGATATTCCTCCTTATTCTCCTAAGGCACGCCCCCGGAATCGAGGATGACTTGCTTCCTCATATGAGTTCTGAGGTGACTGATGAGTCCAATGCGGGATCTACAGTCTCTGTCACAGGTGGGGCAGACGGTGGGTGGAGGGACGGGTGGGTGGGGGGCTTGATTTGTCGTGCGCTCCTTCCGCTGCTTGCCCTTGGCTTCCGCGTGCTCCCGGCGAAGAGACTCAAAGTGTTCGGCGCCTTCCCGGATGCTTCTCCTCCACTTTAAGCGGTCTTGGGCCGGGGATTCCCAAGTGTCAGTGGGGATTTTGCACTTTTTCAAGGAAGCTTTGAGGGCGTCCTTCAAGCGTTTTCTCTGCCCTCCTGGGGCTCGCCTACCATGATGCAGCTCAGAGTAGAGTGCCTGTTTCGGGAGTCTAGCATCGGGCATGCGGACGACATGGCCCGCCCACCGGAGCTGATCAGATACTGATCTGAGACGCTCTAATTGTTTCAGAGGAATGGGATCACCTAGATTCTCAAATTATCTCACGCCTGCTGCCTTTGGAAAGTTGGATTTTACAGTACAGGTCCTCGAAAAGGACTCAGTGAGCGGGCCACCGGGACATTTCCTCTGTAGGCTATAATCCCACCTTCTCCGCACTCGATGTTATTTGGTCCTGTTTATGCGCGGAGAGATTAGATAAAGTGTTGCCAATGTGAATGTCCGGGGCGCTTATGCTTTGCGACCATGAGGGATCGGCCGATCTCTGGTTTGATTCCACCAGCGAGGCCCTTTTCACAATCAATTACCGATCGGCACAGACCAGCGAGATTGTCTGTAGGACAAGGCATGCAGGCAATGAGCATGGAAGCCTTTTGCGGATGGCGGGCTGCAATCAACCAGAGCGATCAGTGCAGACTGGTTAATGGGGGAATTGGTATTTGTGTCCTTATGCTGTTGGGGGGAAATTGAGAAAGGAAACATAAAGAAATCAAAATGAGATCAACGACATCAATTTCTGCTGAAGGTCAAAATGAAGTACAGATGGAGAAGTCATTTTGAAAGTTTCTCATTTCGAACCCATTCCACATACTCTTCACAATATATTTCCATAGCATCAGCTAATAATATTAGAGCTGAGGAGGTTAAGGACAATCTAATAGGGATATTGAGAATTATGAAAGGATTTTCTGTGGTCTGGAGTTCGCTGCCTGAAATTTAATAGTAACTTTCACAAATATAATTGGATAAATATTTGAAGGAGAAATAAAATTGCAGGGTTACAGAGAAAGAGTCCTGGGAGTGGGACTAATGGGATCGCTCTTTCAAAGAGCTGGCACAGGCATGATGGCCAAATGACCTCCTTCTGAGCCATGTGACTCTGATATGAAAGGTTAAGCAGTCAATGCTTATTTCCATTGGTCGCTAACAAGAGATTGTAAATATAGAATCAGGACTAAAAGCATTTTGGTCACCCCCCTCCTAATATTTCCTTCTTTGGCTTGGTCTCAATTTTTGTCTGGTAACGCTTGTGTGAAGTTCCCTGGGACATTTTTCTGCATTAGAGGCGCTATATAACTGTCCGTCATTGCTGTTGATGTTGGAAAGGGAAAAGAACTACATTTCGTAAGGCTGAAAACAACTGCATGTACTTCAGCTCGGACTCTGCTTAGAATCTTCACCTTACAGACTGACTTGACTTTTCCTTTGGCGGTGAAATTGCTGTGGCTTCCTGATTAGTGGCAATAATGTCAGGTTGCGATTGGAGGGGGATGGTCCACAAATCTGTATCACCAAGGAGAGCAGAGTGATGGTTTGTGTACTGTACGCACTAGACCACATTTTCAACGTTGTCTTTGATTTGGCCTTTAAATATTTTGCTAATGTTCATTAATTCTCGGTGACAGTTATACTTTGGGCACTAATATTTCAGGTTGTGACACTCGAGGGAAAGGCAAAAAAAAACTTGGGGCGAGGACAGACCCAATTACAACAACAACAACAACAACTTGTATTTCTGCGGCGCCTTTAACATCGCAAAACATCCCACATGCTTCACAGGAGCGTTATAAAACAAAATTTAACACCGAGCCACATAAGGAGATAAAGGCCCTGAAATTGCGGTCGGAAGCTTCCCTCCGACCGGAGAATTTTTCTGCAAGTACTTGGTAGTCCGGGAGGAACCTGCGATTCCGGTGGGGAGGCCTTCTCTTCCCGTGCTGCGAAACGCGCTCCCGTCCTCCAGGTTCCCACGGAGACGGTGCAGCCAATCAGGTACAGTATTCCACAGTTTTCTCATTAATACCAATGGGAACTCCGTATCTATCGGTTCTCATTACTATTAATTGAGAAAAAAACACAAATACAATGACACTAAATAATAAAAAACACACCTCACATAATTAAAATTAATTGAAATTAAAGTTAATAAATATCTTGAGAAAACATTTTTTTCCGAGTTTTTAAAGTTTTTTTAATTATGGTTTAAAATAAATTTAACGTAGTGAGCAGGGTTTTTAAAAATAAAATGTGTATTTTTAATTAAATTTTTTTATGTTTCAAGTGTGTTTTAAAACTCTTGCACCTGTAACAGTAAGCTATGTGCCTGCTTTTTATCAGGCGCAAGAGTTTTGAGGACACTTGTTGGACAAGATATGGGTAAATCCCGCAATCTTACCCTTGCAAATGTCCTCGTTTCCCGAAATGTGGAGGATCTGTCAGACTGCAAGCTTGACAGATCGGAAAAGCCAGTTTTCAGCGCGTGCGCAATTGTGCGCTGAAAACCGGCTTTTGTGATACCTTCCCGGGTCTGTGCACACTCCGCACACACTCCGTACGGACCTGGGGTGGCCGGGATTTCCAGGCCATTAGGACAGGTGACCAAATGATTACTCAGACAGGTAGGTTTAAAGAAGCGGCTCAAAGGAGGAAAGAGGCAGAGAGGGGGAAAGGTTTAGGGAGGGAATTCCAGAGCTTGAGGCCCAGGCAGCTGAAGGCACTGCCGCCGATGCTGGTGAGATTAAAATCGGGGATGCTCAAGAGGCCAGAATTGGAGGAGCGCAGAAATCTCGGAGGGTTGTGCGACTGGAAGGGAGGGGACAAGGCCGTGGAGGTATGTAGCAGCCCTATTTCCACCTTGCCTGAGAGTAGCTGATTCAGGGCAGTCCCGAGAGCAAAACTTGAACCTTGCTCAGTCTGGCTCAGAATCACATCAATAAGGTTAAAAACAAACAGTGGTTCTTTTACCCAGTCAATTATTTGAATTATATATGGAGTGCACTTGTCAATAGGTTTAACGAAGAACACCCTCGTCATGTACCAAAGCACTTCACAGCCGAAGAATTACTCTCGCAGTGTTGTTTTGGAGGCAAACGCATCAGCCAATCAGTACACAGCAAATCCCATACATGGCCATGGGATAAATAACCACCTAATCCATTTCTCATGGTAGTTGTTGAGGAATAAATGCTGGCTAGGAGAAACCTCTTGCTCCTTTTTGAATAATACTGTGGGATCTTTCACATTCCACCTTACAGGGCACACGGGGCCTCAGTCCAACATCATATTCGAAAGACAGCACCTCCTGGCAAATGCAGAATTCACTGAAATGCCGGTATAGGGTTTGTACACGAGTCTCTTGGGGTGGGACTTGAACTCACAACCTTCTCACACAGAAGCAAGAGTGCTACCCACTGAGCCACGGCTGACAGCTCGGTGAACTATGACTGAACTAGTGGCAGTAAGGAAATTCCTCACAAAAATAGCACTGCTGGCAGGCACTGCAAAATCTGCAGGGATTGAAAAATTATTTTGGTGCAGATTTTCTTGTTAGGCGGTTTCCCACCATGGTTACTGTCTAATCATTGTGTGTTTACTTTCCTTGTAGCTGTCCCCTCCCGACCTTATGGTTTGAGAGTCCTCGCTGTATCGCAGACTATTGCAAGGATCTCCTTTACCAAGCCTGACTCTCACGGCGGTGTCCCGATTCATCATTACCAAGTGGAGGTCAAAGAGGCGGATTCAGAAGATTGGAAAACCGTGAATTCCAATGGGAGTCAAAGTAAGTGACTGAACTACCGTGAGGAGGATGATGTGAGAGTGAAATAGAGGGAGGATGGTGCGAGTAATGTGTCTGCTTCATGGGTTCTTTGCTTAAGATTTCATAGCAACGCATTGCTATTAGGAACTAGTTGGTTTATTATCAAAGGTTTAACAATCACACGACACATTACCAGTTCATCCACTAGGCTCACAACTGCATACCTCATCGTGGGTCCCCTGAACCCAACTGACTGGGGTTTTATTGAGTCCTGTGAACATCACGTGATTGGCTAAGTCACTCACAACTCAATAGCTCCACAAACCTCTGAGCATCCTCACCGGTGCATACATGACAATGTGTGAGTGAAATAGAGAGAGGATGGTGTGAGAGTGAAATAGAGGGAGGATGGTTTGAGAGTGAAATAGAGGACGGTTCAGGGACATGGGGCCCGAACTTGGTCAAAGCCAAGGCCCACCCAAAAGGACCGCCGAGAGACCGGGTGGTACTTTACCAGGAAGATCCCGCTGAAAGAGATGGCAGTACCGCCCAGCGGCAAAATAACAGCTTACACCGTCAATCTGGGTGGCAGCGGGCGGGAACTCCCAATCTCGGCGGCAAATGCGATCCTCGCCAAAGTACCACCGAGGATTGAGTCCTTGGAGGGGTTGGGGAGGTGAGACCTAAAAATAAAAATCTTAACAAAAAAACACTGGAATACCTTCAGGGGATCCCATACTGATAAATCACTGGGGGAAAAAAATTAAAAGAAGTTTAGTAACCTTTTTTTGCAGGTCTTCTCACTTACCGTCGGGGTTAGACCTGCCTCCACACAGCGGTCCTTCCCCCTGCTGCCGCCGACTCCCGCCTGGAGGAAATTGCCAGCTCGGCGGGCGGCCACTTACGCCACTTACGCCACTTGGCCGCCAGCGGCCGTCAGCGGGCGGTTCCCGGCGGTATTCCCCTCCCACTGGCGGCAGGCCTGGAGGAATCTGTCACCGAGGGGAGTCCGCCGAAAAAACTCGGCGGCTGTGGGCGGCAAGGCCACCAATTTCTGCCCCATGGTGTTTAACTGAGAGAGAGAGGTTTCCCCTTCCTCTGCACTCCCAACCTCGAAAGAATATACACTCTTCCACGACATTTCAGTTTTGCCACACTTTCTGTCTTCTTGCAAGATCACTATCAAATTAGTGTCAATACATTCCACATATGAAGTGAAACAGTTCGAGAGTTTCAAAGTCCAGGAAAAGGATGAGTTAAACTGGGAGAGTCTGTGATTTCAATGTTGTCATCATCATCATCATAAGCGGTCCCTCGAATGAGGATGACTTGCTTCCACACCAAAAAGGGATGAGTTTGCAGATGTTTCAATGGAGGACCCGATATTCCATTCCTGAACTCCAGGGGTGGAAGATGCCTGTGGGTGGATTTTTTTAACGTGTGGTGTCTGTTGCACACCAGCCACCACACGGGCTTGACAGAGTTAGGCCTTTATCCAGTGGCAAGGGTTAACCAGGACGACTGGAGACCTGCTCTGCTGCACGGACCTAGTGCGCGCACATATCGCAGTGTGGGCTGGCCTGTGATTTCAATGTAGGGAGGAGACAGAACATATAGGCTGGAACTCGAGAGAGAGAGAGAGAGAGAGAGAGAGAGACGCACACACACACACACACACACACACAAATTAAATATTCAGAAGTGCAGTGTTCAATAAAATGGACCGATAAAATGGAGAGACAAGAAAGCTAGCAACAGAAAGAGAAGTTGGAGAGTGAAAGTGATAAAAGCAACAGCTATCAAAGAACAAGCTTTTATTTTGTATCCTGTTCCAAAATGTGCGAGGATCAACACAAAAATTGGAAATGTAGGTTAAAGTGAGGAGGATAGCAATAGACTTCAGGAGGACATGGACAGACTGGTAAAATGGGCAGACATGTGGCAGATGTAAATTAATGCCGAGAAGTGTGCAGTGATGCATCTTGGTAGGAAGAATGAGGAGAGGCACTACAAACGAAATGGTACAATTTTAAAGGGGTTGCAGGAACAGAGAGACCTGGCGGTGTACCTACAGAAATCTTTAACGATGGCAGGACAAGTTGAGAAGGCTGTTAAATAAAAAGCATATAGAAGCGTTAGCTTTACAACCAGAGGGACAGAGAACAATCAATAAGAATAATTTGTATTTATCTAGTGCTTTTAACATTGTGAAACATCACAAGGCACTTCACAGGAGTATTATGAGCTTAAAAAATTGACACTAAGCCACATAAGTAGAAATTAGCACAGGTGAAACAGGATGGTTTTTAGGAGTGTCTTGAAGGAGGAAAGAGAGGTAGAGAGACGGAGAGGTTTAGGCAGGGAGTTCCAGAGCTTGGGGCCTAGGCAACAGAAGGCACCGCCACCGATGGTTGAGTGATTATAATCAGGGATGCTAAAGAAGGCAGAATTGGAGGAGCGTAGACATCTCGGGAAGGAGGGGGAGGTAGCTGGAGGAGATTACAGAGATAGGGCATGGGGGGATTTGAAAATAAGGATGAGAATTTTTGAAATCGAAGTGTTACTTAACCCGAAGCCAATTTAGGTCAGCGAGCACAGGGCCAATTTTTAGATCACCTCAAGTTTATGTAGGGTAGAATGTGGGAAGCCAGCCAGGAGTGTGTTGGAATGGTCAAGTCTAGAGATAACAAAGAGGTAATGATCAGATAATCTATTTTTAGTGATGTTAGTTGAGAGATAAATATTGGGGGGGAACAGTGGAGAAACCTTCTGTTCTTCTTCCAAATAGTGTTGTGGGATTTTTTTAGGGGACAGACTCTTTTAAACCTCTCATCTGAAAGACGGCACCTGCGACAATGCAGCACTCCCTCAATACTACACTCGAGTGGCAGTCTAGATCATGTGTTCAAGTCGCTGGATTGGGATTTGAACCCACAGTCTTCTGATTCAGAGGCAAGAGAGTGGAGACCTTGATCAGAGGATCATCAAGTCAAAAATCCCCACTAGGGAGACTTGAAGGTGTTTCGATAAGCTCTGTGGAACCACATTACCATTCCAACATTAAGTTAGGTAATGGACCGATTTTGCTCTCAAAATAATGGCGAGGCTAATGGCTCTTCCCTTATTTATGCGCCAATGGCCTAGGAACGTTAGGCAAGAGGCAGATGCACGGTTAAACACGAATGTCCAAAGGTTGTCCGTGTTGTGGCATTCTGCCATCAGCTTCACAATAGTGGCATTTCACTGTCTAGCTCATCATTGAAATACATTGAATGGCAGGAAGTTGCTGAACTTGCACGATAGATACGAACTAAACCCGCCACAGAAAGTGGTGTTTCAAGTTTAAGTATAGAAACATAGAAACATAGAAAATAGGTGCAGGAGCAGGCCATTCAGCCCTTCGAGCATGCACCACCATTCAATATGATCATGGCTGATCATGCAACTTCAGTACCCCTTTCCTGCTTTCTCGCCATACCCCTTGATCCCTTTAGCCATAAGGGCCACATCTCACTCCCTTTTGAATATATCTAACGAATTGGCCTCAACAACTTTCTGTGGTAGAGAATTCCACAGGTTCACAATTCTCTGAGTGAAGAAGTTTCTCCTCATCTTGGTCCTAAATGGCTTACCCCTTATCCTTAGACTGTGACCCCTGGTTCTGGACTTCCCCAACATCGGGAACATTCTTCCTGCATCTAACCTGTCCAATCCCATCAGAATTTTATGTGTTTCTATGAGGTCTCCTCTCATTCTTCTAAAGTCCAGTGAATATAAACCGAGTTGATCCAGTCTTTCTTCATATGTCAGTCCTGCCATCCCGGGAATCAATCTGGTATCCTTTTCATCATCATCATAGGCAATCCCTCGAAATCGAGGAAAACTTGCTTCCACTCTAAAAGTCAGTTCTCAAGTGACTGTACAGTCCAATACGGGAATTACAGTCTCTGTCACAGGTGGGACAGACAGCCGTTGATGGAAAGGGTGGGTGGGGAGTCTGGTTTGCCGCACGCTCCTTCCGCTGCCTGCGCTTGGTTTCTGCATGCTCTCGGCGACAAGACTCGAGGTGCTCAGCGCCCTCCCGGATGCTCTTTCTCCACTGTTGTGTATGCACTAACTGTTAGACTGAGTACTGTTTAACTCCAAGAGGTATGACCTTGGCTCTGCTTTATTAAGATCCAATGTGACTAATATACAAAATGGCTGGCCTTTTATACTTGGGCTGCACCACGTGCGTGCATCCCAATGGCCTCCAACAGTGACGCCAACTTGTGGCTAGTGATCCCAAAAGTACATACATGACAATACCCCCCCTCTGAGATATTAACACACTCTTTTACAAATTGAAACAGTCCGGTGTTTTACGCTCCCGAGTTGACCGTCTCAGTTCAACTCCAGCCTTGGGTTGAGTGTTCAGAGTCTGCTGTGACTGGTGGCTGGGTGGCTGACCAGGTGGGAGTGGCAATGGCCATGTCAGGGATTGAAAGTCCTGATTCACTGATGACCACTGAGTCCTCTGATGACTAGGGGTAGGTTGGTTGGTCGTCGATTGTCTCTTCCTCCGACTGTTCCGGTTCGTCTGTGTGCCGCAGCTTTGTCTGATCCATATGTTTCCTGCATGTTTGCCCATTTTTGAGCTTGACAATAAATACTCTGTTGCCCTCCTTGACCATGACAGTACCACTTGGGACCCTGACCATAATTCAAAACATATATAGAGGATCATTTACAGAAATATCGCATGACACAGCTGCGCGATCGCGATACCCTTGCTGACTTTGTCTTCTATATTCACCATGATTATTCAAGTCAAGGTGTACAAAAGATAGCTTGGTTTTAAGACCTCTCTTCATCATTAATTCAGCAGGCAAGACCCCGGTAAGCATGTGTGGTCTTGTCCTGTAACTTAGCAGTATGCATGACAGGCAGGTCTGCAGTGACCCTTGGGTTGCACGCTTCATACTCTGCTTTATGATTTGGACAGCACGTTCTGCTTGCCCATTGGATGCAGGTTTGAATGGTGCTGACCTTACATGTTTGATACCATTGAGTTTCATGAACTCTTAAAACTCCTGACTGGTGAAGCACGATCCATTGTCGCTAACAATAATGTCAAGCAGACACTGAGATTCTCAATGGTAGCTGTGGATGTGCTGGATGACATGATTATACACTCTATCCACTTCGAATATGCATCCACCACAACTAAAAACATCTTCCACAGGAAGGACCTGCAAAGTCTATGTGGATCCTGGACCAAGGTTTGGACGGCCACGACCACAGACTCAACGGTGATTCCACTGGTGTTTTGCTGAGCTGCAATGCAAGTGTTGCACTGATGCACACATGATTCCAGCTCAGAGTCAATTCCCGGCCACCATACATGAGACCTGGTGGTGGCTTTCATCATTACAATGCCAGGATGTGTGCTGTGTAGCTCACGTACAAATTTATCTCTCTCTTTCTTGGGCATAACAACACGATTGCCCCACAGTATACAATCCGACTGAATAGACAGTTCGTCTTTGCGATGAATGTAAGGTTTAGTCTCCTCACACTTATTCTTGGGTATGGCAGACCAATCACCTTTGAGGATGCAACTCTTCACCACCGATAAAATCAGGTCCTGGCTGGTCCAGGTCTTAACTTGTTGGGCCGTGACAGGGGTTGCTTCACTCTCAAAAGCATCCATAACTAACAATAGGTCTGCCGGTTGTGGCATTTCCACCTCCGGTGTGGGCAACGGCAGATAGCTCAAAGCATCGGCACAATTCTCGGTGCCAGGTCTATGGCGAATGACAATCATAAGCGGATAATGTTAGCGTCCACCTCTGGATGTGGGATGAAGCATTGGTATTGATGGAGAACAGTGAAATGAGCGGCTTGTGATCTGTCTCCAGTTCAAACCGAAGACCAAACAGGTACTGATGCATCTTTTTAACCCCATACACGCAGGCAAGTGCTTCTTTCTCTACCATGCTGTAGGCTCTTTCCACTTTGGACAAACTTTTTGAAGCATACGCGACTGGTTGAAATTTACCCGACTCATTAACTTGTTGGAGTACGCAACCAATTCCATATGCTGAAGCATCACAGGCCAATACTAAACGTTTACATGTGTCATAATGTACCAGCAGCTTGTTAGAGCAAAGCACATTAGTGGCTTTCTCAAAAGCTCTGTCTTGAGACACACCCCACACCCAGTTGTCGCCTTTTCTTCGCAGCATGTGCAGTGGTTCTAATAAGGTGCTCAATTTAGATAGGAAGTTACCGAAGTAGTTGAGTAGACCCAGGAACGAACACAGCTCCGTCACATTCTGCGGCTTGGGTGCATTCTTGATGGCCTTGGTTTTCGAGTCCGTGGGCCTGATGCCGTCAGCAGCAATTTTCCTCCCCAGGAATTCGACCTCTGAGGCCATGAAGACGCACTTCGAGCGTTTCAGTCTGAGTCCCACTTTGTCCATGATGTAGAACCTCTTCCAGGTTGTTCAGATGTTCCTTGGAGTCACAACCTGTGATCAGGATGTCATCTTGGAACACGACAGTTCTGGGAATGGACTTCAGTAGACTCTCAATGTTCCTCTGAAATATTGCTGCAGCCGAGCGAATTCCAAAAGGGCACCTGTGATAAATAAACAGTCCTTTATGCGTGTTAATGCACATAAGTCTCTTCGACATCTTGACCAGCTCCTGTATCATGTAGGCCGATGCCAAATCCAGTTTGGTGAACGACTTCCCCCCGGCTAGCGTTGCAAACAAGTCATCAGCCTTCGGTAACGGGTACTGATCCTGTTTCGAAACCCTGTTGATCGTAGCCTTGTAGTCGCCACAGATTCTGACTGTGCCACCACTTTTCAGCACAGGAACAATGGGGCTGACCCATTCATTAAATTCAAACGGTGATATGATCCCTTCATGCTGGAGTCTGTTCAGTTTGATTTCGACCTTCTTCCTTATCATATATGGAACTGCCCGAGCTTTATGATGGACGGGTCTTGCATCCAAGTTCACGTGAATCTGCACCGTGGCTCCCGTGAAGTTGCCGATGCTTGGTTCGAACAGCGAGGGGAACTTGCTCAGTACTTGGGCACACGTATCTTTCTCTGACGACAACGCCTTGATTTCGTTCCAATCGCATCTGATTTCTTCAAGACAGTTCCTGCCGAACAGTGTTGGGCCATTGCCTGGGACAATCCATAGCGGTAACTCGTGAACCGTACTGTCATAAGACATTTTAATTGTGGCCCTGCCAATCACTGTTATGAGTTCTTTGGTGTACGTGCGCAACTTGGCATTGACTGGACTCAGCCTGGGCCTCACAGCCTTAGTATCCCATAGCTTGTTGAATGCCCTCTGGCTCATTATCGATTGACTCGCCCCCGTGTCCAGTTCCAGTGTTACCGGCACCCCATTAAATTTCACGTTGATCATTATCGGTTTGCTCTTAGTTAGGAATGAGTACAGTCCATACAGTTCTTCCTCTGGTATCTTGTATTGCGTATCCAGATCCGCGCTAGTCTGACCATCATCCTCCACGTGGTGTGTCGCAGCACGCTTGCTCATCTGCGGACACTTGCGCTGGAGATGCCCCACTCTCAGACAGCCTTTGTAACTATAGTGCTTAAATCGGCACTGCAGGTGCCGGTGATTTCCCCCACAATGCCAACACGGAGAAATCGGATGCATTCCCGCTGGCCCTTGGGCAGCCACAGGTTTCGCGTACGCAGTTGGGTAGGCCCTGCCATGTGCCACTTTGCCGAACGCCGAAGCAATCATATTTACAGTACTTGCCAAGTTTCAATTTTTCACTGATATCTACTTTAGACTTCTGTCGGTTGTCCTGCACGACTGAGCAATCGTGATGGCCCTGTTCAAGTCCAAAGCTTCCACCGCCAGTAGTTTACACAGGATCACTTTGTGGTTGATGCCGATTACGAAGAAGTCCCACAGCATGTCTGCCAACACTGTCCCGCTGGACGTCTCAGGTCGGCAATGAATTCTGCCGCATTCTGACCCTCTGAGCGAACGTGCGTGTAAAATCTGTATCTCGAGATGATGATGCCTTTGTCTGGCTTAAGGTGGCCCTGTACCAGTGGACACAATTCTTCATACATTTTCTCTGTTGGACTCACAGCCAGGAGTAGATTCTTTATCAGACCATAAATTTTTGGGCCGCAAACCGTGAGGAACACCGCCCGGCGCTGATCTACGTCGCCGATCTTCTCCATTTTGTTTGCCACGAAGGACTGGCTCAAACGGCTCACAAAATCTGCCCAATCTTCTCCTTCCACAAATTGCTCCAACAATCCAAAGCTTCTTGTTGCCTCGTTGCCAAATATTGTGTATGCAATAACTGTTAGACTGAGTACTGTTTAACTCCAAGAGGTATGACCTTGGCTCTGCTTTATTAAGGCCCAAAGTGACTAATATACAAAATGGCTGGCCTTTTCTACTTGGGCTGCACATGCGTGCATACAGCCCAGTGGCCTCCATCTAGTGGCTAGTGATCCCAAAAGTACATACATGACATCCGCTTAGGGCGGTCTTTGGCCAGGGACTCCTAGGTGTCAGTGGGGATGTTGCACTTTATCAGGGAGGCTTTGAGAGTGTCCTTGAAATGTTTCCTCTGCCCACCTGGGGCTCGCTTGCCGCGTAGGAGTTCCGAGTAGAGCGCTTGCTTTGGGAGTCTTGTATCGGGCATGCGAATGATGTGGCCCGCCCAACGGAACTGGTCGAGTGTGGTCAGTGCTTCGATGCTGGGGATGTTGGCCTGATCGAGAACACTGATGTTGGTGTGTCTGTCCTCCCAGGGGATTTGCAGGATCTTGCGGAGACATCATTGGTGGCATTTCTCCAGCAATTTGAGGTGTCTACTGTACATGGTCCATGTCTCTGAGCCATACAGGAGGGCGTGTATCACTACAGCCCTGTAGACCATGAGCTTGGTACCAGATTTATGTAGCGCCTTTAACATAGTGAAATGTCACAAGGTACTTCACAGGAGTATTATGAGATAAAAAATTTGACACTAAGCCGCATACGTAGAAATTAGCACAGGTGAAACAGGTAGGTTTTAAGGAGATTTAACATGATGAGTGCTAATTAATGCCATTTAACCTCTCTAGCATTGAAAATTAATTACTGGAAGGTTGTGGGTTCAAATCCCACTCCAGAGACTTGAGCACAAATTCTAGGCTGACACTCCCAGTGCAATGCCGAGGGAGTGCTGCACTGTTGGTGGTGCCGTTTTTCAGATGAGATGTTAAACCAAGGCCACATCTGCTCTCAGGTGGACATAAAAGATCCCATGGCACTATTTCGAAGAAGAGCAGGGGAGTTAGCCCTGGTGTTCTGTCTGATAGTTATCCCTCAACCAACATCACTAAAGCAGACTATCTGGTCATTATCACATTGCTGTTTGTGGGAGCTTGCTGTGCGCAAATTGGCTGCCACGTTTCCGACATTACAACAGTGACTACACTCCAAAAGTACTTAATTGGCTGTAAAGCACTTTGGGACATTTGGTGGTCATGAAAGGCGCTATATAAATGTAAGTCTTTCTTTATTTCAAGTGCAGAGTCTCATTCCTTCAGATTTGAATTGCGGGAGATCATTTCTTTAAAGATACTTTTTCTTTCTGTCTCTTCTCTCTCTCATAATCCAAACTTTCTTTCCCTTTCTCCTCTTTCTGTGACTGATTTCACCCACTCTAATTTACATTTCCTTCTCAGTGCTTTGTGCTGTTAGTTTTACAATCCTTCACTCTGATTAGTTAAGGAGATACACAGTGGCTTGGCCTGCTCACTCAGGTCCCAGGTGTGTGGTTTCCCTTCGCTATGTTGTTATCGGATCGCACTTCCAGCAAATTGCCGTGCAAAGAAATTCAAAACCTAACCATGCAAGTGTCAGTCTAAGTAGGCGCCATTGCATGCCCTGCCACAGTAACAATTATTGACCATTGATATCTTCGGCTGAACCCCAAGCAGCAAAAAGAAACACTCAAGCATAGGCTGCTATCAGCTCAACAGCATAAATATGGGCCAATGCTTTTCAATGCCTCTGTTTTGTGCAAGTAAACTAGCACAAAATATAAAACCAGATAGCAAGAGTTTCTATAGGTATATAAAAAGGAAAAAAGAGTGACGAGAGTAAATGTTGGCCCCTTAGAGGACGAGACTGGGGAATTAGTAATGGGGAACATGGAGATGGCAGAAACCCTGAACAAATTTGTATCAGTCTTTACGGTAGTGGATACTAACAATATTCCAACAGTGGATAGTCAAGGGGCTAGAGAGGGGAGGAACTTAACACAATCACAATCACTAAGGAGGTGGTACTCAGTAAGATAATGGGACTAAAGGCAGATAAATCCCCTGGACCTGATGGCTTGCATCCTACGGTCTTAAAAGAAACAGCGGCAGGAATTGTGGATGCATTGGTTGTAATTTACCAAAATTCCCTGGATTCTGGGGAGGTCCCAGCAGATTGGGAAACTGCAAACGCCCCTATTTAAAAAAGGAGGCAGACAAAAAGCAGGAAACTATAGACCAGTTAGCCTAACATCTGTGATTGGTAAAATGTTGGAGTCCATTATTAAAGAAGCAGTAGCAGGACATTTAGAAAAGCAAAATTCGGTCAGGCAGAGTCAGCATGGATTTACAAGGGGAAGTCATGTTTGACAATTTTTCTGCAGTTCTTTGAGGATGTAATGAACAGGGTGGATAAAGGGGAACCAATGGATGTGCTGTATTTGAACTTCCAGAAGGCATTTGAAAAGGTGCCACATAAAAGATTACTGCACAAGATAAAAGTTCACGGGGTTGGGGGTAATATATTAGCATGGATAGAGGATTGGCTAACTAACAGAGAACAGAGAGTCAGGATAAATGGTTCATTCTCGGGTTGGCAATCAATAACTAGTGGGGTGCCGCAGGGATCATTGCTGGGACCCACAACTATTTACAATCTATATTAACGACTTGGAAGAAGGGACTGAGTGTAACGTAGCCAAGTTTGCTGCCGATACAAAGATAGGAGGAAAAGCAATGTGTGAGGAGGACACAAAAATTTGCAATAGGACATAGGCTATGTAAGTGGGCAAAAATTTGGCAGATGGAGTATAATGTCGGAAAGTGTATTGGCAGAAAAAAATCAAAGAGCAAGTTATTATTTAAATGGAGAAAGATTGCAAAGTGCCGCAGTACAGCAGAACCTGGGGGTACTTGTGCATGAAACACAAAAGGATAGTATGCAGGTACAGCAAGTGATCAGGAAGGCCAATGTAATCTTGGCCTTTATTGCAAAGGGGATGGAGTATAAATGTAGGGAAGTCTTGCTGCAGCTATACAGGGTATTGGTGAGGCCACACCTGGAGTACTGCATGCAGTTTTGGTTTCCATATTTACAAAAGAATATACATGCTTTGGAGGCAGTTCAGAGAAGGTTCACTCGGTTGATTACGGGGATGAGTAGGTTGACTTATGAGGAAAGGTTGAGTAGGTTGGGCCTCTACGCATTGGAATTCAGAAAAATGAGAGGTGATCTTATCGAAACATATAAGATTATGAGGACGCTTGACAAGGTGGATGCAGAGAGGATGTTTCCACTGATGGGGGAGACTAGAACTAGAGGGCATGATCTTAGAATAAGGGGCTGCCCATTTAACACTGAGATGAGGAGAAATTTCTTCTCTCAGAGGGTTGTAAATCTGTGGAATTCGCTGCCTCAGAGAGCTGTGGAAGCTGGGACATTGAATAAATTTAAGACAGAAATAGACAGTTTCTTAAACGATAAGGGGTTATGGGGAGTGGGTGGGGAAGTGGAGCTGAGTCCATGATCAGATCAGCTATGATCTTATTGAATGGCGGAACAGGCTCAAGAGGCCGTACGGCCTACTCCTGTTCCTATTTCTTATGTTCTTATGTTCTTTCTGTGATGGATTCTCGTGTTTCTTTCAAGCCTGCAGGGTCACATAGCTTAATTTTGTTTCTGTAATTAATAAATTATCTAGTTTCACACCACTTAAAATCAAATTTCTGTTTAAAGATGCATATTAGAGAGTTTATACTAATCCCAGCTGTCTGCGGGGCTAACGTGCCTGAAATCCCAGCCTTCCCGGGTCCTTACGAAGTGTGTACGCACTCGGGGAGGCCTCGCAAAAGCCATTTTTTGGTGCACGATACACATGCGCTGAAAATGACTTTTCCGATCTGTCAAGTTCTAGTTTGACAGATCCTCTGTATCTCCACAGCCAGGATATTCGCATGGGCAAGATTGCGGCATTTGCCCATAGCTTGCCCAGCAAATGTCCTGAAAACTCTTGTGCCCGGTAATAGCATGACCCACTTTTACCAGCACAAGAATTTTAAAATACATAAAAATAAAATTTAAGAACACATTTTTACATTGAAAACCCTGCCCACTAAGGTAAGTTTATTTTAAACCCTAATTACAAAACTTTTTTTAAAAAATCAGAAAAATATCTATTTTTTTTCAACACATTTATTAATTTTAATTTAAATCAATTTTAATTATTTGAGGTGTGTTTTTTATTTTTCATATTGTGTTTAGTGTGTTTGTTTTTTTTCCCTCATTAACAATGAGAACACGTAGGGAGTTCTCGTTGCTATTAATGAGAATACTGTACCTGATTGGCTGAGCAGTCACACATCTGCGCAGCTTCTGCATCCAAACATCGAGCGTGTTCCATGGTGCGGGAAGAGAAGGCCTCCCCAACCGGGTCGTTGGTCACCTCTGGGACCGCCAGGTAAATTCGTTAAAAATTCTCGGGTCGGAGGCATTCGTCCGAAAGAAGCATCCAACCAGAATTTCAGACCCGTTATGTTTGCAGCAGGGTAAATTGCTATGGTGCAGTTTAAATACAGATTCCCCAAGTCAGCACCATCTGAAGTACAGGCTGTGTTACTACGTCTTGTGTCTCCTGCGCCGTTGCTCATGGTTTGGAAGCTGATGTACATAGGAACAAGAGGAGGCCATTCAGCCCCTCGAGCCTGTTCCGCCATTCAGTGAGATCATGGCCTTTGACCCATATCCCTTAATAGCTTTGGTTAACAAAAAGCTATCAATCTCTGATTTCAAATGAACTATTGATCGAGCATCAGTTGCCATTTGCGGAATTTCTACCACCCTTTATATGTCGAAATGTTTCCCAATTTCGCTCCTGAATGGTCTGGCTCCAATTTTTAGACTTTGTGCCCCTTAGTCCTAGAATCCCTAACCAGCGGAACTAGTTTCTCTCTATCTACCCTATCTGTTCCTCTTAATATCCTGACAACTTCAATCAGATCACCCCTTAACCTTCTAAATTCTAAGCAATCTCCCTTCGTATGTGGGTTATGCTTGCTCTCTTTGTTGTCCCCATTCCCTTTCTGCTGTATCTCACCCGCATCTCCTAGTATGTCTGTAGCTGTTGCGGGTATGTCTTGCATTCTCTGTGACAAAATAAAGGCATTAGAACACGAGATAGGTTTGGATGAAGAAATGCCCTTCAGCCCATTGAATCTCAGCCGGCCAGAATACTAACCTGCCCCAAACAGTATGCAGTTCATCCTTAGATACGTCCATTGGCCTGGCCTTAACCATGATAAGGCATTGGTCAAATGCAAGTTCTTTCATAAAGCAAAATGTGAGATCATCTGAGATTGTAGGTCGAGAAAGAAAGGATGAAAGAGTTGCATTTCTATTGCACTTTTCATGACCTCATGAGGTTCCAATTCACTTTACAGCCAATAAAGTACTTTTAAAGTGTAGTCACTGTTATAACGTAGGAAATGGAGCAGCCAAATTGTGCACAGCAAGTTGCCACAAACAACAAAGAGATAATGACCAGATAATCTGTTTTTTTTTACTGATGTTGATTGTTGATGTTGGTTTTGGCCAGCACACTGGGGATAACTCTCCTGTTATTCTTTGAAATAGCGCCACGGGGTGTGTTACATCTACCTCAGAGAGCAGACGGGGCCTCGGTTTAAAGTCTCATCCGAAAGACAGCACCTTCTACTGTGCAGCGCTCCCTCAGCATTGCTTTGGAGTGTCAGCCTAGATTTTTGTACTCAAGTCTCTGGAATGGGACTTGAACCTACAACCTCCTGACTCAGGCGAGTGTGGTACCCACTGAGTGAAACTTACCATTACAGAACTGTAACTACAGGTAATGGAAATCTGGAGCTCTCTCCCCGCAAATGTGCTGTCAAGCCTAGGTGATTTGAAGATTTCATAACAGATTGATAGATTTTTGTTAGCCTAACCACCCTCTGAGAATCCTGCGCTCCTCCAATTCTGGCCTCTTGTGCATCACTGATTTTAATCGATCCACCATTGGCAGCCGTGCCTTCTGCTGCCTGGTCCCTAAGCTCTGAAATTCCTTTCCTATTCCTCTCGGCCTCTCTACCTTTCTCTCTCCTCCTTGTAGACCCTCCTTAAAACCTCCGTCTTAGACCTCACCTGTTCGAATATGATGACACGCTTGTGAATGATAAGGGAGTTTTTGAATGATAAGGGAATCAAGGGTTATGGGTTATGGGGAGTGGGCATGGAAGTGGAGTTGAAGCCAAGATCAGATCAGACATGATCTTATTGAATGGCGGAGCAGGCTCGAGGGACCAAATGGCCGACACCTATTCCTATTTCCTATATTCTTATGTGCTTACAAGCACTTTGGGACATTTAACCATGTTAATGGTGCTATATAAATAAAAGTTGTTGTTGTGGTAAGGGTATTAAGGGATATGGAACTAAGGCTGGTAAATGGAGTCAATTTTCTTCCTTACTTCTCTCTCGTAAAGGTGTTGAAAGCTGCTTGCGTACAGTGTCACGGGTTCCAGCTATTCTGAAGCATGTTTGAGCATGGACAGTGCGTGTTGTGTGGGTATTTGACCTTGAGGGGCAAGCATCACAAGCAAAGCCAATCCCATCCGCATTCAATGTCCAAATGCTGTGGGTCTAAATGAATAACGATTGGGAGTGAGAATCCCAGCTGGTTTTTCCCCCCCTCCCAAGGTTATAGACCTCCACGGCCAATTGTAGAAGCTCAACTACCACCTCAACTGAGATGAGCTAACACAGTCGACATCCAAAACTCAGCTGCCTGCGTCCTAACTCGCACCAAGTCCCATGTGCACCTCCCCGTGCCGCTGATCTGCATTGGCTTCCGGTCTGGCAATGCCACAAATTTAATATTCTCATCCTTATTTTCAAATCCCTCCATGGCCTCGCCCCTCCCTATCTCTGTAATCTCCTCCAGCCCCACAACCCCGAGATCTCTGCACTCCTCTAATTCTGGCCTCTTGCTTATGCCCGATTTTAATCGCTCCAACATTACCGGCCGTGCCTTCAGCTGCCTAGACGCTAAGGTCTGGAATTCCCTCCCTGAACCTCTCCACCTCTTTTTTCTCCTTTAAGACACTCCTTAAAACCTACCTATTTGTCCAAGCTTTTGGTCACCTGTCCTAATATCTCCTTACCTGATTCAGTGCCAAATTCAGTCTTGATAATCGCTCCGGCCAAACACCCTGGGACATTTTTACTACGTTAAAGGCTTTGTATAAATACAAGTTGTTATTATTGTAGACCAGGAACTGAATCTTGGAACTACTGGGCTGTATGGCTTAATAAAGGGTGAGATCAATGCATTAGTGAGAAACGATATTGGCTCAGAAGATCAAGATGTTGAATCAGTTTGGGTGGAGATAAGGAATAATAAGGGGAAAAAGTCACTGGTGAGCGTAGTCTATAGGCCCCCTAACAGTAGCTACACTGTTGGACGGATTATAAATCAAGAAATAATGGAGGCTTGTAAAAAAGGAACAACAATAATCATGGGCAATTTTAACCTTCATATTGATTGGACAAAGCAAATTGGCCAGGGTAGCCTTGAGGAAGAGGTCATAGAGTGTATCCGGGATAGTTTCCTTGAACAGTATGTTGCGGAACCAACCAGGGAGCAGGCTATCTTAGATCTGGTATTGTGTAATGAGACAGGATTAATAAATGATCTTGTAGTAAAAGATCCTCTAGGAACGAGTGAGCATAACATGCTTGAATTTCAAATTCAGTTGGAGGGTGAGAAAGTTGGATCTCAAACCAGTGTCCTAATCTTAAATAAAGGAGACTACAAAGCTATGAGGGCAGAGTTGGCTAAAGTGGACTGGGAAAATAGATTAAAGTATGGGACAGTTGATGAGCAGTGACAGACATTTAAGGAGATATTTCATAAATCTCAACAAAAATATATCCTAATAAGAAGAAAAGATTGTAAGAGAAGGAATAACCATCCATGGCTAACTAAAGAAATAAGGGATGGTGTCAAATTGAAAACAAGGTTATACAATGTGGCCAAAACTAGTGGGAGGCCAGAGGATTGGGAAATGTTTAAAAGCCAGCAAAGAACGACTAAAAAAATTACAAAGAGAGGGAAAATAGATTATGAAAGTAAACTAGCGTGAAACATGAAAACTAATAGTAAGAGTTTCTACAGGTACATAAAAAGGAAAAGAGTGGCTAAAGTAAATGTTGGTCGCTTAGAGGATGAGACTGGGAAATTAATAATGGAGAAAAGGGAAATGGCAGAGACATTGAACAAATATTTTATATCAGTCTTCACCGTAGCAGACACTAAAAACATCCCAATAGTGGATAATCAAGGGACTATACTAAAGAAGTAGTACTCGGTAAAATAATGGGACTAAAGGTGGACAAGTCCCCTGGACTTGATGGCATGCATCCTAGGATCTTAAAAGTAGTGGCTGCAGAGATAGTGGATGCATTGATTATAAACTACCAAAATTCCCTGGATTCTGGGGTGGTCCCAGCGGATTGGAAAACTGCCAATGTAATGCCCCTATTTAAAAAAGGATCAGACAAAAAGCAGAAAACTATAGACCAGTTAGCCGAACATCTTTCATTGGGAAAATGCTGGAGTCCATTATTAAGGAAGCAGTAGCGGGACATTTGGAAAAGCATAATTCAATCAAGCAGAGTCAGCATGGTTTTATAGAAACATAGAAAATAGGTGCAGGAGTAGGCCATTCGGCCCTTCGAGCCTGCACCACCATTCAATATGATCATAGCTGATCATGCAACTTCAGTACCCCATTCCTGCTTTCTCTCCATACCCCTTGATCCCTTTAGCCGTAAGGGTCACATCTAACTTCCTTTTGAATATATCAAACGAACTGGCCTCAACAACTTTCTGTAGCAAAGAATTCCACAGGTTCACCACTCTCTGGGTGAAGAAATTCCTCCTCATCTCAGTCCTAAATGGCTTACCCCTTATCCTTAGACTGTGTCCCCTGGTTCTGGACTTCCCCAACATTGGGAACATTCTTCCTGCATCTAACCTGTCCAATCCCGTCAGAATTTTATATGTTTCTATGAGATCACCTCTCATTCTTCTAAATTCCAGTGAATATAAGCCTAGTCGATCTAGTCTTTCTTCATATGTCAGTCCTGCCATCCCGGGAATCAGTCTGGTGAACCTTCGCTGCACTTCCTCAATAGCAAGAATATCCTTCCTCAGATTAGGAGACCAAAACTGTACACAATATTCCATGTGTGGCCTCAGCAAGGCCCTGTACAACTGCAGTAAGAGCTCCCTGCTCCTATACTCAAATCCTCTCGCTATGAAGGCCAACATGACATTTGCCTTCTTCACCGCCTGCTGTACCTGCAAGTCAACTTTCAATGACTGATGTAACATGACACCCAGGTCTCGTTGCACCTCCCCTTTTCCTATTCAGATAATATTCTGCCTTCTTGTTTTTGCCAGCAAAGTGGATAACCTCACATTTATCTACATTATACTGCATCTGCCATACATTTGCCCACTCACCTAACCTGTCCAAGTCACCCAGGAGCCTCTTAGCATCCTCCTCACAGCTCACACTGCCATCCAGCTTGGTGTCATCTGCAAACTTGGAGATATTACATTCAATTCCTTCGTCTAAATCATTAATGTATATTGTAAAGAGTTGGGGTCCCAGCACTGAACCTTGCAGTACCCCACTAGTCACTGCCTGCCATTCTGAAAAGGACCCATTTATTCCTACTCTTTACTTCCTGTCTGCCAACCAGTTCTCTATCCACGTCAATACATTACCCTCAATACCATGTGCTTTAATTTTGAACACTAATCTCTTGTGTGGGACCTTGTTAGAAGCCTTTTGAAAGTCCAAATACACCACATCCACTGGTTCTCCCTTATCCACTCTACTAGTTACATCCTCAAAAAATTCTAGAAGATTTGTCAAGCATGATTTCCCTTTCATAAATCCATGCTGACTTGGACTAATCCTGTCACTGCTTTCCAACTGTTACATCTTTAATAATTGATTCCAACATCTTCCCCACTACTGATGTCAGGCTAACCCATCTATAATTCCCTGTTTTCTCTCTTCATCCTTTTTTAAAAAGTGGGGTTACATTAGCGACCCTCCAATCCATAGGAACTGATCCAGAGTCTATAGAATGTTGAAAAATGACCACCAATGCATCCACTATTTCAAGGGCCACTTCCTTAAGTACTCTGAGATGCAGACTATCAGGCCCTGGGGATTTATCGGCCTTCAATCCCATCAATTTCCCTAACACAATTTCCTGACTAATAAGGATTTCCTTCAGTTCCTCTTTCTCGCTAGATCCTCGGTCCCCTATTATTTTCAGGATGTTATTCGTGTCTTCCTTAGTGAAGACTAAACCAAAATTATTTGTTTAATTGGTCTGCCATTTCCTTGCTCCCCCTTATGAATTCACCTGATTCTGACTGCAAGGGACCTACGTTTGTCTTCACTAATCTTTTTCTTTTCACATATCTATAGAAGCTTTTGCAGTCAGTTGTTAAGTTCCCTGCAAGCTTACTCTCTTATTCTATTTTCCCCCTCCTAATTAAACCCTTAGTCCTCCTCTGCTGGATTCTAAATTTCTCCCAGTCCTCGATTTGCTGCTTTTTCTGGCCAATTTATATGCCTCTTCATTGGATTTAACACTATCCTTAATTTCCCTTGTTAGCCACGGTTGAGCCACCTTCCCCTTTTTATTTTTACGCCAGACAGGGATGTACAATTGTTGTAGTTCATCCATGTGATCGTTAAATGTCTGCCATTGCCTATACACTGTCAGCCCTTTAAGTATCATTCTCCAGTCTATCCTAGCCAATTCACGTCTCATACCATCAAAGTTACCGTTCTTTAAGTTCAGGACCCTAGTTTCTGAATTAACTGTATCACTCTCCATCTTAATGAAGAAGTCTGCCATATTATGGTCACTCTTCCACAAGGGGCCTCACACGACCAGATTGCTAATTAATCCTCTCTCATTACACAGACCCTATGAAAGGGAAATCATGTTTAACAAATTTACTGGAGTTCTTTGAGGATATAACGAGCAGGGTGGATAAAAAGGGATCAGTGGATGTGGTGTATTTGGATTTCCAGAAGGCATTCGATAAGGTGCCACATAAAAGGTTACTGCACAAGATAGAAGTTCACGGGGTTGTGGGTAATATATTAGCATGGATAGAGGATTGGCTAACTAACAGAAAATAGAGAGTCGGGATAAATGGGTAATTTTCCAGTTGGCAAACAATAACTAGTCGGGTGCCGCAGAGCCAAGTCTCAAAATAAGGGCCGCCCATTTAAAACTGCAATGAGGAAGAATTTCTTCTCTGAGGGTTGTAAACCTGTGGAATTCCCTGCCCCAGAGAGCTGTGGCGGCTGTGTCATTGAATATATTTAGGCGGAGATAGACAGACAGATCTTATTAATTGGCGGAGCAGGCTCGAGGGACCAGGTGGCCTACTCCTGTTCCTATTTCTTATGGCCTTATGTCACAAGTGACTTTGTCAACCAAACCTTTCGAGGAGCTTGTGAATCATCTCCCTCTTTATGTTCGACGTCTCACTGCCATTTGGGCATTGTCAGAAAAAACGGGCAATAATTCAAAGCAGACTTCCCCAACAATCGAACGTTTTTACTGTGCGATTGGCAGGGATCTTGGCAATCAATACTATTACATTCAGGCTAAAAAGCATTCATCTGTAATGTCATTAGTGTTATTATGGATCACGGCCTAATGGATTGCTGATCTAGACGGGATTTATTTGTGTCAGAATGGCAGATATCAGGATGCCCTGCATGACAGCGGCAACGAAATCACTTTCAGTAATGCCTTCATCGCTCGTGGGTCGACACATAGACAAGGAACCTACATCGATGGAACCTGCCTGTTGAGCAGAAAGATCCCAGCCGGATTCAAATCAGGATAGAGCTCTTACACTGAGTGAAATGTGCACAAACATTTTTCATCTGACTGGTGAACCCGACCGAATAAGACATGTGAACAGGGAGGTTTCATCAACCAGCCCCTTACACAGTCACAGTGCAAGAAAGGTCAGTGTTTTACACCAGCATCAGTCACATATCCTATGTACACGAGCACAGAGTGAGGAACGTCAGTGGCCTAAGTATTGGTTCACGCTGCATTCGTTTCACAGACATAAAATGGCCATAACAACAACAACAATTTGTATTTATATAGCGCCTTTAACATAGTAAAACTTTCCACGGCACTTCACAGGAGTATTATGACAAAAATTTGACACCGAGCCACATAAGGAGAAATTAGGGAAGATGACCAAAAGCTTGGTGAAAAAGGAAGGTTTAAAGGAGGGTCTTGAAGGAGGACAGAGAGGTAGAGAGATGGAGAGGTTTAGGGAGGGAATTCCAGACCTTAGGGCCCAGGCAGCAGAAGGCACGGCCACCAATGGTTGAGCGATTATAATCAGGGATGCTCAAAAGGGCAGAATTAGAGGAGCGCAGACATCTCAGGGGGTTGTGGGGCTGGAGGTGATTACAGAGATAGGGAGGGGCGAGGCCATGGAGGGATTTGTAAATGAGGATGAGAAATTTGAAATCGAGGCATTGCTCAACCGGGAGCCAATGTAGGTCAGCGAGCACAGGGAGTGATGGGTGAGCGGGACTTGGTGCGAGTTAGGACAGGGGCAGCTGAGTTTTGGATGACCTCAAGTTTATGTAGGGTAGAATGTGGGAGGCCAGCCAGGAGTGCGTTGGAGTAGTCGGGTCTAGAGGCCACCTCAAGTCTATGGTCCAATAGAGTGGAAGGCGTGCGTGCACACATTCCGAGCTGGAACTGCGTCGAACGCCATAGTGATAAAGGCTCAACCGTAGGCGTCCAGGGCACTTGCCTGAAACAAGATTTAGGCCCTTTTATTTATGCAAATTTGGAGTCTAACCCCTTCTAAAGGGGATATTTCCTTCTGTGACTTGGCATCAATATTTACGATAACGCTTTCGTGAAATGGTTTCCCTTGGGACATTTTTCTGCCTTAAAGGTACTAAATAAGTGTAAGTGGTTGTAAAGGAAAAGTAATACATTTATTGAGACTGAAAACAACTTACATTTATGTCAGCTGAGTCTCTGCTTACAATCTTCACCTTACAGACTGACTTTGATCCTTCCTTTGGAGGGGGTAGGCGGGGGGATTCTATGGCTTCCTAATAATGGAAGGTTGAGATTGGAGGGGGACTGTCCACAAATCTGGACAAGGAAAGACCAGGGGAGTGGGACTAACTGGGAGCTATTTCAAAGAGCCGGAACAGGTGGGATGAGCTGAATGGCCTTCTGCTATCATACTATGACCTGTCAGTTATACTATCTATAGAGACAGTGTGAGAAATGTCGGTGTGTTGTTGAATAAGAAAACGATTGTTGTGGTCAGTCAACACCTTCATTATTGTTGCACCATGTGACTACCAGGGTGGTAGCTGAACATCGTGCAATATTACTGAGGCAGTGTAAGAAACCTCAGTGTTTAACACTGATACTTGTCAACTCTCGCATTTATTCTGGGACAGTGGGGGAACAGTGAGTTCTCCTCAGTCCCTTTCCCAGAATTTTTCTGTATTGTTCGCTTTCCTTCGCGCAAATGACCAACCTCGCTGAAGTTCACTAATGTTACTCATCACCTAACATTCAGATAAGTATATGGGCGGTGGGGATGATTGTCTTATACTGCCCGTCCCATTAGCCATATGGTGTACAAATGTTCCCCAGTGTTATCCTACATTTATATAGTGCCTTTCATGACCACCTGACGTCCCAAAGCACTTTACAGCCAATAGGATATGTGACTGGTGCTGGTGTAAAACACTGATCTTTCTTGCACTGTGACTGTGGGGCTAATGTACGAAACCCGGCAGCCAATTTGCACACAGCAAGCTCCCACAACCAGCACATGATAATGACTAGATAATTTGTTTTGTTATGTTGATTGAGAGATAAATATTGGCCAGGACACCAGGGATAATACCCTTGCTCTTCTTAGAAATAGCGCCATGGGATCTTTTACATCCACCTGAGAGAGCAGGTGGGGCTTCGGTTTAACGTCCCATCTGAAAGACGGCACCTCCGACAGTTCAGCACTCCCTCAGCACTGCACTGGAGTGTCAGCCTAGATTTTTGTGCTCAAGTCCCTGGAGTGGGACTTAAACCCAAAATCTCTTGACTCAGAGGTGAGGGTGCTACCCACTGAGCCACACTTCCATGAAAGCACATCAGAGCATGAATGCGACGCATTTAGGCTGGCACTCCCAATGCCGCACTGTCGGAGGTGTCGTCTATCAGATGAAACATTAAACTGAGTCCCTGTTTGCCCACTCAGGTTGACGTAAAAGATCCCATGGCACTATTTCGAAGAAGAGCAGGGGAGTTATCACCGGGATGCTGGCCAATATTTATCCCTCAATCAACAGAACAAAACAAATTATCTGGTCATTTTCACGTTGCTGTTTGTGGGACCTTGCTGTGTGCAAATGAACTGCGATTGATCCCGGTGTCCTGATCAATAGCTGTACCTCAACCAACATTACTAAAACAGATTATCTGGCCGTCATCTCATTGCTGTTTGTGGGAACTTGCTGTGTGCAAGTGAACTGCCGTGTTCCTACTTTACAACATTGCAACAGTGACTACACTTCAAGAAGTACTTCATTGGCTGTAAAGCGCTTTGGGACGTCCTGAGGTCATGAAAAGTGCAAATCTTTCTCTCATTTTCTTTGCAACGCCAAGTCAAGCAGCTGCATTTTTAATGCAGGTATTATTTATTTCCTCTGCGTTTTGCTTGTCTGTGCATGGTGCCCAATTAATGGCATGTGGCCAGCACAGCGTGGTAGGGTTGAGCGAGTTGGGGGTCTTTATTTATGCTTCGGAGAGCAGCTATCTGTTGGCATGAGTGCGGATGATGACTGCGAGCAAGCCTCGGAGCGGTGCTTAACACTCCCAATGGGCGACTGAGTAACTGTGCAGAACACAGATTGTTAGGAATGTGCAGTCAAGTCGTCTCCATTACTGGCACCACAAGCTGCATGCGGTAGCTGTCTGATCCGTATTGTAATGATAGGACTCGCACAGGAGAATTAGGGCGTCCATGGCCTGCAGGTCTCGGGGAGAGCTCAGCTGTCCAAAGGACAAAGCTGTTGCCCTCGTTCTTCAGTTGCAGTGCAAGTCATTATTTTTTTCTTTTTTTGTTTATTTCCACTTAGAGAGGTGAGGGATGTTACCCCGAGGCCAGGCAGAGCACGGGTCACCTGCACGGTATGGCTCCACCTGCCCCTCCACCGTAACCCTTCTTAAGCATCCCGCTGTGGACATGCCCATCTCCTGCTCCAGCCTGAACTCACTGTCTCCGTGCTGCGAACCGGCCAATTAGTGCCCAACCACCGGCTCTCCTTCTTTCGTATGGCAGCAGCAAAGCAAATCAAATGTCTATCATCATCATAGGCAGTGCCTCGGAATCGAGGAAGACTTGCTTCCACTCTTACAATGAGTCCTTAGGTGGCTGAACAGTCCAATACGAGAGCCACAGTCCCTGTCACAAGTGGGACAGATAGTCGTTGAGGGAAAGGGTGGGTGGGACTGGTTTGCCGCACGTTGTTTCCGCTGCCTGCACTTGTTTTCTGCATGCTCTTGGCGATGGGACTCGAGGTGCTCAGCGCCCTCCCGGATGCACTTCCTCCACTTAGGGCGGTCTTTGGCCAGGGACTCCCAGGTGTCACTGGGGATGTTGCACTTTATCAGGGAGGCTTTGAGGGTGTCCATGTAACATTTCCTCTGTCCACCTTTGGCTCGTTTGCCATGAAGGAGTTCCGAGTAGAGCGCTTGCTTTGGGCGTCTCATGTCTGGCATGCGGATAATGTGGCCTGCCCAGCCAAATGTCTATATATCTAAGTCAGATATCCAGGCCAAAGCTTCTGGTGTAAGCTGCCTGCAAATTTCCTCTGAGGGGCATGTTCGATGATGTGGTGGTGCAATATTTGTTGGTGTCGATAAAAGCATACCGGTGATAATTCTCGCAGTAGAATTCAGCTGCACATCAACGGATTTGACATGCAGACTTGATGGCCATGCCGGAGAGCAGTACTCCGCTGTGGAGTACACCGGGGCGAGTGCTGTCGTACGGAGGGTTTGAGCGTCTGCTCCCCATGTGGATCTGGCGAGTTTCTGGATCAAGTTGACCTTCCTCTTTAATTTCTTCCCCAGGTTCTGGAGATGTTGTCGATACGACAGGGTGCGATCGAGCATGACTCTTAAGTAGGAGGAGTTTTTGGCATGGTTTACCTCTGCGCTGCAAAAGGAGACTTTCAAAGCTTGGTTTGCTTGACGGGTGTTAAGGTAGAATGTAGAGGTGACGGTCTTTTGCAGGTTTGGCCGGAGTCGCCATCGGCAGAATTAGGCCTCTATCCTCGGTTTATCATCTCACCCAAAAGATGTCACCTGTTACAGTGCAGCACTCCACTGGAGTGTCAGTCTAGATTTTTGGGGCTCAATTCCCTGGGGTGGGACTTGAACCCACAACTTTCTGACTTAGAGGCGAGAGTGCTGCCCACTGAGCCACAGTTGACAATCTGTGTTTACTGTGACTCATGATTTCACAGTAACCTTTCGAGATAATCGCATTTTGAGCGAGAGATGCCTGCAAAGAGGACCGTTCAATTTGCTTGGTTTGCTCCTGTCACTAAGAGGCCAATTTAAAGATACATTCGGTGTCCTTTAAGATGACATTAGAAGCTGTGAGCTGTAAGAAGGCTGTGATCATCTGTACATCCCAACAACAGCCCTACTTGCAGCCTTTTCTCTGTCCACTAAGTTCACTTTGTCTCGAGCTAAAGACCCTGACAGGCAATAGAGAAACAGAACACTCCCCGCCTCCCCGATCCATGCCGTCTTCAATCTGTGTACTGGATAAAAATAAAACAGGGAAGGTGGCTCAACCATGGCTAACAAGGGAAATTAAGGATAGTGTTAAATCCAAGGAAGAGGCATATAAATTAGTCAGAAAAAGCAGCAAACCTGAGGACTGGGAGAAATTTAGAATTCAGCAGAGGAGGACAAAGGGTTTAATTAAGAGGGGGAAAATAGAGTACAAGAGGAAGCTTGCCGGGAAAATAAAAACTGACAGCAAAAGCTTCTATAGATATGTGAAGAGAAAATGATTAGTGAAGACAAACATAGGCCCCCTTGCAGTCAGATTCGGGTGAATTTTTAATGGGGAACAAAGAAATTGCAGACCAATTGAACAAATACTTTGGTCTGTCTTCACGAAGGAAGACACAAATAACCTTCCGGATGTACTAGGGGACCGAGGATCTAGTGAGAAGGAGGAACTGAAGGATATCCTTGTTAGGCGGGAAATTGTGTTAGGGAAATTGATGGAATTGAAGGCTGATAAATCCCCGGGGCCTGATAGTCTACATCCCAGCGTACTTAAGGAAGGGCCCTAGAAATAGTGGATGCATTGGTGATCATTTTCCAACAGTCTATCGACTCTGGATCAGTTCCTATGGACTGGAGGGTAGCTAATGTAACACCACTTTTTAAAAAAGGAGGGAGAGAGAAAATGGGTAATTATAGACCGGTTAGCCTGACATCAGTAGTGGGGAAAATGTTGGAATCAATCATTAAGGATGAAATAGCAGCACATTTGGAAAGCAGTGACAGGATTGGTCCAAGTCAGCATGGATTTATGAAAGGGAAATCATGTTTGACAAATCTTCTGGAATTTTTTGAGGATGTAACTAGTAGAGTGGACAAGGGAGAACCAGTGGATGTAGCGTATTTGGAATTTCAAAAGGCTTTTGACAAGGTCCCACACAAGAGATTGGTGTGCAAAATCAAAGTACATGGTATTGGGGATAATATACTGATGTGGTTAGAGAACTAGTTGGCAAACAGGAAGCAGAGAGTCGGGATAAACGGGTCCTTTTCAGAATGGCAGGCAGTGACTAGTGGAGTGCCACATGGCTCAGTGCTGGGACCCCAGCTCTTTACAATATACATTAATGATTTAGATGAAGGAATTGAGTGTAATATCTCCAAGTTTGCAGATTACACTAAGCTGGGTGGTGGTGTGAGCGGTGAGGAGGATGCAAAGAGGCTGCAGGGTGACTTGGACAGGTTAGGTGAGTGGGCAAATGCATGGCAGATGCAGTATAATGTGGATAAATGTGAGGTTATACACTTTGGGGTCAAAAACACAAAGGCAGAATATTATCTGAATGGAGGCAGATTAGGAATAGGGGAGGTGCAGCGAGACTCGGGTGTCATGGTTCATCAGTCATTGAAAGTTGGCATGCAGGTACAGCAGGCAGTGAAGAAGGCAAATGGTATGTTGGTCTTCAAAGCTAGGGGATTTCAGTATAGGAGCAGGGAAGTCTTACTGCAGTTGTACAGGGCCTTGGTGGGGCCTCACCTGGAATATTGTGTTCAGTTTTGGTCTCCAAATCTGAGGAAGGACATTCTTGCTATTGAGGGAGTACAGTGAAGGTTCACCAGACTGATTCCAGGGATGCCTGGACTGACATATGAGGAGAGACTGGATCAACTGGGCCTTTATACACTGGAGTTTAGAAGGATGAGAGGGAATCTCATAGAAACATATAAGATTCTGACGGGACTGGACAGGTTAGATGCAGGAAGAATGTTCCCGATGTTGGGGAAGTCCAGAACCAGGAGACACAGTCTAAGGATAAGGGGCTGGCCATTTAGGACTGAGATGAGGAGAAACCTCTTCACTCAGAGAGTTGTTAACCTGTGGAATTCCCTGCTGCAGAGAGTTGTTGATGCCAATTAATTGGATATATTCAAGAGGAAGTTAGATATGGCCCTTACGGCTAAAGGGATCAAGGGGTATGGAGAGAAAGCAGGAAAGGGGTACAGAAGGAATGATCAGCCATGATCTCATTGAATGGTGGTGTTGGCTCGAAGGGCCCAATGGCCTACTCCTGCACCTATTTTCTATATTTCTATGTTTCTATGTTTGGAACATAGGAACGGCAGGAGCCCATTCAGCTCCTCAAGTCTGCTCCGCCACTCAATTCAAAAAAGCAATACCTGGCAATTTTATAGCGTCTTTCACAACCTCAGCATGTCCCAAACCGCTTTACAGCCAATGAAGTACTTTTGAGTATAATCTCTGCTGTAACGATCATGGCTGGTCTGCACCTCAACGCCAGGGACAACAGTAGGGGTGTTATAATTGAGCCAGCATTCGTGAGCTAAGGTGGTCGTTGTTTTCCAGAAACAATGGATGTTGGCTAATAACAGGATCTGCCTTGGTTGTGGTGGCCCCTCCCACCTCACCTCTCCCAACTCCCCCCATCCCGTTTCTCTCCCCACCTCAACTCTTCCCACTCCTCCCCACTGCACCCCACCTGTCCCCAAGCCCCCGCACCCACCCCTCCCCACTCCTCCCACCTCACCCCTACCCGCTCCCTCCACTCCACCTCTCCCCACTCCTCCCCACCGCCCCTACCTCACCTCTCCCCAATCCCCCTATTCCCCCCCCTCCACTCTCCCCACCCCTCTTCACTCCCTCCACCCTACTGCTTCCCACTCCCCCTCCCATCCCCCTCCCCCCCGGCCGTCTTTAAAAAAGAAAGACAGTCTTGCATTTATATAGCGCCTTTCACGACTACTGAACGTCCCAAAGCGTTTTACAGTCAATGAAGTACTTTTGGAGCGTAGTCACTGTTGTAATGTGGGAAAGACAGCAGCCAATTTGCACACTGCAAGCTCCCACAAACAGCAATGTGATAATGACCAGATAATCTGCTTTAGTAATGCTGATTGAAGGATAAATATTGGACAGAACACCGGGAATAACTCCCCTGGTCTTCTTCGAAATAGTGCTATGGGATATTTTACGTCCACTTGAGGGAGCAGACAGGGCCTCAGTTTATCGTCTCATCTGAGTGACGGCACCTCCGACAGTGTGGCTCTCCCTCAGCACTGCACTGGGAGTGTCAGCCAAGATTTAGATGCTCAAGTTCGTGGAGTGGGACTTGAACCCACAACCTTCTGACTCAACGGCAAGTGTTATACCCACTTTTTAAAAATTACTTATTTCAACATTAAAAACATTTGCAACTTCGTGATCATTCCATTGTATCACACAAATCCATTCTGCCCCTATGCACGGCCGTTCCTCCAACACATATTCACATCAAAACCTGAAGTTTAATTTGTCTCCTGTAACATATATTAATCGATTGAACTTTAAAAATTGATCATAAAACACTAGCTTTAAATTCCTTTATGATTAAAAAATCCACAGCGCCTTATAATGATCCTTTAGTTTGTATTTAAAATACTCTTTTAGGTTTATGCTCCTCCCCTTAAAAAAACAGAGCATTCCTTCTTTGCACAACCACAAATCTAGCCAAACTGAACATTAAATTAATTGCCGCTCCGCTAAACTCGGGCAGACTCTCCTGCAATCCTTATCTCAAAATTGAGTCCCATGGGATTCCCATTCGCGTTTTTCGGTCCTCACCCAGCAAGAAAACCTCCCACAACTGTCGAACATAACATTTAAAATCCTTTAACTGCCGACATAACAGCAGCAAATGGGACAGAATCTCACCTCGAGTCCCACACACTCAGTGTGGCTTCCACCTCCACTCGCCCAATCTTACATAAGACCATCATGGTAAATATCTGCTTATGGGCCAATTTGAAATCCAGTTCAATTCACTCTGGACATTTAAAGTTCGCCCACACTCCCTTCCAAATCCTGTTGCAGTCCAGCTGTGGGTATATATTCTGCTATAACTCCTGATCAGCAGATGTCTTAAATCTCCATTCTCTAAATACCAAATATTACAGTTGTCAACTTGGACCAACTCCTCCCCTTTCTCCAGCAGAAAGCTTGGAAAAGCAGGATACATTTTACCTCCTTTGAAGATTTACACATTTATTTTTCCATCCAACTCTGGCAATTATATAGCGCCTTTCACAATCTCAGCATGTCCCAAAACGCCTCACAGCCAATGAAGTACTTTTGAGTGCAGTCACTGCTGTAAAGATCATGGCTGAACTGCACCTCAACGCCAGGAACAACAGTCGGGGTGTTACAATTGAGCCAGCATTTGTGAGCTAAGGTGGTCGTTGTTTCTCAGAAAACATTTGGACGTTGGCTAACAACAGGATCTGCCTTGGTTGTGGTAGCCCCTCCCACTCTGCCCCTCCCCAGTCCCCCCACCGCACTCCTCTCCCCACTCCCCCCACCCCACCTCTCCCCAGTCCCCCAACCCAGCTCCTCCCCACTTCCCCCACGTCACCTCTCCCCACTCCCCCACATCGTTCCTCCCCACTTCCCCCACCCCACCTCTCCCCACCTCTCCCCACTCCCCCATCCCACTCCTCCCCGCTACCCCCACCCCACCCTTCCCCAATCCCACCACATAGCTCCTCCCATCCCCCACCCCACCTCTCCCCACTCCCCTCACCCCACCTCTCCCCACTCTACCTCTCCCCATTGGCCCTACCCCACTCCTCCCACACCCCCCAACCCACCTCTCCCCACTCCCCCCACCCTACCCCTCCCCACTCCTCCCACCTCACCCCTCCCCACTCCCCTCAACCCCCAGGAATGTCCATAAAAAAGTCTTGCATTTATATTGCGTCTTTCATGACCACCAGACATCCCAAAGCGCTTTACAGCCAATGAAGTACATTTGGAAATCTAGTCACTGTTGTAATGTGGAAAGACGGCAGCCAATTTGCGCACAGCAAGCTCCCACAAACGGCGATGTGATAATGACCAGATAATCCGTTTTGTTATGTTGAGTGAGGAGTAAATATTGTCCAGGACACCGGGGATAACTGCCTTGCTCTTCTTCGGAATAGTGCCGTAGGATCTTTTACGTTCACCTGAGAGGGCAGACGGGGCCTCGGTTTAATGTCTCATCCCAGAGACGGCACCTCCGACAGTGCAGCACTCCCTCAGCACTGCATTGGGAGTGTCAGCCTTGATTTATGTGCTGGAATCTCTGGAGTGAGACTGGAACCCACAACCTGCTGACTCAGAGGCGAGAGTGTTACCCACTTTAAAAAATATATATGTATTGAACATTAAAAACATTTACAACTTCGTAATCATTCCATTGTATGACACAAATCCATTCCGTCCCTCTGCACAGCCATTCCTCCAACACAAATTAACATCAAAACCTGAAGTTTAATTTGTCTCCTGTAACATATATTAATCTATTGTACTTAAAAAATTGATCATGAAATACTGTCATTAAATTCCTTTCTGAATAAAATATCCACAGAGTCTTATAATGATCTTTTAGCTTATATTTAAAACACCCTTTTAGGTTTATTCTACTCCTCTTAAAAACAGAGCATTCCTTCTTTGCACAATCACAAATCTAGCCAAACTGAACATTAAATTAATTGCCGCTCCACTAGACTCGGGCAGACTCTCCTGCAATCCTTATCTCAAAATTGAGTCCCACGGGATTCCCATTCTCACTCTTCGGTCCACACCCAGCAAGAAAATCTCCCACAACTGTTGAAAATAAAATCCTTTAACTGCACCAGCAAATGGGACAGAGTCTCACCCCGCGTCGCACACACTGGGCAAGTAGCCACCCCCACTCGCCCAAGACCATCATGGTAAAAATCCAGTTATGAGCCAATTCGAAATCCTCAGTGCAAAAGCCTCACACAAGCCTCTCGGCTGGACTTTCCACCCACTCAAGTATATCCTCCAGTGTTAACAAGTACCATAGTTTAGAGGGCAGGAGAGCTGATACCACTGTCGCTCTTCCTTGCACTTTCAACCACCTTCTTTCCCATCTTCCCAAAATCTTTTTAATTTTCATTACCTTTGGTTCCCAATTTAATTGATCCACTGCTTCAGTGAGCTGGGACATTGAATAAATTTAAGACAGAAATAGACAGTTTCTTAAATAATAAGGGGATAAGGGGATAAGGGGATAAGGGGTTATGGGGAACGGGCGGGGAAGTGGAGCTGAGTCCATGATCAGATCAGCCATGATCTTATTGAATGACGGAGCAGGCTCGAGAGGCCAGATGGCCTACTCTTGTTCCTATTTTTTATGTTCTTATGTTCTTTAACCTCACTGACCTCTGTATCGGAAAATACTTGGACAACAAAAACACTTAATAAAATTTCTGCCGAAACCAAATGCTTCCAAAACCATCAATAAAAACTCATGAGAGACTCTATCAAATGCTTTCTCTTGATCTATCTTTAGCACATAAGCTTCTCTCGCACTTTCTTCCATGAGTTCTATCGCATCTCAGATTGAGACCACAGAGTCTGCGATGTCTCGGCCCACGACTCCATAGGACTGAGAGGGTGAAACTATCTGCGGCATCACCTCCTTCATACGATTTGCCATAACCTTTGCCAAGATCTTGTAAACCACATTTAATAATGTGATGGGCCTCCAATTCCTCAGATCCCTTCTACCCCCTTTATTTTTCTAAGCTAAGCTCTCCTCATAGATGGGGTCACTCTTGCCTCAATTTTAATCTCCTTAAAAACCTTTAAGAGCAATGGACTTCTAAATCTCTAAAAATTCTTTATAAAATTCTGCACTTCGTTCATCGGACCCTGGGCTTTTCCCCCTTCATTACACTTATTGTTACTTTTATTTCCGCTAATCCTACTTCTTTGTCACACAGGCTTCTCTCATCCTCCTTTAAACCCTCTTCAATAAAAGCACTAACCTTCTCCATCGCCAATTTGGAAATGTCTTTTGCATAATAACTCTTGATAAAAGCTACTAGCCACCTCCAAAATCTCCCCACTTTCATTAATTATCTTCTCCTCAACCTTCAAATCTTCAATTAATGATAACATTTGTCGCAACTTATCTTGCTCCAGAAAATATCGAGTGCATCTTTCTCCCTCCAATACATCTTTAGCCTATGCACGGAGAATGGCGCCTTGCATTTTTCAGCTTGTAATAATTCCCACTGTTCCTTTAAAACCACCCACTTAGTCTCTGTTCCCTTATCCCCTCCGTCAACTGCTTTACAGATATCTGTAAACCTTCTGTTTATATTCTCTTCTCAACGCTGGTTAGCTGTTGCTCTTTCTTTCCCATAACGTACCGAAAAAACATTTACCTCATATGTGAAATTGTCCCATTCTTTCTTTATTCTTTCTTTCAAGAATAAAGGTTCCTTCCGAGCATTCTTTATTATATTTAAAATCCCTTCTATATAAGCAATTTCTTTCAGGTATTGATTGTTTAAAATGCACGCCCCTGGACCGATCTTAACTCTGCTGTTCCTAATTCTAAGAACCAAAACTGAGTGGTCACTAAAAATATTTTTTTTATAATAAATTTCCATCACCTCAGAACTTTACCCTTCTGCATTAACACAAAATCTATTCGGCTATATTTTAAAACATCACCCAACCAACCTGGAGAGCTCCCTTTTTATGATGTTCCGATCCCTCCATAAGTCTCTCAAATTTTAATTTGCCATCATTTTTACAATCATCCCTCTGGAGTAATCATTCTTTATTGTGTTCCGAACACAAATGAGACTGCACACAGGGAGGTTAAGGTAACAGTGACCTCAGTCTTTATTAAGACACTCCAGAGTGAGGAACAGGCCTTAGGGGCCGGCTTATATACAGTGCTCCCACGTGATGCTGGGATCCCTTGGGACTTCAGGGGACCAGCCAAGATCCTCTGCTGTCCCGAGTAAAAAACTGTGTACTGCATGGGAGCTGGGCCAGCAACCCCGTTAAAATGCAAGAGCGGAACATGGGAGTGCATGCTTTACAGATACACAACATCACTCCCCCTCAAAGTCAAAGTGAAAACTATTTACAAGGTGAGGCGGTCGGGAGCCTTTCTTTCCCTGGTGGAGCCTGGCCTTGCTGGGCTGTTGGGCGTGATGGATTTGATTTCCTGGTTCAGGGTGGTGTCATTGATCCTTTGTGGTGTCTGCTGTGGGTTGTTCAGGGCAGTCTGTGAACCGCAGCCTCGTTTGGTCCAGGTGCTCTCTGCAAATTTGACCATTCTCTAGTTTGACTACAAACACCCTACTCCCTTCTTTAGCTATCACCGTGCCCTCGATCCACTTGGGACCATGTCCATAGTTTAGCACATACACAAGGTCATTCAGATCAATTTCCCGTGACACAGTAGCGCGACCATCGTTTACATTTTGTTGCTGCCGCCTGCTCTCTGCCTGATCATGCAGGTTGGGGTGAACCAGCGAGAGTCCGGTTTTAAGTGTCCTTTTCATGAGTAGCTCAGCCGGGGACACACCTGTGAGCGAGTGGGGTCTCGTGCGGTAGCTGAGCAGTACTCGGGACAGGCGGGTTTGGAGTGAGCCTTCTGTAACTTGTTTAAGGCTCTGTTTGATTGTTTGTACTGCCCGCTCTGCCTGCCCATTGGAGGCTGGTTTAAATGGGGCCGAGGTGACACATTTGATCCCATTGCAGGTCATGAATTCTTTAAATTCGGCACTGGTGAAACATGGCCCGTTATCACAGACCAGTTTGTCAGGCAGGTCATGGGTGGCAAACATGGCCCCTCAGGCTTTCAATGGTGGCGGTGGTGGTGCTTCCCGACATTATTTCACATTCAATCCATTTTGATAAAGCATCCACCACCACCAGGAATATTTTACAGAGAAACGGGCCCGCATAGTCGACATGGATCCTCGACCATGGTCTGGACGGCCAGGACCACAATCTTAGTAGTGCCTCTCTGGGCGCATTGCTAAACTGAGCACACACGCTGCATTGCCGTACACAGGACTCTAAGTCAGAGTCGATACCGGGCCACCACACGTGGGATCTGGCTATCGCTTTCATCATTACTATACCCGGGTGTGTGCTGTGGAGATCCGAGATGAACGTCTCCCTGCCCTTTTTGGGTAGCACTACGCGGTTACCCCACAACAGGCAGTCTGCCTGAATGGACAGCTCGTTCTTTCGCCGCTGGAATGGCTTGATTAGCTCTTGTATTTCAACGGGGTTGCTGGCCCAGCTCCCATGCAGTACACAGTTTTTTACTCGGGACAGCAGAGGATCTTGGCTGGTCCAAGTCCTAATCTGGCAGACCGTGACAGGTGATTTATCATTTTCAAACGCTTCCATGACCATCAACAAGTCTGCGGGCTGCGCCACCATCAACAAGTTTGCAGGCTGCGCCATTTCCACCCCTGTGGTGGGCAATGGTAGCCGACTGAGAGCATTCGCACAGTTCTTAGAGCCTGGCCTGTGACTGATGGTATAGTTATATGCTGATAGCGCGAGTACCCACCTTTGTATGCGGGCTGAGGCATCAGTATTTATCCCCTTGTTTTCAGCGAACAGGGATATAAGGGGCTTGTGATCGGTTTCCAGCTCAAATTTGAGGCCAAACAGGTACTGATGCATTTTCATTACCCTGAACACACACACTAATGCCTCTTTCTCAATCATGCTGTAGGCCCTTTCGGCTTTAGACAAGCTCCTGGAGGTATAGGCGACAGGTTGCAACTTCCTGCAACATTAATACACAACCGACTCTGTACGATGATGCATCACATGCTAGCACAAGTGTTTTACACGGGTTATACAATACAAGCAGCTTGTTGGAGCAGAAAATGTTTCTGGCTTTCTCAAAAGCAATTACTTGTTTTTTTTTCCCCATATCCAGTTCTCACCTTTATGCAATAACACATGTAGGGGCTCTAAGAGGGTGCTTCACCCGGGTAGGAGTTATCAAAATAGTTGAGGAATCCCAGGAACGACCACAGTGCCTTGACGTTCTGTGGCCTGGGCGCGTTCCTGATAGCCTCTGTCTTGGTGTCTGTGGGCCGAATGCCGTCCGCCGCGATCCTTCTCCCCAAAAAACTCCACTTCTGTTGCCATGAAGACGCATTTCGACCTTTTCAGCCACAGCCCTACGCGATCCAGTCGCTGGAGGACCTCCTCCAGGTTTTGTAGGTGCTCGACGGTGTCCTGACCCGTGACCAATATGTCGTCCTGAAAAACCACCGTGCATGGTACCGACTTGAGTAGGCTCTCCATGTTTCTCTGGAAGATCGCTGCAGCCGACTGAATTCCAAACGGGCATCTGTTGTAGATGAACAGTCCCTTGTGCGTGTCGATGCAGGTGAGGTCCTTCGAAGACTTCTCCAGCTCCTGCGTCATGTAGGCCAAAGTCAGGTTGAGCTTGGTGAATGTCTTGCCTCCTGCCAGCGTCGCAAATAGATCGTCTGCCTTAGGTAGAGGATATCGGTTCTGTAGCGAGAAACGATTAATAGTTACTTTATAATCGCCACAAATCCTGACGGTGCCATCACTTTTGAGTACTGGAACAATCGGGCTGGCCCACTCGCTGAATTCCACTGGGTAGATGATGCCCTCGCATTGCAGTCTGTCCAGCTCGATTTCCACTCTCTCCCTCATCATGTGAGGTACCACTCGCGCCTTGTGGTGAATGGGTCATGCCTCTGGGACCAAATGGATTCGCACCTTCGCCCCGGAAAAGTTTCCAATGCCTGGCTCAAAAAGGGAAGGAAATTTGTTTAGAACCTGGGTACATGAGGCCTCATCGACATGTGATAGCGCTCGGATGTCATCCCAGTTCCAGTGGATTTTGCCCAGCCAGCTCCTTCCAAGCAGTGTGGGGCCATCGCCCGGGACAATCCAGAGTGGCAGTTCGTGCACCGTGCCCTCGTAGGTGACCTTGACCATGGCGCTGCCCAGGTCAGTGATGAGCTCTTTGGTGTACGTTCTCAGTTTCGTGTGGATGGGGCTCAGGGCTGGTCTGAGTGCCTTGTTGCACCACAGTCTCTCAAACATCTTTTTACTCATGATGGATTGTCTAGCGCCAGTGTCCAGTTCCATGGCTACGGGTAAGCCATTCAATTTTACATTTAGCATTATAAGTGGACATTTTGTCTAAAATGTGTGCACCCTGTGTACTTCAGCATCTGCCTCCTCTCTCTGAGGCTCGAAATTGCTTTGATCCACCATGGACCGATCTTCCTCTGCCACGTGGTGGTTAGCAGGTTTTGCAGAGCTTGCAGTTCATCTGCCAACAAGGTGTGAATTGCCTTGCATTCATCCTTTGTTGCGGACTCTGAGTCATCTGGGTCACCTGAGGCCTGCTGGCAGTTGCAGACCCATGGTTTCTGCCCTGTAAATTTCTGCTCGCAAACACAGTTCCAGTTAATTTATGAACATTGCTAGCACTTGTGTGCTGAGAGGTTTGTTTGGTGTTATCATTGGTGGACATAAACGCCTGTGCTATCGCAATGGCCTTACTGAGGGTCGATGTCTCTACAGTCAAAAGTTTTCGTAGGATGGTCTCTTGGCCAATGCCCAGTACAAAAAAGTCTTTGAGCATCTGCTCCAGGTAGCCATCAAACTCACATTGTCCTGCAAGTCGCCTTAGCTCGGCGACGTAGCTCGCCACTTCCTGACCTTCAGATCGCTGGCACGTGTAGAACCGATACCTTGCCATCAGCACGCTCTCCCTCGGGTTAAGATGCTCCCGAACCAGTGTACGCAGCTCGTCATCTGACTTATCTGTGGGTTTCACTGGAGCCAGAAGATTCTTCATGAGGCTGTAGGTCGGTGCCCCGCAGACTGTGAGGAGGACCGCTCTCCTTTTTGCAGTGCTTCCTTCTCTGTCCAGCTCGTTGGCTACAAAGTACTGGTCTAGTCGTTCGACATAGGCTTCCCAGTCCTCACCCTCCGAGAACTTCTCCAGGATGCCCACAGTTTGCTGCATCTTTGCGTTGGATTCGTATTCTCGTCGTCAGTTATTGTGTTCCTAACACAGATGAGACTGCACACAGGGAGGTTAAAGTAACAGTGATGTCAGTCTTTATTAAGACACTCCAGAGTGAGGAACAGGCCTTAGGGTCCGGCTTATATACAGTGCTCCCAAGGGATGCTGGGATCCCTTGGGACTTCAGGGGATGCGCTCCCTGGTGGCGGAACATGGGAGTGCATGCTTCACAGATACACAACATTCTTAAAGTGCTGAAATGTCCATCCGAGATAAAAATACATTAAAATCCCCCATTATACAAGGGTATTCTGCCTCTGCCACTTCTGTGAATAACCACCAAAAACGTTTGCCACGCTTGTAATGGTTGTTCGGCGCATAGATATTAAAGAGATCACAATTCAATTCATCCATTTTTACTTTTAGCCATTAAAATCTCCCCTTAGTGTCCTTGTCCAGCAGAGCAACATTCTCATTTATGGATGAACTCACTAAAACAGCTACCCCTCTACGGTTATAGTTTACGTAATTTGCAAACACTTCTTCCATCCAAACCTTCTGAATGCTTTCTTGGATATCCTCATCTCAAAAGGTTTCTTGCAGACACAACAGCCTTTAAAACTTTGCCACAACTGCCGCAATTTCTTCTCCCCCCACCCTCCCCCCGCCCCCCTCTGTCAGTCCATTCACATTGATCAAGACCACTGTAATCATTGCTCCTTATAAAGGAAGTGTGCCTGATAATTCCCCCTTCATTTAATCTCCGGCCCTTCCCTCCTCTCATGCTCCTTCCCAACCTTTTGGGCAGCTGTTGATCTCTTCTGCCGCCTCCGGCTCTTTTTCGCCTCCTGTTTGAACCTTCCCTGTCGTTTCAGCTCCTCTTCCTTACATTCTGTTTCGGCTGAGGAGCTGCCCCTTCTCCCTCCTACTGCCCCTCACTAACCTTTCTCTTTCCCCACCCCCACTTCCATGTTGTAGGGTGTTTACTCTACTCTGATTCTCAGACCTCAGAACTTATAGTGGGAAAGGACAACCCGTGGCACAAAATTTTATGCTTAACCCAGTGTCAGTTTTATTATGCAACAAAAAACAACTAAAACTACAGGACTAGACTGCTGAGAGAAATTGACTTTAGACATACAATCACCATTCCTGGCTGTAGCTATTGTAGGTTTGTGGTCATTGGTTCCGTGACCAGTTGGTTCTCCTTCTGTCCATTCTCTGTAGTATCTGTTCCTTTCGTGTCCTCCCCTGCCTGCTGTTTCTTCCTGTGTTCTTCCTCCTGCTTCTGCTTCACCTGCTTGTGTGTCTGTGTCCGTATATTTATATCCAGGTTTTGAATGTTTCCCGCTGGGACAAAATTCGATTATTGATCAATTTAACTGGTTGGTGATGAGGTTGAATGGCTACTAATTTGCACGCGGAATCGACAATGCAAAATAAATTTTCTTATGCTGAATGCTTTTTGCCCAAAAATTTGCACTTTGTCGGGGTCCTTTGTTGTCCGGTCTTATTACAGACTCTATGTCTCCAGTGGCTGTTTTCCCCACCCTGGTCAATCAAGTTCAGGGCCTCACGTAACAACTCCATTGTTGTTATGCGTGAAGTCAGTTTTGGTTCCTGACCAGTTGGTAATTGTCCAGTTTAATTCCAAAGCTTGTATCAATCAATTTTTAGTTCATGGTCTGCATTTTTCTGAAGATTAGTAACCTTACAATGTCTCAATCCCACTCCGACTCCTCCCTCTCGAGCTCTTCTGTAATCTCCCGTCCCTGCTTCCCGTCAGACACATAATCTCCCTTAGAGTGTCTTCCTGCTATCATGATTTCTCCAACAGTACTGTTCTCTTCAGCCTCACTTCCACCGCTGAGCCTTGCTCCCTGTTTCTGCACTCTCTGGGGCAATGGCACATCTCCACCCATTTTGCTCCCTTTTGCCGTCTTTGAAACATAGAAACATGTCTCCTTCTTTAAGAAAGAATATACTTGCATTGGAGGCATTTCAAAGAAGGTTCACTAGGTTGATTCTTGAGGTGAAGGGGTTGTCTTATGAAGAAAGGTTGGGCCTATACTCATTGGTGTTTAGAAGAATTAGAGATGATCTTATTGAGACATATAGGATTCTGAGGGGGCTTGACAGAATAGATGCAGAGAGTATGTTTCCCCTGATGGGGGAATGTAGAACTAGGGGGCATAGTTTCAGAATAAGGGGTCGCCCATTTAAAACTGAGATGAGGAGGAATATCTTCTCTCAAAAGGTCATGAGTCTGTGGAATTATCTGCCCCAGAGAGCTGTGGAGGTTGGATCATTGAATATATTTGAGGTGGAGATAGACGTATTTTTGAACAGATAAGGGAGTCAAGGAATATGGGGAGCGGGCAGGAAAGTGGATTTGAGCCCAAGCCCAGATCAGCCATGACCTTTCTGAATGGCGGAGCAGGCTCGAGGGGTCAAATGACCTACTCCTGCTCCTAATTCTTATGTTCTTAATACTTTGTAGCTGCCTTCACAAAAGAGGGGGATGATGCCAATGTTGAAGTTAAGGAGAAAGGGTGAAATATTGGATGGGATAAATGTAGTCAGAGAGGAAGTATTAAGGGGTGTAGCATCTTTGAAAGTCGATAAATCGGCAGGACCGGATGAAATATATCCTCGGTTTTTAAAAGAAGCAAAGGATGAAATTGCGGAGGCTCTGACCATCATTTTCCAATCCTCCCTGGCCACAGGAGTTGTGTCAGAGGATTGGAAAACTGCTAACGTTGGACCATTGCTTAACAAGGTAGGAAGGAATAAACCGAGTAATTACAGGCCAGTTAGTTTAACCTCAGTGGTGGGAAAATTATTGGAATCAATTCTGAGTGACAGGATAATTCTTCACTTAGAAATTAATCACACAGATTAATCAAGGTCAATCAGCATGGATTTGTTAAGGGAACTTGATTTAATTTTTTGAGGAGGTAACAAGGAGGGTCAATGAGAGCAGTGCATTTGATGTAGTTACATGGATTTTAGCAAGGCTTTGGACAAGGTCCCACATGGCAGGCTGATCAAAAAAGTAAAAGCCCATGGGATCGAAGGAAGAGTGACAAATTGGATCCTAAATTGGCTCAGTGACAGGAAGCAAAGAGTAATGGTTGAAGGGAGTTTTTGCGACTGGAAGGCTGTTTCCAGTGAGGGTCCACAGGGCTCAGTATTCAATCCCTTACTTTTTGTAGTATATATTAATGATAAATGTTGCGGGCATGATAAAGAAATTTGCAGATGATACAGAAATTGGCCGTGGTTGACAGTGAGGAGGAAAGCTGTAGACTGCAGGAAGATATCGATGGACTGGGCAGTTGGGCAGAAAAGTGGTAAATGGAAATCAATCTGGAAAAGTGTGAGGCAATATACTTCGGGAGGGGCAACAAGGCAAGGGAATACACAATAAATGGGAGGGTACTGAGAGCTGTGGAGGAATAGAGGGACCTTGGAGTGTATGTCTACAGATCCTTAAAGGTAGCAGGACAGGTCGATAAGGTAGTTCATAAGGCATGCGGAATGCTTTCCTATATTAGCCAAGGCTTAGAATATAAGAGCAGGGAGGTTATGCTGGAATTGAATACAATACAAGTTAGGCCACAGCTAGAGGAGTGCGTGCAGTTCTGGTCACCACATTACAGGAAAGATGTGATTGCACGAGAGAGCGTGCAGAGTGGATTTACAAAGGTGTTGCCAGGTCTGGAAAACTTTATCTATGAGGAAAGTTTAGAGAGGCTGGGGTTGGTTTCTTTGGAACAAAGGAGGCTGAGGGGAGATTTAATTTAGGTGTATAATATTATGAAGGGCTGAGATAGAGTGGATAGGAAGGATATGTTTCCCTTAGCAGAGGGGTCAATAACCAGGGGACATGGATTTAAAGTAGTTGGTAGAAGGATTAGAGGGGTGATGAGGAAAATAAATTTTACCCAGAGGTTAGTGGGGTCTGGAACTCACTGCCTGAAAGGGCGGTAGAGGCAGAAACCCTCACCACATTTAAAAAGTACTTGGATGTGCATGTAAAGAGCCATGACCTACAGGGCTATGGACCCAGTGCTAGAAAGTGGGATTAGGCTGGATAGCTCTTTTTCGACCGACACGGACACATTGGGCCAAATTACTTCCTTCTGTGTCGTAATTTTCTATCATTCTATGTACGTCTCCCCGCCTTGCTTTGGAGTACTTACACTTACCCCACACCCCGCTCCTGCCTCCGCTCCCGCCACGGACTCACGAATCTTTAGGGAGAGCCGAACAGTATTATGGCTCGACTCTGCCCTTGACCAGTGTTGCCCCCCCGCTGCCTTTGTCCTTTTCCACTGTACTTGGTGTGTTTTCCACTATCTCCATCCTGTACTTTGCTCCGGAATTCTCTGCCTTTTCTCGCGCTCTTTTCTCATTCCGTTTGGCGGCTGTGTCCTCTGCCTGCTCCGCTCCTCCGGCCTCTCCACTCACACCTCCTGCTCCTTCTCCCATCTCCTCGTCACTCAAGGGGCTTCCTTCTGCCTCACACTCACAGCGGGCGGGGCCTTTGCGACACACCCACAGCTCTCCGCCCTGCAGCTCCAAGCGATGTGTCCAGACTCGCTGCAGTTATAACAGTACAGGTCTGGACGGCTCCTTACAAGATGGTCGTGTCCAAGACAATAATATCAAACCTTCACCTGGTTATCATGCAGTACCCGGAAGTACTGCACTCCTTCCATTGTCTCGAATTTCATGCTGTAGGGCAATGACTTCACCCCCTCTGGGAACCGCACCGTTATATAACGGGTTCCATCTGCTACCCGCGTTCCAGGATAGTATCTCCTCTTTATTGTCAAGCAAAGTTTAATGTCCCATAACTCCAACTGTTTTATTTGCACATCGTCCACGATATAAACCGGCAGGTTTAAGAATGAGACCACCAGCTCTTCAGAATACAGCAAAGGTACATCCAAGAACTTATCACCAACCAACCTTCAAGCTCAGTAAAAATCTTTCCACCTCCTCTCTGCCACTGACCGTCACCTCGAACCCAACACTCGGCTTTGGTCGGCAGGCAAAGCAACTTTCCCTCACAGATGTCCTCATGTACCGCCTGGGTAATATCCCAAGCTCGCATCTTATTATCCTCGCACTGAACCACCACCGCGTTTTCTTTTCCAAACCGCCTGGGGTCCCGGCCCAAATCTTTGGGCCTTTTATTCTCCCTTCCCCCAACATTTTCTCCCCTGATTAAATTCATCCTGGGAGCATTGTCCTCTGAGCGATGACAATGAGCAACGGCACTCCAGGCCCCTCAGCAGCCACCAGGCTGCTGTTTATGGGGCACAAATGCCCTAAAACCTGAAAAAAAACAACCCACTACCAACTTTTTAGGAACTCGCTCCAGCTCCCTGCAGTAATCAGCAGTACCTGCTCATTCCTGGCCCCTCCCACCTAGAGAGTGCTACCCACTGAGCCACAGCTGACGCTGTCAAGCATCCTGGTGATGTTCATTGGCAAGTGTCATGGGCGAATGACGCCCACGTGTCCCAAGGTACTGGAGGCTGACCAGGGTCTTTGGGACCACACCTCAGGAAGGAGTCAGTGCAGGAGTGGGTGAGCATGGAAGAAAATGGAAAACCACTTCTCCATTAGAGGCAACATGGCCTCGAGCGTAACTATTGTCGTCAAGGGCACCGTCAATGGCAGTCCCCGAGATACGAAGGGGAATAGCACACCCCTCGCAGGACGACATTGATCGGCCGAGTTTGGCCATGAACTCTTTCTCTCATACCTCTGATTGTTACCATTAGTTCCCAACCAGCGTCTCTCTGAGCACGGGCATGGACTCAGAAGTGGGCCCCTGGAGGGAGCTGTCAGCATGATCAAAGGTTAGACCCTTTCAAACACGTCCCGGCCTCACTTATTTTGATAGGATGCTGTGATGCAGTTACAGAGGTTTCAGTGCAGCAGCTATCAAGTTTTTATTAAAAGGTTCGATGTACATGCTTGTGATTCATCAGGAGCAAAGGCGCTCACATCTCCGGCTCACCTGTCTCCCCTCTGCCATTGAGTTTCCGTGATTTTAGCAGTGCGAGCGATGCCGACTGGGGATCATAACCCTTCCCCACAAATCAGCCTTGTAAAGAAAAAAACTTTTATTTTTACTTATATCCCATACCTTCAGCATAAAACACAAAGACCATATCGCTTTTACCCAAACAATACATCAATTTTGATATTCAATGGATCGGACCAGATGAGAAAGGATTGGATATAACTCGTCTCATTTGTGAGAGAGCACCAGCTGTACATTACTAGGAAGGAATCGGGATATGGGGGAAAAATGTGCATCTGCACTCATCAAGAGTTGCAGGAGAGTGAACTTGATTGCATTCCATAATACATAACCTTGGCCAGCTTCGAACTAGAAGTATCCTCAGAAGATTAAAGGATTTCAATTAAGTTTAAGATCTTGTCCACCTTAGCTTGTCACAGGGATTGATATTCCGCAGAACTTGTAAGATTCTCTTTTATCTTAGACTATTTGCTCTCAGGAATACCGACTTGCTGAAATATTAAGGCTTTTTGTCTCTGACAATATATCCATTCTTCGGGCATTTCCATTCATTTCTTTTGCAAGCCGGTTGGCAAACTCAGAACTTTCATAGCAAGGGCATAGCTGGGCTTATGTGCTTTATGCAACACCGACACACAGCTACCACCATGGAATCTTAACATAAGAAATAGTCGCTGGAGTAGTCTGCTGCGCCATTCAATAAGATCATGGCTGATCTTCTACCTCAACTCCACCTTCCCGTCCTAGCCCCATGGTATACAAAAAATCTATCGATCTCTGTCTTGAATATACACGACTGAGCATCCACAGCTCTCTAGGGTAGATAATTCCAAAGATTCACAACCCTTCGAGTGAAGAAATTTCCCCTCATCTCAGTCCTAAATGGCCGACTCCTTGTCCTGAGACTGTGACCCTTAGTTCTAGATTACCCAGCCCGGAGAAACCAACCTCCCTGTATCTACCCTATCAAGTACCTTAAGAATTTTATATGATTCAATGAAATCACCTCTCATTCTTCTAAACTCGAGGGAATGTAGGCTTAGCCTACTCAATCTCTCCTCATAGGGCAATCTTTTCATCCCAGGAATCAGTCTGGTGAATCTTTGTTGCACTCCTCTATGGCAAGTATATCCTTCCCTTAGGTAAGGAGACCAAAACTGTACACAATACTCCAGGTGCGGTCTCACCAGGGCCCTATATAATTGCAGTAAGATGTCTTTACTCCAATCTTTTTGTAATAAAGGCTGGCATAGCATTTACGCTCCTAATTGCTTGCCGTACCTGCATGTTCCTGGGATGTGGGCGTCGCTGAAAAGGCCGGCATTTATTGCCCATCCCTAATTGCCCTTGAGAAGGTGGTGGTGAGCCACCTTTTTGAACTGCTGCAGTCCGTGTGGTGAAGGTGCTCCCACAGTGCTGGGTAGGGAGGGAGTTGCAGGATTTTGACCCAGCGACGATGAAGGAACACCAATATATTTCCAAGTCAGGATGAAGTGTGTGACTTGGAGGGGAGCTTGCAGGCGATGGTGTTCCCATGTACCAGCTGCCCTTGTCCTTCTAGGTGCTGGAGGTCATGGGTTTGGGAGGTGCTGCCGAAGAAGCCTTAGCTTACAGATGGTACACATTGTAGCCATGGTGCGCCGGTGGTGGAGGGAGTGAATGTTTAAGGTGGTGGATGGGGTGCCAATAAAGCGGGCTGCTTTGTCCTGGATGGTGTCGAGCTTCTTGAGTGTTGTTGGAGCTGCACTCATCCAGGCAAGTGGAGAGTATTCCATCACACTCCTGACTCGTGCCTTATAGTTGGTGGAAAGGCTTTGGGGAGTCAGGAGGTGAGACATTTTCGCACTTACCTTAGGAGTCCATTACTCGCCTCTCCGCTGTCGGGATGGTTGGACTGCCTGATTTCCCAGGCGGTCACTGCGGGGCCCGCTGCCCGACAGAAGGGTCGGGCAAGAGTCGAAACTCATACCGGTGTCACAACCGGGGGCATTGCACACCAGGCGCAGTTCTTCCGGGTGGTGCTGCTCCGTGCTGCCGCTAAACCCGACCCGAAGATCGCTGCGGGGTGCTGGAGGCTGATCGGCTGCCCAGAACACCTCAGCGCCGCCATTGCCGCCGCTCAGTGTGACAAGCAGAGCAGAGAGGGGCCACAAATCCAACCCCTTAGCTATATTTATAAAGGCAAAAATCCCATATGCTCTTTTTAAAACCTCATCGACTTGTCCTGCAACCTTCAATTTGCAGCCGATCACAAGCCAGGTGGAAGAACTACAGTCGTTTCACCCAGTGGATTCAATCACGATAACGTTACATGCATTATAAACTTTTTCAGTTGAATAGCTGAGCATAGCGGTGGCCAGCCAATCCTGAGAATCCTTAGACTGTTTTACAACACTGATTGAGAAGTGACAGAACTAAAGGTGCGTATAAATAAAATAGATGGGCACTCAGATTCTCAACAAGCTCAGGTGGGAAGTCTCCTCAGGACTCCTCCTCAGGACTGAAGAACGTTAATTCCGGGAAACCTCAAGTTGATGTCAGCCTTGGCTCAGTGGGTAGCACTCTCACATCTGAATCAAACGCTCCACAGACCTCAATACACAGTTGAGTGCCACTCCAGGGACTTGAGCATAAAATCTCTGGTGACACTCCAGTGCAGTGCTGAGGGAGTGCTGCACTGTCAGAGGTGCCGTCTTTCGGATAAGAGGATAAACCGACGCCCCGGCTGCTCTCTCAGGTGAACATAAAATATCTCGTGGTGCTATTTTGAAAAAGAGCAGGGGACTTCTCCGAGCCAATATTCATCCCTCAATAAACATCGCTAAAACAGATTATCTGGCCATTTATCTCACTGCTGTTTGTGGGTGCTTGCTGCACAGAAATCAGAAGCAGCATTTCCCGACGAAACAACAGTGACCAAAAGTACTTTATTGGTAGTAAAGCACTTTGGCGTGCCCTGAGGTCATGAAAGGCGCTATAGAAATGCAAGTTCTTTCTTTAAATATCACAAGAAGTGAGAGGCGGTGAAGGAGGCAGCAGCAACAAAAGACAAAGGAAAGTGGAAAACAAGGAATGAGTCCAAATAAACGGATTCGATTGCATTCCTTTTGTCTGCGCACTTGAATAATTTTGATTAAATTTGTCAAGCATGACCTGGAACCAAAGTGGTAATCACTAAAAAATGTTACTGTAGATTTACCTTTAGTTCTGCAGCCAGTCTAATTAGAGTGGGTGCAGGCAGCTGAACGATGATATCTGCATGAAATGAGAGAGTGGTACAGTTTGCTGATGAGGATATAAATCTGGAGGTTATAGTGGATAAATCTATGCAACTTGTTATTATAGTAATCAGTTGCAATTAAAGAAAAGAGATAATTGAAGTACGGTTGAATTAGCAGAGGGACAGTGTAGAAGCTGAAAGAGTTTGGGTTGCTGAAGCACAGTATTGTGGATTTACTCCATTGGAACTGTATTGTCCATTCTTGTTCACCTGAGCCGAAGAAAGATGTTCATTGTTCCCAGACCAGCCATGATCTAATTGAATGGCAGAACAGACTGGAGGGGCTGAATGGCCTCCTCCTGTTCCTACTGTTCCTAAACATTAGGGTAGTTCGAGGTATCAGAAAATTAAGTTGTGGGGAGAAAATAAAGGTTGCGGAAATTGTATTTTTTTTTGGAAAAAAGGGGACTTGATTGTTTTCAAGGGAGGGGGCAGAGATTAACAACGTCGGTCCAGGAAAATGGTGCGTAAAGATGAAGGGTTCAAATGCCCAGGGGTCACGAGTTACCAATTAGGTGAAAGCTGGATGTCAGGTAATCAATGGAGCAAATAAAGACAGAAAATGCTGGAAATACTCAGCAGGTTAGGCAACTTCTGTGGAGCGGGAAACAGAGTTAATGGCTGGAATATTAATCGGGAGGCGTGTTGGGAGAGAGCGGGGGGAGGTCTCAAACATAGAATATAGTAAATAGGAGCAGTAGTAGGCCATTCAGCACTTTGATTCTGCACCGCCATTCAATACGATCATGGCTGATCCTCCATCTCAACACCATGTTTCCGCTTTTTCCCCATACCCATTGATGCCTTTAGTTTCTAGAAATCTATCTATCTCCCTCTTAAATATATTCAGTGACTTGGCCCCCACAGGTTCACCACCCTCTGAGTGAAACATTTCTTCTCATCTCGGTTCTAAATTTCCTACCCCGTATCCTGAGATTGTGACCATTTATTCTAGACTACCCAGCCAGGGGAAACATCCTCCCCGCATCCAGTCTATCCAACCCAGTCAGAATTTTATATGTTTCAATGAGATCCCCTCTCATTCTTCTAAACTCTAGTGAATACAGGCCTAGTCAACCCAATCTCTCCTCATACGACAGTCCTGCCATCCCAGGAATCAGTCTGGTGACCCTTTGCTGCACTCCCTCTATGGCAAGTATATCATTTCTTAGGTAAGGAGACCAAAACTGCACACAATACTTCTGGTCTCTGTAAATCAGTGCTGTGAAATAGAACTGTTCCCTCTTTAGAGCCTGTGTCAGCATTAATTTCCCAACTCAGTCATCCTCATGTCCCGCTGCAAAGATTACTAATATGGTCCCAATTAGTGTCAGATGATAACTCCCCTGCCGTCGTACTCTAGATACCGGGAGAGGAAAGATGCAGCCCCGTCACTTTCTTCAGTAAAAGATTTGTGAAGATGAGCAGCCATGACTCCACTCTAAAATGTATAGGGCATATTCCCATACGCAGTGCATTCTGGGTACGGACGTCCGCCACAGAAGCCCAAAATTACAAAACGGATCCTTTTAAGATCGGCTCAGGGAGAACCGCTTTTGCGAATTATTAATTTGAATGAAGTATTACTATGGTTTTTCCTTGGCTACAGTTCGGGTCTGTCTCTGACCCATGAGGAGTGAAAATGGATAGACGAATGTGCTGCTCAAGCTTTGGCTCGCGTTCTACTTCTGTCCCATCCAGTGGGGCGGATAGAATGACTTCGCGGGCCTGATATGCCCACCACTGCTGTAAGGGCTCTGAACCCTCCCATGCAAGGATGGGCTCGAAAATCAAGGCAATTTATTTTCTTATACTTCCTGGTTTTTTTGAAAAAAGTGTTTGCAAAGAAAATCGCAAATATGGATAATTGCCTGTCAGTCTGCCGCGAAAATAATACTGGGACTTTGAAAAGTAAATGGCGTTTATCTTGTGACGAAAAAAGGAGAGAGATGACCAAATAAAAACAATGGAACTGGTCAGGAATATTGAAGTAACTGCAAGAAGCATTTACATTGGATAGGAGGGAGAAGGCCAGGAGGAAAGGTGATCCCACATGACATTGATTACTGAGTGGAATCGAGATAACAGGTGGGTGATAGACAAGAACCAGGTAACATTAACAAGGGTAAACTAGGGGCTAAAAGATGGGAACATCTACAGTAAGCTGTATAGACGGGAATGCTGAATGCATTAGGAGTCAGCAATTCCAAAACACGAGGCTACTGTAGCACTCGGGAACTACAGTGTTGTGGGAATATTATAAACATGGCTGACTGCAGAGGATGGTGCACAGGGACAGGAGGAGCCTGTTCCACCATTCAGTTAGATCATGGCTGATCTGCACCTCAACTGCATTCCCGCTTTTGCTCCATATCCCATGATGCCCTTAACCAACAAAAATCTACCCATCTCGGAAGCAGTCGGGAAACCCGTGTGAGCGGGTTTCCCCCAAGCCCTGCCAAATTTAACAGCAGGGCCTGATTTGCATTCAAAGCCTCTGGAGAGGCTGGCTGGAACGCAGGCAGGTAGACCTGCAGCACCAGGCCGCAGAGAGGAGGGAGGGTGGGAAGGATCGGGTGGTGGCCCAGGAGTGGTGGGGCGGGGGGGGGGGGGTGAGGAAGAACATCGGGGGCTTGGGCGGGGATCGGAGACCTCGTGGAGGAGTGTCCAGTCACGGGGTGAGAGGATGGGGGTGTGAGTGAGGCAGTGACACTGGATCCAGGAGGTAAGTGTAAAGGCACTGACCTCCTGGATTTAGCAGCCCCCGCCTTACTTTAGCTGTCGGGTTTCACGAGGCCTGCAAAAACCCGACCACCCACTGTTAAATTTAAAATGCAGGTTAAATCTGAGGCATGCCAGCCTCATTATAATATTTAAATGGGCGGTCCGCTTCCTGAGAGCAGATTGGCCGCCCCCCCCCCCATCCCGCCTCCTTTAAAATCAGAAGTGGGCGGGTTGGAAGCGGGTTCTGGTCGGGCTTCAGATTGTTAAAACTTTAACTTCGCACCCGAGCCAGCCTTCCCGGTTTGTTGGAGGGTTTGTAATGTATTTGCTTCATGGGATCTTTGCTTAAGAATTCATAGCAACACATTGCTAACAAGAACTAGTTGGTTTATTAACAAAGGTTTAACAATCACACTACCAGTTCATCCACTAGGCTCACAACTGCATACCTCATTGCGGATGACCCAGACCCAACTGACTGGGGTTTTATTGAGTCTTGTGAACATCACGTGACTGGCTAATCCACTCACAATGCAACAGCTCTACAACTATTTTGGTTAAAAGATAAGGCCGAGTGCCCACTTATTAAAGGGACACCAGAACACACAAATTAACAATAAAGCTTTGTGAACCTTAAATGGTCAAGTTAAAATTTGGTTGCCGGGGGTGATGATGCACTCCAGTCCCTCCAGCGCTCACCTCTCGCGGAAGGCCGCGAGCGTATCGGTAGACACTGCGTATCTGCCCTACAATTATTTTGTTGTGAACAAAATAAAACCTTAAATCAAAATGCCCCCTGATTAAAGGGGGGGGACACACCAAACATTTTCAAACAAGTGCCCCCTTGTTTTTTTGGGGGTATTGTTTTATTTTTTTTTGAGGGCATTAAAAACATAAATTATACAAGTGTCTCCTGGCTAAAAGGTCGGGGGGGGTGGGGTGGGGGGGGCACTAAAACCGGCAAATTAAACAAATTACATTTAGATATAAAAAATCAAGTTAAAATTTGGTTGCCGGGGGTGGCTGCGAGTGTATCGGCAGACAGTGCGTAACAGCCCTACAACTCTTTTGGGGGGAGACAAATTAACATTAGATCGAGTGCCCCCCGACCTGGGGGACACTCCAGAAACTTATAACTGCCCTTTTTTTTCCTGTTTTTTTTTACTTTTTTTTTTGTTTTTTTTTTTGTGATTTTTTTTTTTGGGCATTAAAATCATAAATTTTACAAGTGCCCCCTATAAAAGGGGAGGGGGGCACTAAAAACCCCGGCAATTAAAACAAATGAAACTTTAAAACATAAAATCAAATTAAAATTTGGTTGCCGGGGGTGACGACGCACTCCAGTCCCTCCGGCGCCCCCACCTCTCGCAGAAGGCCGCGAGTGTATCGGCAGACACTGCGTAACAGCCCTACAAACCTGTGAGCATACTCACAGGTGCAGAAGTTAAGAGTTAAAATTGATGACCATGCAACAGAACTATGCCTGAGCTACTGAGTATTTCTAGCATTTTCTGTTTCTATTTCAGATTTTCAGCATCCGCAGTATTTTGCTTTTGTGTGAGCAAATGGAACAAAATTGTTGTTGAATGCCAGTGACTCAGACAATAAAAATGGATTAAGTTGCAATTAGGTACATTTCTGGAGAGCGGTATTGAAGGACTTAAAGGTGATTGGGCAGAGTGGATCAATAAGAGAGGAGGGTTATAGCTCTGTGTACAGCACCAAGTCGATCGAAGATTTGAGGGAATGTTTGCGAACTGACGGAGTGCATTATAATTGTCAGCAGTGTATGACACTCAGTTGTACCTTTAGATGGGATTCATTTTTTTAGCCTGCTGCACTGCTTCTGAAAACATTTTCCTACCTTTACTTTGCCAATGCAGCAAGTCATGAGATCGCCTGGGTTAACCGTCATTAGGTCTGCCAGCAAACTCACCTGTCACCTGTAACGTACTTTGCTTGGTGCTTAGAAACCCATCATTTCAGATGTCCCCCGAATTTCTGAGGGCACATGACCACACGACACCCAGGGTGATGTTCCCCCATGCCTCCATAACACTGGTTAATATATATAGAATAATTTTACCGACATAAGAATTAGGAGCAGGAGTGGGCCACACAGCTCCTCGAGCCTGCTCCGCCATGCAATAAGATCTTGGCTGATCTTTGATCTGAACTCCACTTTCCCGCCCGTTCCCCATATCCCTTGATTTCCCAGGTCTAAAAATCTATCGATCTCAACCTTGAATATATTCATTGACTCAACATCCACAGCTCTCTGGGGTAGAGAATTCTAAAGAGTCACAACCCTCTGAGTGAAGAAATTCCTCCTCATCTCAGTTTTAAATGGCCGACCCATTATCCTGAGACTATGCCCCCCTAGTTCTAGACTTTCCAGCCAGGGGAAACAACATCTCAGCATCTACCCTGTTAAGCCCCCACAGAATTTTATATGTTTCAATGAGATCACCATTCATTCTTCTAAACTCCAGAGAATATAGGCCCAATCTACTCAATCTCGCCTCAGAGGATAACCCTCTCATCCCAGGAGTCAATCTGGTGAACCTTCGCCTCTAAGGCATGTATATCCTTCCTCAGATAAGAACTGTGCACAGTACTCCAGGTGTGGTCTTACCAAGGACCTGTAAAATTGTAGCAAAACTTCTTTACTCTTATACTCCATCCTCCTTGCAATAAAGGCCCACATGCTATTTGCCTTCATAATTGCTTGCTGTACCTGCATGCAAACTTTGTGTTTCCTGTACTAGGACACATAAATCTCCCTGAACGCCAACATTGAATAGTTTCTCACTATTTACAATTTTATTCACATATAAAATTCTGACGGGATTGGACAGGTTAGATGCAGGAAGAATGTTGCCCGATATTGGGGAAGTCCAGAACCAGGGGTCACAGTCTAATGATAAGGGGTAGGCCATTTACGACCGAGATGAGGAGAAACTTCTTCACTCAGAGAGTTGTTAACCACAGAAAGTTGTTGAGGCCAGTTCGTTAGATATATTCAAAAGGGAGTTAGATGTGGCCCTTACGGCTAAAGGTATCAAGGAGTATGGAGAGAAAGCAGGAAAGGGGTACTGAGGTGAATAATCAGCCATGATCTTATTGAATGGTGATGCAGGCTCGAAGGGCCGAATGGCCTACTCCTGCACCTATTTTCTATGTTTCTATGCTTACAAAATATTCGAAGAAAAATTCGGTACCACCCCATTTGGTCTCACCTCTCATGGGAATTTGGGGTAAACATGAAGCGCTCCACCTCCTTTCTGGGGTGGTAGTGGGGCGCAGCGCTACACACTGGGCGCTGCTGCATAGGAGGGGCTCTTCCCTGAATTAAAGCCAAGGGCTCAAGTGGAAGCTCTGCAGCCTGGACCACTGGGAAGTGGGGTTGCCACGCCAACAGCCTAGCACTCAAGCAGAGTGCCGAGCTGACCGATCACGGCTTGAATGCCCCATTCAAAGCACCAACAGGGCACATGAAAAAGACGGTGATTTTTTTTTGTTTTGATCAGCGCACACCTCCCCTTGAACTTTCACCCCGCGAGCCCGGTACGTGCCCCCCCGAAATTGTTGCTGTCATCGCCCGCCGCAGCTTCGGGATACCCAATTTAGGGTCTGGGGCGCTAACAGGGCGCTGCGCACAATGACGCCGGTCCAGCAGAGCGGGGCGCTACGGGTTACCGTCGCCGCTAAACTCCAGCCGAATTTAGCGGGAGTCGTTAGCGGCACTGCGCCCGGTCGCAAAGCCGTTTGCGACTGAGCGCTAATGGGAGGCGCAAATGACACAATTTCTCGGCCATTTTATTTCTCTGGTCTTCCTGTTAAAGTGAATAAGCTCATAGCCCTCACACCATTCACTACAAACTATTGATCTTTTGTCCGTAAAATGTACTTTCTGCTGTTTGATCGCACATTTGCTTCAGGGAGGAATCAAGCCAGACATTTCACATATAAACATCCTGTAAGAGTGCTTCAGTTGAGCGCCTGACTGGCAGTTCCTTATGAATTGGGCCGACAGTTATCTAATTCCAATAACTCCCATCAACTACTTGAAGGCTATTAAGTAGGTTGAGTTATTGATTCGGTTTTTCAGAGAGAGCGAGATAGATCAAGCAAGTTAGTACCTAAAATTGGAAAGCATATGAAGAATGCATGCCAGCACTTACACATGCCACAATTTTCCGCGACTTTCGCGGCACTCGCTGAAACAATGAGAAGTTCATTAACACAACTCCGCGTCCCCATTAAAATTAATGGCAATTGCAAGTTTCCTGAATTAAGGTTCATTTTATAAATAAAAGACTTGAATTTATATCGCTCCTTTCACAAGCTCAGGACCTCCCAAAGCACTTTACAGCCAATGAAGTACTTTTAAAGTGTAGTCACTGTTGCAATGTAGGAAACGTGACCAGCAATTTTGCACACAGCAAGCTCCCACAAACAGCAATGTGATAATGACCAGATAATCTGTTTTAGTCATGTTTGATTGAGGGATAAATATTGGCCAGGGGAGCACCGGGGAGAACTCCCCTGCTCTTCTTCGAAATAGTGGCCGTGGGATCCTTTATGTTCACCTGAGAGAGCAGTCGGGGTTTAACGTCTCATCTGAAAGACGGCACCTCCGACAATGCAGCACTCCCTCAGCACTGCACCGGGAGTATAGGCCTGGATGTTTTTGCACAAGTCCCTGGAGTGGGACTTGAACCCACAACCTACAGGAAATCACTTTGGACACCTGCTGAGAGATTTATAGACGCTTTCATTACCTTGATGAATTAGTCCCCAATCTATTATCATGCTCTGATTTAAGGAATTTACTTGAAATGTGGCTGGTGCCTGTAACTTTTCAAATCATGCGAGAACTCAGCCAGGTTTGTTTGAGGAACTAACCGGATCGGCAGGTCGTCGGAAAAACGCCGGTTTATAAACTGAATGGTACCCTCAGTTCCTTTCCCGCTTGTTCCTTTCGCCTGGTGAACCAGATAAATAAGACTTTCTGATCTGACTGCGACACTCGCCAGTCTCAGCAACAGGCAAAGAGCCCAGTTCAAGTTGATAAAGCTGTTTTTAAAAAACACACACAGGATCCTTGGCTTTATAAATAGAAGCAGAAGCTTTGAAATTATTACTTTCGCCAAAAATACCGCCTTTGCTCCGCGACTGCTACCAGGCCTAAAAATTCAAGCTTCAATTTGCGCCCAGCGGTAAAAATCGTGTTGCACGAGGATTTGTGGCGCAAACCACGAATTGTCTGAAACTTTACTTTGAGGCCGATACCACTGTGAGAGAGGCCTTGGGCGAGGGGTGATGGGGTCGGCGGGGGGTTCGAGAACACTGATGGAGGAAGAGCATCCAGGAGGGCGCTGAGCACCTCGAGTCTCGTTGCCGAGAGCATGCAGAAAACAAGCGCAGGCAGCGGAAGGAGCGTGCAGCAAACATGTCCCACCCACCCTTTCCTTCAACCACTGTCTGTCCCACCTGCGACAGAGACAGTAATTCCCGGATTGGACTGTACAGTCACCTGAGAACTCACTTTTAGAGTGGAAGCAAGTCTTCCTCGATTTCGAGGGACTGCCGATGATGATGATGGGAGGGGAAAAAACACCCTCCCAAAAAATTGCAGAAAAACAAAAAATAAAAAAAAATCAGAAAACATTCACAAGACACTTAATGAGCAAATCGCTGAAAAAGAATTAAAAAATAAAAAATTTAACTTATATTTTTTTCCGGTCTTCATACTTACCGCTGCTCCAAGGGCTGTAACACAGCTTTTTACCTCCCGGTATTTTTCGTCCTAAATACGGGTGTGCTGAGCCAAATTTTTGGCAAAAGTGATATTTCGAGTCTTGCACAGCAGCAGTCCGCTCCCCAGCGGTACTTAAAATCTGCAAGATGTCTCTGAATTTCCCGCCGACCGTTTTTCGTGAAAAATGGCTAAAAATATCGGCAAAAATTTGATCGCAAGGTCGGCAAATTTTTAGCCCCATAGAGAGTACAAAAGCAAAGGAGTTATGAAGAGGCTTTATGAAACATTGGTTTGGCCCCAGTTGGAGTATTGTGGCCTATTCTGGGCACCACACTTTAGGAAGGATGTGATGGCTTTAGAGAGGGTGTAGAGGAGATTTACTAGAATTGTACCGGGGATGAGGGACTTCAGTTACGTGGATAGACTGGAGAAGCTAGGGTTGTTCTCCTGAGAGCAGAGAAGGTTGAGGGAAGATTTGATAGAAACGCTCAAAAATTAGGAGGTGTTTTGATCGAGTAAATTAGGAGAAGCTGTTTCCACCGACAGGAGGGCCGGTAAACCAGAGGGACCACAGGTTTAAGATAATTGTCAAAGCAACCAGAAGGGGGGATGAGGGGAATTTTATTTTACTCAGCGAGTTGTTGTGATCTGGAATGCACTGCCTGAAAGGGTGTTGGAAGCTGATTCAATAGTAACTTTCAAAAGGGAATTGGATAAATACTTGAAAGAGAAAAATTTGCAGAGTTGTCGGGAAAAAACGATGGAAGTAAGACTATCTGGATAGCTCTTTCAAAGAGGCAGTGCAGGAAAGATGGGCCAAATGGGCTCTTTCTGTGCTATATGAGTCTATGAAGTATAAGACTTATCAGAAATGTAAGTGTACACACAAATGTTTTATATATATATATAACCATAGCGCAAGGGTCAACTTCAGAGCTGTGTGAGAGTATCTAGGCCAGTCTGTCTATGCATGAAAGTACAATGTAAAAAAAGCCAACTCGAAATAGCTGCATCTGTTGTAATCTACCATTGATATAAATTGTCATGGAATGAATACGAGATAGTTTTCCAGATCAGTATGTTTAGGAACCAACTAGGGAACAGGCTATTTTAGATCTAGTATTGCGCAATGAGAAAGAGTTAATTAATATCTTGTAGTAAATGGGCCTTTAGGGAAGAGCGATCATAATATGTTAGAAATTTATATTGAGTTTAAAAATGATTTAGTTAAGTACAAAAATGGGGTCTTAAATCTAAACAAAGTAAACTACGTAGGTATGAAGGGCGAGTTAGCTAAGGTAGATTGGGAAACTACATTAAAAGGTATGATGGTAGACAAGCAATGGCTAGAATTAATACATAATTTACAACAAATATACATTCCTTTGAGGCATAGAAACCCCACAGGAAAAGTGGTCCAACTGTGGCTAACAAGAGAAGTTAAAGATAGTATTCGATCAAAGGAAGAGGCATATAATGTTGCCAAAAAGAGTAGTAAGCTTGCGGATTGAGAGGATTTTTGAAATCAGCAAAGGAGGACCAAGAAATTGATAAGGAAAGAGCAAAAAGAATATGAGAGTAAATTAGCAAGAGACACAAAACAGATTGTAAACATTTCTATAGGTATGTAAGTAGGAAAAGATTAATGAAAGTAAACATGGGCCCATTAGAGGCAGAGGCAGGAGAAATTATAATGGACAATAAGGAAATGGCAGAGATATTTAACAAATACTTTGTATCTGTCTTCACGGTAGAAGACACATAAAACATTCCAGAAATAATGGGGAACTAAGGGTCAAAAGTGAATAAAGAACTTAAAGAAATGAGTATAAGTAAAGATATAATCCTGGAGAAATTAATGGGCCCAAGTTGCGACAAATCCCCTGGACCTGACGACCTGCATCCTAGGGTTTTAAAAACGGTAATGGATAGCGGTAGCAGAGGTAGTGGATGCACTGGTACTAATCAGAGAACAGAGAGTCGGGATAAATGGTTCATTCTCAGGTTGGCAACCAGTAACTAGTGGGGTGCCGCAGGGATCAGTGCTGGGACCCCAACTATTTACAATCTATGTTAATGACATGGAAGAAGGGACTGAGTGTAATGTAGCCAAGTTTGCTGATGATACAAAGATGGGAGGAAAAGCAATGTGTGAGGTAACAAAAAATCTGCAAAAAGGACATAGACAGGCTAAGTGAGTGGGCAAAAATTTGGCAGATTGAGTGTAATGTTGGAAAGTATAAGGTCATGCACTTTGACAGAAAAAGTCAAAGAGCAAGTTATTATTTAAATGGAGAAAGATTGCAAAGTGCCGCAGTACAGCGGGACCTGGGGGTACTTGTGCATGAAACACAAAAGGATAGTATGCAGGAACAGCAAATAATCAGGAAGGCCAATGGTATCTTGGCCTTTATTGCAAAGGGGATGGAGTATAAAAGCAGGGAAGTCTTACTACAGCTATATAAGGTATTGGTGAGGCCACACCTGGAATATTGCGTGCAGTTTGGTTTCCATATTTACAAAAGGATATACTTGCTTTGGAGGCAGTTCAGAGAAGGTTCACTAGGTTGATTCCAGAGATGAGGGGTTTGACTTATGAGGAAAGGTTGAGTAGGTTGGGCCTCTACTCATTGGAATTCAGAAGAATGAGAGGTGATCTTATCGAAACGTATAAGATTATGAGGTGGCTTGACAAAGTGGATGCAGAGAGGATGGGGGAGACTAGAACTAGAGGGTACGATCTTAGAATAAGGGGCCGCCCATTTAAAACAGAGATGAGGAGAAATTTCTTCTCTCAGAGGGTTGTAAATCTGTGGAATTCGCTGCCTGAGAAAAGTGTGGAAGCTGGGACATTGAATAAATTTAAGACAGAAATAGACAGTTTCTTAAACGATAAGGGGTTATGGGGAGCGGGCGGGGAAGTGGAGCTGAGTCCATGATCAGATCAGCCATGATCTTATTGAATGGCGGAGCAGGCTCGAGGGACCGTATGGCCTGCTCCTGCTCCTATTTCTTATGTTCTTATGTTCTAATCTTCCAGAATTTCCTAAATTCTAGGACAGTACCATAAGGATTGGAAGGTAGCAAACATAACCCTGCTATCTAAGAAAGGAGCAAGAGAAAAAAACAGGGAACTAGAGACCAGTTAGCCTGATATCAGTAGTAGGAAAAATGCTAGACTCTATTATTAGGGATGTGGTAGCAGGGCACTGAGAAAATCGTAATATGACTAGGCAGATTCAGCATGGTTTTATGAAAGGGAAATCATGTTTGACAAATCTGTTAGAGTTTTTTGACGAGGTAACTAATAGGATGGATAAGGAGGAATCAGTGAATGCAGTGTATTTGGATTTACAAAAAGCATTCAATACGGTGCCACACAAGAGGTTGTTAGTCAAAATTAGGACTCACGAAATTGGGGTAATATATTATTAGCATGGACTGAGGATTGGTTAAATGGAAAGAAAACAGAGATTAGGAATAAACGGGACTTTTTCGGGTTGACAGGCTGTAATTAATAGTGTACCGCAAAGATCACTGCTTGGGCCTCAATTATTTACAATCTATATGAGATGAAGGGACTGAGTATAACATATACAAGTTTGCTGATGATACAGAGTTAGGTGGGAAAGTAAGCTGTGAGGAGGATGCAAAGGCTGCAGAGAGATATAGACAACTTGACTGAGTGGGCAAGAACATGGCAAATGGAATACAATGTGGGGAAGTGTGAAGTTGTCTACATTGGTAGGAAAAACAAAAAATCAGAATTTAGAATCATAGAATGGTTACAGCACAGAAGGAGGCCATTCGGCCCGTCGAACCCGTGCCGACTCTCTGCAAGAGCACTTCAGCTAGTCCCACTGCCCCGGCCTTTCCCCGTAGCCTTGCAAATTTTTTTCTTCAGGTACTTATCCAATTCCCTTTTGAGAGTCACAATTGAATCTGCCTCCACCACCCTTTCAAGCCGTGCATTCCAGATCCTAACTACTCGCTGCGTAAAAAAGTTTTCCCTCGTGTCGCCTTTGGTTCTTCTGCCAATCAGCTTCAATCTGTGTCCTCTGGTTCTCGACCCTTCCGCCAATGGGAACAGTTTCTCTCGATCTACTCTGTCTAGTCCTCTCATGATTTTGAACACCTCTACCAAATATCTTCTCAACCTTCTCTGCCCTAAGGAGAACAACCCCAGCTTCTCCAGTCTATCCACGTAACTGAAGTCCCTCATCCCTGGAACCATTCTTGTAAATCTTTTCTGCACCCTCTCCAAGGCCTTCACCTCCTTCCTAAAGTGCGGTGCCCAGAATTGGACACAATACTCCAGTTGAGGCTGAACCAGTGTTTTATACAGGTTCATCATAACTTTCTTGATTTTGTACACTAAGCCTCTACTTATGAAGCCTAGGATCCCGTATGCTTTTTTAACCGCTTTCTCAACCTGCCCTGACACCTCCAATGATTTGTGCACATATACCCCCAGGTCTGTTCATGCACCCCCTTTAGAATTGCATCCTTAGTTTATATTGCCTCTCCTTGTTCTTCCTACCAAAATATATCACTTTGCACTTTTCTGCGTTAAACTTCATCTGCCACGTGTCTGCCCATTCCACCAGCCTGTCTGTGTCTTCCTGAAGTCTATCTCTATCCGCCTCACTGTTCACTATACTTCGAAATGTTGTGTCATCTGCAAATTTTGAAATTGTGCCCTGTACACCCACATCCAAGTCATTAATATATATCAATAAAAGCAGTGGTCCTAGTACTGACCTCCAGTCTGAAAAGCAACCATTCACCACTACTCTGTTTCCTGTCACTTAGCCAGTTTTGTATCCATAATGTCACTGTCCTTTTATTCCATGGGCTTCAACTTTGCTGGAATGCCTATGATGTGGCACTTTATCAAATGCCTTTTTGAAGTCCATGTACACCACATCAATTGCATTGCCCGCAGCAACCCTCTCTGTTACGTCATCAAAAATCTCAATCAGGTTAATTAAACACAATTTGCCTTTAACAAATCTGTGCTGGCTTGCCTTAATTAATCCACACTTGCCCAGGTGACTGTTAAATTGTTCCAGATTATTGTTTCTAAAGGCTTCCCCACGACCGAGGTTAAACTGACTGGCCTGTAGCTGCTGGGTTTAACTTTACACCCTTTTTGGAACAAGGGTGTAACATTTGCAATTCTCCAGTCCTCTGGCACCAGCCCCATATCCAAGGAGGATTGGAAGATTATGGCCAGTATCTCTACAATTTCCACCTTTACTTCCCTCAAAATCCCAGGATGCATCCCATCCGGTCCTGGTGACTTATCTACTTTAAGTACAGCCAGTCTTTCTAGTAACTCCTTTTTTATCCTATTCAGTATCTCACCTACCTTCTCTTTCACTATAACTTTGTCAGTATATTCTTCCTTGGTAAAGACAGATGCAGAGTATTCATTTAGTCCCTCAGCCATGCGCTCTGCCTCCATGTATAGGTCTCCATTTTGGTCCCTAATCAGCCCCACCCTTTCTCTTATTACCCATTACTATTTATATACCTATAGAAGACTTTGGATTCCCTGTTATGTTAGCTGCCAATCTATTGGGCCTGTACTCATTGGAGTTCATAAGAATGAGAGCTGATCTTATTGAGGCATATAAGATAATGATGAGGCTCGACAAGGTAGACGCAGACAGGATGTTTCCACTCATGGGGGAATCTAGAACTTGGGGGCATAGCTTTAGAATAAGGGGTCGGCCAATTTAAAACTGAGATGAGGAGGAATTTCTTCTCTGAGGGTTGTAAATCTGTGGACTTCTGTGCACCAGAGAGCTGTGGTGGCTGGGTCATTGAATATATTTAAGGTGGAGATAAACAGATTTTTGAGCGATAGGAGAGTAAAGGTTTATTAGGACTGGGCAGGGAAGTGGAGCTGAGTCCATGATCAGATCAGCCGTGATCGTATTAAGTGGCGGAGCAGGCTCGAGGGGCCAAATGGCCTACTCATACTCCTATTTCTTATGTTCTTATGTTCTTATTCTCATACTCATAGAAATTAACAGCTTGGAAGGAGGCCATTTCGGCCCATTGTGTCCGCGCCGGCTGACAAAGAACTGTCCGGCCTAATCCCACTTTCTAGCTCCTTGTCCGTAGCCTTGTAGGTTACGGCATTTCAAGTGCATATCCAAGTATTTTTTAAATGTGGTGAGGGTTTCTGCCTCTACCACCCTTTCAGGCAGTAAGTTCCAGACCCCCACCACCCTCTGGGTGAAAAATATTCCCCTCAAATCTCCTCAAAACCTCCCACCAATTACTTTAAATCTACTCTCCCTGGTTGTTGACCACTCTGCTAAGGGAAATAGGTCCTACCTATTCACTTTATCTCGGCCCCTGCTAATTTTTCCTCTCTCTTTGCTCCTCTTATTTCCTTTATCACTTCCCCTCTGAACTTTCTGTATTCAGCCTGGGTCTTGTCTCTTGTCATTCATATTTTTTGAATGGCGAGAGACTGGGAAATGTTTGCACTGAGGGACCTGGGTGTCCTTGCACATGAATCACAGAACGTTAACATGCAGGCACAGCAAGCAATTAGGAAAGCAAATGGTTTGTTAGCTTTTGTTACAAAGGGATTAGAGTATAAGAGCAAAGAAGTCTTACTACAATTATACAGGGCATTGGTGAGGCCACACCTGGAGTACTGTCTCCTTATCAAACAGAAATCATACTTGCCATGGACGGAGTACAACGAAGGTTTACCAGACTGGTTCCTGGGATAGTGAGATTGTCCTATGAGGAGAGATTGAGTAGACTAGGCTTATATTCCCTAGAGTTTAGAAGACTAAGAGGTGATCTCATTGAAAACAAACAAAATTCTTCAGGGGCTTGACAGGTTTAATGCTGAGAAAATGTTTCCCCTGGTTGGACAGTCTGGAACCAGGGGTCACAATCTCAGAATAAGGGGTCAGCCATTTAGGACTGAGATGAAGAGAAGTTTCTTCACTCAGAGGGTGGTGAATCTTTGGAATTCCCTACCCCAGAGGGCTGTGGATGCTCAGTTGTTGATTATATTCAAGACAGAGATCGATAGATTTTTGGGAATTCGGGGGGGAAAATTCCATTGTGCCCCATTTGGGGCCGGAATACTCGCAAGGCACGAGACCTTACACCAGGCAGAAGTCTCGCCGCTCACAATAAATTGGGATTACCGCCCCCTAAAGGAAATGCTGCAAAATAACGCGCTCCACTTCCCTTCTGGGCTGCATAGCGCTGCCGAGTAGGCGGGGCTTTTCCCTTCATTGGGGGTACCGAGTCCACCGGGGAGCATATATGGCCCGGTACTCAAGCCGAGTGCCAGCCTGACTGATCATGGCACCAACAGGGCGCACCAAACAAATCGGCCCTTTTGCTTTGATGAGCACTGCACCTCCCCATTAACTATCGCCTCGCGAGTGTCCGGCCGCCCGCCTGGTTCACGTCCCATGTCTGTCGCTGGCATTGCACCGCGCAGCTTCAGGGGGCGTTCCCCAATTTAGGGTCCGGGGTGCTAACGGGGCGCTGTACACGGTGAAGACATCATCATCGCTGGCGCAGCGGAGCGGGGCGCTACGGTTTACCGCTGCCGCTAAAGTCCCGCGGAATTTAGCGGGAGATGTTAGCGGCGCCGCGCCCAAGTTGTAAAGCCATTTGTGCCCTGTTAACGCCATCCTAACCACCCAAATTTCTGGGCTAAGGAAACTAAGGGATATGGGGATATTGCGGGAAGGTGGAGTTGGGGTAGAAGATCAGCCATGATCTTATTGAATGGCAGAGCAAGCTCAAGGGAAAAAATGGACTACTACTGCTCCTAATTCTTATGTAAATAAATTAGCTGTATGTTTGTTCTGCCTTCAGTTGTTGCAACAATGACTGGGGTTTAAGGGTATAGCCCTACGCAGGGTAGTCAATGGGAATCAGGGGGAAAACTCTCCGCCAGTTGGAGGCATACCTAGCACAAAGAAAGATGATTGTGATTGTTGGAGGTCAATCATCTCAGCCCCAGGACATCGCTGTAGGGGTTCCTCAGGGCAGTGTCCTAGGCCCAACCATCTTCAGTTGCTTCATCAATGAACTTCCCTCTATCATAAGGTCAGAAGTGGGGATGTTCACTGATGATTGCACAGTGTTCAGTTCCATTCACAACTCCTCAGATAATGAAGCAGTCCGTGCCCACATACAGCAAGACCTGGACGACATTCAGGCTTGGGCTGATAAGTGGCAAATAACATTCACGCCTCACAAATGCCAGGCAATGACCATCTCCAACAAGCGAGAGCCTAACCACCGCCCCTTGATATTCAACGGCATTACCATCGCTGAATCCCCCACCATCAACATCCTGGGGGTCACCATTGACCAGAAACTTAACTGGACCAGCCACATAAATACTGTGGTTACAAGAGCAGGTCAGAGGCTGGGTATTCTGCGGTGAGTATCTCACTCCTGACAACCCAAAGCCTTTCCACCATCTACAAGGCACAAGTCAGGAGTGTGATGGAATACTCTCCACTTCCCTGGATGAGTGCAGCTCCAACAACTTGACACCATCCAGGACAAATCAGCCCACTTGATTGGCACCCCATCTACCACCTTCAACATATACTCCCTCCACCATTGGCACACCATGCCTTCAGTGTGTACCATCTACAAGATGCTCTGCACCAACTCACCAAGGCTTCTTTGGCAGCACCTCCCAACCCCGCGATCTCTACCAGCCAGAAGGACAAGGGCAGCAGGCGCATGGGAGCATCATCACCTGCAAGTTCCCCTCCAAGTCAAACACCATCCTGACTTGGAAATATATCGTCCGTTCCTTCATTGTCGCTGGGTCAAAATCCGGGAACTCCCTCCCTAACAGCACTGTGGGAGCACCTTCACCACACGGACTGCAGCGGTTCAAGGCGACAGCTCACCACCACCTTCTCAAGGGGCAATTAGGGATGGGCAATAAATGCTGGCCTTGTCAGCGATACCCACATCCCAAGAATGAATGAAGACAAAGTGATCGCTTTGCATTTTTAGCAATGTCCTCCACAATAAAGAAAATCAGTCTGAGCAGATCAATCACTGCACAGTGCTTCGGAGCAACATTTCTGTTTTTTAAAAGCGGTCTGGAGGTCCCACGCAAGCCATTCACTGGCTATTAAATGGGAGAAACCGCGCATGCGTGAAAATTTGAATGTGCCGCGCAGCTGCTTAAAGGGACTGTGCACGCAAAAAAAAAATTTGAGGGAACATTGCTGATAGGAGATGGCAGACTTGGGGTAGTTCAGTCCTTGTAGATTGTAGGATGAAGGGATGACTGAGAGGGGTTAATTTTAACTTCCATGACCAGGCGAGAAAGGGTGACAGCGAATCAGCAGCCCGCTTTACATTTCGCCCGCCTTTCTTCACCATTGATGTTTCTTCACCCAGTGATAACATTTAAAATTGTACCAGAGAGTTGTGTCAGTTTTGAAGCTCTGATGAAGACTGAGGGCAGGAGTCTTGATTTCATCACATGGGGACTAGAAAGAGTGTGCAAAGAGTAAGAAGGACTTGCATTTCTATAGCGACTTTCACATCCTCAGGACGTCCCAAAGTATTTTCCAGCCAATCAAGTACTTTTGCAGTGTGGCCACCGTTGTAATGTAGGAAAGGTGGCAGCCAAATTGCACACAGCCAGTTCCCGCACACAGCAATGTGCTAACACCCGGATCATATGTTGAGGGATAAATATTGGCCAGGACACCAAGAAAATTCCCCTGTTCTTTGTTGAAATAGTGCCATGGGATCTTTTATGTCCACTTGAGAGGGCAGATGGAGTCTTGTTTTAAGTCCCATTTGAAAGACGTCACCTGCGACAGTGCAGCGCTCCCTCAGCATTGCACTGGGAGTGTCAGCCTAGACTGCGTGCTCAAGTCTCTGGAGTGGGTCTTGAACCCACAACCTACTGACTCAGAGGCGAGAGTGCTGCCCACTGGCACATAAATGTATAGGGTGGCATAATTAGAATGTAGAAGGAAGAAAGTGGAGGAAAGTTGAAAAAAAACAACGACCTTCATAGTATCAGTTCTGCAGTAACTCTGGTATTTTTGATGGCTTTTTTTGGTTAGATGAATGTCCTATTAAATCCAGTCGCAATACAAAGGAGTTTGAAGTCATCGGCAGCAACACAAAACACGAACCCATCTCAGAACTAAATCCAAAGCATATGCTGCAAGTTAGGCTCAAACCAGTGATACTTTGATCAAAGTCAGACTCTGTGAGCTGCCAAAGTTCAAAGTATGAGGGCTAATTATATGGTGAACACGACCGACAGTCCCGAAAATCCAGATGAGTCACAGCAACTGGTGAAAGAGTGAACGTTTTCAGGGGGCTAAATCTGTTCATCGAAGGAGCTCATGAAAGATTGTCGAGCCGACTGCAATCTTCCCCAGAATAAGTAAGCAAGATTATGGGTTGCTGCTTTCAAAGAAAGTAAAGAACTGCACTGATCTAAATCTTAGTTTCTTCCATTGGAGCAAGTATAAATTGCTTACTGTAAAGATAATGTTTTTTGGATGAGACATTAAACTGCTCTCTCAGGTGGACATAAAAGATCCCATGGCAGTATTTCGAAGAAGAGCAGGGGGGAGTTATCCCCTGTGTCCTGGCCAATATTCATCCCTCAATCAACGCAACAAAAAAAAACAGATTATCTGGTCATTATCACATTGCTGTGTGTGGGAGCTTGCTGTGCGCAAATTGGCTGCCGCGTTTCTCACATTACAACAGTGACCACACTTCAAAAGTACTTCATTGGCTGTAAAGCGATTTGAGACATCCGGTGGTTGTGCAAGGCGCTATATAAATCCAAGTCCTTCATTCTAATCTTTGTATTTTACCGCTTTCAAGTTATTCGCTGACTAAAACCCAAACACCTCAATTTTAAAATTCTCTTCTTTGTTTTCAAATCCCTCCATGGCCTTGCCTTCTCCCTCTCTCTGTAACCCCTTCCAGCCCCACAACCCTCTACTAACTCAGCGTTCCTCTAATTCTGGCCTCTTGTATTCGCCCCACCAATGGCGGCCGTGCCTTCAGCTGCATGGGCCCTAAGCTCTGGAATTCCCTTCCTAAACATCTCTACCTCACTCTCCTATTTGAAGATGATCCTTAAGACCAATCCCTTTGACCAAGCGTTTGGCCCCCTGTCCTATGCCTTCTTCTTTGGCTCGGTGTCAATATGTTTTATCTGAGAACACTCTGTTTAAAGGTGCTATATAAATGCACCTTTGCCGATATTAAATTTGCTTAATACTTTAAACCTAACCTGAGAACTGGTATGATGCTCTATCACTTTTGGAAGACTGGAGCAAAGACGTGTGAAGATGTAGGTTAAATTCTTGTAGCAGAAAACAAATACCAGACAAGGGTTTATTAGCTCAGGCATCATCCTAAAATCATACCGAGAGCGCAAAGCAAACACAGATGCTCTTGAAGATACTGGGGAGACGGGACGCACAGATCGGAGTGAACAGACAAAAGCCGAAATAATCCAGGCGACAGAAGATCCGAAAAGCACAGCAGCAGAAGCTATCCAGTGACATTTAAGTCAGAGTTTTCAGGGAATGGGGGATCTGCTGGCGGGGAGCGCGGGGGGAGTGGGGGGACGGTGGGGGGGGGAGCGGGGGGACGGTGGGGGGGGAGTGGGGGGACGGTGGGGGGGGAGCAGGGGGACGATGGGGGGGGAGCGGGGGGACGGTGGCGGGGAGCGGGGGACAGTGGGGGGGGAGCGGGGGGACGGTGGGGGGGAGCGGGGGGACGGTGGCGGGGAGCGGGGGACAGTGGGGGGGGAGCGGGGGGACGGTGGGGGGGAGCGGGGGGACGGTGGGGGGGAGCGGGGGACAGTGGGGGGGGGAGCGGGGGGACGGTGGGGGGGGAGCGGGGGGGCGGTGGGGGGGAGCGGGGGGACGGTGGGGGGGGAGCGGGGGACAGTGGGGGGGGGAGCGGGGGGACGGTGGGGAGGGAGCGGGGGGACGGTGGGGGGGAGCGGGGGGACGGTGGCGGGGAGCGGGGGGACGGTGGGGGGGAGCGGGGGGACGGTGGGGGGGAGCGGGGGGACGGTGGCGGGGAGCGGGGAGACGGTGGGGGAGCGGGGGGACGGTGGGGGGGAACGGGGGGACGGTGGGGGGGAGTGGGGGGACGGTGGGGGGAGCGGGGGGACGGTGGGGGGGAGCGGGGGGATGGTGGGGGGGAGTGGGGGGACGGTGGGGGGGAGCGGGGGGACGGTGGCGGGGGGAGCGGGGGGACGGTGGGGGGGGAGCGGGGGGACGGTGGGGGGGGGAGTGGGGGGACGGTGGGGGGAGCGGGGGGACGGTGGGGGGGAGCGGGGGGACGGTGCGGGGGGAGCGGGGGGATGGTGGGGGGGAGCGGGTGGATGGTGGGGGGAGCGGGTGGACGGTGGGGGGGAGCGGGTGGACGGTGGGGGGGAGCGGGGGGACGGTGGGGGGGAGCGGGGGGACGGTGGGGGTGAGCGGGGGGACGGTGGGGGGGAGTGGGGGGACGGTACGGGGGGACGGTGGGGGGGAGTGGGGGGACGGTGGGGGGGAGCGGGGGGACGGTGGGGGGGAGTGGGGGGACGGTGGGGGGGAGTGGGGGGACGGTGGGGGGGAGTGGGGGGACGGTGGGGGGGAGCGGGGGGACGGTGGGGGGGGAGCGGGGGGACGGTGGGGGGGGGGAGCGGGGGGATGATGGGGGGGAGTGGGGGGACGGTGGGGGGGGAACGGGGGGACGGTGGGGTGGGAGCGGGGGGACGGTGGGGGGGAGCGGGGGGACGGTGGCGGGGAGTGGGGGGACGGTGGGGGGGGGAGTGGGGGGACGGTGGGGGGAGCGGGGGGACGGTGGGGGGGAGCGGGGGGACGGTGGGGGGGAGTGGGGGGACGGTGGGGGGGAACGGGGGGACGGTGGGGGGGAGTGGGTGGACGGTGGGGGGGGAGCGGGGGGACGGTGGGGGGGGAGCGGGGGGACGGGGGGGGGTGCGGGGGGACGGTGGGGGGGAGTGGGGGCTAAAGCAGCTTTACCTGAAGCGCCATTTCAGCTTTTCAAAGTTTTGTAGCTTGACTTAAAAGAAAAGACTGAGTGGAGATCTTATAAGATTCTGAGGGGGCTTGACAGGGTAGATGCAGAGAGGATGTTTCATCTCGTGAGGGGATCTCGAACCAGCGGGCATAGTCTCAGAATAAAGGGTCGCCCATTTAGAACTGAGATGAGGAGAAATTTCTTCTCTCAGAGGATCATGAATCTTTGAAATTCTCTACCCCAGAGAGCAATGGAGGCTGAGTCATTGAATATATTTAAGTTGGAGATAGACAGATTTTTGAACGATCAGGGAGGCAAGGGTTGTGGGGAGCGGGCAGGGAAGTGGAGTTGAGCCCAAGATCAGATCAGCCATGATATTAAATGGCGGAGCAGGCTTGAGGGGCCTGCTCCTATTTCTTACGTTCGTATAAAAGGAATGAAAGAATTTGCATTTATAGAGAACCTTTCATAGCCTTAGGATGTTCCCAAAGCGCTTTACAGCCGATGAAGTACCTTTGAAGTGTGGTCGATGTTGAACCTGTCTGTTATGTGGGAATTCATCCCATTCCGAGCCCTCCCCTCAAACCACCGTTTCCCTTGAATTGAAACAATGCGTATCCTCGCGTTAACTCATACAGTTGAATGATCCCGGTTTTACGGGCTGCCTATCTGCATTCAAGGGTTCTTTGCAGGTGCACACAATGTGAGAATGAATCAATTTGGCTTCATCAGCTGAAAGTGTGTTTTGTAATTACACTAAGTGAACGGCCTTGAACGATAAGGGAAAGAAACAGAAGAAGGTCGACTTGGGGGCGGGTGGAACAGAAGATTTGTCCAGAGCTCACATTGTCTCGGAGTCGATTAACCTGGGACAAAGGAGCATGCCTTTCCTGCTATGCATGATTCACTAGTGGCAGAGACAATGAACTCTCACTGTGGAGCTGATACAAGCTGTGCTCTGTAGGCCCTTGCTTACAGAAGTTGAGGGAATAATTCCCTAAACAAAGACAGAAAAATGATGGTAAACGTAACAGGGTAGAGATTCATCACCGATCGATTTCGTGCATGAAAGCAGCGATATGCCTGCAGCAAACGCACGAATCTGGAGGCCCAAGGCCAGCCCGAAATTGGGCCTCGGGCTTGATCTAAATACTCCAAAGAAACAGGATCAGTGTGAATCCCAGATTTAGCAATTCAACATCAGTAACAACAACTTGCGTTTATATAGCGCCTTTATCACAATAAAACGTCCCAGGGCGCTTCACAGGAGTATTATCAAACAACTATTTGACACCGAGCCGCATAAGGAGATATTAGGACTGGTTACCAAAAGCTTGGTCAAAGAGGTAGGTTTTAAGGAGCGTCTTAAAGGAGGAGAGAGAGGCAGAGTGGCTTAGGGAGGGAAGTCCAGAGCTTAGGGCCCAGGCAGCTGAGAGCACGGCCACTAATGCTGGGGCAAAGGAAATCGTGAATGCATAAGAGTGCAGAATTAGGGGAGCGCAGATATCTCGGGGGGTTGTGGGGTTGGAGGAGGTTACCGAGATAGGGAAGGGCGAGATCACGGAGAGATTTGAACACAATGATAACAGCTTGAAATTGGACCAGGAGCCAATGTAGGTCAGCGAGCACAGGGGTGATGGATGAGCAGGACTTGGTGTGAGTTAAAGTAAGGCAGTAGTGATTTGGATGAGATTAAGGTTGCGGATGGTGGAAGATGTGTGGCCGGACAGGGGAGCATTGGAATAGTCGAGTCTGGGGGTGACAAAAGCACTGATGAGAGTTTCAGCAGTGGATGGGCTGAGGCAGGGTCAGAGACGGGCGGTGTTACAGAGGTTGAAGTAGGCGGTCTCGGTGATGGAGAGGATATGGTGTCTGGAAGCTCAGCTCAGGGTCAAATAGGACGTCGAGGTTGCAAACAGTCTGGTTCAGGCCGGGACAGTGGCCAGGCAGAGGGTCAGAATCGATAGTGAGGGAACGGAGTTTGTGGCAGGGGTCCGAAGACAATGGTTTTGGTCTTCCCAATATTTCATCCCAACATTCATCAGATTAACAAATCCTTGCCAAGTTTAGTTCCTTTGCCCATCCCCACGGTTACATGGTCAAAGATTGAATTCTGAGATCAATTGTGTAGCTGACAGGATAAAAAACACTGTTTCTTTTGGTCGATATTTTGATTCCTTGCCTTTCTCACGTTTGGAGATTACAGATTGAGCTTGTGCGCTCATGGGCTGTACCATCCCACTTCCACTGGCCTTGTCCAAACTGGAACCAACTTGACACTGAATTGATTTGACCCCCTGTGATTTGTAACAAATGCCCGGTCGAACAGGAGGTCGGATTTGAGAACCCGCACAACCTCTGTAAAATAGTATAACCAGGTCCTAAGGTGATAAATCATAAGATGCTCTTTGTATTGGCTATGAATGGATGCGGTATTAAGACAGCTGTGATATTCTGAAGCTCGCTGGTAGGCTGTCGGTGTCCATTGTCCAGCTGGATATTAAAATGCTTCTTGGAAACAAACCAAATAAAGGTAACTGGACCTTTAAGTACATGTCATAAAATGTAGTCATCCATCTGCTTCATGCTGTAGCTTAGAAATTACTGTTGGTGATACTCGTGGGATCGTGTTTAAGATGTTTGCCAGTACCTGCATTTGAATGGCAGCTAAAGCAAGTCATAGAATTATATTAACATAGAATGATGCAGCACATGGTGCCACCTCTTTGAAAGAGCTATCCAATTAGTCCCACTCCCTTCCTCTTTCCCCGTTGCCCAGATTTCTTTTTTCCTTTTCAAGTATTTATCCGATTGAAAGTTACAATTGAGTCTGCTACCACCGTCCTTTCAGGCAGCGCCTTCCAGATCACAGCAACTCGCTGTGTTAAAAAACTATTCCACGTGTTCTTTTGCCAATTACCCTATCTCTGTGTCCCCTTGGTTACCGACCTGTTTGCCAGAGGGAATAGTTTTTCCCGACTTGGTCTTTCAAAACCCCGAACAGTTTTGAATACCTCCATTAGGTCTCCCCTTAACCTGTTCTGCTTTAAGGAGAACAATCCCAGCTTCTCCACATAACTGAACTCCCTCATCCCTGGTAAACCTCCTCCGCTGTACCCTCGCCAGGGACTTGACCCTTTCTAAAGTGTGCTACCCAGAATTGTACACAATACTCCAGCTGAGGCCCAACTCGTGATTTGTGAAGGTTTAGCATGGCTTCCTTGTTTTTGTATTCAATGCCCTTATTTAGAAGCCCAGTATCCGATACGTTTTCTTCACTGCTTTATCAACTTGCCCTGCCACCTTCAACGATTTATGAATATACAGCCCAGGTTCCTCTGCTCTTGTACCCACCCCCATTTCTTACACACTCCCTTTCCTACGCTTATTTCCATTTTCCGTTCTCCCCTGTACTTTTCGTCTTGAATTTGGTACTCTACTGAATTGTGACCCAACAGAAGCTTCCTTTTTCTGTCTCATTTTAATCAATATATCATTAGTCTAGCTTTGGATGGCCTTCCTTTCCCCCTCGTGGGAATGTGTCTAGTCTGTACCCAAACTCATCATCATTGTCATCTTCACTCAGAGAGTTGTGAACCTGTGGAATTCTCTACCGCAGAGAGTTGTTGATGCCAGTTCATTGGATATATTCAAAAGGGAGTCAGATGTGGCCCTTATGGCTAAAGGGATCAAAGGGTATGGAGAGAAAGCAGGAAAGGGGTACTGAGGGAATGATCTTATTGAATGGTGGTGCAGGCTCGAAGGGCCGAATGACCTACTCCTGCACCTATTTGCTATGTTTCTATAGGCAGTCCCTCGGAATCGAGGAAGACTTGCACCACTCTAAAAGTGAGTTCTTAGGTTACTGAATAGTCCAATACAGGAATTAGAGTCTCTGTCACAGGTGGGACAGACAGTGGTTGAAGGAAAGGGTGGATGGGACATGTTTGCTGCACGCTCCTTCCGCTGCCTGCGCTTGTTTTCTGCATGCTCTCGGCGACGAGACTCGAGGTGCTCCGCGCCCGCCCAGATGCACTTCCTCCACTTAGGGCGGTCTTTGGCCAGGGACTCCTCGGTGTCGGTGGGGATGTTGCATTTTACAAGGAGGCTTTGAGGGTGTCCTTGAAACTTTCCTCTGCCCACCTGGGGCTCGTTTGCCGTTCAGGAGTTCCGAGTAGAGCGCTTGCTTTGGGAGTCTTGTGTTGGGCATACGAACAGCCCTGTGGCTGAGGAGCTCCTCCCGGAGTCACAGTGCGGATTCCTTCCACTAAGGGATACAACGGACATGATCTTCACTGCGCAACAACTAGATGAGAAATGCAAGGAACAGCACCAAGCCTTGTACATGGCCTTCTTTGACCTTACAAAGGCCTTTGACACTGTCAACTGCGAAGGTCTATGGAGCGTCCTCCTCCGTTTCGGCTGCCCCCAACAGTTTGCCACCATCCTCCGCCTGCTCCACGACGACATGCAGGCCGTGACCCCGACCAACGGATCCATCTCAGACCCAATTCACGTCCGAACCGGGGTCAAGCAGGGCTGCGGCATCGTGCCAACCCTCTTCTCGATCTTCCTCACTGCAATGCTCCACCTCACACTTAACAAGCTCCCTGCTGGAGTGGAGCTAAACTGTACCGGAGCTATTCCCTCTGTGCTGGTCTCCTTTTGCGCATTGACTGTTTTACCGGCCAATCGTTGATTCCAATCCACCTGGTGTGCAACGGCCACCACACGTTAAACAAATCCACGCACAGGCGGCTTCCACCCTTCAACATGTAGTTCGGGATCTGGAATATTAGGTCCTTCATTGAAACACCTGTGAACTCATTCCTATTTGGTGTGGAAGCAAGTCATCCTCGATACGAGGGAATGCTTATGATGAATCCACCTGGGCCGGATCCCCTTTCAACTCTCTGAAATTAGTCCTCCTCCAGGTGATTATATTCTCATTTGATGTTTTCTTGCCCTTTTCCAAAACTACTCTAAACCTAATGATATTGTGATCGCTGTTCCCCAAATGCTCCCCCACTGAAACATGCTCCAGCTGCCCCTCTTCATGCCCCAGAACCAGATCCAGCACTGCTTCCTTCCACGTTGGGCTGGGAATATACTGATTCAGCACTGCAAAGTGGTTTCAAGAGGAAATAGACAGGCTAAGAGAGCGGGCAAGAAAATGACAAATGGAATATAACGTGGAGAAATGTGAAATTCTCCACTTTGTTCGGCAAAATAGAAAAGCAGAGTATTTTTAAACAGTGAGAGATTGGTAAATGTTGGTGTTCAGAGGGACCTGGGTGTCCTTGTACAAAAATCACTGAAAGTTAACATGCAGGTCCAGCAAGCAATTAGGAAAGCAAACAGTATGTTGGCTTTTATTTACAAGAGGATTTGAGTATCAGGGTAAAGATGTCTTACTGCAATTATATAGGGGCCTGGTGAGATCACACCTGGAGTATTGTGTACAGTTTTGGTCTCCTTACCTAAGGAAAGATATACTTGCAAACCGATTTCTGGGATTGGGGGGTTTGTTCTACGGTGAGAGGTTGAGTAGACTAGGCCTATATTCTCCAGAGTTTAGAAGAATGAGAGGTGATCTCATTGAAACATACAAAATTCTTCCAGGGCTTGACAAGTTAGATGCAGGGAGGATGTTTCCCCTGGCTGGGGAATCTAGAAGCAGGGTCACAGTCTCAGAATAAGAGATCAGCCATTTAGAACTGAGATGAGGAGACATTTCTTCACTCAGAGGGTGGTGAATTTTTGGAATTCTCTACCACAGAGGGCTGTGGAGGCTCAGTCGTTGAGTATATTCAAAACAGAGATCGATAGATTTTTGAATATTAAGGAAATCAAGGGATATGTGGATAGTGCAGGAAAGTGATGTTGAGGTGGAAGATCAGACATGGTACTTAGTAAGACAATGGGACTAAAGTCAGATAAATCCTCTGGACCTGATGGCTTGCATCCTAGGGTCTTAAGAGAAGTAGCGGCAAGGATTTTGGATGCATTGGTTGTAATTTACCGAAATTCCCTGGTTTCTGGAGAGGTCCCAGCAGATTGGAAAACTGCAAATGTAACATCCCTATTTAAAAATGGAGGCAGACAAAAAGCAGGAAACTATAGACCAGTTAGCCTAACATCTATGGTTGGGAAAATGTTGAAGTCCATTATTAAAGAAGCAGTAGCAGGACATTTGGAAAAGCAAAATTCAGTCAGGTAGAGTCAGCATGGATTTATGAAGGGGACGTCATGTTTGACAAATTTGCTGGAATTCTTTGAGGATGTAACGAACGGGGTGGATAAAGGGGAACCAGTGGATATGGTGTATTTGGACTTCCAGAAGGTATTTGACAAGGTGCCACATAAAAGGTTACTGCATAAGATAAAAGTTCACGGGTTGGGGGTAATATATCAGCATGGATAGAGGATTGGCTAACTTACAGAAAACAGAGAGCCGGGATAAATGATTCATTCTCGGGTTGGTAATCAGTGACCAGTGGGGTGCCGCAGGGATTAGTGCTGGGACCCCAACTATTTACAATCTATATTAACGACGTGGAAGAAAGGACCGAGTGTAACATAACCAAGTTGCTGATGATACAAAGATGGGAGGAAAAGCAATGTGTGAGGAGGACACAAAAAACCTGCAAAAGGACATGAACAGGCTAAGTGAGTGGGCAAAAATTTGTCAGCTGGAGTATAATGTTGGAAAATGTGAGGTCATGCACTTTGGCAGAAAAAAAATCAAAGAGCAAGTTGTTATTTAAATGGAGAAAGATTGCAAAGTGCTGCAGTACAGCAGGACCTGGGGGTACTTGTGCATGAAACACAAAAGGATAGTATGCAGGTAGAGCAAGTGATCAGGAAGGCCAGTGGTATCTTGGCCTTTATTGCAAACAGGATGGAGTATAAAAGCAGGGGGTTCTTGCTACAGTTCTACAGGGTATACTGCGTGCAGTTTTCGTTTCCATATTTACGAAAAAATATACTTGCTTTGGAGGCAGTTCAGAGAAGGTTCACTAGGTTGATTCTGGGGATGAGGGGGTTGACATATAAGGAAAGGTTGAGTAGGTTGGGCCTCTACTCATTGGAATTCAGAAGAATGAGAGGTGATCTTATCGAAACGTCTAAGATTATGAGGGGGCTTGACAAGGTGGATGCAGAGAGGATGTTTCCACTGATGGAGGAGACTAGAACTGGAGGAAATAATCTTAGAATAAGGGGCCACCCATTTAAAACTGAGATAAGGAGAAATTACTTTTCTCTAAGGGTTGTAAATCTGTGGGATTCGCTGCCTCAGAGAGCTGTGGAAGCTGGGACATTGAATAAATTTAAGACAGAAATAGACAGTTTCTTAAACGATAGAGGAATAAGGGGTTATGGGGAGCGGGCGGGAAGTGGAGCTGAGTCCATGATCGGATCAGCCATGATCGTATTAAATGGTGTCGCAGGCTCGCGAGGCCATATGGCCTACTCCTGCTCCTATTTCTTATGTTCTTATGTTCTTATGATCTTATTGAATGGCGGAGCAGGCTCAAGGGACCGAATTGCCTCCTTTTATATCCTATTTCTTATGCTTCATTCCATATTGGGCTCGGAACATACTGATCAAGAAAGTTCACTTGTACACATTCTAGTAATTTTCCCCACTTTTTGCCCTTAACACTGTTATTTTCCCAGTCTATAATAGAATAATTGAAGTCCCCCATTATCACCACTCTAAATGTCTTGCATCTTTCTGCAATTTGCCTGAAAATGTTCTCTACTATCTCCTTCCTATTATATGTCTGCCTTTAGTATTCACCCAGCAGCATAATAGCTCCTCTTTTATTCCTTAATTCTAAGCAAATGGATTCTGTCTTTGAACCCTCAAGTACATCAACACAAAAGCAAAATACTGCCAATGCTGGAAATCTGGACTAGAAACTGAGAATGCTGAAAATACTCAGCAGGTCCAGCATCTGTGGAGAGAGAAACAGGGTTAACGTTTCAGGTCGATGAACACCTGATGAAGGGGCATCGACCTGAAACGTTAACTCTGTTTCTCTTCACACATGCTGCCTGACCTGATCAGTATTTCCAGCATCGATGCCGATGTGAGACTGGTACAAAGCAGCTCTGGTTCTGTCTGTATACAGTTTAGCACCCAACCGCCCTGGATGTCCATCAATAATTACATAGGATTACATTGGATATATGGCACAGAAACAGTCCATGCCGGCGTTTATACTCCACTTGAGCCTCCTCCCGTCTTTCCTCATCTAACTCTCTCAGCATTACCCTCTATTCCCTTCTCTCTCATATGCTTATCTAACCTCCCCTTAAATGCACCGATGCTATTCACTTCATCCACTCCCTGTGGTAGCGAGTTCCACATCCTCACCACTCTCTGGGTAAAGAAGTTTCTTCTGAATACCCAATTGGATTTCTTGGTGACTATCTTATATTGATGCCTCTAGTTATGCTCTTCCCCACAAGTGGAAACATTCTCTCTGTATCCACTCTATCAAAACCTTTCATAATTTTAAAGAACTCTATTAGGTCACCCCTCAGCCTTCCCTTGTCAAGAGAAAAGAGACCCACCCTGTTCATCCTTTCCTGATAGGTGTACCCTCGCATTTCTGGTATCCTCCTTGTAAATCTTCTCTGCACCCTCTCCAGTGCCTCTATGGCCTTTTTAAAATATGGTGACCAGAACTGTACCCAGTGCTCTAAGGGGTCGAAATTAACCCCCGCCGGCAACGGGTCGCACGTACCGTTTTTGTTGTGTTTTCACCGCCGCGATGGATGCGGTGGCCTCTTGCGCGAAATTCAGCTCTTTGTCATTTTCTTACGAGCAGGGCGGAAGTCGGTCATAATGGGGGAGGAAGTGGGAGGGCGGGAACGTAGTGTCCGCCGCTGTCAGTCATCAGCGCCGGGCTGGTGATGCCATCGCGCTGGCGCATCACAACGTCTCCCACCTTCAGTTAAAGGGGAGGGCCACTGCGAGCTCTGCATGTTTTTAAGTTCGGCCCACGGAGCCACCAGGGAGGGTTTTGGCCGGGCCAGCGGCCTGGCACCCAAGAGGGGGTGCTGGGCTGCCTGTTAGCGGATCGGCTGAACCCGGGGGCCTAATTGTCGGGCCGACCTGGCAGCCGGCTGACTACAAAACTAAAATGGCGTCGTCGGCAGCGCCACCTCCCCTTTCAGGGCGGCCACGATGCTCACCAACAAGGAGTGCGCCAACATGAAAAGCTGTCGGGGGCACCGGCCAGCGGCCGGGAGACCTTTGGAGGTGAATTTCCCTTCCGGGGTGGCTCTGTTGTGGTGCGCGCTCTGATGACGTCTTTAACGAGGCATCAGCAGGAATGGGACGGAAGTGGGGTGAGCGGTGCGGATCGCCACACCGCAGCAAAAAGCCCAGAGCTGAGTTTTTCTAATGGTGGCCACTCCGCTGCAAATCGGCGGCCAGTCCGCACCGCCCCATGGCACCTGTTTTACACTACCACCAGAGGGCCTACCTGTTGGAGTCCCAAGGGATCCCACCATCCCTTGGGAGCACGGTAGAAAAGCAGGCCACCCAGGAGGTAATTGCATTCTGGTGTCTTATTAAAGTAACTAAGGTCACACTTGCTCATTGTTCACAATATTCAGTTTCATCCTTTATTATGAGCGTACCAAAAGGTGCTATATAAATACAAGTTGCTTTTGTTGTTGTGATATTTTGTGCGCAGACGCTAAAGCTTCCAGTGCTCTTCAACATGTATGCCAAATATGTTGTCTATCTGTAAAGCATGCAGTCCCATGTTCCACCACCAGGGAGCGCATCCCCTGAAGCCCCAAGGGATCCCAGCATCCCTTGGGAGCAGTGTATATAAGCCGGCCCCTAAGTCCTGTTCCTCACTCTGGAGTGTCTTATTAAAGACTGATGTCACTGTTACTTTAACCTCCCTGTGTGCAGTCTCATCTGTGTTAGGAACACAATAACTGGCAACGAGTACACAAATCCAACGCAAAGATGCAGCAAACTGTGGGCATCCTGGAGAAGTTCTCAGAGGGTGAGGACTAGGAAGCCTGTATCAAATGGCTAGACCAGTACTTTGTAGCCAACGAGCTGGACGGAGAAGGAAGCGCCTCAAAAAGGAGAGCGGTCCTCCTCACAGTCTGCGGGGCACCAACCTACAGCCTCATGATGAATCTTCTGGCTCCGGTGAAACACACAGATAAGTCATATGAAGAGCTGTGTACACTGGTTCAGGAGCATCTTAACCCGAGGGAAAGCGAGCTGATAGCAAGGTATCGGTTCTACACGTGCCAGCGATCTGAAGGTCAGGAAGTAGCGAGCTACGTCGCCGAGCTAAGGCGACTTGCAGGATAATGTGAGTTTGATGGCTACCTGGAGCAGATGCTCAGAGACTTTTTTGTACTGGGCATTGGCCACGAGAACATCCTACGAAAACTTTTGAATGTAAAGACACCGAACCTCAGTAAGGCCATTGCGATAGCACAGGCGTTTAGGTCCACCAGTGATAACACCAAACAAATCTCTCAGCACACAAGTGCTAGCAATGTTCATAAATTAACTGAAACTGTGTTTGCGAGCAGAAATGTACAGGGCAGAACCCACGAGTCTGCAACTGCCAGGTGACTCAGAGTACGCAACAAAGGATGAATGCAAGGCAATTCACACCTTGTTGGTGTTGTGGTGGCTTCCATTCAGCCTATTCATGCTGCTTCAAAGGGTATGTTTGCAAGAGCTGTGGAACAATGGGGCACCTCCAACGAGCTTGCAGACGAGCTGCAAGCTCTGCAAAACCTGCTAACCACCACGTGGCAGAGGAAGATCGGTCCATGGTGGATCAAAGCAATTTAGAGCCTCAGAGAGAGGAGGCAGATGCTGAAGTACATTGGTTGCAGACATTTTCGACGAAATGTCCACCTATAATGCTAAATGTAAAATTGAATGGCTTACCCATAGCCATGGAACTGGACACTGGCGCTAGACAATCCATCATGAGTAAAAAGATGTTTGAGAGACTGTGGTGCAAAAAGGCATTCAGGCCAGCCCTGAGCCCCAGCCACACGAAACTGAGAACGTACAACAAAGAGTTTATCACTGTCCTGGGCAACGCCATGGTCAAGGTCACCTACGAGGGCACGGCGCATGAACTGCCACTCTGGATTGTCCCGGGCGATGGCCCCTCACTGCTTGGAAAGAGCTGGCTCGGCAAAATCCGCTGGAAGTGGGATGACATCCGAGCGCTATCACATGTCGATGAGGCCTCATGTACCCAGGTTCTTAACAAATTTCCTTCCCTTTTTGAGCCAGGCATTGGAAACTTTTCCGAGATGAAGGTGCAGATTCACTTGGTCCCAGAGGCACAACCTATTCACCACAAGGCGCGAGCGGTAGCTCACATGATGAGGGAGAGAGTGGAAATCGAGCTGGACAGGCTGCAACGCGAGGGCATCATCTCACCAGTGGAATTCAGCGAGTGGGCCAGCCCGATTATTCCAGTACTCAAAAGTGATGGCACGGTCAGGATTTGTGGCGATTATAAAGTAACTATTAATCGTTTCTCGCTACAGGACTAATACCCGCTACCTAAGGCAGACGACCTATTTGCGACGCTGGCAGGAGGCAAGACGTTCACCAAGCTCGACCTGACTTCGGCGTCCATGAAGCAATAGCTGGAGGAGTCTTCGAAGGGCCTCACCTACATCAACACGCACAAGGGACTGTTCATCTACAACAGATGCCCATTTGGAATTCGGTCGGCTGCAGCGATCTTCCAGAGAAACATGGAGAGTCTACTCAAGTCAGTACCACATATGGTGGTTTTTCAGGACGACATATTAGTCACGGGTCGGGACACCGTCGAGCACCTACAAAGCCTGGAGGAGGTCCTCCAGCAACTGGATCGCATAGGGCTGTGGCTGAAGAGGTCGAAATGCGTCTTCATGGCAATAGAAGTGGAGCTTTTGGGGAGAAAGATCGTGGCGGACGGCATTCGGCCCACAGACGCTTAGTTAGAGGCTATCACGAAGGTGCCCAGACCAGAGAACGTCACGGAGCTGCGGTCGTTCCTGGGACTCCTCAACTATTTTGATAACTTCCTAGTGGGGTTAAGCACCCTCTTAGAGCCCCTGCATGTGTTATTGCGCAAAGGTGAGAAGTGGGTTTGGGGAAAAAAACAAGTAATTGCTTTTGAGAAAGCCAGAAACATTTTATGCTCCAAGAAGCTGCTTGTATTGTATAACCCGTGTAAAAGACTTGTGCTAGCTTCTGATACGTCGTCGTACGGAGTTGGGTGTGTATTACAACAAGCTAACGTTGCGGGGAAGTTGCAACCTGTCGTTTATGCCTCCAGGAGCTTGTCTAAGGCCGAGAGGGCCTACAGCATGATTGAGAAAGAGGCATTGGCATGTGTGTTTGGGGTAAAGAAAATGCATCAGTATCTGTTTGGCCTCAAATCTAAGCTGGAAACCGATCACAAGCCCCTCATATCCCTGTTCGCTGTAAACAAGGGGATAAATACTAATGCCTCAGCCGCATACAAAGGTGGGTACTCGCGCTATCAGCGTATAACTATACCATCCGCCACAGGCCAGGCACCGAGAACTGTGCGGATGCTCTCAGTCGGCTACCATTGCCCACCACAGGGGTGGAAATGACTCAGCCTGCAAACTTGTTGATGGTCATGGGAGTGTTTGAAAATGATAAATCACCTGTCACGATCCGCCAGATTAGGCCAAGATCCTCTGCTGTCCCTAGTAAAAAACTGTGTACTGCATGGGAGCTGGGCCAGCATCCCCGTTGAAATGCAAGAGCTAATCAAGCCGTTCCAGTGGCGAAAGGACGAGCTGTCCATTCAGGCAGACTGCCTGTTGTGGGGTAACCGCGTAGTGCTACCCAAAAAGGGCAGGGAGACGTTTATCTCAGATCTCCACAGCACACACCTGGGTATAGTAATGATGAAAGCGATAGCCAGATCCCACTTAGAGTCCTGTGTACGGCAATGCCGCGTGTGTGCTCAGTTGAGCAACGCGCCCAGAGAGGCACCACTAAGTTTGTGGTCCTGGCCCTCCAGACTATGGTCAAGGATCCATGTCGACTATGCGGGCCTATTTCTCGGTAAAATGTTCCTGGTGGTGGTGGATGCTTTTTCAAAATGGATTGAATGTGAAAAAATGTCGGGAAGCACTGCCACCATTGAAAGCCTGAGGGCCATGTTTGCCACCCATGACCTGCCTGACAAACTGGTCAGTGATAACAGCCATGTTTCACCAGTGCTGAATTTAAAGAATTCATGACCTGCAATGGGATCAAACATGTCACCTCGGCCCCGTTTAAACCAGCCTCCAATGGGCAGCCAGAGCGGGCAGTACAAACAATCAAACAGAGCCTTAAATGAGTCACAGAAGGCTCACTCCAAACCTGCCTGTCCTGAGTACTGCTCAGCTACCGCATGAGACCCCACTCGCTCACAGGTGTGTCCCCGGCTGAGCTACTCATGAAAAGGACACTTAAAACCAGACTCTCGCTGGTTCACCCCAACCTGCATGATCAGGTAGAGAGCAGGTGGCAGCAACAAAATGTAAACGCTGGTCACGCCACTGTGTCATGGGAAATTGATCTGAATGACCGTGTATATGTGCTAAACAATGGATATGGTCCCAAGCGGATTGCGGGCACGGTGATAGCTAAAGAAGGGAGTAGGGTGTTTGTAGTCAAACTAGACAATGGACAAATTTGCAGAAAGCACCTGGACCAAACGAGGCTGCGGTTCACAGACTGCCCTGAACAACCCACAGCAGACACCACCTTTTTCGAGCCCACAACACACACCCAAAGGATCAACGACACCATGCCGGACCAGGAAATCGAACCCATCACGCCCAACAGTCCAGCAAGGCCAGGCTCACCCAGCAGCCCTGCAGGGCCAACAACACGCCAGCCCAGCGAGGGCATAGCCAACACACCAGAACAGTCATTTGTACCGAGGCGGTCCACCAGGGAAAGAAAGGCTCCCGACCGCCTCACCTTGTAACTAGTTTTCACTTGGACTTTGTTGGGGAGTGATATTGTGTATCTGTAAAACATGCACTCCCATGTTCCGCCACCAGGGAGTGCATCGCCTGAAGTCCCAAGGGATCCCAGCATCCCTTGGGAGCACTGTATATAAGCCGGCCCCGAAGGTCTGTTCCTCACTTATTTTATCCTCCCTGTTTGCTGTCTCATCTGTGTTTGGAACACAATAGAATCGATCTCACTGTTCCTCTGAGACTGTCTTTTATTTACCCTGCAGTTCCATAATATGCATCCTCTGTGCGGGCCATTGTTCCACAGTGCACCGCTACAGCCTGCTGTTTCATATTGTGTTTGCTCACAATACTGCAATAAAGAGTGGGACAGACTTCAAATAAACAGCCATCGCTTCAAGTAGCACTTCAATAGTGTGTCAATTCAACGTCTCTCCTTCTGCACTGCATTGAGCAGGGGAAGTAATGTACAACAATGCGTCAGTGTGTGTGAAGTGAAATCTGAGACGAAAGCAAAAGCAAACAAACATAAATGAGCAGAGGAGTATCCCGTTGTCATTTTCGGTCTTTACACTCTCTGAGTTAATTGGTGAGGACAATATGTGTGCGACTGTTTAGTGCCAGCACAACAGAGTCTATTGTTGTGAAATCTTCAGGGTTACAAAGCATATATCCCTTCCCTGTAAAACAGGAGGCGTGATCGTTTATCCAACCCCCTCCCCACCTGTAGCCCACCCCAATGCCCCCCCGCCCCTCCTGCAACCCCTCCCTATCTCTGATCTCCTACTCCAGCCCAACAACCCTTCGAGATCACTGTGTTCCTCCAAATCTGCCCTTTTGCACATCTTCAATGTTAATCGCTCCACCGCTGGCGTCCGTGCCTTCACCTGCTGAGTCCCTGAGCTCTCGCCAAACCTCTTCCCCTCTCTACCTCTCTCTCCTCCTTTAAGAGACTCCTTAAAACCTACCTTTTTGACTAAGTTTTTGACCAAATTTTGTTTGATAATCGCTCCTGTGAAATGCCTTGCGATGTAGAGGGATGTGACCGAGGCCCAGGAGAGGCCCGAGTTTGGGGCCCAGAAGAGGAGAGAGCCCAGGGGCAGCACGGGCCCAGCCCACACTGCGATATGTGTGCGAGCTCGGTCCGTGCAGCAGAGCTGGTCTCCAGTTGTCTTGGTTAATCCCTGCCACTGGACCAAGACCTAGCTCTGTCGAGCCCGTGTGGTGGCTGGTGTGCAACGGTCACCGCACGTTGAAAAAATCCACGCACAGGTATCTTCCACCCTTCAGGATGTAGTTCAGGGCCTGGAATGTCAGGTCCTTCATTGAAACACCTGTGAACTCATCCCTTTTTGGTCTGGAAGCTAGTCATCCTCGACACGAGGGACTGCCTAAGAAGAAGATTTATAGTTATTAACCAATAGTGTTCAGAGAAGATGAAAAAGAAGACACTTTTTATTAATGCCCCTATGATTTTTTTCCCCGGTTTCTCGTAGCAGTAAGCTGGAGATTAATCGTTAATTCCTGGAGACTCCAGGCAGTCCTAGAGGGTTGACAATCCCGGTGGTGAGTTGACCACTGCCACATTAGTCCGTCGCTGAGACCCGAGGACCAATTCCCATCGATCCCCGGGCCTCTGGTTACAGGCGTACGCTCATGACGCCGGGCCGAGACTGAGCCCGGAAACAGGCCCAGAGCAATCTCTCGGCCGATATCTCTCTTGTACACCAGCCTTGGCCTAAATACACACAGCGGGGTGCACTTTTATCTTCACTACCTGGGGTGGTAATCCGGAGAGGTGGATCACAGACCCTTTACAGAGCCGGTCTGAATTTCATTCCGTTGGATTTAACCGGAGTTAAAGTCAGGCGGGCTCCATAATGACTGGTTTACCCACCCTGCCAGTTTAGTACTGGGGTTCCCAAACCCCCCCCAGGATTGCCCTAGGACCTCTAACAATTGAAGCTTAATCACCAGAACACGGCTGGGAGCAATACCCGGGAGATAAATCAGAACGGGCATGAAACAAAACCGTGAGACTTTCTCATTCGCTTTGAACACTTTAATTTATTAGTTCTAAAAATATGGGAGATGAGGAAAAATGCCTGTTTGACTGACAGTCAAGATTAATCCGATTGGGTAACAAGGAGTCTGTAAACTGTCCCATTGGCCGTGGGAAGGGCGCATGCCTGGAGAATGGACCAATGGAGGCAGTGTAGGGGTGGGGCAGTTCGAGGCGGGAGGTCATGTGATGAAACCTCCAGGAATACACCCAACCAGAGTTGGCAACCCTAGTTATTGCCCAGGAGTGACGATGACAATTTAAACCAGAGAAATATCTATATTTTTTAATTAGTTTAGCATCCATAAGCTGTAGCCGTTATTTTTTACCATGGGTGCCAGCATTTTTTAAACCACAGATACAGTCCTGCCTTTCTACGAATCCCAATGTTAAATATCAAACGAAATGAGGTTTTAATCCTGTGCTGCCTGATTCACTCCTGGTTGTTCCGTGGGTTGTCCAATCCTGCCTATTTGTCCACGGGAGTATTGCAGCCGAGTTGCATCCCAACCTTACCTGCTGCCCTACACCTGTACACTGTACAATGAACAGAATACCAAGAGCCTTGGGTAAGCTGCCCAGGTGTTAGCCCAGAGCACTGAGGTCAGTTGTATCAGGCCTCGACACACCTGAGAGCAGCTCACATAGCACAGTCTGGAGGCTCGAAGCTAAGTGCTGCTAAATGTATTTGGGGCACTTACACACTGGTTGGCGCTTTCATTTTCTAAGGCACTTTATGCAGGTCACCTTTGATCAAAGAAAAACGAAAGACTGAACATAAGACATAAGAACATAAGTCATAAGAACATAAGAAATAGAAGCCGGAGTAGGCCATTTGGCCCCTCGTGCCTGCTCCGCCATTCAATAAAATCATGGCTGATCTGATCTTGGCCTCAACTCCACTTTCCTGCCTGCTCTCCATAACCCTTGACTCCCTTATCATTCAAGAATCTGTCTATCTCCACCTTAAATATATCCAATGACTCAGCCTCCACAGCTCTCTGGGGCAGAGAATTCCAAAGATTCACGATCCTCTGAGAGAAAAAATTCTTCCTCATTTCTGTTTTAAATGGGCGACCCCTTATTCTGAAAATTTCTATAGCGCTTTTCATGATCTCAGGACCTCCCAAGGCGCTTTACAGCCAATGAAGCACTTTTTGAAGTGTAGTCACTGTTGTAATGTGGGAAACACAGCAGACAATTTGCACACAGCAAGCTCCCACAAACAACAATGTGATAGTGACCAGATAATCTGTTTTATTCAATGATGTTGATTGAGGGATAAATATTGCCCCAGTCACTGGGGAGAATTTCCTGCTCTTCTTCAAAATAGTGCCATGGGATTTTTATGTCCACCTGAGAGAGCAGACAGGGCTTGGTTTAACATCTCATCTAAAAGACGGCACCTCTGACAGTGCAGCAGTCCCTCAATACCACATTGGAGTGCCAACCTAGATTTTGGTACTCATGTCTCTGGAGGTACAATAGTGTAGTGGTTAAATTACTGGTAACAAAAAAAACAGATCATCTGGTCATTATCACATTGCTGTTTGTGGGAGCTTGCTGTGTACAAATTAGCTGCTGTGTTTCCCACATTACAACAGTGACTACACTCCAAAAGTACTTCATTGACTGTAAAGCACTTTGAGATGTCCGGTAGTTATGAAAGGCGCTCTATAAATGCAAGTCTTTCTTTCTTCTTTCTAAAGACCTGGATTAATAATCCAGTAAGACGTGGGTTCAAATCCCACCATGGCTATTTGAGAATTTGAATTCAATTAAAGAAATCTAGGCTGCTATCAGTAAAAGTGGCCATGAAGTTGCCAGATTGTTGTAAAAACCCAGCTGTTTCACTGAAGTCCTTTCGGAAAGGCAACCTGCTGTCCTTAGCCAGGCTGGGCCTGTATGCGAAGTCGGTTCCACACCAATGTGCTTGACTCTTAACTGCCTTGGAATTGGCCTGAGTTGTAGCAAAATGGTAAGTGGTGCATGAAGAAGGCCCACTACCGACTTGGCAGGGCGTCTCGGGATGGGCAATAAATGCCGGCCCTTGCCAGCGACGCCCACACCCTGAGAATGATTTGAGAAGAAGGCGACATTGGAAAGGTTAGGGTTAGGGTTAGGGATCTCAGCTGGTTCAGGAAAGGTGGTGAGATATTATCGGAGGCAGAATAACATTTCTGTGGTTTCCTTCTTCCTCCCCTCCCTCCGTTTGTAGCTCACGTCGTCCTGATCAACCTGAAGCCAAATTCAACCTACCAGTTCCGAGTGGCAGCAGTGAACGGCAAGGGCCAGGGGGAGCACAGTGAGATGGAGACCTTTCAGACTCTCCCAGTCCGTAAGTAGCTTAACATGTCTGTTCTTTTCAGTAATGGCAGGCTTCTGACTCCCAACCAACGTCTCTTCATAATCCATTTTAATGCCGTGTCAAAAAAGAATGAAGGGAAACACTTGGTACAAATCTCTCCTGAGCCCTTCTTACATGATGTTCGGTAAGTATACGCAGACTTAACGTTACTGCGGTATGCTGAGAATGAGTACTACATTTATTTATTTTTCTCTGAAGGGGAAGATTGCCAATTGAGACATTCGCCTAAATATACAAACACATGAACCCTGTTCAGGGTTTAGAGCAGGTTTTTGTTTTCTCCCTGGGAGCAACACCCAGGAGTTAAATCAGAGCGGGCGTGAAACAAAACCGTGGGACTTTTTCATTCGCCTTGAACACTTTATTAGTTCTAAAAATATAAAATGATTTTCCGGGCACAAACTGGACAAGGTCGCCCCTGAAAATCCTCAGCCATTCCTGCGGCGTTCTGCCCGTGACCTCAGTGGAAGTGTGCCAGAATAGTCACAGATTTGACCGGAACCGGGATACAGTGGATTTAAAGTCTCGGGCCAAGGGAGTCTCCGCTTGCCCCAATCGAAGCCCTTGTTTTAAAGGCTGGGAAATCTGGAGAACCCCCGAGAGAAAAATCGGGCGATTGTTTCTTCGCAGGTAAGCGACCCACCGTGCCAATTTTACGTGCGGGCGCAAGTTGGAAATCAGCAGTGTGGTGTCCTGCATTCTGGAATTTTACCCAGATTTCTCAATCACTGGAAAGACATCAGAACAACTGTCAGTATATTAACACTAGGATCAAAATTTCTGCAAGTAAAGCCTATCTCGCTGACAGATCTTTGCCCGTATGTAATCATTCACTCAGTATTTTCAACCAAACAAAAATAACACATATTTCATACAAGTCAATTAATCGATTGAATGTTCTGCTGTCTGGGGGTAAGAATCTGACAATCCAGTTAACATCATCAACACTGAAATCAATATTACTGGATGTTACTTAAAGCATGGTTAATGCTTTCAAAGCAATCAGACTGTGCAATGGGGAGTGAACGAGAAATGATTTGTCATGTATCTCACACTACTGTATATAACTGTATCTTACCATGCTATACATGACTGTAAATAGATATGACCTGTAACCACAAGCATACTTTACCACCAGGGGTGCACTTGCAGGAGACACTGTACACCTGTCCCACACAGATATATAAAGGCAGGTCTCAGGCAAGTGTGGCACTCGAGAGCTGTGAAATAAAAGTGCAGGTCCAGAGTGACCTTGACTTCAGCATGTGCCTTGTATAAGTCTGTACTGCAGGGTCAGAACTTTACAATGGCGACGAGTTACTGAATCACAGAATCCACAGAATGGCTACCAACGGCTCAGATGAGAAATACAATGCTGGAGACAATTGGGAGGACTTTATAGAAAGGCTCCAGCAAAGCTTTGTAACCAAAGACTGGTTGGGTGCTGATAAGGCAGACAAGAGAAGAGCCCATCTCTTGACCAGCTGTGGCTCGAAAACATACGCCTTAATGAAGGACCTGCTGGCACCTGAGAAACCAGCAAGCAAGTAATTTGAGGAGTTGAGCACACTGGTGAGAGACCAGCTGAAGCAAGCGAGCAGCCTACACATGGCCAGACACAGGTTCTACAATACAGACGCTCTGTGGGCCAGAGCATACCCGACTTCGTGGCGGAATTTCGGAGGTTGGCTAGTTTATGTGAGTTCTCCGATGAACTAAGGAGAGAAGTACTGAGAGACTTTTTTTATTGAAGGAATAGGCCACGCAGGCATATTCCGAAAGCTTATAGAGAACAAGAACTTGACCCTAGAGGCAGCAGCACTGGTCGCACAGACATTCTTGGCAGGAGAAGAAGAAACGAGGTTGATCTATACTGCGGGTACGACAACTAACGAAACATTGGAACAAGGGGTTCACAGCGTGAAACAAGCCGCTACCCCCACACACGGACAAAGGCAGGAGAGCAGGTCTTCAACATCAGGCAGTGGTCCCAGAAGCCATCAAGGGCCACATGAACGGCCGTTCACACCTCATCAACCCACAATGCGAGCAATCTACTACAGACTGAGAGAAGCTCAAGCGAGATCATCCAGACGCAGCTCATCCTTCGGAAACAATGGAAGCGGTCTGTGCTGGAGATGTGGGGGAAGGCACTCAACAAGGGGGTGTCGATTTCAGCATGCTGTTTGTAGAAAATGCAACTATACAGGGCATCTGATTTGCATGTGCATAAAAACAGCAGCTCGGCTGGTATACAAATCGGAAGGGTTGGAAAGCGGACCAGAAGACGGTGGGGACAGTGCCTGGGACGCCGAGGTACAGCGGGTTAACACGATCAATGTCCACTGTTCTTACAACAAGACGCCTCCAATAACGATGAGGGTCCTACTCAACGGGATACCCGTCAACATGGAACTGGACACGGGAGCTAGTCAATCTCTCATGAGCGTCCAACAATTTGAACAGCTGTGGCCGCACAAAAGCAACAGACCAAAACTCACAAGGATCGACACCAAACTAACGACCTATACCAAAGAAATCGTCCCAGTCCTTGGCAGCGCCATGCTCTCAGTCACACACAAAGGGACGGTGAACCGACTTCCCCTGTGGATTGTCCCCGGAGATCTCCCAGCACTGTTGGGGAGAAGCTGGCTGGCAAAACTAAATTAGAAATGGGATGATGTTCATGCCATGTCGTCAGAGGAACGGACCTCCTGCTCAACAGTTCTAAGTCGTTTTGAACATCTCTTTCAGCCAGGTGTGGGCACCTTCAAAGGGGCTAAAGTTAAAATCTACATCACACAGGATGCCAGACCGGTCCATCACAAGGCTAGAGCTGTGCCTTATGTGATGAGGGAAAAGATTGAACACTAACTGGACCGGCTTCTGCGGGAAGGCATTATCTCACCCGTGGAATTTAGCGACTGGGCAAGTCCCATCGTCCCCGTCACGAAGCCTGATGGATCCATACGAATCTGTGGGGATTACAAGTCTACCATAAACAGAGTCTCCCTACAGGACCAATACCCGCTGCCCAGAGCGGAGGACCTATTTGCCACATTGGCTGGAGGAAAACTTTTCTTGAAACTAGATCTCACATCTGCGTATATGACGCAAGAACTGACCGAAGAGTCTAAGCTACTCACCGCCATCAACACACATCGAGGCCTTTTGATGTACAATCGATGCCCATTCGGCATCAGGTCGGCAACTGCTATATTCCAGCGCAACAAGGAGAGTCTGCTCAAGTCCATCCCTGGGGCGGTTGTGTTTCAAGATGACATACTCATCACGGGCAGGGACACCGACTCCCATCTCCGCAATTTGGAGGAAGTACTAAGTTGATTGGATCGGGTAGGCCGAAGAGTTAAGAAATACAAGTGTCTGTTTCTCGCGCCTGAGGTTGAATTTTTGGCCAGAAGGATTGCCGCTGATGGAATCCACCCAACAGAATCCAAAACAGAAGCAATTCGTCTGGCACCCAGGCCCCGGAATGTCTCGGAACTGCGTGCCTTTCTCGGGCTACTCAATTACTTTGGGAACTTTATGCAGAACTTGAGCACACTGCTGGAGCCTCTCCACGTGCTACTCAGAAAGGGGTGCAATTGGTTTTGGGGGGACGCCCAAGAACGCGCCTTCAATAAGGCACGCAACCTTCTATGTTCCAACAGTGTTTTAGCCTTTTTTGACCCAGATAAAAAGCTAGTTCTTACATGTGATGTGTCAGCGTACGGGGTCAGGTGCGTTTTACAACATGTCAATGAGCGGGTAAATTAAAACCCATTGCTTATGCCTCCATGTCACTTTCGCGGGTGGAGCGTGGGTACGGTATGGTTGAGAAGGAGGCGCTCGTGTGCGTGTATGGTGTCAAAAAGATGCACCAATACCTTTTCAGGGCCAAGTTCGCGTTAGAAACTGACCACAAACCCCTCACATTCCTGCTATCCGAGAGCAAGGCAATAGACGCCAACGCCTTGGCACGCATTCAGCAGTGGGCACTCATGCTGGCGGCTTACGACTACACGATAAGGCACAGACCAGGCACAGACAACTGTGCCGACGCGCTTAGCAGGCTATCCCTGGCGACCATGGAAGGGTCCGACGAACAGGACTGTGAGATGGTCATGGCAATCAATGCCTTTGAATCCACCGGTTCGCCCATGACGGCTCGCCAAATCAGAGCCTGGACGACCAGCGACCCCACGTTATCTCCAGTTAAAAGATGCGTTTTAACCAGTGACTGGGCAGAGGCTCGCGATGCCTGCCCCGAGGAGGTCAAAACCCTTCCATAGGCGCATGCATGAACTATCACTACAGGCAGACTGCCTGATGTGGGGCAGCCGAGTCGTTATGCCCTTGTGAGGCAGAGAGGTGTTTGTCCGGGAGCTCCACCGCGAGCACCCGGGGATCGTCCTTATGAAGGCCATAGCCAGATCCCACGTCTGGTGGCCTGGCATTGACACGGACTTGGAGCTCTGCGTCCGAAGGTGCACCATTTTGTGCCCAACTCAGTAATGCCCCCAGGGAGGCTCCCCTAAGCCCCTGGCCCTGGCCCACCAAACCGTGGTCGCGGGTGTATGTAGATTACGCGGGCCCATTCATGGGCAAAATGTTCCTCGTAGTTGTCGATGCATTTTCAAAGTGGATCGAGTGCACCATTTTAAACTCGAGCACCACCTCCACCACTGTGGAGAGCCTTAGAACCATGTTTGCAATGCACGGAATTCCTGACATATTGGTCAGTGATAATGGTCCGTGCTTCACCAGCGCCAAATTTCAAGGTTTTAGAGTTGACCACGGCATAAATCACGTTAAGACGGCACCGTTCAAGCCAACCTCCAATGGCCAGGCGGAGAGAGCAGTGCAAATCGTTAAACAAGGCATGCTAAAAATCCAAGGTCCCATGCTGCAGAGCTGCCTGTCGCGACTGCTGCTGGCATACAGATCTCGTCCGCATTCGTTGACTGGGGTTCCCCCCGCGCAACTATTGATGAAACGTACCTTAAAGATTAGGCTCTCGTTAATCCTCCCAGACATGCATGAAATTGTTGAGACAAAGTGCCGGAAGCTAACTGAGTACCATGACTGAAATTCAAGGGGGAGGTGGAATGAGATAGGGGACAAAGTGTTTGTGCTAAACTATGGCAGGGGTCCCAAATGGCTTGCAGGGACAGTAACAGGCAAGGAAGGAAACAGGCTACTGGTTGTACAAATGGACAATGGCCAAACCAAGTCAAAAGTAGATTCAACAACAACACTGCTGAACCAGAGGCAGACTACAATGTGGAACTCACACCACACCGGGTGGACAGACAGAGGGAACAACCTGAGGAAAGGGCAGTCTCATCAGACAGCCCAGGCGAGATACCATCAATCATACTGAACGAAACAGACAGCCCAGGTGAGATACCAGCAATCACACCGAAAGAAAAACAGGCACCAAGGCAAACAACTGAACCACAACTAAGACGCTCCACACGAGAACGTAGACCACCTGAGAGACTGAATCTATAAAGACAATAAGACATTGGGGGACGGTGATGTCATGTATCTCACACTACTGTACATAACTGTATCTTACCATGCTACACATGTCTGTAACTAGATATGACCTGTAACCACAAGCATACCTTACCACCAGGGGTGCACTTGCAGGAGACACTGCATATCTGTTCCACTCAGGTATATAAAGGCAGGTCTCAGGCAAGTGTGGCATTTGGGAGCTGTGAAATAAAGGTGCAGGTCCTGAGTGACCTTGACTTCAGCATGTGCCTTGTGTAAGTCTATACTGCAGGGTCAGGACTTTATATGGTTCATGTTAGTATTCCTTTTATATAATGTACTGCAACCCTGGAAGATTTTGACGTCCTCTCAGTCCTTCCACAGCGTAGCATCGATATAATTATATACATTCATAGCGAATGGGAAGGTAACTGCTGCATGGAATTATTATACAATGGGAATGATTGGGAAAGAAAGAACTTGCATTTCTATAGCGCCTTTCACAACCTCAGGACATCCTAAAGCACTTTAAAACCAATGAAGTGTAGTCACTGTTGTAATGTGGGAAACGCGGCAGCCAATTTGTGCACAGCAAGCTCCCACAAACAGCAATGTGATAATGACCAGATCATTTGTTCTTTTCGTGATGTTGGTTGAGGGATAAATATTGGCCAGGACGATTGCGGGATAATTCAGCTGCTCTTCTTCAAAACAGTTCCTTCGGAACTTAATTGTCCAACTGAGAGGGTGGACAGGGACTCGGTTTAACATCTCAACAGAAACATGGCACCTCTGACAGTGCAGCACTCCCCCAGTACCGGCACTGAGAGTGTCAGCCTGGATGTTGTGCTCAATAGAATGGAAAGGAGCTTGGTCCATCAGCATTCAGTACAGTGGGAGATGGTATGATCCATTGGAATAATGAGCCTCAAGGTGATTTGTGTTAAACTCCTTTCAAAGACACTGGAAAAAATAATTGTGGTTTATTATAAATGCTAAAAATGTGCTGTGAATTTTAATAATCTTAATTTTTTTTTTAAACTGCTCCATTTGTTGCTTTTCTGTGATTTGATTTGTCTGTTCACTGAAATCATCAGTGAAGTCCCCATTGACAGAAACCAACACTGAAGCCCACTTTACAAATACAGAGCCAGACAGACAGAGACTGAGGCACAGAGCCAGACAGACAGAGAGACTGATACAGAGCCAGACAGACAGAGACTGATACAGAGCCAGACAGACAGAGACTGATACAGAGCCAGACAGACAGAGAGAGATACAGAGCCAGACAGACAGAGAGACTGATACAGAGCCAGACAGAGAGAGACTGATACAGAGCCAGACAGACAGAGAGACTGAGGCACAGAGCCAGACAGACAGAGAGACTGATACAGAGCCAGACAGACAGAGAGACTGATACAGAGCCAGACAGACAGAGACTGATACAGAGCCAGACAGACAGAGAGACTGATACAGAGCCAGACAGACAGAGACTGATACAGAGCCAGACAGACAGAGAGACTGATAAAGAGCCAGACAGACAGAGACATTAGGACCCACAGCCAGACGGACGGAGACCTGGAAGCCGAGATGCACTGAGTGGTGGGAAGGGAGAGAGAGCTGGAACAAAAGTAGGGATAAGGAGCACTAACTAACGCTCGCTCTCTGCTCCCAGCTCCAGCTGACACTCAGTCAAAAGGAGCCATGTGGAATTTGGAAAAGGGCTAAGACCCCAAAGGTGGGGAGCCCGGTCCCCGGGTCCAGTCGCCTCAGGGCGGTTGCTCTGGCACTGAGCGAGATCGCAATTCAGCATCAGGGACGAAACAGAACTTGGAGACCAACAGAATCCTGCTCACTTTGTCACCAGCGGTGATTATATAGCAATTACTGCCTAATAGTAGTAATCGGAACATGAGTACAATGACTGCAAATAGTAACCATAGTGAAATTATAATGATTTAGAGGCACATAAATCCACACTTATCACCAGGATTAACACTTAAATATGGGGGAGGAGATGAGAAGCTAGCCTTGAAATGACTGTTTCTGTTATCAGCGGATGACTGATTGAAACATTCACACGATATTCCTTTTCTCCAGCTATTTTAACCCATTTAAAGCAAATATTAATTTACTCTGAGTCTGGCTGAGTGGGGATAATCTCCTCGCTGGGTCAGAAGGTTGTGGGCTCAAGAACTTGAAAGCATAATTTGGTTTGAGTTTGATGCCGTGCCATGGGAGTGCTGCTTTGTCAGAGGCACTGGCGTTTGGGTGAAATGTTAAATCCAGGTCCCCATTTCCGGTGGATGTGCAAGATCCCAGGGCACTATTCACATGACAACAACAGCATTACCTCAGGGTCCTGGCCAAGATTTATCCCTCAACATCGATGTAGATTGCTGGGTCATTAATGTAACTGCAATTTTTCAAAGAATTACATTGAACTTTACAGCACAGAAACAGGTCCTTCAGCCCAACAGGTGTACGCCAGTGTTTAGCCTACACACGAGACGCCTCCCACCTTACAAATCACCCAATCAACTTATCAGTTTGTGAGACAGGGCTGACTGCAAATCAGCTGCCTCATAAAACAACAGTGGCTACATTTCAAAGGCAATTCTTTGACAGCGAAGGAGAGTTCACGGGAGCAGCGGGACATCGGAGAGGCCAGCGGCCTATATAGGCCCACACTCGGAGTCCGGGGAGCGAGAGTTCACGGGAGCAGCGGGATGTTGGAGAGGCTAGTGGCCTATATAGGCCCACGCTTGGAGTCCGGGGAGCGAGAGTTCACGGGAGCAGCGGGACATCGGAGAGGCCAGCTAGTGCAGCTACAGCAAGGAGAGAAGGCAAAAAAGAAGTGGAAATAAATCGAAAGGTGATATCACAGCCAAGGGGGTAAGTGATTGCCTGGTGATTGGTGAGTAGTTTTTCTTTTTCTTTTCTATATCAGTAAGTAACCTTTAGCATTGTTGTTGCCAATTTACTGAGGGAGTGCTGCACTGCCAGAGGGGCAGTACTGGGGGAGCGTCGCACTGTCAGAAGGGCGGTATTGAGGGAGCGCCGCACTGTCGGAGGGGCGGTACTGAGAGAGCGCTGCACTGTTGGAGAGGCTATCTTTCAGATGAGACGTTAAATCGAGATCCCTTCTGCTCTCTCGGGTAGATGTAAAAGATCCCTTAGCACGATTCGAAAAAGAATGGGGGAGTTCTCACCGGCATCCTGGGGCCAATATTTTCCCTCAACCAACATCACTAAAACAGATTATCTGGTCATTATCACTTTACTGTTTGTGGGAGCTTGCTGTGCACAAATTGGCTATCACTTATCCTACATTACTACACTCCAAAAGTCCTTCATTGGCTGTAAAGAGCTTGGTGAAGATCTGAGGTCGTGAAAGGTGCTATAGAAATGCAAGTTCTTGTTATTACTTTTTCAAATGGCTGCATTAATGTAACGCAGCGTAGCAAGGAATGCCTTCAGCTGTTAACACCATGAATAGTGCTTTTGTGGGCTAGAGAGTAAAGCTGTTGCTTGGAGGAGAAAGAGAAAGTATTGAGGCAGACATTCAACCGAGTCAACGCGGACAGTGGGAAGGGTCGCTGTGGCTGGTTGAGTTCTGCACTGTTGCGACGTTCTCCCCTTGACAGGTTGCAGGCAGGTACATAAACTGCACCATGCAGAGAGCAGCAGCGAGCTGGAATGGTGGTGGGGGTGGGGAGTGGGTTTGGGGCGAATCTCTGTCCGAGCACCGAGTCGATCGGTGCGCAGCTTGTTCAGTCGACAAGAGGCTCCCATCCATCATGTGTCCTGGGTGCAGCTGCTTGTCCTGCACATGGAGTGTGGGGAACCACATCTCCTGCTGGGGTGCTGTCAGTGATAGCGCTGTGGGGCTACTCTACGGAGGAGTGATAGTCAGACCGAGTACCACCATCAGCTGCTCTCGCGCGGCGCCATTCAACAGGTGAGCCCTGCATAGGAGTTAAACTAATATGGCAGGGGGATGGGAACCAATGCAGGGAGACAGAGGGAAACAAAAAGGAGACAAAAGAAAAAGACAGAAAGGAGATGAGTAAAAGTGGAGGGCAGAGAAACACAAGGCAAAAAACAAAAAGGGCCACTGAATATAAAGGGGCGGCAGGAGGGATCAAAACTAAAAATCATGGTTTAAAAACTAGGATTAAAACACTCTACCTAAACGCACGCAGCATTCAAAATAAAGTAAATGAGTTGACGGCACAAATCATCACAAATGGGTATGATTTGGTGGCCATTACAGAAACATGGGTGGCCAAGACTCGGAATTAAACAAACAGGGGTATCTGACAATTCGGAAAGATAGACAAGAAGGGAAAGGAGGTGGGGTAGCTCTGTTAATAAAGGATGATATCAGGGCAGTTGTGAGAGATGATATTGGCTCTAATGAACAAAATGTTGAATCATTGTGGGTGGAGATTAGAGATAGTAAGGGGAAAAAGTCACTGGTGGGCGTAGTTTATAGGCCCCCAAATAATAACTTCACGGTGGGGCGGGCAATAATCAAGGGAATAATGGAGGCATGTGAAAAAGGAACGGCAGTAGTCATGGGGGATTTTAACCTACATATCGATTGGTCAAATCAAATCGCACGGGGTAGCCTTGAGGAGGAATTCATAGAATGCATATGGGATTGTTTCTTAGAACAGTATGTTACAGAACCTACAAGGGAGCAAGCTATCTTAGATCTGGTCCTGTGTAATGAGACAGGAAAAATAAATGATCTCCTAGTAAAAGATCCTGTCGGAATGAGTCATCACAGTATGGTTGAATTTGTAATACAAATTGAGGGTGAGGAAGTTGTGTTAGAAATGAGCGTACTATGCTTAAACAAAGGGGACTACAGTGGAATGAGGGCAGAGTTGACTAAAGTAGACTGGAAGCACAGACTAAACGGTGGCACAATTGAGGAACAGTGGAGGACTTTTAAGGAGCTCTTTCATAGTGCGCAACAAAAATATATTCCAATGAAAAAGAAGGGCGGTAAGAGAAGGGATAACCAGCCGTGGATAACCAAGGAAATAAAGGAGAGTATCAAATTAAAGACCAATGCGTATAAGGTGGCCAAGGTTAGTAGAAAACTAGAAGATTGGGAAAATTTTAAACGACAGCAAAGAATGACTAAAAAAGCAATAAAGAAAGGAAAGAAAAATTACGAAAGTAAACTTGCGCAAAACATAAAAACAGATAGTAAAAGCATTTACAGATATATAAAACGGAAAAGAGTGACTAAAGTAAATGTTGGTCCCTTAGAAGATGAGAAGGGGGATTTAATAATGGGAAATGTGGAAATGGCTAAAACAATTATTTTGCTTCGGTCTTCACAGTGGAAGACACAGAAACCATGCCAAAAATTGCTGGTCACAGGAATGGGGGAAGGGAGGACCTTGAGACAATCACTATCACTAGGGGGTTAGTGCTGGACAGGCTAATGGGACTCAAGGTAGACAAGTTCCCTGGTCCTGATGAAATGCATCCCAGAGTATTAAAAGAGATGGCGGAAGTTATAGAGATGCATTCGTTATAATCTACCAAAATTCTCTGGTCTCTGGGGAGGTACCATGGGATTGGAAAGCAGCTAATGAAACGCCTGTTTAAAAAAGGGGGCAGACAAAAGGCAGGTAACTATAGGCCGGTTAGCTTAACATCTGTAGTGGGGAAAATGCTTGAAACTATCATTAAGGAAGAAATAGTGGGACATCTAGATAGGAATAGTGCAATCAAGCAGACGCAGCATGGATTCATGAAGGGGAAATCATGTGTAACTAATTTACTGGAATTCTTTGAGGATATAACGAGCATGGTGGATAGAGGTATACCGATGGATGTGGTGTATTTATATTTTCAAAAGACATTCGATAAGGTGCCACACAAAAGGTTACTGTAGAAGATAGAGGTACACGGAGTCAGAGGAAATGTATTAGCATGGATAGAGAATAGGCTGGCGAACAGAAAGCAGAGAGTCGGGATAAATGGGTCCTTTTCGGGTTGGAAATCGGTGATTAGTGGTGTGCCACAGGGATCGGTGCTGGGACCACAACTGTTTACAATATACATAGATGACCTGGAAGAGGGAACAGAGTGTAGTGTAACAAAATTTGCAGATGGCACAAAGATTAGTGGGAAAGCGGGTTGTGTAGAGGACACAGAGAGGCTGCAAAGAGATTTGGATAGGTTAAGCGAATGGGCTAAGGTTTGGCAGATGGAATACAATGTCGGAAAGTGTGAGGTCATCCACCTTGGGGGAAAAAAACAGTAAAAGGGAATATTATTTGAATGGGGAGAAATTATAACATGCTGAGGTTCAGAGGGACGTGGGGGTCCTTGTGCATGAATCCCAAAAAGTTAGTTTGCAGGTGCAGCAGGTAATCAGGAAGGCGAATGTAAGTTGGCCTTCATTTCGAGAGGGATGGAGTACAAAAGCAGGGAGGTCCTTCTGCAACTGTATAGGGTATTGGTGAGGCCGCACCTGGAGTACTGCGTGCAATTTTGGTCACCTTACTTAAGGAAGGATATACTGGTTTTGGAGGGGGTACAGAGACGATTCACTAGGCTGATTCCGGAGATGAGGGGGTTACCTTATGATGATAGATTGAGTAGACTGGGTCTTTACTCGTTGGAGTTCAGAAGGATGAGGGGTGATCTTATTGAAACATTTAAAATAATGAAAGGGATAGACAAGATAGAGGCAAAGAGGTTGTTTCCACTGGTCGGGGAGACTAGAACTAGGGGGCACAGCCTCAAAATGCGGGGGAGCCAATTTAAAACTGAGTTGAAAAGGAATTTCTTCTCCCAGAGGGTTGTGAATCTGTGGAATTCTCTGCCCAAGGAAGCAGTTGGGGCTAGCTCATTGAATGTATTCAAGTCACAGATAGATAGATTTTTAACCAATAAGGGAATTAAGGGTTACGGGGAGCGGGCGGGTAAGTGGAGCTGAGTCCACGGCCAGATCAGCCATGATCTTGTTGAATGGCGGAGCAGGCTCAAGGGGCTAGATGGCCTACTCCTGTTCCTAATTCTTATGTTTTTATGTTCTTCTGCAATCCTCAGAGATCTCTGCACTCCTCTAATTCTGCCCTCTTGCACATCCCCCATTTCTATCGCTCCACCATTGGCGGCGGTGCCTTCAGCTGCCTGGGCCCTAAGCTCTGGAACTCCCTCCCTAAACCTCTCTGCCTCTCTCACTTCTCACTTGAGTCGCTCCTTAAAACCTACCTCCTTGTCCAATCTTTTGGTCACCTGTCCTAATGTCTCCTTCTGCGGCTCGGTGTCAAATGTTGCATGAAAACGCTCCAGTGAAGCGCCTGGGGATGTTTTACCACATTAAAGGTGCTATATCAATGCTTCTTCTTGTTGTTGCTGTTGAGCTGTGAGTAGCAGTGATATGGGTTGTGATTCACACGACCCCCGAGCAAAGCATGAGTTGTGCTGTAACTAAGCCACTCCACCAGCCATGGTGGAGAGAGAAAAAATATGATTCATGCTCATCAAAGTGAGGAATAACAAACAAATACTTTTCAAACTTTTAGAAACCAATGAAGTATCAAGTACTCCCATCTGAGGGGCAGCAAGGTTGGAGCAATGTTCTCTCAATACTGCCCCCAAGCAATCAGTAAGATAAAACGGTAAATAAAAAGGTGTTTTAATTCCAGTATTATCTGACTCGCTATAACATGGACACACTACTATGTAACACTCATATGCCACTCTATAATGTGGAGACACTGCTGTGTAACACTCATATGCCACTCTATAACATGGACACACTACTGTGTAACACTCATATGCCACTCTGTAACGTGGAGACACTGACCTGTAGCAGTTCTGTACAATTCTGTGTAACATGGACACACATATCTGTAGCACTCACTTGCAACTCTATAATATGGTGACACTAGTGTCACATATGATCCTGTATACTTGCATTTCAACAGTCTAATGTATTTTCTTCATGGGTTCTCTGCTTAAGAGTTCATAGCAACACATTGCTATTAAGAACCAGTTGGTTTATTAACAAAGGTTTAACAATCATACTACACATTACCAGTTCATCTACCAGGTGCACAGCCACCTGCCTCATTGTGGATCCCATGAATCCAACTGGCTGGGGTTTTATTGAGTCTTGTGAACATCACGTGACTGGCTAAGCCACTCCCACTCAACAGCTCGACTAACCGATGAGCATGGTCACAGCTGCATACATTACAGACAGTGACTACACTTCAAAAATAGTCAATTATTTGTGAAGCGCTTTGAGATATCCTGAGGTTTTAAAAGACACTGTATAAATACAAGTTTTATTTATCTATAATGCAGGTAATGTTAGTGTGTAACCATCGCACGCAATTATGTAAAATATGGGCACACTTGTGTGCAACTGTTAAATATGACTGTATTAATATGGAGACATTGCTCTGTAACAGTCACATATGAACGTGCATAGTACAGACATGCTCGTGTGTCACAGTCACAGACGTACATAGAAATACGTAGAACATACAGCACAGAAACATCCCATTAAGCCCAATCAGTCCGGGTCAGCATTTACCCTCCACATGACCCCATAGTCCTTGTCACATTTACCCACTCTCATCCTGTGTCTCTTCATGCACTTTTTTTTCATTTGCCGATCCAATCTAATCTTGAATGCCTCAACCACCAACTCCCGCCTCCCTTCCATCGTAGAGGCAGGTGGGCCAGGGCCCTTTAGCCTCGGTTGCTTTAGGAAGGCGCCCTGAAGGTAATAAGTAGTGAGGAAGACAAAGGGGAACCACCTCAGCTAGTCCTCTCTCGTACGTGGCTCATGTGTGAGTCCTGACTGGGGTCCTGCCCTGGGGGCAGAACGCAGTGCTCAAACGGGCTGCTTACTGCTTCACATAGCCCTCACATAGAGAACCTTCTCAGTTACGTACAAGTTTGGGAAGATTGTCCGGTTTCCGTGACAAAGCAACGTGTCAAGTCTACGCTCCTCTGTGGCTGATTGTTTTCCTGTTGTGAAACTTCAGTGACAGCTGCCATCTGTGCTTTCTTTCTTTCTGTTTCTAGTGAGATCGGGTGTGATTGTTTGAAGTTGCAGTCAGACATAATGAGCGTAACATGAGTGATGAAAGTGCCAGCAGTCCCTTTAATGCCTCGTTATTTTTTTTCCCTGATAGTCCTTGAAAAGACTGCAGCCTGATCGCTCGACTTTTCACTGGTAGCTGTTCACGTTCTTCCTTCCTCCCCCAGTATGTCCGCGGTGACTTGTCTGCACCCAGGAACGTGATAGATGGGGAGGCGCGTGAGCGCTCACTGGCAAACTTCCTCCTTCGTTACTCACGGCAATGGAAAGGGAGTCAGGCGCTGATTGTCCCCGAGGGCTGCCGCTCACTGCTGTTCCCCGCATCGGGCTCTTTGCCTGTCGTGACGCTTGCAATCAGATGCCATATGGCGCAGTTATCCTCTCTGTGATCTAGCGTACTTACCTTGGCCAATAGGCGATATATAGGAGCTATGTAATCGAGGTAAACTATATCATCATCATCGGCAGTCCCGCAAAATCGAGGAAGACTTGCTTTCACTCTCAAAGTGAGTTCTCAGGTGACTGAACAGTCCAATACAGGAATTACAGTCTCTGTCACAGGTGGGACAGACAGTGGTTGGAGGAAAGGGTGGGTGGGACTGGTTTGCCGCACGCTCCTTCCGCTGCCTGCGCTTGGTTTCTGCATGCTCTCGGCGTCGAGACTCGAGGTGCTCAGCGCCCTCCCGGATGCTCTTCCTCCACTTAGGGCGGTCTTTGGCCTATATTGGCTTATAGCGCCTGCATCAACATGCTATAAATATATCTCTCACTAGTCTGTCAAACTTTCTTATATGAGCAATAGGAGCTGTGCAATATCTTACATTATCCACAGGCCCTGGGCCGTTTTTCTGCCCACCCATAGGAACTGTGTAACTTTCTCCCTCTCTTGCCTTCTCCCTTCCTTCACAGTGCCAGCCGTGGTTCAGTGGGTTGTGGGTTCAAGCCCCATTCTAGAGCCTTGAGCACATAATCCAGGCTGACACTCCCAGTGCAGTGCTGAGGGAGTGCCGCACTGTCGGAGGTGCTGTCTTTCAGATGAGACGTTAAACCGAGGCCCCATCTGCTCTCTCAGGTGGGTGTAAAAGATCACATGGCAGTATTTCGATGAAGAGCTAGGGAGCCCTGTCCTGGCCAACATTTATCCCCTCATCCAACATCACTAAAAATCATTATCTGGTCATTATGGGGCCTGGCCGTGTGCACATCTGGTTGCCCGTGCTTTTTGCATTCTACAACAGTGAAGACACTTGACTGTAAGGCTCTTTGGGACATCCTTAGGTTGTGAGAAACATTATATAAATGCAAGTCGTTCTTGTTATGTATGAATAATTTAGTCAAGCAGAAACTCTGATAGCTGTACTCGATGCTGAAAATTCAGCAACAGTTGAGTTTGCATGCACGTGACTTTTTTTTGTTATTGTCAATCTGCTTTTAATCATCGTACAAAGACTTTTCTGTCAGAACCCCTGTGGTCCCCATTGTTGCAGAGTTGAAAACCATCAGCGCCGGTGAAATTCCGATGAGCCACCAGCACATACAGATGAAGCTCGCACGGAGAGAGGTCTTGAATGTCACCATGGCAACCGGATCAGTTTAGCCTCTCAAGGTCGTTCACTCGAAGCAAGTGTTAGCTCCTGATCTCTGCAAGGCAGCAGCGCATGCTCACCAGTGTTGCCTGCGTCCACACCCACTGCAGAGAAGCAAAACTTCCCATGCAACGCTCACTGGTGTCGAAGTGAAGGAATGAGCTTCGGAATTTGCGTATCAGGCTCCGGTTCTTGCAAAGGGGATGGAGTATAAAAGCAAGGAAGTCTTGCAGTTATACGGGGTATTGGTGAGGCCACACCTGGAATACTGCGTGCAGTTTGGTTTCCATATTTACGAAAGGTTCATCTTCATAGGCAGTCCCTCGAACGAGGATGACTTGCTTCCATGAGTTCAAAGGTGTTTCAATGAAGGACCTGATGTTCCAGCCCTGAACTCCAATTGAGGAGGTGGAAGATGCCTGTGCATGGATTCTTTTACCGTGTGGTGACCGTTGCACATCAGCCACCACACAGGCAAGGGTAAACCAAAACGACTGGAGACCTGCTCTGGAGGTAGTTCAGAGAAAGTTCACTAGGTTGATTGTGAAGATGAGGGGGTTGACTTATGAGGAAATGTTGAGGAGGTTGGGCCTCTGAATTGCAATTCAGAAGAATGAGAGGTGATCTTATCGAAACATATAAGATTATGAGGGGGCAGAGAGGATGTTTCCACTGAAGGGGGAGACGAGAACTAGGGGTCATGATCTTGGAATAAGGGGCTAAGATGAGGAGAAATTTCTTCTCTCAGAGGTTTGTAAATCTGTGGAATTCATTGCCTCAGAGAGCTGTGGAAGCTGGATCATTGAATAAATTTAAGACAGAGATAGACAGTTCCTTAACCGATAAGGGGATAAGGGGTTATGGGGAGCGGGCAGGGAAGTGGACCTGAGTCCATGATCGGATCAGCCATGATCGTATTAAATGGCAGAGCAGGCTCGAGGGGCTGTATGGCCTAAACACTGCTCCTATTTCTTATGTTTTTATGTTCTTATGTTCCATGCATAAATAAACAGGCCCGTTTTCTTTCATACTCCCACCTCACCTCCTCGTTACCTTCTCAACTTTCTTTCCGTTGCTTTTATGGGCTCAACTATTGAGGAGTGAATTCATTGGGAAAGACGTTTTCCACACAAAGGATAGTGGACACCTCGCACTCGCTCTCCCAAAAGGTCATTGGGGCAATTGGAGCTTTCAGGACTGAGAATGCTAGAATTTTGTTGGGTAAGGGTATCGAGGGATAAGGAGCAAAGGCGGGTAAATGGAGTTGAAGTACAGATCAGCCCTGATCTAATTGAGTGGAGCAGCAGGCTGCAAGGGGGTGCTGAATGGCCTCCTCCTGTTCCTAATTTCTCCCCCCCCACCAACCTCTTCTGAAGACGGTGACACAGGCCAAGGCATTGTGAGCTCCGGTGTCTATTCCTCACGTGTGAACTTGGACAGTGAGGCTCTTCGCCCATGGGACCATCCTCAGCTGGCACGCGCCCCTCATTTTCCGACTTGGGTTACAGGATAGTGATCAGTAGCTGCTTTTTCTCCCCTCCCCCAGGGGAGCTGAGGCCAACTATCTACTGACCAGGCTGAGGTCAGCTAACTCACCAGCGAGCAGAGTTGAAACCTTGACCTTCCTAATCCATAAGAACATAAGAAATAGGAGCAGGAGTAGGCCATTTGGTCCCTCAAGCCTGCTTCACCATCCAAAAAAGATCATGGCTGATCTGATCATGGACTCAGCTCCACTTCCCTGCCTGCTCCCCATAACCTTTTATTCCCGTATCGCTCAAAAATCTGTCTATCTCTGCCTTAAATATATTCAATGACTCAGCCTTCACAGCTCTCTGGGGCAGAGAATTCCACAGATTTACAACCCTCTGAGAGAAGAAATTTCTCCTCATCTCAGTTTTAAATGGGTGACCCCCTAATCTGAGACTATGCCCCCTAGTTTTAGTTTCCCCTATGAGTGGAAATATCCTCTCTGCATTCACCTTGTCGAGCCCCCTCATTATCTTGTAAGTTTCAATAAGATCACCTCTCATTTTTCTGAACTCCAATGTGTTTAGACCCAACCTACTCAACCTATCTTCATAAGTCAACCCCCTCATCTCTGGAATCAACCTAGTGAACCTTCTCTGAACATCCTCCAATGCAAATATATCTTCCTTAAATATGACCAAAACTGTACACATATCCATTATCTGTGACCCATTTGAAGAAAGGACTTGCATTGATATAGCGCCATTCATTATCTCAAGATGTCCCAAAGCGCTTTACAGCCAATAAAGTACTTTTAAAGCACAGTCACTGTTGTAATGTAGGAAACACAGCAGCCGATTTGCACACAGCAAGCAGCAGTGAGATGATGACCAGATCATATGTTTGTGGAATAGGTTGAGGGATAATCATTGGCCAGGACTCCCCTGCTTTTTTTCAAAATAGTGCCATGGGATAATTTACATTCACTGAGAGCAGATGAGGCCTTGATTTAACGTCTCAACCAGAGGACAGCACCTCCGGCAGTGCAGTGCTGCCTCAGTACTGAACTAAAGCTCAAGATTATGTGCTCAAGTCTCTGGAGTGGGATTTGAACCAACAACCTTCAGAGTCAGAGGTAAGAGTGCTACCCACTGAGCCAAGGGAAAGGCTTTGACTAGTAGCACAAAACACTGGAACATCTTGTGGGTGCTGGAAGTGTCTATGAGAGGTAGTTCTGGTACCAAACAAAGAGACAATCAGAGAAACATAGAAAATAGGTGCAGGAGTAGGCCATTCGGCCCTTCGAGCCTGCACCACCATTCAATATGATCATGGCTGATCATGCAACTTCAGTACCCCATTCCTGCTTTCCGTCTATACCCCTTAATCCCTTTAGTCATAAGGGCCACATCTAACTCCCTTTTGAATATATCTAATGAACTGGCCTCAACAACTTTCTGTGGTAAAGAATTCCACAAATTCACAATTCTCTGAGTGAAGAAGTTTTTCCTCATTTCGGTCCTAAATGGCTTACCCCTTATCCTTAGACTGTGAACCCTGGTTCTGGACTTCCCCAACATTGGGAACATTCTTCCTGCATCTAACCTGTCCAATCCCGTCAGAATTTTATATGTTTCTATGAGATCCCCTCTCATTCTTCTAAATTCCATTGAATATAAGCCTAGTCAATCCAGTCTTTCTTCATATGTCAGTCCTGCCATCCCGGGAATCAGTCTGGTGAACCTTCGCTGCATTCCCTCAATAGCAAGAATGTCCTTCCTCAGATTAGGAGGCCAAAACTGTACACAATGTTCAAGGTGTGGCCTCACCAAGGCCCTGTACAACTGCAGTAAGTCCTCCCTTGTCCTATACTCAAATCCTCTCACTATGAAGGCCAACATGCCATTTGCATTTTCACCGCCTGCTGTACCTGCACATCAACTTTCAATGACTGATGTACCATGACACCCAGGTCTCGTTGCACCTCCTCATTTCCTAATCTGTCACCATTCAGATAATATTCTGCCTTCCTGTTTTTGCCACAAAAGTGGATAACCTCACATTTATCTACATCATACTGCATCTGCCATGCATTTGCCCACTCATCTAACCTGTGCAAGTCACCCTGTAGCCTAGTTCATCTTTAAGACAGCAAGTCACATATTGCTGTGGGATCGTTTACGTCCACCTGAGGGAGCAGGCGGGGCCTCGGTTTAACGTCCCATCCGAAAGACGGCATCTCCGACAGTGCAGCCCTCCCTCAGCATTGCACTGAAGTGTCAGCCTAGATTATGTGCTCAAGTCCCTGGAGTGGGGCTTGAACCATCAACCTTCTGACTCAGAAGTGAGAGTGCTAGCCACTGAGACAAACTGAGACTTTTTTTGCCTGCTGAGGCATTGGAGAAGCTGAGGGTACAGGTTCTGGCAGCATACATTATTGCACCCTGCTCACCTGTGTCCCATCAATGTACCAACCCTCCCACCACAGGCACCAGTTGGGTCTTTCACAACCAACATTTTCAACATTTTCGAGGCTCACTGGGCCTCCTGGAACTCGCTTGAGAATCCTGAATTTTCCAGTGAGTTTCCAGGGGGATTTCAGCCATCTGACCAGGCCACATGTCTTATTCACAGCTGATCTCGTAATATAATATGGCATTGAATTGTTTATTCTTATTGCTGCTCCGCAGTTATTTGACATGTTAAGTACCAAACCCAGATCCCTTTCTGCTTCACCAGCAGCAACTTCCAGGTGGTGGGTTCGAGCCTCACTCCAGGAAGTGAATGAGCGAGAAATCCCAAAATTAAAGAGGAGAGAGAGAGAAAAACAGAAGGCAAGGAGATAAAGAGAGAAACAGAATTGAAGGAGAGGAACAGAAAGAAGAGAGAGGGTTGGATGTGAAGGAAGAGAGAGAATGAGGTACAGTGAAGGGGAAAGAGAGGTAGAGATATGAAGAAAGAGGGGAACCGAAATGAAGGAAGAGAGAGAAAAACAGAAATGAAGATTTGCATTTATATAGCACCTTTCACGACCATCGGACGTCTCAAAGCGCTTTACAGCCAATGAAGTACTCTTTGAAGTGTAGTCACTGTTGCAGTGTAGGAAACGCGGCAGCCAATTTGCGCACAGCAAGCTCCCACAAACAGCAATGTGATAATGACTGAATAATGTTTTTTTGTTATGTTGATGGAAGGGATAAATATTGGCCCAGGACCCTGGAGGATAACTCCCCAGCTCTTCTTCGAAATAGTGGCTGTGGAGAAGCAGAAATGAGGGAGAGAAGCAGAAATAAAGAGAGAGAGGAACAGAAGTGGAGGAGTGAGGGAGCAGAATTGCTGACAGGGTTTCATGTTTCTGCTGCCTGTTCCTGTTTCTATAGCCGCTGAGACAGGTAAAGGGCGATGAGAATCTAAGCACAAGGTTCCTCCATGTAGTCAAGAGTCCAGGACAAGGCCAATCCATGATTACTGCTGTTCTCCCAGTCTTGACTCCGATAGACCAGAAGGAGACGGAACAGCCTTGTGTTCTGTAATATTATTCTCACTTTACAAGTTCAAGCAACACTTAATCCTTTACCTCACATGTGGGAGCTCTGATTCTTTGCTGCAATGGAAGCTCCCCTCTCTCTCCACTCCGGCTACACTCATCCTCTCCTCGTTCTGAGGTAGCACCCATATCGTGAGCGAGGTAGAGGGGCAAAGGCAGGATCAATGAAAGGGTGCAGTATCCCGCGACAGATCTGCGCCCGTATCGCAGGCATCACCGTGTTGGAAAGGGCCGCCTCTTCGTGCTTCCTGGGCAGCCAGCTAAATCTGGTCTGCTTCATGACCCTTGGGCCAAATTGGCCTGCCCTCAGCACAGCAGGCATCGGGTCCACGCCGCTGAGGCTCACCTGTCGCGGACAGAGCCCTGCAAGCAACGGCCGCCAGATGTGAAGACGGGAAGAACACACGTGTGCTGCTCCAGACTCTGCATCACTCCAAAGGACCGCTGACGGCCCATGGTCACAGCTTCGCACCTCCCATTGCCCCCCCCCCCCTCCTCCCTCACTATGAGATGCGGCTCAGTTGATAGCCCACTCGCCTCTGAGTCGGACGTCTTGGGCTCAAGCCCCAATTCGGAGACTGAATCCCGTAATCTAGCCCGGCTCATCATGCAGTGCTGAGGGAGCACTGCACTGTCAGAGGTGCCGTCTTTCGGATGAGACGTCAAACCGAGACCCCGTCTGCTCTCTCGGGTGGATGTAAAAGATCCCACGGCCAATATTTCAAAGCAGAGCAGGGGAGTTCTCCCCAGTAGTCCTGGCCAAATATTTGTTCTACAATCAACATCCCTAAAAAAAACAGATTATCCGGTCATTATCATGTTTGCTGTTTGTGGGAGCTTGCTGTGCGCAAATTAGCTGTTGCGTTTCCTACATTACAACAGGGACTGTACTTCATTGGCTGTGAAGCATAAGAACAAAAGAAATAGGAACAGGGGTAGGCCATATGGCCCCTCGAGCCTGCTCCGCCATTCAATAACATCATGGCTGATCTGATCATGGACTCAGCTCCACTTCCCTGCCCGCTCTCCAGAACCACTTATCCCCTTATCGTTTAAGGAACTGTCTATTTCTGTAAATTTATTCAATGACCCAGCTTCCACAGCTCTGTGAGGCAGCGAATTCCACAGATTTACAACCCTCTGAGAAAAGAAATTTCTCCTCATCTCAGTTTTAAATGGGCGGCCTCTTATTCTAAGATTATGCCCCCTAGTTCTAGTCTCCCCCATCAGTAGAAACATCCTCTCTGCATCCACCTTGTCAAGCCCCCTCATAATCTTATGTGTTTCAATAAGATCACCTCTCATTCTTCTGAATTCCAATGAGTAGAGGCCCAACCTACTCAACCTTTCCTCATAAGTTAACCCCTTCATCTCCGGAATCAACCTAGTGAACCTCCTCTGAACTGCCTCCAAAGCAAGTATATCCTTTCGTAAATATGGAAACCAAAACTGCACGCACTTTGGGACATCCTGAGGTCGTGTAAGGCGCTATATAAATGCAATTTATTTCTCCTCCCACCTCCCGGGACTTAATTTGGCCCAAAATTGAACTGGTCCAGTTGCCTCTTGAAGCATGACCAATGCCAGCAGCTCAACTCGAATTATTGAAATGAGGCCCAAGCCCCAGTTTGGTGTGATCTTCAGGCTTCCCAGTGTTTTTATAGTTCAAAAACGGAACATTGCCAATTTCGACCCCTGTGAGAGTTTAGCTTCTGAATACCCGATTGAGATTTCCAATCCAGGAGTGCTACATCCCAACCTCGGATAACTTTTCCAATGATACATTAAATCTCAGAGACTTTGCTGCTATTTCCTTGTTTAGATTTCCGTGGAAAGTAAAAATTGGGTTGCGTCCGATCCCCCTCAGTCTCCATCCAGGAGGTAAACTTGAGGTCATCCAAAACTCTGCTACCCATGTCCTAACTCGCACCAAGTCCCGTTGACCCATCACCACCCCTGTGCTCGCTGGCCTATATTGGCTCCCGGTCTGCCAGCGCCTCGATTTTAAAATTCTCATCCTTGTGTTCAAATCCCTATCTCTATAACCTTCTCCAGCCCCACAGCCCTCTGAGATCTCTGCACTCCTCCAACACTGGCCTCTTGCGCATCCCTGATTTTAATTGCTCCACTATGGGTGGCTGTGAGTGAGCCCTAAGCTCTGAAATTCCTTCCCTAAACCTCTTTGCCTCGCTTCCTCTCTCTCCCCTCTTTAAGACGCTTCTCCTGCCCTAATATTCCCTTACGTGACACGGTGTCAAATTGTATTTGATAACGCTCCTGTGAAGCGCCTTGGGACATTTTTACTACGTTAAAGGCGTTGTTATTGTTTGGTTAAAATTACTCATAATGCAACTACAAGCCTTTAATTATTACACTAATGCTGGGTAGATGAGTCCCACAATGACACTTGTGAACTGTTTTAGCCCATTAAACTTTATTTTAATTAAATTTCAAATTGAAAATCTCACTGCGTCCTGATAAGCTCCATTCGTTACTGTGGTAACGTGCCTCGAAGCTGGGGCATAGTTCAAACAAACAAAAAGGAATTAATAAATTAACTAAAATGCAGTTAACCCCATTTTAGAGTGCAGTAAACTGCTATCTCCTTGAAAAAAACAGAATTAATGCTTGGAAATACAGTCAAGGGTTTGGAATTCAAGGCCACACACAGTGACACCTCTATTCACAGCCAGAACAGAGATGATTGGCTAATCCCCCAATCAATCACGCATGCTGCCGGTGACTGGGATTGAGTTTACGCACAGAATCTGTATTGTGTAACCATTCTCCACTCGCTGCATTGTGCTGGAGGAATCACGTTGCTGTAGTTTCAGTCATGAGTTCTGTTTGTTGCAGTTCATAGAGGCTCGTTTTAAATATACTCTGTAGATTGTTTGCGGCAGTGCGCTGTTTAAATAGAGTCTGCACTGTTTAACTAGCGCCTGCGCTGTTTAAATAGAGTCTGCACTGTTTAAATAGAGTCTGCACTGTTTAAATAGAGTCTGCACTGTTTAAATAGAGTCTGCACTGTTTAACTAGAGTCTGCACTGTTTAAATAGAATCTGCACTGTTTAAATAGCGCCTGCACTGTTTAAATAGAATCTGCACTGTTTAAATAGCGCCTGCACTGTTTAAATAGAGTCTGCACTGTTTAACTAGAGTCTGCACTGTTTAAATAGAGTCTGCACTGTTTAAATAGAGTCTGCACTGTTTAACTAGCGTCTGCACTGTTTAACTAGAATCTGCACTGTTTAAATAGCGCCTGCACTGTTTAAATAGAGTCGGCACTGTTTAACTAGCGTCTGCACTGTTTAACTAGAGTCTGCACTGTTTAAATAGAGTCTGCACTGTTTAAATCGTGCCTGCACTGTTTAACTAGTGTCTGCACTGTTTAAATAGAGTCTGCACTGTTTAACTAGCGCCTGCACTGTTTAACTAGAGTCTGCACTGTTTAAATAGAGTCTGCACTGTTTAACTAGCGCCTGCACTGTTTAACTAGCGCCTGCACTGTTTAACTAGAGTCTGCACTGTTTAAATAGAGTCTGCACTGTTTAACTAGCGCCTGCACTGTTTAACTAGAGTCTGCACTGTTTAAATAGCCTCTGTTTATTGAGTAAATATACTTTGCTGTAAAATAGACTGTTTGCTGTGAGTCCTACTGTGAGTCCTGCCTCTCCTTGACCTCACTGGCTGGCACAGTGGTATCAATAGATACTCTGGCTATTCATTGCACACAGCAGCCTATCAGCATACTCACATTACTTTCTGTCTCCAGCTGCTCTTGTTGCAAAGTAATTCGGATGCGAGAGGTTCAACTGCAACCTGGGTTTGCACAGCACCTTCCCATGGAAGGAGCGGTAGGGAGGGAGATAACTCAGCGCTGGAGATTTAAAACCATAATAACATGCATTTATATAGCGCCTTTAACACAGTTAACATATCCCAAGGCATTTTACAGGAGTGTTATCAGACAAACAATTGATACCGAGCCACATAAGGAGATATTAGGACAGATGAGAGAGGTTTTAAGGAGTGCCTTAAAGGAGAAGGGAAAGAGGTAGAGAGGCAGAGAGGTTGAGGGAGGGAATACCAGAGAGCAGGGGATGAAGGCTCTTCTGCCAAAGGAGGAGAAGGGTGGGATGGTGGGGGTTGGGGGGGTGGGGGGGGCGTGGAGAGATGAAGCGCAGTATACCAGTGTTAGGTGAGTAGGGGGGGGGGGGCGCGGTGGGAGATGCTTGTTTGGAGTTTAGGGTCTGAGGAGATTACAGAGGTAGAGAGGAGCGAGGCGATGGAGGGATTTAAAAATGGGGATGAGGAGACAGGCAGCCAGTGGGGATCGGCGAGTGGGGAAGCGGGAGGGGAACAGGGTTTTAGTGCAGACTCTGCAAGCCGCGGCAGAGTTCTGGGTTTATTGTCGGTTCCGTCCTCGGCCTCTGCCACCGTTTCAACGAAGCTCAACGCAAGCTCGAGGAACAGCATCTCAACTTTACAGCCTTCTGGACTCAACATCAAGTTCAACAGCTTCAGAGCACAACCTCTGCCCCTATTATCTCAGGCAGCAGCTGTTGGTGATTCTGCCATCCCCATTCACAGCGGTTAATCTCTCCTGCCTTCCACCCTATCACAGACTGTCCCCTGTTGTTCTTTCTCCCCTCCTCCTTTCCCTGCCTCTGCAACGGTTAAAAACAGTTGCATCTCCAACTTTTCCGGTTCTGACGAAGGGTCACAGACCCAAAACGTTAACCCTGTTTCTCTCTCTCCGCGGATGTTGCCTGACCCGCTGAGTGTTTCCAGCATTTTCTGCTTCATATTTCGGATTCCAGCATTGGCGGTATTTTGCTTTTGCTTCGTTACCCTGTTGATGGTCAAAGCATCAATGGATCACGGTAATAACCACGGCCCACAGAGGGCTGGGATGGGGGAGAAGGGCAGCAGTATCGGGATGTGTAACAGAAATGTAAGGATGGATTAATATCTGGATTGCCTTTGGGGATCAGGGATTCTTTGCACACATCTTTCCCTTGGGAGGTGAAGTGCGTGAGGTGGAGTCCATGAAAAGGCACGTTGTACAAGTCTGGAGAGTGCTTCAAAGGTCAGATATGCTTTTCCTGCTATATGTTTTCTGCGTCTATGAGACTTGAGCTCAATAGCCAGGCTGACACTCCCAGTGCAGTGCTGAGGGAGCGCTGCACTGTCGGAGGTGCCGTCTTTCGGGTGAGACGTTAAACCGAGGCCCCGTCTGCTCTCTCACCGGGGAACCTGACACATTCTCACAACTGGCCACCGGCACACACTTCATTCACTCGCCACCGGCTCCATCCCCCTCCCTGGTCTGCTGTCTCCCGAACTCAACCACACCAGTCGCAGCCTCGGCAACTGATGTGACCCGGAGCTGAGCTTCCGAACCTTGTAGGGAATCGAATGTCACAGTGATTCATGGAGCTGCACAACAGCTCTCCGAAGAAGGCACACAACTCTGATTGTTAATCAATCCGTTAGCTTTAATGAGTTTTAATATTGCACACAGGACTAAAATGATTCAAACAAGCATCAAGGCAGCAGTAATCAATGAAAGACTTGTATTTATATAGCGCCTTTCATGACCACCGGATGTCTCAAAATGCTTTACAGCCAATGAAGTACTTTTGGAGTGCAGCCACTGTTGTAATGTGGTAAACGCTGCAGCCAATTTGCACACAGCAAACCCCCACAAACAGCAATGTGTTAATGACCAGATAATCTGTTTTAGTGATGATGGTTGAGGGATAAACATTGTCAAGGGCACCCGGGATAACTCCCCTGCTCCTTTTCAAAATAGTGGCCGTGGGATCTTTTACATCCACCTGAGAGAGCAGACGGGGCCTCGGTTTAACGTCTGCTCCGAAAGACGGCACCTCCGAGAGTGCAGCGCTCCCTCAGCACTGCACTGAGGGTCAGCCCAGATCTTTGTGTTCAAACTGTGGGAGTGGGGCTTGAACCCACAACCTCAGCATGCTACCCACTGAGCCACGGCTGAAACTCACATATGATATTTGAACCGAGAATTCAACGTCAGCTCTTGCGTGGCACTTGACTCTTCTTTTGGTGGGACAACCTCCTCGAGACCGATCTCTGTTCGGCTCCCGTGTACTGAAGTGCTGGACCAGCCACAATGTCCCGGTCTTATATGGTTCTTGCTAGTTGGGGCGTGAATAGAAGTTAGTGGGGAGTGCGATTTTGTCAATAATTAACATGCCTCAATAATAGACCAGTTGACTGTTTGCATTCAACTTCTCTGTGATGTTAAAAAGCAGGTGGAATTATCTCACCTTGTTTTATAAGAACATAAGAAATAGGAGCAGGAGTAGGCCACTTAGCCCCTCGAGCCTGCTCCGCCATTCAATAAGATCATGGCTGATGTGATCTTGGCTTCAACTCCATTTCCCTGCCCGCTCCCCATAACCCTTTATTCTCTTATCATTCAAAAATCTGTCTATCTCCACCTTAAATATATTCAATGACCCAGCCTCCACAGCTCTTTGGGGGGGAGACTTCCAAAGATTCACGACCCTCTGAGAGATGAAATTGCTCCTCATCTCCATTTTAAATGGGCGACTCCTTATTCTGAAACTATGCCCCCTAGTTCCAGATTCTCCTATGAGAATATACTCTCTGCATCCAGAAACATAGAAACATGGAAATATAGAAACATAGAAAATAGGTGCATGTATAGGCCATTTGGCCCTTCGAGCCTGCACCACCATTCAATAAGATTATTGGCTGATCATTCACCTCAGTACCCCTTTCCTGCTTTCTCTCCATATCCCTTGATCCTTTTAGCCATAAGGGCCATATCTAACTCACTCTTGAATATATCAAATGAACTGGCATCAACAACCCTCTGCGGTAGGGAATTCCACAGGTTAACAACTCTCTGAGCAAAGAAGTTTCTCCTCATCTCTCCTAAATGGCTTACCCCTTATCCTCAGACTGTGTCCCCCTGGTTCTGGACTTCCAGTGAATATAAGCCTAATCGATCCAGTCTCTCCTCATATGCCAGTCCTGCCATCCCGGGAATCAGTCTGGTGAATCTTCGCTGCACTCCCTCATTAGCAAGAACGTCCTTCCTCAGATTAGGAGACCAAAACTGAACACAATATTCCAGGTGAGGCCTCACCAAGGCCCTGTACAACTGCAGTAAGACCTCCCTGCTCCTATACTCAAATCCCCTAGCTATGAAGGCCAACATACTATTTGTCTTCTTCACCGCCTGCTGTACCTGCTTGCCAACTTTCAATGAGTGATGTACCATGACACCAGGTCTCGTTGCACCTCCCCTTTTCCTAACCTGCCACCATTCAGATAATAGTCTGCCTTCATGTTTTTGCCACCAAAGTGGATAACCTCACATTTATCCACATTATACTGCATCTGCCATGCATTTGCCCACTCACCTAACCTGTCCAAGTCACCCTGCAGCCTCTTAGCATCCTCCTCACAGCTCACACCACCACCCAGCTTAGTGTCATCTGAAAATTTGGAGATATTACACTCAATGTCATCTAAATCATTGATGAATCTTGTAAATAACTGGGATCCTAGCACTGAGCCCTGCGGCACCCCACTAGTCACTGCCTGCCATTCTGAAAAGGACCCGTTTATCCCGACTCTCTACTTCCTGTCTGCCAACCAGTTCTCTATCCACGTCAGTACATTACCCCCAATACCATGTGCTTTAATTTTGGACACCAATCTCTTGTGTGGGACCTTGTCAAAAGCTTTTTGAAAGTCCAAATACACCACATCCACTGGTTCTCCCTTGTCCACTAGTTACATACTCAAAAAATTCCATGAGATTTGTCAAGCATGATTTCCCTTTCATAAATCCATGCTGACTTGGACCGATACTGTCACTGTTTTCCAAATGTACTGCCATTTCATCTTTAATAATTGATTCCAACATTTTCCCACTACCGATGTCAGGCTAACCAGTCTATAATTGCCTGTTTTCTCTCTTTTTCCTTTTTTAAAAAGTGGTGTTACATTAGCTACCCTCCAGTCCATAGGAACTGATCCAGAGTCGATAGACTGTTGGAAAATGATCACCAATGCATCCACTATTTCTAAGCCTACTTCCTTAAGTACTCTGGGATGCAGACTATCAGGCTCCGGGCATTTATCGGCCTTCAATCCTATCAATTTCCCTAAAACTATTTCCTACCTAATAAGGATTTCCTTCAGTTCCTCCTTCTCACTAGATCCTTGGTCCCCTAGTATTTCCGGAAGGTTATTTGTGTCTTCCTTTGTGAAGACAGAACCAAAGTATTTGTTCAACTGGTCTGCCATTTCTTTGTTCCCCATTATAAATTCACCTGAATCTGACTGCAAGGGACCTATGTTTGTCTTCACTAATCTTTTTCTCTTCACATATCAATCGAAGCTTTTGCAGTCAGTTTTTATGTTCCCAGCAAGCTTCTGTTAGGGAAATAAGTTCCACACCAGGTCCAAGTACATCTTACCCTATATGGTGATGCTATGACAATCTATCTTTGCATTGTGGTAAGTCAACGGTTAACTAGCATACGCAAACACAAGTGGGGTTAGTTCCCCTTAGCAGCAGAAAAACAAGAACTGTCTTCCTGTTATTAGTACAAGCGAGACTCAGGGTCAACGAACATTGGGGTCTAAATGTGTCTTTTGTTTTAAGCAGGCAATTTGTTGCTTGAATGTTTACATGGTACAGTACCAAAAACAAGAGTATTATAAACTAAGAGATAATTCTTCACCAACAGTCCCTCCTGTTGATCTTTTCCCATCTCATGCGGATAAGAACAATCCAATCTTACATCCGAACTGCATCATCGTCTTGTGCCAGGGTCCTTGGGCGAGCCTGGAGCTAGTGGTACTGCTGCAAATGGAGGTGCAGCTTCTGATATGTTGCGGGTGTAAGTCGGGTTGTTGTATCGTTGATGTAAGTCCCGGCAGCTATGGGTATCATGGTACATAACTTGGACATACATATCTTAATCATCATCACCGCAAGGTACAATGCCAGCCATACGCCCATGATCAAAATCAGACCCTGTACAATGCTTTGACCCAACTTAGACATCCATCCCCCCAGCCAGCCAACTTCACCATCCGGGGTGGTTAGTTTCCTCACTTCCCTCCTTATATGGTCGGCTAGGTTGGTTATATTTTCTGAATTATCGGGTATATAAGTGCAACATTGACCCCAATCAATGCGCAAGTACCTCCGTTTTGGGCCAGTACGTAATCTAGGGCCATTCGGTTCTGGAGTACGGTAGTAAGTATGGCTACCATTTCAGCTGTTATGCTCTCCATCGCCTCGGCAGTGTCGGTAGCTATTTGTTCCAGAACCCTCTCTACGTTGCTTAATTCGTCCATGGTGCGTCCTATCCCGTATGGGAACATCACAATTCCAAAGAGTCTCTCTACCAGGGTAAAGCAGGAAAGGGGTACTGAAGTTGCATGTTCAGCCATGAACTCATTGAATGGTGGTGCAGGCTCGAAGGGCCGAATGGCCTACTCCTGCACCTATTTTCTATGTTTTCTATGTTTCTATGTAATAGCTCGTCTTCGTCGACCTGGTGTACGTACCTCTGCCAGGGTACGTACCTGCCTGACAAAGGGGACCACATATCCCAAATAACAGGACCCTGTCCATTGCCTGGGTAACCAGGGATATGCCCTATGCCCGCACACAAAATACGTGCTGTTATACGCCGCCATTTCATATATTGTCTCGGGGTGCCAAGACTGGGTCCACAGACCTCCATCTGTTTTATTCGGGAGGCGTGAGAGGATGGTAACCCGTGCGCCTGTTGTGATATTGAGATTGTGTAGGCAGTCGCTGTACCCTATTACACGTCCCCTTCCGCTGGTGTTGTTTCGGGTTAAACATATGGTCCCGGTTGGCCTCCCGATCCCCGAGGTATTGGTCAGGACTAGGTATGGTGGTTCCCTTTTACGGTCATAGGGTGGTTGGTACCATCCCTGCAACGTTTGACTAATGGGGTACCCAGCACTCTCCCACTTGATTATGTTCCCGTGGTTGTCCACACGGTATCAGTATGATGGTCCTCCTCCCATCCGTGATCCCTCTCTTGACCCGCCTTTCATCCTTCGTTCTTGCATTGGCCCCCCTCCTCCCGTGCCATTCGGGCTCAGAAGCCACTTGACAGTCTCAGTTAGGGTCAGTGGAACGGGGCGCAAAGGAATTCCCCCTTTGGAATGTATAGGGATATGTGAGCACACCCAGCAACGAGAAAAGTTCCCATTTCACGCATAAACATAAGACATATACAGAAAGGTATTTACATGGAGTTCTCGCTTCCGTCTCACTTCCCACGCGCTGCACTTGACGTACACCAAGGCTATTATACAGACTGCGGCACACAGTTTCATCTTACCACTCTATATTAACAACTAGTCAAAGGCAAGATGGCCGTATATGTTGCTTATAGTGTCTCTATTGACCTGTGGGCGAATCAAAGAAGAGTGGATACTACAGGCATTAGTTTTTCGGCTCGAAAATCTTAAGCTGTGTCCAGTGTTTCTACTGCCCCCGTCCTCTCATGTCGACGCAGGCACATGTATCTCCGCTAATCATAACCTCGTACGGTCCGATCCACTTCGGGGCAAAGCCAGGCTTCCCAGGGAGAACCCTCACCATTACGCGGGTTCCCGCCTGTAGCACCTCCGGGAGAGCAGTGGATTCTAGCTTCTCATCCTGCCGGACCTGCCTGTTCCTGACCTGCGTTCTCATTTCCTTAAGACCGTTGCTCATTTCCAGGACATACCTCCTGATTCTATCCCTTAAGGGTCTCACATCCGTTCCCCCAGTTATGATCCCCTCTGGGAGTTGCATTGCTCTACCCGTCATTAGCTCATGGGGGGACAGCCCAGTTGTCCTGTCTGGGATCGCTCTTAACTTCATCAGAATGAGGGGCAACACGTCAACCCAGGTCCTCCCGGTTTCTCGGATTGCCTTTGCAATCGCAACCTTGAGGGTTCGATTCATCCGTTCTACCATCCCCGAGCTCAGGGGATGGTATGGTATGTGAAATTTCTGTCTTATTCCCATCAGTTCACATTCTGCCTTTATTATCCCTCCCGTGAAGTGGGTACCCTTTTGTTCCGGGGATCTGACCTTCTGATGGGCCCGAACCTTTATTACGGCTGCCTGTAACGGCTCATCCGTTGCTTTTAATAACTCCTGGACCCTCCCCTGGTGCCGGATTGGTTCCCCTCCTGTTGTGATGAACCCCCTTCTCCCCCAGACTACCATGTAGTCGTGAACTATCCCGAAGGCGTATCGGCTGTCAGTGTATATATTAACCGTCTTCCCCTTAGCTAACTTCAGGGCCTCCGTGAGGGCCACGATTTCGGCAACCTGCGCCGAAAGTCCCCCCTCTAGCCGTCCCGATGCGATGGTCTGCAGCCTGTCGTCTACGACCTCCCACCCCGTTCTGGCCATCCCCTCCACGTACTTTCGAGAGGGTCCACGTAGAGGGTCATCTGTGCTCCCCCCAGGGGTTCATCCGCGAGACAGCCCTCGGCGGCCTCATCCTCTGCCTCATTACATTCATGTGGTTCCCCAGCCGTCAGGAGGCCCTCCGCCGGGTTTCCTCCCATATCCCTTATGATCACTAAGGATTGATCGACCGGCAGCAGGACCGCCTCCCACCGTGCTCTGTGCATATTGGAGACCGATTTCATCCGTCCGGTATTCAGCATTTCTACCAAAGTGTGTCTCATGTGCAGGACAACCTCCCCAGTCATCACGGTGGGTTCACTGACTTTCACTGGCCATGCGGTACAATCGAGGGCGGCCACGCATTTCGACAGTCCGCCTACTACGGGTGACTGTTGTGTGGAATAATACGCCCCCGGCCGCTTCTGGTCCCCGTGCTGTTGTGTGACTACCGCCGCATAAAACCCTCCTTCATTTTCACAATAAATGTGGAAGGGCTTTCCCATGTCGGGCAGTCCCAGTCCCGGGGCAGAGGTCAGGGCTTGTTTGAGTCGCCCATATGCCATTCTATGGGTGCGACGGTGGGCTTTCCGCCTTTTACCAATCTTTGGATTGGCTCGACTATTCCGGCGAACCCTGGGACAAAATTCCTACTATAGTTAAACAGTCCTGATACCTTCCTGACTCCTCGCACTGAGATCGGTCGGGGCATTGTCTGGATCGCCACCTTCCGATCGCTAGGCATGGTCCTGATTCCTTGGGATATCTCCTGTCCCAGGTACGTCACAGTCTCCTGGCCGATCATAGCCTTCTTGGGGTTTACTTTAAACCCTCCATTGCTCAGAGCTTCTAGGACTGCGATAAGTGCTGCCTGGTGGCCTTCCGAGTCCTCAGACGCTATCAATAGGTCATCCACATACTGCAATACTGTGCTACGGTAGGGAATCAAGTCTATGGTCTCCAGTACCGAGTCCATGACCCGGTGAAAGATTGCTGGACTATTGTGAAACCCCTGTGGCAGTCGGGTCCAGGTATACTGTCTCCCACCCACCGTAAAGGCCAGTTTCTCCTGTGACTCCTGGTCCAGGGGGAGGGACCAGAATCCGTTCGCAATGTCCAGCACCGTGAATATCCTGTGCCGTGGGCTCAGGCCATTCAAAATGGTAGCCGGGCTAGCCACCATGGGATGTAATTTAGGGGTAACTTTCAGGGCAGTGTAATCAATAGTGAGACGGTAGGACCTGTCAGGTTTTACGACCGACCATACCGGAGAGTTGGTGGTGCTCTCCGTTTCCCGGAGTATCCCTTTGCTGACGAGCTCGGACACGATTCTTAATACGGCTTCCGCCGCCTGCGGCTTTATTGGGAACTGTCGGTGCGTCTGATGCTCAGGTCGCGCAATATGGATCAGTGTCATATTCACCCGTCCCGTGTCCTGTTTTGTTTTTGCCCAGACCTCCCCTAATGTCTCACATATTATCCCATATATCCCCGGCTCCTGTTTCCAATCTCGGACCCTTAGGACGGCGCTACCTATCGTTGCAATGTTTCTTAAGGCGATGGACGAGTTATTTTTTTGTCCGTCAGCCTCTGGCCAAATTATTTTATTTTGTCCGGCGTCCACCAACAATCTAAATTCCCATCATCAGATCTATTCCCAAGATAGTTCCCTCATTATTTTTACATACCCAAAACTGGGCTAGCAGGAGTTTATTCTCCAGTTCCACCACCTGCATCTCGCTCTTGAACGCCAGAATTTGTTCCCCCCCCAGTCCCACTATATGAATCTTATGCCGAGTCAGGGGCAGGGGTAGGTTTGTGATCGAGACGGTGGCTCTGGTGACCACTAACATTTCACATGGCCGGCCCCCCACTGGTGCAGACACAAACATCCGCTCGTCTCCTCGCCCACAGGCCGGGGCCACCAGCCATCAGCGAGTCCCCTTGGTCTTTAGGTAGTCTAGGAACTGGTTATATTCCTCGGCTCCTACTTTATCGCGCAAGGTGTTCCCGGACGTTCCCACGCCCTTCCCTTTCTTCCAACAATTCTCCTCTACATGGTCTTTCTTATTGCAATCTGTACATAGATTGGCAGAGCAGCAGTCTCGTTCCATGTGACCCATCCTTCCACATTGGAAACATGCCCCACCCCCCTGGGAGGTGGTCCCTGCCGCCCCCACCCGCTCCTGTTTCACCACTGCGGGCTTGTCCTAATGATCCTGAGCATCCACCCAACATGCCCAGCGGACAACCTCATCGTATACATTGTGGGTCATTACTCCCAACTTTATTACCGCTTGGTGTTTAGTGGACAACCCGTCTTTCTCCATCTGAACGAAGGCCGGATCGGTCAGTTGCGGGTTGGCCTGTCCGGACGACTCCTTATAGGCCTCGAATAATCGTTCCCCGAATTCACTACTCCCCTCACCCTTCCTTTGCTTCCATGTCATGGTTTTTCCCCAATTGACCTGAGGATTGCCCAGGGCGGTTTGGAGCGCTGTTTTAAAGAGGAGGAAGGCGGTGACCTACTGGGCCCGAGTCGCGAGTAGCATCACCGCCGTTGCCCATCCTCCATCCGTCATCCCAGCGCCCTGTATATTCCTCCACTTGTCCCATGGACAACTGGCGCGTACTATGGCGTGAATGTCTCAGGGGTGTAGGTCGCGTAAGTCCCATAGCATGTCTAGTTTTGCCCAATAAGCCTCGTTGTTCGACCTGGGCTTCAAGGGTCCCAATTTGGTCATGACTATTTGTTTTTCGGCCGGGCTAAATGGGCAAAATTTAGAGGTAGGGGCTAGCGCCATCCCCCCCCATTTCAGAGGGGCGGCTTTTGCCTCCTTAGTGTCTGAGTCGTCCTCTGCCAGTGGGGCAGTTGGACTAACTTCTTCTTCCTCCTGATACCCGGGTGGCCCTTCTCCTCCGATTTTGCCCGCTGTTACGTTAAACCCCAAAAACCAGGGAGGATTGTACATTTCCAATTGTTTTTCCAACTCCCGTATTCGCTTATTTTATTCTGTCAGTTTAGCGCTTAATTCTACACATTCTGTCATTTTATTCTCCACCGCATCAGTCAATTTGACCAACTGGTGGACCAACAAAACAGCACCTTTCTTCATTTTCTTTTGCTTCTGTGTCTCCCACCACTCCCGTTGCTCGTGTACCTTCTTTGCCGGGTCCCAACCCTCCTTTTGCATTCTATCTATCAATCCCTTCTGGTCGACTAGGTACAGTCTGGTCAGGGACCCCGGGGAGCCCCAATCCGTTTCCTTACCGGACATCCTAGTCTTCCCCGTCGCGGTCTTACTCCTGTCAGCGGTCCGTTCGGGACTTGCAGTCTCTATCGTCAGAGGTGTTTCAACACACTTGCGATTCGTTAAAAATGGCGCCTCCGCGACCCGCTACGATCCTTTCCAGCTGCACCCGTAACTCACTACGACCACATTAATTGTTCTACACACGACCCCCAATGTCCCGACCTGTTAAAGTCACAAGGAGATTAGTCCCTACTTCACTCACTGTTCCACTTTTCCGTCGCCACTTTGTCCTCTCTATGTTCCCTTCGACCTCAATCCTTGGCCTTCACGTGGGGATTTGCCCTCTTAATTCCGGCTCAAGTTAGGTGACTGAGATAGTTTGTGACAATCGAAGTGGCGGGCAACACTCGTTTCTTTCACACATCACTCATACCAAGCTAGCTTAGCCTCTAACCCGCGGTTCAACCGTGGTTTTTCTCACCGTTCACGGACGTTTTGTTCTTTGGTGAATTGGGGCTCAGGGGTCGCCCAGTTCCGGGCCCAATTGATTGGACGGTCAAACCTTGACTACTCGTCCCTCTCCACCGGCTAGGCGACCCGAAGCGACCGTATTCACCCTGCTCGCAGCGCCAAATTGTTAGGGAAATAAGTTCCACACCGAGTCCAAGAACAGTGAAAGAAAACGTCACAGTTTATTTGTGCAGAGCGCTCTGGGAGAAGTGGGGAAACTCCGCAGCTTCGCCACACCTTCTCTCCGAGCGAAGTTTCCAAGTTACAATTATACCTTTGGGGGCAGCCCCGCTCCCTTACATCATTGTTCAATTGTCTAACATTTTGGTAACGTCTTACCCTATATAGTAATGCTATGACAATCTATCTTTACATTGTGGTAAGTCAAAGGTTAACTAGACTACGCAAACACAAGTGGGGTTAGTTCCCTTTAGCAGCAAAAAAACAAGGAACTATCTTCCTGTTATTAGTACAAGCGAGGTACATCTGTTTGCTTCTCCAACCGTCCGTTTCCCAACTTCCCCTATCTTCATGACTCAGGGTCAACGAACGTTGGGGTCTAAATGTGTCTTTTGTTTTAAGCAGGTAATTTGTTGCTTGAACGTTTACATGGTGCAGTACCAAAAACAAGAATATTATAAACTAAGAGATAATTCTTCCCTAACAGCTTCCTCTCATATTCTATTTTTCCCCTCCTACTTAAACCCTTTGTCCTCCTCTGCTGAATTCTAAATTTCTCCCAGTCCTCAGGTTTGCTGCTTTTTCTGGCCAATTTATTTGCCTCTTCCTTCGATTTAACACTATCCTTAATTTTCCTTGTTAGCCACGGTTGAGCCATCTTCCCTGTTTTATTTTTACTCCAGACAGGATGTACAATTGTTGAAGCTCATCCATGTGATCTTTAAATGTTTGCCATTGCCTATCCGCCATCAACCCTTTTAGTATCATTCACCAGTCTATTGTAGCCAATTCGTGTTTCATTCCATCTAAGTTATCTTTCCTTAAGTTCAGGAGCCTCGTCTCTGAATTAACTGTGTCACTCTCCATCTTAATAAAGAATTCTACCATATTATGGTCACTCTTCCCCAAGGGGCCTCGCACAACAAGATTATTAATTAGTCCTTTCTCACTACACATCATCCAGTCTAGGATGGCCAGCCCTCTAGTTAGTTCCTCGACGTATTGGTCCAGAAAACCATCCCTAATACACTCCAGGAAATCCTCCTCCACCGTATTGCTACCAGTTTGGTTAGCCCAATCTATATGTAGATTAAAGTCGCCCATGATAACTGCTGTACCTTTATTGCACGCATCCCTAATTTCTTGTTTGATGCTGTCCCCAACCTCACTACTACTGTTTGGTGGTCTGTACACAACTCCCACTTTTCTGCCCTTTGGTATTCCGCAGCTCCACTCATACAGATTCCACATCATCCAAGCTAATGTCCTTCCTTATATTGCATTAATTTCCTCTTTAACCAGCAACACTACCCCACCTCCTTTTCCTTTCTGTCTATCCTTCCTGAATGTTGGATACCCCTGGATGTTGAGTTCCCAGCCTTGGTTACCCTGGAGCCATGTCTCCGTGATGCCAATTATATTATATTCATTAATTGCTGCCTGTGCAGTTAATTCGTCCACCTTATTATCAATACTCCTTGCATTGAGGCACAGAGCCTTCAGGCTTGTCTTTTTAACACACTTTGCCCCTTTAGAATTTTGCTGTAATGTCGCCGTCTTTGATTTTTGTCTTGGGTTTCTCTGCCCTCCACTTTTACTTTTCTTCTTTCTATCTTTTGCTTCTGCCCCTATTCTACTTCCTTCTGGCTCCCTGCATAGGTTCCCATTCCCCTGCAATATTAGTTTATCCCCTCCACAACAGCACTAGCAAACACACCCCCTAGGATATTGGTTCCGGTCCTGCCCAGGTGCAGACTGTCCGGTTTGTACTGGTTCTACCTCCCCCAGAACCGGTTCCAATGCCCCAGGAATTTGAATCCTCCCTTCTGCACCACTGCTCAAGCCACGTATTCATTTGAGCTCATCTGCGATTCCTACTCTGACTAGCACGTGGCCCTGGTAGCAATCCTGAGATTACTACCTTTGAGGTCCTACTTTTTAATTTTACTTCTTGCTCCCTAAATTCAGCTTGTAGGACCTCATCCCGTTTTTTGCCTATATCGTTGGTACCTATATGCACCACGACAACTGGCTGTTCACCCTTCCCCTGCAGCCACTTCGAGACATCCTTGACCCTTGCACCAGGGAGGCAACATACCATCCTGGAGTCTTGATTGCGGCCGCAGAAACGTCTATCTATTCCCCGTACAATAGAATCCCCTATCACTATACCTCTCCCACTCCTTTTCCTGTCCTCCTGTGCAGCAGAGCCATCCATGGTACCATGAACTTGGCTGCTGCTGCCCTCCCCTGATGAGTCATTCCCCCAACAGTACCCAAAACAGTGTATCTGTTTCGGCGGGGAATGACGGCAGGGGACCCCTGCACTACCTTCCTTGCTCTGCTCTTCATGTTGGTCACCCATTCCCTATCTGTCTGTGTAACCTTTACTTGCGGTGTGACCAACTCACTAAACGTGCTATTCACGGCATCCTCAGCATTGCGGAAGCTCCAGAGTGAATCCACCTGCAGCTCCAGTGCCACAATGCGGTCTGTCAGGGGCTGCAGCAGGATAAACTTCCCGCACATGTAGTCGTCAAGGACACTGGAAGCTTCCCTGAGTTCCCACATAGCACAGGAGGAGCATGACACGTGTCCGAGCTCTCCTGCTATGACTTAATCCCTAGATTAACTTAATTTGGCAACAACAATGATAAAGGTTACCTACCGATAAAGAAAAAGAAAAAGAAAAACTACTCACCAATCACCAGCCAATCACTTACCCTCTTGGCTGTGACCTCACCCTTCGATTTCTTTCTACATCTTTGTGGCCTTCTCTCCCTGCCCCTGCACCAGCTGCCGCTCCTCCAAACTCTCGCTGCTCCTCCGAACTCCCGCGTCACCTCCCGACTGTTGGGCCTTTTATAGGCCGCTCCTCCGAACTCTCGCTGCTCCTCCGAACTCCCGCGTCACCTCCCGGCTGTTGGGCCTTTTACCGCTCCTCCGAACGCCCGTTGCTCCTCTGAACTCCCGCACCACCTCCCGACTGTTGGGCATTTTATAGGCCGCTCCTCCGAACTCCCGCTGGAGGGTGAATATATTTAAGGGCCCTTTCAAGCCCCCTCAGAAGCTTATACATTTCAATAAGATCACTTCTCACTCTTCTAAACACAATGAGTATAGGCCCAACCTGTTCAACCTTTCTTCATAAGGCAACCCCTTCATCCCAAGAATCAACCGAATGAACCTTCTCTGAGCTGCCAGACGATTGGAATGAGTAGGCCCTACCTTATCGGGGTGCAAACCCTCTCAAGGGCTCTGCGTGTCTCCGGTGTCCTGTCTTTTCGAACTGCCCCACCATCCTTGACAATTTGCTCCTGTAGAATTTGCCTCTTTTCTTCACGACAAGACGGGGTTGTTCTCCTTAGCCGAGAAGGCTAAGAGGAGGTGTGATGGAGGTGTTCAAAATCATAAAGGGCTTCGATAGAGTAACGTTTCCAGTGGGCACAGATTTAAGTCAACGGGCAAAAGAACCAGAGGTGAAATGAGGAAATATTTTTTTTTATGCAGTAAGTTATTGTGATCTGGAACGCGCTGCTTGAAAGGGTGGCGGAAGCAGATTCAATAGTAACTTTCAAAAGAGAATTAGATAAATACTTGAAGGGAAAAAAGTACAGGTCTATGGGGAAGGAGCAGGAGAGTGGGACCAATTGGCTCTATCAAAGGACTGGCACAGGTACGGTAGGCCAAATGACCTCCTTCCCCTGTATCGTTCTATGATCCTATGATTAGCGCTTGTTTTTGCAAACCAGGGGCCTGCTCGTATTAAAGGCCATTGGAGCCTCTTCAGTGATTTCCGCATATTGCTGCCTTTGCAGTTTAAACTCACATGTTCAAATGCCCAAAAGAGGTGTTTAACCCCTTCCTTCACCCCATATCCTCTCCATCACTGACCGCCTATTTCCACCTCCACAATATCGGCAGTCTCCGCCCCTGCCTCAGCTCATCTCGTGCTGAAATCCTCATTCGTGCCTTTGTTGCCTCAAGAATCCGACTATTCCAACGCTCTCCTAGCCGGCCTCCCATCTTCCACCCTCCATAGACTTGGGGTCATCCGAAACTCTGCTGCCCATGTCCCAGCTCGCACCAAGTCCCGCTCAGCCATCACCCCTGTGCTCGTTGACCTACATTGCCTCCCGGTCTAGCAACGGCTGATGACACCTGACGACAACAGCTCTGTCTCGCAGCAATGCGCTTAGTACGCTGACCCGTCCGTAATACAAATATTTAAACCCTTTAAAGCAGAGAAGAGTCCGATATAAATTGTTGAGATGTGACGGTGCAGAACTGGGTGAGAAATTAATCTGAGGAGCTGAAAGGATCTGAGCAGGTGGAGGTGTAGAGAAAATCTGATTAACAAGGTGTGGGAGCACAGGCCTGCAGAGAGAATCTGAGACTGCTGTCAGCTGTGGCTCAGTGGGCAGCACTCTCACATCTAAGTCAGAAGGTTGTGGGTTCAAGACCCATTCCAGAGACTTGAGCACAAAAATCTAAGGTGACACTCCATCATCATCACCTTCATCATAGGCAGTCCCTCGGAATTGAGCAAGACTTGCTTCCACTCCTGAAATGAGTTTTTTGGTGGCTGAACAGTCCAATACAAGAGCCACAGACTCTGTCACAGATGGGACAGAGATTTGTCGGGGGAAGGGGTGGGTGGGACTGGTTTGCCGCCGCTCCTTCCGCTGCCTGTGCTTGACCTCTTCACTCTCGCGGCGTTGAGATTCAAAGAGCTCACGCCCTCCCGAATGCACTTTCTCCACCGAGGGCAATCTTCGGCCAGGGACTCCCAGGTGTCAGCGGGGATGTTGCACTTTACCAGGGAGGCTTTGAGGATGTCCTTGTAACGTTTCCGCTGCCCACCTTTGGCTCGTTTGCCGTGAAGGAGCTCCGCATAGAGCACTTGCTTTGGGAATCTCATGTCTGGCATGCATACTATGTGGCCTGTCCAGTGAAGCTGATCGAGTGTGGTCAGTGCTTCAATACTGGGGATGTTAGCCTGGACGAGGACACTGATATTGGTGCGCCTGTCCTCCAAGGGGATTTGCAGGATTTGCAGAGACATCTTTGATGATATATCTCCAGCGACTTAAGATGTCTTCTGTACATTGTCCATGTCTCTGATCCATACAGGAGGGCTGTTATTACTACAATCCTGTAGACCATGAGCTTGGTGGTAGATTTGAGGGCCTGGACTTCGAACACTCTTTTCCTCAGGCGGCCGAAGGCTGCACTGGCGCACTGGAGGTGGTGTTGAATCTCAGCATCAATGTCTGCCTTTGTTGATAAAAAGGCTCCCGAGGTATGGGAAGTGGTCCACGTTGTCGAGGGCCGCGCCGTGAATCTTGATGACTGGGGGGCAGTGCTGTGCGACGCGGGCAGGCTGGTGGAGTACCTTTGTCTTATGGATGTTAAGCATATGGCCCATGCTTTCATATGCCTCGGTGAATACATCGACTATATCCTGGAGTTCAGCCTCAGAATGTGCACAGACGCAGGCGTTGTCCGCATACTGCAGCTCAACGACAGAGGTTGGGGTGATCTTGGACCTGGCCTGGAGGTGGCGTAGGTTAAACAGCTTCCCACTGATTCTGTAGTTTAGTTCCACTCCAGCAGGGAGCTTGTCGACAGTGAGGTGGAGCATGGCAGCGAGGAAGATTGCGAAGAGGGTTGGAGTGATGACGCAGTCCTGTTTGACCTCAGTCCGGACGTGGATTGTGTCTGTAATGGATCCGCTGCTAAGGATCATGGCCTACATGTCGTCGTGGAGCAGGCGAAGGATGTTGACAAACTTTTGGAGGCATCCAAAATGGGAGAGGACGCTCCATAGACCCTCACAGTTGACAGTGTCAAAGGCCTTTGTAAGATCGACTGCTCCCTGTATTTTTTCTGCAGCTGTCGCGCTGCAAAGATCATGTCCGTTGTGCTGAAATCCGCACTGTGATTCTGGGAAGAGCTCCTCAGCCACAGGGAGAAGACGGTTGAGGAGAACTCTAGCGACAACCTTCCCAGTGGCTGATAGCAGGGAGATTCCCCTGTAGTTGCCGCAGTCGGACTTGTCCCCCTTTTTAAAGATAGTCACGATCACTGCATCTCTGAGATCTCCCGCATGCTCTCCTCCCTCCAAATGAGGTTATGTATCCGCGCCAACAGCACCTCTCTGCCATACTTTAGCGCCTCAGCAGGAATTCCATCCGCACCCGTAGCCTTGTTATTCTTGAGCTGTTTTATGGCTTTTCCTACCTCGTGCAGTGTTGGGGTTTCACTGAGGTGATGGCGGGTCGCATTCTGTGGGGTGGAGTTGAGAACACTCGAGCCAAAGGCAGAGTTTCGATTGAGGAGATCTTCAAAGTGCTCTTTCCAGCGGGCCCTGACAGCCTCGATGTCCTTGATGAGTGTTTCCCCGTTCTTGGCCAGGAGTGGGGTTGGGCCTTGGGAGTTTGGACCGTAGGTGGCCTTGACTGCAATGAAGAATCCTCGCATATCGTGGCTGTCGGCCAGTTGTTGTATCTCCTGTGCTTTCTCCATCCACCACCTGTTCTTTCGGTCCCGGGTTTATTGTTGGACCTCAGCCTTGAGCTGTCTCTAATGTTGCTTTGCTGCTCCCGATTTGGGTTGTTGCTTGAGGCTCAGGAATGCTCTCCGCTTCCGATCTATTAGTTCTTGGATCTCCTGATCATTTTCACCAAACCAGTCCTGGTGTTTTCTGGTTGAGTAACCAAGTGTCTCTTCACAGGCACTGGTTATGGAGGACTGGAGGGCCTCCTCAATCGAGACTCTGCCTTTGACTCGAGTACAGTGCTGAGGGAGTGCTGCACTGTCGGAGGTGCCGTCTTTCAGTTAAACCGAGGCCCCGTCTGCTCTCTCAGGTGGACGTAAAAGATCCCATGGCAATATTTCGAAGAAAAGCAAGGGAGTTCTCCCTGGTGTCCTGGCCAATATTTATCTGTCAATAAACGTCACAAAAAGCAGATTATCTGGTCATTGTTACATTGCTGTTTTTGGGAGCTTGCTGTGCGCAAATTGGCTGCCGCGTTTCGCACATTACGACAGTGATTACACGTCAAAAAAAACACTTCATTGGCTTTAAGATGCTTTTCGACATTCTGAGGTCTTGGGAGGCGCTGCATCAAGGCAAGTTTTTTAATGCGATATGAGAGTCTGGTCGGCTGATGGGATCTGACAACGAGGAACCAGGGAGAGACTGATGCAATCAGATATCATTAATGATCCTGGGGCTCCAGTTGCTGGCAGTGTCAAACATGTGTGAAATCCACAAGTGATCACTGTCGAACTCTCAAGACCAATCAAGCAATGGTAACAACCAACGAGCAATCAGAGTGGAGGCAGTTACAAGTTAAATACACTGCAGCACATGACATTGACTGCTTAAATGCTGGGTTGCCTGATTGAGGCAGTGTTCAGAACCTGCTGGGTGGGATCAGGTCAGTGAGCACTGTGCCGTCAAACCGAATCCCATTAGCAAAGATATCTGGGGCTTGTTAATTGTTCAAGTGGACTTGGCAGGGTCTGTGTAAGAAGTGGTTTATATTTCACAATCAGTTATTTCCTTGCTGCACGGTCTCTGCGCGTGACACCCATTGGATTCTCTGGGTAAGAGACCTGACTACATAATCTAGGATGGCACTCTCGGGAGGTGCTGTCTTCAGTTAAACTAAAGCCCCCCCTTTACACTCTCGGGTGGATGTAAAGGCTCACATCGGATGTACACCACAGAAACAGGCCATTCGGCCCAAATGCTCCATGCTGATGTTTATGCTCCACCCACCCTTCATCTCACTCGATATCAGGATATCCTTCTATTCTTTTCTCCCTCATGTGTTTTTCCAGCTTCTCCTTTAATGCATCTGTGCTATTCACCTCAATGACTCCTTGTGGTAGCGAGTTCCACATTCTAAGCACTTTTTGGTTTTTCTCCTGAATTCCTTGCTGGATTTATTAGTGACGATCTTATATTTATGGTCTTCTCCACAAGTGGAGTATCCCACAATAGCGTTTGAAGAAAAACTGAGGAATTCTCCCCGGTGTCCTGGTTAACATTTGCTGCTCGGGCAACATCACTAAAAGTAAAAGGTGGCGTCGTCAGAACAAATGAGACGGAGAAACTGGGAGAACGGAATGGAGGCCTTTTAAGTAATGGAGTTGTTAACCTGTTTAAAATAAATAGGTTAACAAACTGCAATACTGCAATACAACAGTACACAGAGAAATGAACTCCCCCAAGTATCTTATCCTTCTGTTATGCCCTAGCTCGAATTCTGACCTAATCCAGGGACAATACACAACCCCCGACGACAGTCACAGTGATGAGTCTGCCTGAGGCAATATTTAAAGATTAAAAGAATGAACCTGCATTTATATAGCTCCTTGAAATATAGGAAACGCGGCAGCCAGTTTGGGCACAGCAAGCTCCCATAAACAGCAATGTGATAATAACCTGTTTTTGTGATACTGGTAATCGTGATGTTATTTAATCACTCTATGGCCTTGTCCCACGCTATCTCTACCCTTTGCTCCAGCCCTGTATGCACATCCTGAACACATGTTCCGATCACTCTAGCCTTTAGCACATCACACAGTCCCTCTGACCCACGATTGATTGCAAAGCCTTCAGCCTCCTTGGTCCTCCTCCTCGCAATTCTTTCCCTAAACCGCTTCAAAAGAGACTTCCTCCTTCTAGACTTTGGTTACTCCCAATCCCATTCTTCCCGGCTCCGTGCCTCATTTTCACTACACCTATCTGTGAAATGTCCTGCAATTGTGTTACATCACAAACATGGAATAAATGTAAGTTATTATTGTTTTTCCAGAACGCTGAAGATTTGACTTCCAATTATTCCTTTAAATGTCGATCTTTCCTAGAAGCTGTCAACTTCAGAGCAATGCTAGGACAGGTATTTACAGTCAGTAAGAGTGACAGGAATTCCAATTCCATTTAGCACACGGAGTTAGTTTTTTTTTTGAAGAGTGATGTGCAGGTGCCCAGTTAATGGGCGATATATTGCTTCAAACTCTCATGCTATGAAACTGGGGAAACTGGTAAACCTCAACATTGTCTTTCTAGAAGGCAGAAAATCCATCAGATAATTAATAGGCCCCTCATAACGGTGACCTGAGCTTTTGCATTGGAGTCAGAACAAGAACACGGATGGAGCAAACTCGTCCTTACCTGGAGTATTGCTAAATAGAGTGACTAACTCCTGCATCAGGTGGGAGCGTAGAAACAGGAGGAGGCCATTCATAGAAAATAGAAACATAGAAATTTACAGCGCAGAAGGAGGCCATTTCGGCCCATCGTGTCTGCACCGGCCAACAAAGAGCCACACGGCCCTCGGTCAGCAGCCCTGAAGGTTACATATAAACCTATGAACAATGGTGGAAAGGTAAAGAGCACCCAGTCCAATTAGTCTGCCCCACACAACTGTGACATCCCTTACATTGAAACATTCTACACTCCACCCCAACTGGAGCCATGTGATCTCCTGGGAGAGGCAAAAACCAGATAAAAACCCAGGCCAATTTAAGGAAAAAAATCTGGGAAAATTCCTCTCCGACCCATCCAGGCGATTGAAACTAGACAATCAGCCCCTCGTGTCTATTCCGCCATTCAATTAGCCCATGGTTGATCTGTACCTCAACTCCATTTACCTTTCGCCTTTGCTCTATATTCTTGGATACCCTTACCTAGCATCCAAAGAGCCCATCATTTTACACAACGCATAAGGGACATCTCCCGAGTGGGTTACATCCTCACACCCCTTTCCTGGATTATGATGATTTTTTTTCATGAGTACCAATGCCCCTTGTAAGAGGAATTGCAGAGCAAATATCCCCACTGGCTGTTAACTCTTGGACGAGGATAACCCATATCCAAATTTAAAGAATCCAACATTCAATGTAAGGAATCAAAGTGATACAAGAGAGTTGGTGCAATGATGGTGTTCATCCTCCTAGAGGGCTTGGTCGGTTGGTTACACTGTCACCCCTGGATCAGTAGTTTGTAGGTTTGTACCTGTACAGTTTCTAACGCTTTAGGGTATGAAAAGTAAGAATCAACCAACTTTAGAATGGTTTTAAACACTTCAATACTTTTATTGACATTAAGACAGTTTTCCAGATAAAGAAGCCACACTACCTTATCAGGGGAGTGCAACTCGAAACTCAGTAAGATCAATTCGTCTGTTCCTGGAGATGAAGGCTTAACTTTAGTCGACAACTTCAGGTTTGACTCTCTCTTCTGATCTCCTAAATATCGGCCCAGAAATTGCGGTCAGAGGCTTCCTTCGGACGAACGCCTCTAACCCCCAAAAAATCTACGAAAGTACCTGGTGGTCATGATGGAACCTACGATTGCGGTCGGAGGCTTTCATTCACTGCACCGCGTATGACGAGATGATTTACCCGTACGTACGGAAATGCTGGAGTCACGTGGGCCTGGACCACCAATCATGAGGCAATATTCTTATTGATAAAAATGGGAACTCTGTTTTTAAGAGTTCCCATTACTATGAATGAGAAAACCCCCTACAACAAGAAACACAGCATAATAAATAAAAAAAACACCTCACATAGTTAAAATTAATTGAAATTAAATGTAATTAAATGTTTTAGAAAAGATATATATTTTGGGGAATTTTTAAAAAATGTGTTCTAATAGTGTTAAAAATAAACTTACCTTAATGGACAGAGTTTTTAAATATAAAAAAATGAATGATTAAATTTAATTTTTAGATGTTTTAAAAGTGTTACGCTGGTAAAAGTAAGCTATGCGCCTGCTGTTACCAAGCGTAAAGTTTGAAGGAGATTCGCTGGGCATGAGTTGGGCAAATAGCCCAATCTCTCCTGCGCGGATGTCCTTCTCCCGGGAATGCGTTGGATCTGTTCAGAGAAAGCTGGTTCTCGGAGCTTGCGCATCGCGCCCCAAAAGCCGGCTTTTGCAAGGCCTTGTCGGGTCTGTGTGCACTCCGTACAGGCCCCGCGAGGCTGGAATTTCTGCGCCCAATATTATAGGCCTGTGTTTTTCTGTCTACTTTTCCAAGCTTGTTGCTGGGCAGAACAGGCTGGTGTGTTTTTTTGCTTGCTAAGGTCCAGCAGACAACTGCCTTACCCCGAACCTTATTATCCGCTGTTTATCCGTCCCCTGTCCTCACCCACAGTCAGACAGATAGTCTTCCCAAAGCCTTTTGAAGCAGCCAGCAAAGTCCATCATAGATATTACGTATTACATGGAAATTACGGCACAGAAACAGGCCATTCTGCCACTTGGTCCATGCCGGCGTTTATGCCCCACTCAAGCCTCCTCACAGCCTACTTCATCCAATATTAACAGCATCTGCTTCTCTTCCTTTCTCCCGCCTGCTCTTATCGAGCTTCATGAGTTGCATGAACAGTCATGATCATATTGAATGGTGATGCAGGCTTGAAGGGCCGAATGGCTTGCTCCTGCACCTATTGTCTCTGTTTCTATGTTTCTCCTTAAATGCAGCTATGCTATTCTCATCAACCTGTGGTAGCGAATTCCCCATTCTCACCACGCTCTGGGTAAAGACCGTTCTCCTGAATCCCTTGTTGGATTTATTAGTGACTACCTTATACTTATTAGTTTTGGATTCAGACGATTTTGTGTCAGCCGTGGCTATCTTTCTGTCTCTTTTCTCTCTCTCGTAATCCAATCTTTCTTTCCCTCTCTTTTTCTCTTTCTATACCCAATTTGACGCTAATTCATCCGATTCCCTTCTCCGTTATTCCTTTACTGTCAGCTGTGGCTCAGTGGGTAGCACGCTCCCCTCTGAGTTAGAAGGTTTTGGGTTCAAGTCCCACTGCAGAATCTAAGCTGACAGTCCCAGTGCTGTGCTGAGGGAGTGCGGCACTGTCAGAGGTGCCATCTTTCAGTAAACCGAGGCCCCGTCTGCTCTGTCAAGTGTACATAAAAGATCCCATTTCGAAGAAGAGCAGGTGTTTAATCCCTGGTGTCCTGGCTAATATTTATCCCTTAATCAAAAAAACAGATTATCTAGTTATTATCTCATTGCAATTTGTGGGAGCTTGCTGTGCACAAATTGGCTGTCGCGCTTCCTACAACTGTGACTACACTTCAAAAAGTACTTCATTGAATGTAAAGTTCTTTGAGACATCCGGTGGTCGTGAAAAGTGAAAGGCGCTATATAAATGCAAGTCTTTCTTTATTCCCCAGACAAAACCAGTCAATTGATACTGGAGGAGAGTATGGAGCTATTTGTTGGGCCAACGATTGTGGTCGGGGACTGCCCGTAGGCGGATGCCTCTAGCCAAAAATAAGTATCCGAAAGTACCTGGTGGTCCTGGAGGAACGAACACTTCGGGTCCGAGGCCTAGATACGTGGCCCAGCGCAGAGGCCCATGTATTCCATTCATATTTTCATTCGTAGTAATTGGAGCTCCGAGCTCCCACAAATTGTGTGCAGTTTTGGTCTCCTAATCTGAGGAAGGACGTTCTTGCTATTGAGGGAGTGCAGCGAAGGTTCACCAGACTGATTCCCGGGATGGCAGGACTGACATATGAAGAAAGACTGGATCGACTAGGCTTATATTCAATGGCGTTTAGAAGAACGAGAGGGAATCTCATAGAAACATATAAAATTCTGACAGGACTGGACAGGTTAGATACAGGAAGAATGTTCCCGATGTTGGGGAAGTCCAGAACCAGGGGACACAGTCTAAAGATAAGGGGTAAGCCATTTAGGACCAAGATGAGGAGAACCTTTTTCACTCAGAGAGTTGTGAACCTGTGGAATTCTCTACCGCAGAGAGTTGTTGAGGCCAGTTTGTTGGACATATTCAAAAGGGAGTTAGATGTGGCCCTTATGGCTAAAGGGATCAACGGGTATGGAGAGAAAGCAGGAATGGGGTACTGAAGTTGCATGATCAGCCATGATCATATTGAATGGTGATGCAGGCTCAAAGGGCCGAATGGCCTGCTACTGCACCTATTTTCTATGTTTCTATGTCTATTTCTATTACCAGCAGTGAGAATAACCCTAAAATCTAATAAAATTCAAACATAAATTTAAAAAAACACTTCATTTTTTTTTTAATTAATAGAAATTGCATTAAATTAAATCATTTAGGGAACAAAAAATTTTGGAATTAAAAAAAAAGTTTCAATAGTGTTAAAAATAAACTTACTTTCATAGACAGGCTTTTTAATATAAAAGTAAATAAAAACATTTATTTTTTCCATTAAAACAAAGACAAGCCAGGCATGGCCCCTGGTGTCCTGGACAATATTTATCCTTCAGCCAACATCACTAAACAGACATCACAGTGCTGTTTCTGGGAGCTTGCTGTGCACAAATTGGCTGCCGTGTTTTCTACCTTACAACAGTGACTACACTTCAAAAATGTCACTGGATGTAAAGCGCTTCGGGACAACCTGAGATTTTGAAAGGCGTGATATACATGCAAGTTCTTTCTTTCTAAGTTGTTATTTAAATGTGATCTTTATCCGGATCGTATTTACCAAATGTACTGCAGTGACATCTGTTGGCACAAGGAGAATATTGCATTTGCCTTTGCTCGCAACAACAACAAATTGTATTTATACAGGGCCTTTAACATAGTGAAATGTCCCAAGGTGCTTCACAGGAGTATTATGAGATAAAAATTTGACACCAAGCCGCATAAGTAGAAATTAGCGCAGGTGATCAAAAGCTTGGTCAAAGAGATGTTTTAAGGAGCACCTTATCTTGTCATGAGAACATAACATAAGCAATAGGAGCAAGAATAGGCCTTATGGCCCCTCAAGCCTACTCTGCCATTTAATAAGATCATGGTTGATCTTGTACCTCAACTCCACCTTCCAGCCCGATGCCCATATCCCTTGATCATCATTGGAATATCTCAACGCTAGTCATAGGGTGAAGTATGAACATTTTAACATAGCAAATCGACGGACAGGGAAAGACCAGCTGATCCTTTGAGCCTGACCCACAGAACAACAGCACTTGGAGCATCACGATTAGGCCCCCATTCCCAGCAGCACCCATTCCCAGCAGCACCCATTCCCACCAGCACCCCTGCCCACCAGCACCTGAAAATCCCCTGGAGGACAGACGCACCAACATTAATATTCTCGATCAGGCCAACATCCCCAGCATCGAAGCACTGACCACACTCGACCAGCTCCGCTGGGCAGGCCACATTGTCCGCATGCCCGACACGAGACTCCCAAAGCAAGCGCTCTACTCGGAACTCCTACACGGCAAGCAAGCCCCAGGTGGGCAGAGGAAACATTTCAAGGACACCCTCAAAGCCTCCCTGATAAAATGCAACATCCCCACTGACACCTGGGAGTCCCTGGCCAAAGACCGCCCTAAGTGGAGGAAATGCATCTGGGAGGGCACTGAGCACCTCGAGTCTCATTGCCGAGAGCATGCAGAAATCAAGCGCAGGCAGCGGAAGGAGCGTGCGGCAAACCAGACTCCCCACCCACCCTTTCCCTCAACCACTGTCTGTCCCACCTGTGACCTAGACTGTAATTCCCGTATTGGACTGTTCAGTCACCTGAGAACTCACTTTTAGAGTGGAAGCAAGTCTTCCTCGATTTCAAGGGACTGCCTATGATGATGATGATTCCCAACAGCACCCATTCCCACCAGCACCCATTCCCACCAGCACCCATTCCCACCAGCACCCACTCCCAACAGCACCCACTCCCACCAACACCCATTCCCACCAACACCCATTCCCACCAACACCCATTCCCACCAGCACCCATTCCGAACAGAACCCATTCCCAACAGCACCTCTGCCCACTTGCACCCATTCCCACTTGCCCACCATCACTCATGTAATCTCCTAGAGAGGCAAAAATAAAGAAAACTGAAAGTAAAACTTTTTGAAACAGTGACTTATGTCAGCAATAATGGCCGTTATTCTGTGCTGACAGCGTCCCACGAACAGCAACAAAGTGTTGAGGGTGGAATTGTACCCGGGACATGGAGCGAGTGCCATGGATACCCTACCTTCTCCCTGAATAGGCAGGCAGCACCTCGGGTGAAGTCTCATTCCAAGGCCAGCAACCTCAAACCACTCCATTATGCTGAACATAATGAGCCAAATCTTGCTGGAGCGGGGCACCTCGAGGCATTCCCTGGTAGTTAAGAATTCTTCCCCAGCTCTTCAGCTCTAATTGCTGAAAATGCAAGCTGGTACTGGTGAGGGCAATGGGGCTGACAGTCTATCTCGTTAACCAATGGGATTTAAGGATTGAGAAAGAAACTAGAGAAAAGGAAGACTTGTATTTATATAGCGCCTTTCACGACCACCAGTTGTCTCAAAGCGCTTTACATACTAAGGGCTCAATTTGCTCCAAAGCTATTTTTTTGGCGTACTTGAAGAGTTACGCCATTTTTTGGGAGCCCCAAGCATGGCAAAAAAAAAAAATTCTAAGTTTCCCCATTGGATTTCTTCATTTTGGCGCAGCCTAGCCCGACCTTTAATTTTGGGGGTGGAGTCTTGATCTGCGCCAAAAAGATCGGGTTGCCATGGTAACCAGGGACACAATGCGAGCTGAGGCTGCAAAGTGAAACAGACAGCCAGCTTCCAACACATTAACACACATTGCTGTCATGTCTGTAAGCTTGTAATGTTTGTAGCTCCACACTGTGGATGTGGACGTATTGTGTACTGCAAATGCACAGTTAAGAATAAACAGAACCAGGCAGATTCCGGAGGCATCCGAGAGAGCTGCCTGCCTTGTTAGGAGCTGTGTGTGCTGTGTTCTATGAAGATATCACATTTGGCGGTGAGATGGGATTTTTCGGATGATTTAAAGCTTAAATTTTGTTGGTGAAGGATTCAGCCAGCTGTTAGAGAGACTTTGGAAGTTTCTGTCTTTGGAAAAAGCTACAAAAATCCGAGGTAAAATACAGCACACGGTGTGAACAGCTTGAGATTAAAATGGCAGGTATAATCGGACATTTAGGGGAATATAGGCATGACCGGGAATGTTTTAAAGCGTATGTGGATCGGCTAGAAATGTATTTCACTGCAAAAAATATAATCGAAGTTCCAGACAATGCAGTCCAGAAGCGGGCTGTGTTGGGACGTAAGAAAGCGATCTTCTTATCGAAATTATACAAAACCCTTGTAAATCTGCTTGTGCCTGACGAGCCAAAGGACAAAATGCTTAAAGAGATTTTAACGAAGCTGGAGCAGCACTACAACCCCAAACCGTTAGAAATTGCTGAAAGCTAGCGTTTCAGGATTCGGAATCAAAAGGCTGATGGAGAAATCCAAGATAGAGCTGCGAGGTTACTTGGGACAGAAAATTCCATACCGGTGAAATATAAAGATCAATTTCAGAACTTGCCTCTAATCTAATAGTAGTGAAAGGAGACAAGTCTGCCTTACTTGGAAGAAATTGGTTGGGATCACTGAAGCTGGATTGGAGTAAGATTTTCTGTGTGGAAGTGAGATTTTCATCAACGGATGAGGTTATCAAGAAGTATCCGAAGGTGTTCTGCGAAACGGGCAAACCGATCCAAGGCTTCAAGGCGAGTGTCAGGGTACAGAAGGACACTAGATCGGTTTACCACAAGCCACGTTCCGTACCATATGCACTCAAGGAGAAAGTTGAGCAAGAACTCAAAAGACTAGAGATTGAGAACATTATTTGTAAGATAGATCCATGTAATTGGGCTACACCCATTGTTGTTGTAGCTAAGTCCGATGGTAAGTTAAGATTGTGTGGTGATTATAAAGTAACCGTAAACCAGGTTCTAGAGAGTAATGTCCCCAATACATTGCCGAATATAGAAGATTTGTTCACAACACTGACAGGTGGTCAGATCTTCTCAAAACTGGACCTTACGAATGCCTACTTACAGCTTGAACTAGATGAGGAGTCCAAGTCATGTTTGACTATAAATACTCATCTAGGCCTGTATCAATATAATAGGCTACCGTTTGGAGTGTCTTCCACCCCTGCCATATTCCAAGGGGTGATGAACCAGATTTTGCAAGGTATTGAAGGGGTAGTATGTTGTTTGGATAACATGCTAATTTCAGCACCAAATAGGCAAATTCATAATAACATATTGACTGAAGTCCTCAAACAGTTAGAAAAGCACAGAGTACGAGTGTCTGCTTATAAGTGTGAGTTATTTCAAAACTCAGTGGAGTACTTAGGGTACAGAGTAGACAAAGATGGTTTACATCCAACCAAGGAAAAATTGGATCCAGTTAGAAATGCACCCACTCCCAGGATTGTCACTGAACTTGGTTCATTCTTGGGTCTTTTGAACTATTATGGGAAGTTCCTACCAAATTTGGCTACAGTATTACATCCACTGAATGACCTTTTGAAAAAACTGGTCCATTGGAAGTGGTCAAAATAATGTGATACAGCATTCAAGGAGTGTAAAAACAAATTGGTAGACAGCACCATGTTAGTTTACTGTGACATATCTAAGGAGATTAAGCTAGCATGTGATGCCTCTCCGTATGGAGTTGGGGCATTGATCTCTCATGTATCATGTAGTGGGGAGGAGAGACCAATTGCTTTTGCTTCACGCACTCTCAGTGCCAGTGAGAGTAATTATGCGCAAATTGAAAGGGAAGCTTTGGCATTAATTTTTGGGGTCAAGAAGTTTCACAAATACTTGTATGGTCATAAGTTTACCATCGTTACGGACCATAAGCCCCTAACAGCAATCCTCCATCCAAAGTCCCCAGTTCCAACATTAGCTGCAGCCCGAATGCAGAGATGGGCTTTGATTTTGTCAGCATATACATATGATATTGAATACAGACGATCAGCTGATCACAGTAATGCTGATGCAATGTCTAGATTGCCTTCTCCATCACAAGTTACACCCGATAGGGAAGAAGTGTTTTATTTTTCATACATTGATGAACTGCCAGTCACAGCTGAAGAGATTGGTAGAGCAACCAAACGTGACCCAGTGATGTCAAAGATGTATGAGCATATTGCAAATGGATGGCCAAACCAGGTAACAGACAAAGATATTCATCCATTCTTCATTCATAGAAATGAATTATCAGTCGATAAAGATTGTATCATGTGGGGTGCAAGAGTGGTTATACCAAATAAATTCAGATCCAAATTATTAGGAGACCTCCATGACCAGCACCTGGGAATGTGCTTGACCAAGAGTTTTGCACGCAGTTATTTATGATGGCCAGGTCTTGATAAAGATATAGAGTACATCGTGATTCAGTGTACGACATGTCAATCGGTAATCAAGCAACCACCACCAGTACCATTACAGCCATGGAAATGGCCTCCCAGGGTGTGGCAAAGGCTACATATTGATTTTGCTGAGTTAGAAGGACAACAATTGTTCATCGTGATTGATAGCCATTCGAAGTGGGTTGAGGTGTTTCCAATGTGGAAAATAACAACAAGTAAAACATTGGACATTTTACGAAAATTATTTTCTTCATTTGGCCTCCCTGAAGAAGTTATTTCCGATAACGGACCACAATTTCGTTCAGAAGAATTTGCACAATTCACGAGCAAAAATGGTGTGAAACATACCAAGGTTCCACCATACCATCCTGCTTCGAATGGTGCAGCAGGGCGCACTGTACAAATTGTAAAACGTGCTCTCATAAAACAAATGTTAGATCCAAATCCAAGGAAACTGCAGTTGTCATTGGATCACAAATTGGCTAATTTTTTGATGACATATCGAAATACTCCTCATTCAACTACTGGTAGAACACCAGTTGTTTCTCAAATGACAGCCACGAACCAGATTCTCGTTGTTAAAACCAAATTTGGCACAGTCCGTAGAAGAGACACAATTAAGACAGAAAGAGAATCATGATAGAGGTAGAGTAAAAGAGAGAAGTGTGAAATTAAACCAGAAGGTGAGAGTGAAGAACCATCACCATAAATGGTTAAAATGGTTACCAGGAAGAGTGATGAAGATATGTGGTCCTCGCACATATTTGGTAAAGATGTTTGATAATGGACAGGTTAGGTTTGTTCATGTTGATCATATTTTACCTACAGACATGGAAGGAGTTGAAGGTGGGAATGATTCAATTATTTCTGACTCATCAGATAGTTTGATACACCAGTAGCAAATCCTAAATCCAATGTACTAGAAACAAATCCAGGAGAGAATCAGAATGAAAGTCTGAGTCCGAGTCAGGAAAACAAAGAGCCTGACGTTAGAGTGAGTTCAAATGAAAATCAAGGAAATTCCGTGGAGGAAAACATTCCTCAGGATGAGCCTCGAATGAGCGTGAAATCGACACCAGGTTTGGAAAGTTCTGTTTTAGAGCGAAAGTATCCTCTTCAAAACAGAAAACAAGTGGTCAGTTAAATTTGTAAATATGGAGAAAAAAAAAGAAAAAATGTTTATATCCTGTGTTATGTATAAACATGAAAGTTATGTCTGATGTTTGTTATAATAACTTCTTCATTAAGGAGGGAGAAGTGTAATGTCTGTAAGCTTGTAATGTTTGTAGTGCCACACTGTGGATGTGGACGTATTGTGTACTGCAACTACATAGTTAATAATAAACAGAACCAGCCAGATTCCGGAGGCTTCCGAGAGAGCTGCCTGCCATGTTAGGAGCTTTGTGTGCTGTGCTCTATGAAGATATCACAATTGCATCAACTTAAAAACACATTAAAATATATTGCAGCAACTTAAAAAACACATTAAAATATATTGCATCAACTTAAAAACATTAAAACAGATTGCATCAACTTAAAAACACATTAAAATATATTGCAGCAACTTAAAAACATTAAAACAGATTGCATCAACTTAAAAACACATTAAAATATATTGCAGCAACTTACCTCCAATTATTGAAGCCAGTTCCGCTCCCCAACCCTAGCCCTGGCCGAAGAGCTTGTCGGTCTGCTTGCCTAGCCCGCCTCGAGCCGCTTGCTGGTGCCAGTCCAGCTCCAGCTCCCCCCCCAGCCCCACGCCCCCCACCCACGCAGCCCCAAGTGCCTTACCAGTCCTGCTCCCCGCTCCTAGCCCAGGCCGAATGGCCTCCTCCGTCGCAGTCCCCACACCTAACTACACCCGAAAGGCTTCTCTCCACCCCCTTACCCCCTTTCCCCATCCCCACACCCTCTTCCACCCCCCCCCCCACCCCCCACCTAACTCTCTCTCCCCTTCTCTTTTACCTTTCCTGCTGCTGCTGTCCAGGAACCTGCACCGATTTCCTTATCTGCGCCAATTTCTTTAACTCTCCAGGAGATTTTTCTGCAGAGGCCACATACGCTGGCCTAAGCAGAACTGGAGTAACTCTCAGCTGATCAAACTTCCCTAAATGGCCAGAATTGGCGCGGGTGGCAGGTTACGCCCCCTTTTGGCTGAAAAAAAAAATTACCGAAAAAATCGTAACTAACCGAGTTACACTGGTGCAAATTGATCGGGGAAACTGCGATTTTTTTTAACTTCGGCCAAAAAAAACGGCCTGCTCAAAAAATAACGGCACAAATCACTGGGGAAAATGGAGCCCATGATGTGCTTTTTGAAGTGTAATCACTGTCGTAATGTAGCAGCCAATTTGCGCACAGCAAGCTCTCACAAATAGCAATGTGATAATGGGATCTTTTATGTCCACCTGAGAAAGCAGACAGGGCCTCGGTTTAATATCTCATCCGTAAGACGGCACCTCCGACAGTGCAGCATTCCCTCAGTAATGCACTGGAGTGTCTGCCTAAATTTTTTGTGTTCAAGTCCTTGGAGTGGGACTCGAACCCACAACCTTCTGCCTCAGAGGCAAGAGCGCATTGAGCCACAGCTGGCACTGAAGGAATGACAGAGAAGGGAATAGGATAAATTAGAGTCAAATCAGGTATAGAAAGTGAAATAAAGAGGGGGAAAGAAAGACTGGATAATGAGAGAGGGAAAAAAGAGACAGTAAGAAAAAAATGTAAAATGTGATTTTTTAAAAAGACTTCCGAGAAGAATTTATTGCCGACAGAATGAGGCTCAACAGTTTAGTTTGTCACTTTTCTAGGCCAATGTGATTGATAGGCATTCCATTAACAATTAACATGTCATTAAAAGGATATTTAGGTTATTATTTATGGTCGATAAATTTCTGCGGCGAGTTTAATGGGCAATTAATGTGCAAATGCAACAAGTTTTTCGCAATAACGGAAAGGCTGAGGGCGAGATGCCATTTTTTGTGAATCAAAGAGTGCAGCGGCACAAATCGAGCAGCAAGTTGTGGAGATTCGTGACTCGGCGCGTGTGTCATCATCCCCTGAACCTGCTGGCTCATCGCTAACACTGAGCGTCGCGAACACCTCGTTATTTTCACGCACAAAGGATTCCACATGGGTGAAGTGCCAGAGAAAAAAAAGAAAGACTTGCATTTATATAGCGCCTTTCACGGCCACCGTACGTCTCAAAGCACTTTGCTGCCAATGAAGTACTTTTGGAGTGTAGTCGCTGCTGTAACCTTGGAGGGTGCGTAGTGCCAGCGGAACTATACTCAGCAAGAGTGTTTGTGGTGGAGGAGCAGTGAGAGATCGTGGCGGAGGTTTGGCGAATGTTGGTGGCGGAGGAGCAGCGGGAGATCGTGGCGGAGGAGCGGTGAGGGATCGTGGCAGAGGTTCGGCGAATGTTTGCAGCAGAGGAACGGCGGAGGTGCGGCAAATGAGGGTACGGGGTCCAGAAGAGCCAACGGCCCAGGGGCAGCACGGGCCCAGCCCACACTGCGATATGTGTGCGCACTAGATCCGTGCAGCAGAGCAGGTCTCCAGTCGTCCTGGTTAACCCTTGCCACTGGACCCAGGCCTAGCTCTGTCAAGCCCGTGTGGTGACTGGTGTGCAACGGTCACCACACATTACAAAAATACACGCACAGGCATCTTCTACCCCTGGAGTTCAGGACTGGACTATCGGGTCCTTCATTGAAACATCTGTGAACTTTTTCCTTTTGGTGTGGAAGCAAGTCATCCTCGTTCGGGGGACCGCCTATGATGACTCAGCAAGAACCAGCATCTTAGAGGAGAGGAGAAATTGAGGATAGAGCAGGGAAGCAGGACTAATTGGATCGCTCTTGCACAGAGCCAGCACAGGCACGATGGGCTCAAGGGCCTCCTGCGCTGTAATAATTCTGTTCTAAGCAGGAGTCTAGATTATGGACAGCCAACAGTTCTAAAGCATAAACAGGCTAACAAAGAGTGACTCATAAAGACTGGGTAGCGAAATCTCCCATTATAATGTTTTGATTAAAGAGCAATTGTGCAGACAGTATCTCTTAAACAGTCAGCTTAGTGTTTGGCTTTTTTTAATCAGAGCCTGGCTTTGTTTAGTAAAACTGTCTCCAGTTTAAATTTATTCCTTCCCAGTACCTTAATACCGCAGACTTCTTAGGTCCCTCAGTATTCCCGTCTTCTGACAGTTTACAGGCCTTTAAAATTAATCTCGTTAGAATGTAAGAGCTTGCACTTAGCACCTTTTACCATCTCAGGACGTTCCAAAGTGCTTCACAGCCAATGAAGTGATTTTATGAAGTGCAGTCACTGTTGTAGCATTGGCAAATGCACACAGCAGTCTCCCACAGGCAGAAATTAGATCAATGACTAGATAATCTGCTTTCAGTGAAGTGGGCTGAGGGTTAAGTTTTGGTCCAAGACACAAGGAGAACTCCCCTGTGCTTCAAATAATAACAAAAAGGAAAAACTTGCATTTCCATAGCACCTCTCATGACCTCAGGATGACCTGAGACCTGGGTGGCATGGTACATCAGTCATTGAAAGTTGGCATACAGGTGCAGCAGGCGGTGAAGAAGGCAAATGGCATGTTGGCCTTCATAACGAGAGGATTTGAGTATAGGAGCAGGGAGGTTGTACCTTGGTGAGGCCACACCTTGAATATTGTGTACAGTTTTGGTCTCCTAATCTGAGGAAGGACATTTCTGCTATTGAGGGAGTGCAGCGAAGTTTCACCAGACTGATTTCCGAGATGACAGGACTGACATATGAAGAAAGACTGGATCGACTAGGCTTATATTCAATGGAATTTAGAAGAATGAGAGGGGATCTCATAGCAACATATAAAATTCTGACGGGATTGGACAGGTTAGATGCAAGAAGAATGTTCCCGATGTTGGGGAAGTCCAGAACCAGGGGTTACAGTCGAAGGATAAGGGGTAAGCCATTTAGGACCGAGATGAAGAGAAACTTCTTCACTCAGAGAATTGTGAACCTGTGGAATTCTCTACCACAGAAAGTTGTTGAGGCCAGTTCGTTAGATATATTCAAAAGGGAGTTAAATGTGGCCCTTACGGCTGAAGGGATCAAGGGGTATGGAGAGAAAGCAGGAGTGGGGTACTGAAGTTGCATGATCAGCCATGATCATATTGAATGGTGGTGCAGGCTCGAAGGGCCGAATGGCCTGCTCCAGCGCCTATTTTCTATGTTTCTATGAGGTCGTGAAAGGCGCTATATAAATCCAAGTCTTTCTTTCTGAGTGAAAGTGCCACATAAATACTCATTGAACCTCAACAGCTGAGAAGCAAAACTCCAGAATATTCAAATACCTTCATGTCTCCAGTATTTAGCCCTGGGTCTGTGATTTTCACCAGTGCCATTTCATTATGCGGTCAGGCCAGCACATGTGCCGTGATGTCCTATGGAGCAATTCACAGCCACAGTGTACATTGGGCCAGACTTTCGCCTTCATTGTCGCCGATTTTCTCGGCGGTACAGCTGCTTTTCCGCCCGGCGAAAGTTTCCACAAGTTTTTTCGTGGTATCGCCCACATCTGAAGTCGCTCGCCGGGACCAAACCGCCCACGCGCAACGGCGAGAACAACCGCCAGGGTGTAAGTTTGGCCTCAACCGCCGGTGTCCAGATCGCCAAGAGACCCGCTCTGTAAAAGCTGCTTCAGCAGGGTGGTAAGGGGGGAACCTGCAAAGAAAGGTCAGCTAAAGGTTGTTTATTTTTTTTTGTTAATTTTAAAATGGCAATTAGGTTTAAAACTGTCTTGGGAATGCTTTGTACGGTTTTATTATTGAACATTTTTTTCAAATTTTTTCCCCCCTCCCTTCCGGCAATGGCCGCCCATGTTTCCACTTACCCGACGAGAAAACCACCGACAATGACTGTGAAATGCCCATTTTGTCGCCGGGCGATTAGTTTTAATTACTTTGAGCAAAAAATGGAAATTCTTGCCAGCGTTACTCACCGAACGTTAGTGGTTCTTCTCAGCGGGCAATCGGGTGTTGAGGGGCTTTTGGGAAATGCTAGCCCATTACCTCATTGATTGACTGAATTAATTAACCAAGGTGGTAAAATATAGTCAGCTTTCTCATTTAAAAAAATAACTAAGGGCGATGTTTCTTTTGGCTAGCCAAGTAGCAAGAGAGAGAGAACTATCGAAACGGCTCTCTGATATACCCCTCCAATACACAGACCGCTGTCTGTGTTTTAATGGCCGCAGGGCCTCAGGGCATGGTTTCCAGGCTTCCTCCCAGGTCTGGATGGGTCATCTAGGTATACAGTACCTTATTGGTGGTGCAGGCTCGAAGGGCCAGATGGCCTACTCCTGCACCTATTTTCTATGTTTCTATTCAGTCCTCAACCAACATGACAAAACGGGTCATTAACTCATTGCTGTTTGTGGGAGCTTGCTGTGCGCAAATTGACTGCCGCGTTTCCCACATTACAACAGTGACTGCGCTTCAATAAGTACTTCATTGGCTGTCAAGCGCTTTGGAACGCCCTGAAGTTGTGAAAGGCGCTGTAGAAATAAAGTCCTTTCTCTTGCTTGTCCAACACCGCACCAAAGAAATGGGGAAGCTGATGGGTCATCTAGGTCATCCTCTGTGGCCTCTTCCCGCCTTCCAGGTCCTGGCCTCCGTGGTAACAAAAGGTGCTTCGGGTTTGATGTCTTCTTGATATGTTTTAATGTCCTTAATGGTCGGTGATGTCTTTTGATCTCCAAACCGATCTAGTTAACTGGCTGATTTCCATACAGACAATGAGCCAGTCATCTCCTGCTATTCACCAGTTGGGAGTCGACTTCTTGGGACATTGTTTCCCCAAAGAAGTCAAACAGGTTGTCCTCATATCCAAGATTTGTCATTAAAGTCCATGGGAACTGAGCCGAATGCTACAAGCCCCTTGCTCAGGGAACTGAGAGCAGTTTGTCCTGGGGAGGGCTGGGTGGGAGGGGTCCAAGGTAGGCTTGCACCATGGCAACAGGAGCCCTCCCACTGACCCCAAATAGTCCCCTCGGGGGTCAGCCTTGGAGGGCACGGGCGGCCAAGCTCCCGACACAGTTGCCGGGACCGCAACATGCAGATTTTCAGCCTCCCCATTTCTTTGGTGCGGTGTTGGACAAGCAAGAGAAAGGACTTTATTTCTACAGCACCTTTCACAACTTCAGGGCGTTCCAAAGCGCTTGACAGCCAATGAAGTACTTATTGAAGCGCAGTCACTGTTGTAATGTGGGAAACGCGGCAGTCGATTTGCATACAGCAAGCTCCCACAAACAGCAATGAGTTAATGACCCGTTTTAGTCATGTTGGTTGAGGACTGAATAAGATACTGTATACCTAGGCCTAGCTCTGTCAAGCCCGTGTGGTGGCTGGTGTGCAACGGCCTCCCCACGCACAGGCATCCTCCACCCTTCAACATGCAGTTCGGAACCTGGAACATTAGGTTCTTCGTTGAAACACTTGTGAACTCATCCCTTTTTGGCATGGAAGCAAGTCATCCTCGATACGAGGGACCGCCTATGATGATGATGATGAAGGTACTGTAACAGAGAGCTCCACCCAGTGGACTACTGTGGTAATGCAAGGACTGCCGTAAAGACAATAAAAGTCACATGATATATTGGAGCCATCTTGCAGTCAGTGTTTTTGTGATGTTGTAAAGAATGTGGAGTGTATCACAGGTAGCATAAGTAAGATCCGAGCAGTAAATCTGGTGGGAGACTAGTACGAATCCAGGGGGCCATTTAATCCTCTGCTCCAGCCATATATCTCAGGATTCGATCACAGTTTTTAAGTGCTTTGTCACATTGCCTGGACATCAGTGAATCTAATGTTCATCCTTTTTCACTTGAAATCCTTTTCTGTGATGCAGGTATAAATCTAGGAAAGGATGAAGCTAGATTCTAAGTGGAACACGGACATTAGTTTAAAAAATGGGCGAATCGAGTGGATAAAGGTGACATTTAATTAAATCCTTGGAAACCCAGTGCAGGGGAAGATTTAATAAACTTTCACCGTTCTTCTTCTTTATAATTAATTTCACAATGTGCCAAGGTAGTCGGTGTACCTTAACTCCAGCCCCCATGCTCCACTGCAATGCGTACTGCAAATTATCGCACTGATTAACAGTGAGCTCCACATCGCAATTCTTCTCTCTCTTGACATCTGTGGGCTGAGACAGAGAGCAGCACCAGTTTAAATTTTAGAACGGCACTTTGCAGAAACTGCCAGGCATGCCTGATACTGGGTTAAGTTATGAGGGCAGTTTGCATAGACTAGGCTTCTATTCCCTTGATTATAGAAAATTAAGGGGTGATCTAATCGAGGTGTCTAAGCTAATTAAAGGAGTTGATAGGGTCGATCGAGAGAAACTATTTCCTCTCGTGGGGGGCGGGGGGGGGGGGGAGGGCGCGGAGGGGGGGCGTCCAGAACAAGGGGGCAGAACCTTAAAGTTAGAGCCAGGCCGTTCAGGGGTGATGCCAGGGAGCACTTCTTCACACAAAGGGTAATGGAATCTGGAACTCTCTCCCCCAAAAAGCTGTTGAGACTGGGGGTCAATTGAAAATGTCAAGATTGAGATCGAGAGATCTTTGTTAGGCAAGGGATATGGAACCAAGCTGAGTAGGTGGGGTTGAGATACAGATCAGGAAGAGGAGTGGAGGATGCCTGTGCGTGAGTTCTTTTAACGTGGGGTGGCTTCGCACACCGGCTACCACACAGGTTTAGCAGAGCAAGGTCTTGGTCCAGTTGTAAGGGGGTCCAAGATGACTGGAGACCAGGCACTGCTGTATGGGCTGAGTTGCCTACGGCGAGATGTTGGCCACAGGCTCGGCACTGAGTAGCGCCCTTGATGGTAGGTGGCCCAAGGCTTGGTTCAGCCATGATCTCATTGAATTGCCCACCTTTGGCTCGTTCGCCATGAAGGAGTTCCGACTGGAGCACTTGCTTTGGGAGTCTTGTGTCTGGCATGCAGACAATGTGGCCTGTCCAGCGGAGCTGATCAAGTGTGGTCAGCGCTTCAATGAGGGGATGTTGGCCTGGTCGAGGACGGTAATGTTGGTGCGTCTGTCCTCCCAGGGGATTTGTAGGATCTTGCGGAGACATCGTTGGTGGTATTTCTGGTCACTTATCACATTGCTGCCTGTGGGAGCTTGCTGTGCAAAGGTGGATTCCGTCTTTCCCTACGTTAAAAGACTTAAAGAAAGACTTGGATTTATATAGCACCTTTCAGGACCACCGGACATCTCAAAGTGCATTATGGTCAATGAAGTACTTTTGGAGTGTAGTCACTGTTGTAATGTAGGAAATGCAACAACTAATTTGCACACAAGCAAGCTCCCACAAACAACAATATGATTATGTCCAGGTCATCTGTTTTTTTTATTATGTTGATTGAGGGATAAATATTGGCCAGGACACCGGGGATAACTCCACTGCTCTTCTTCAAAATGGTGCCATGCGATCTTTTACATCTACCTGAGAGTGTAGACGGGGCCTCGGTTTAACTTCTCATCGGAAAGACCTGCAGCACTCTCTCAGCACTGCACTGGAGTGTCAGCCTAGATTTTGTTGTGTTCAAGTCCCTGGAGTGGCGCCTGTTGCCCTTGTCCTTCTGGGTGGTAGAGGTCATGGGTTTCAGAGGTGCTGATGAAGAAGCCTTGGCGAGTTGCTGCAGTGCATCTTGTAGATGGTGCACACTGCAGCCACGGTGTGCCGGTGGTGGAGGGAGTGAATGTTGAAGGTGGTGGATGGGGTGCCAATCAAGCGGGCCGCTTTGTCCTGGATGGTGTCGAGCTTCTTGTGTTGTTGGAGCTGCACTCATCCAGGCAAGTGGAGAGTATTCCATCACACTCCTGACTTGTGCCTTGTAGATGGTGGAAAGCCTTTGTGGAGTCAGGAGGTGAGACACTCACCGCAGAATACCCAGCCTCTGACCTGCTCTTGTTGCCACAGTATTTATGTGGCTACAAGAGCAGACAGACAATCAATATTGCTCAAAAAAAATAGGCCCTTGGTATTTCAAGAAAAGTGATTTAAATGGCTTTCTGTTCATGAATAATGTCTTTCGGATGAGACGTTAAACCGAGGCCCCGTCCGCTCTCTCAGGTGGATGTAAAAGATCCCATGGCACTATTTCAAAGAAGAGCAAGGGAGTTCCCACCAGTGTCCTGGGCCAATATTTATCCCTCAAAGGTCATCACGAAAAAAACATTATCTGGCCATGATCACATTGCTGTTTGTGGGTGTTCGCTGAGCGCAAATTGGCATTTCCTACATTACAACAGTGATGACACTTCAAAAGTACTTCATTGGCTGTAAAGTACTTTGGGACAATCCTGAGGTCATCAAAGGCGCTATACAAATGTAAGTTCAGTCTTTCTTTCTTCTGCGTTTGGCCTACAAACCTGATTCTAAATGGGTATGTATTTTACCATGATTTTCTTTCAATTGAAAATCCAAGGTCAAGGCCAGAGGAGATAGGTAAACAAGTGAAGGGTGAAAAGGAGCCAAGGGAAACATAACGGCCCGGAATTCGTGGTCAGCGGCGATATTACGGCGATCGGCCTGACCTCGAAGAAAGCTGCCTACAAAGATCCCACGATCCCTGTGGCAAAAATCTAAGCTTTTTCGACGCTTACATAAGAACATAAGAACATAAGAATTAGGCACAGGAGTAGGCCATCTAGCCCCTCGAGCCTGCTCCGCCATTCAACAAGATCATGGCTGATCTGGCCGTGGACTCAGCTCCACTTACCCGCCCGCTCCCTGTAACCCTTAATTCCCTTATTGGTTAAAAATCTATCTATCTGTGACTTGAATACATTCAATGAGCTAGCCTCAACTGTTTCCTTGGGCAGAGAATTCCACAGATTCACAACCCTCTGGGAGAAGAAATTTCTTCTCAACTCCGTTTTAAATTGGCTCCCCCGTATTTTGAGGCTGTGCCCCCTAGTTCTAGTCTCCCCGACCAGTGGAAACAACCTCTCTGCCTCTATCTTGTCTATCCCTTTCATTATTTTAAATGTTTCTATAAGATCACCCCTCATCCTTCTGAACTCCAACGAGTAAAGACCCAGTCTACTCAATCTATCATCATAAGGTAACCCCCTCATCTCCGGAATCAGCCTAGTGAATCATCTCTGTACCCACTCCAAGGCTAGTATATCCTTCCTTAAGTAAGGTGACCAAAACTGTACGCAGTACTCCAGGTGCGGCCTCACCAATACCCTGTACAGTTGCAGCAAGACTTCCCTGCTTTTGCACTCCATCCCTCTCGCAATGAAGGCCAACATTCCATTCGCCTTCCTGATTACCTGCCGCACCTGCAAACTAACTTTTTGGGATTCATGCACAAGGACCCCCAGGTCCCTCTGCAACGCAGCATGTTATAATTTCTCCCCATTAAAATAATATTCCCTTTTACTGTTTTTTTTTTCAAGGTGGATGACCTCTCATTTTCCGACATTGTATTCCATCTGCTAAAGCTTAGCCCATTCGCTTAACCTATCTAAATCTCTTTGCAGCCTCTCTGTGTCTTCTACACAACCCGCTTTCCCACTAATCTTTTGTGCCATCTGCAAATTTTGTTACAGTACACTCTGTCCCCTCTTCCAGGTCATCTATGTATATTGTAAACAGTTGTGGTCCCAGCACCGATCCCTGTGGCAGACCACTAACCACCAATTTCCAACCCGAAAAGGACCCATTTATCCCGACTCTCTGCTTTCTGTTAGCCAGCCAATTCTCTATCCATGCTAATACATTTCCTCTGACTCCGCGTACTTTTATCTTCTGCAGTAACCTTTTGTGTGGCACCTTATCGAATGCCTTTTGGAAATCTAAATACACCACATCCATCGGTACACCTCTATTCACCATGCTCGTTATATCCTCAAAGAATTCCAGTAAATTAGTTAAACATGATTTCCCCTTCATGAATCCATGTTGCATCTGCTTGATTGCACTATTCCTATCAAGATGTCCCGCTATTTCTTCCTTAATAACAGCTTCAAGCATTTTCCCCACTACAGATGTTAAACTAACCGGCCTATAGTCACCTGCTTTTTGTCTGCCCCCTTTTTTAAACAGAGGCGTTACATTAGCTGCTTTCCAATCTGCTGGTACCTCCCCAGAGTCCAGAGAATTTTGGTCGATTAAAACGAATGCATCTGCTATAACTTCCACCATCTCTTTTAATACCCTGGGATGCATTTCATCAGGACCAGGGGAATTGTCTACCTTGAGTCCCATTAGCCTGTCCAGCACTACCTGCCTAGTGATAGTGATTGTCTCAAGGTCCTCCCTTCCCACATTCCCGTGGCCAGCAATTTTTGGCATGGTTTTTGTCTCTTCCACTGTGAAGATCAAACATAAGAACATAAGAATTAGGAACAGGAGTAGGCCATCTCGCCCCTCGAGCCTGCTCCGCCATTCAACAAGATCATGGCTGATCTGGCCGTGGACTCAGCTCCACTTACCCGCCATCTCCCCGTAACCCTTAATTCCCTTATTGGTTAAAAAATCTATCTATCTGTGACTTGAATACATTCAATGAGCTAGCCTCAACTGCTTCCTTGGGCAGAGAATTCCACAGATTCACAACCCTCTGGGAGAAGAAATTCCTTCTCAACTCGGTTTTAAATTGGCTCCCCCGTATTTTGAGGCTGTGCCCCCTAGTTCTAGTCTCCCCGACCAGTGGAAACAACCTCTCTGCCTCTATCTTGTCTATCCCTTTCATTATTTTAAATGTTTCTATAAGATCACTCCTCATCCTTCTGAACTCCAACGAGTAAAGATCCAGTCTACACAATCTATCATCATAAGGTAACCCCCTCATTTCAGGAATCAGTCTAGTGAATCGTCCCTGTACCCCTTCCAAAGCTAGTATATCCTTCCTTAAGTAAGGTGACCAAAACTGCATGCTGTACTCCAGGTGCGGCAAAATAATTGTTTAAGGTCTCAGTCATTTCCACATTTCCCATTATTAAATCCCCCTTCTCATCTTCTAAGGGACCAACATTTACTTTAGTCACACTTTTCCATTTTATATATCGGTAAAAGCTTTTACTATCTGCTTTTATGTTTTGCGCAAGTTTACTTTCGTAATCTATCTTTCCTATCTTTATTGCTTTCTTAGTCATTCTTTGCTGTCGTTTAAAATTTTCCCAATCTTCGAGTTTCCCACTAACCTTGGCCACCTTATACGCATTGGTTTTTAATTTAATACTCTCCTTTATTTCCTTGGTTATCCACGGCTGATTATCCCTTCACTTACCGCCCTTCTTTTTCACTGGAATATATTTTTGTTGAGCACTATGAAAGAGCTCCTTAAAAGTCCTCCACTGTTCCTCAATTGTGCCACCGTTTAGTCTGTGTTCCCAGTCTACTTTAGCTAACTCTGCCCTCATCCCACTGTAGTCCCCTTGGTTTAAGCATAGTACGCTCGTTTGAGACACTACTTCCTCACCCTCAATCTGTATTACAAATTCAACCATACTGTGATCACTCATTCCGAGAGGATCTTTTACTCGGAGATCGTTTATTATTCCTGTCTCATTACACAGGACCAGATCTAAGATAGCTTGCTCCCTTATAGGTTCTGTAACATACTGTTCTAAGAAACAATCCCGTATGCATTCTATGAATTCCTCCTCAAGGCTACCCCGTGCGATTTGATTTGACCAATCGATATGTAGGATAAAATCCCCCATGATTACTGCCATTCCTTTTTCACATGCCTCTATTATTCCCTTGATTATTGCCCGCCCCACCATGAAGTTATTATTTGGGGGCCTATAAACTACGCCCACCAGTGACTTTTTCCCCTTACTATCTCTAATCCACCCACAATGATTCAACATTTTGTTCATTAGAGCCAATATCATCTCTCACAACTGCCCTGATATCATCCTTTATTAACAGAGCTACCCCACCTCCTTTCCCTTCTTGTCTATCCTTCCGAATTGTCAGATACCCCTGTATGTTTAATTACCAGTCTTGGCCACCCTGCAACCACGTTTCTGTAATGGCCACCAAATCATACCCATTTGTAATGATTTGTGCCGTCAACTCATTTACTTTATTTCGAATGCTGCGTGCATTTAGGTAGAGTGTTTTAATACTAGTTTTTAAACCATGATTTTTAGTTTTGACCCCTCCTGCAGCCCCGTTATCTTCATACATATTGTCCCTTCCTATCACCTTGTGGTTTTCACTTACCCCAGTGCTACTCTGCTGTGTTGCCTCCTGCCTTTTGCATTCTTTCTTGGGGTCCTGTTCATCTGAGCTCTCACCCACTCTAACTAGCTCAGAGCCTTCTCCTGGGTTCCGAATACTCCTCGCATTGAGGCACCGAGCTTTCAGGCTTGCCTTTTTATTACACTTTGACCCTTTAGAATTTTGCTGTACATTGGCCCTTTTTGTTTTTTGCCTTGGGTTTCTCTGCCCTCCACTTTTACTCATCTCCTTTCTGTCTTTTGCTGCTGTCTCCATTTTGTTTCCCTCTGTCTCCCTGCATTGGTTCCCATCCCCCTGCCATATTAGTTTAACTCCTCCCCAACAGCACTAGCAAACACTCCCCTGAGGACATTGGTTCTGGTCCTGCCCAGGTGCAGACCATCCGGTTTGTACTGGTCCCACCTCTACCAGAACCGGTTCCAATGCCGCAGTAATTTGAATCCCTCCCTGCTGCATCACTGCTGATTATAACGCTGTCAAAGGGGGATCTCGAGCATACAGCAGCAGTGATGTCATCAAGTTGTCTAAGCAGCCAATCACATTGAGTAATTCTCACATACAGCTAACCAGGAAATAAAAAACACTGATTCTGTCGTGCATCTGTAAAGCATGCACTCCCATGTTCTGCCACCAGGGAGCTCATCCTCTGAAGTCCCAAAGGACCCCAGCATCCCTTGGGAGCAATGTATATAAGCCGGCCCCCAAGGCCTGTTCCTCACTCTGGAGTGTCTTATTAAAGACTGAGGTCACTGTTACTTTAACCTCCCTGTGTACAGCCACATCTGTGTTAGGAACACAATAACTTATGACGAGTATACGAATCCAACACAAAGATGCAGCAAACTGTGGGCATTCTGGAGAAGTTCGCGGAGGGTGAGGACTGGGAAGCCTATGTCGAATGGCTAGACCAGTACTTTGTAGCCAACGAGCTGGACGGAGAAGGAAGCGCTGCAAAAAGGAGAGCGGTCCTCCTCACAGTCTGTGGAGCACCGACCTACAGCCTCATGAAGAATCTTCTGGCTCCGGTGGAACCCACAGATAAGTCATATAAGGAGCTGTGTACACTGGTTCTGGAGCATCTTAACCTGAGAGAGAGCGTGCTGATGGCGAGGTATCGGTTCTACACGTGCCAGCGATCTGAAGGTCAGGAAGTGGCATGCTACGTCGCCGAGCTAAGGCAACTTGCAGGACAATGTGAGTTTGACGGCTACCTGGAGCAAATGCTCAGAGACATTTTTGTACTGGGCATTGGCCACGAGACCATCCTACGAAAACTTTTGACTGTAGAGACAACGACCCTCAGTAAAGCCATTGCGATAGCACAAGCGTTTATGTCCACCAGTGATAACACCAAACAAATCTCTCAGCACACAAGTGCTAGCAATGTTCATAAATTAACTGGATCTGTGTTTGCAAGCAGAAATGTACAGGGCAGAACCCACGAGTCTGCAACTCAGGTGACCCTGATGATTCAGAGTCCCCAACAAAGCCTATTCATGCCGCTTCAAAGGGTATGTTTGCAAGAGCTGTGGACAATAGGGCACCTCCAACGAGCTTGCAAATGAGCTGCAAGCTCTGCAAAACCTGCTAACCACCACGTGGCAGAGGAAGATCGGTCCATGGTGGATCAAAGCAATTTAGAGCCTCAGAGAGAGGGGGCAGATGCTGAAGTACACCGGATGCACACATTTTCGACGAAATGTCCACCTATAAAGCTAAATATAAAATTGAATGGTTTACCAGTAGCCATGAAACTGGACACTGGCGATAGCCAGTCCATCATGAGTAAAAAGGTGTTTGAGAGACTGTGGTGCAACAAGGCATTCAGGCCAGCCGTGAGCCCCATCCACACAAAACTGAGAACGTACACGAAAGAGTTATCACTGTCCTGGGCAGCGCCATGGTCAAGGTCACTTATGAGGGCACGGTGCACGAACTGCCACTCTAGATTGTCCCAGGCGATGGCCCCACACTGCTTGGAAGGAGCTGGCTGGGCAAAATCCACTGGAACTGGGATGACATCTGAGTGCTATCACATGTCGATGAGGCCTCATGTACCCAGGTTCTTTAAAAATTTCCTTCCCTTTTTGAGCCAGGAATTGGAAACTTTTCCGGGGCGAAGGTGCGGATCCACTTGGTCCCAGAGGCACGACCCATTCACCACAAGGCGCGAGCGGTACCTCACATGATGAGGGAGAGAGTGGAAATCGAGCTGGACAGGCTGCAACGCGAGGGCATCATCTCCCCAGTGGAATTCAGCGAGTGGGCCAACCTGATTGTTCCAGTACTCAAAAGTGATGGCACGGTCAGGATTTGCAACGATTATAAAGTAACTATTAATCATTTCTCGCTCCAGGACCAATACCCGCTACCTAAGGCAGACGACCTATTTGTGACGCTGGCAGGAGGGAAATCGTTCACCAAGCTTCGGCCTACATGACACAAGAGCTGGAGGAGTCTTTGAAGGGCCTCACCTGCATCAACAAGCACAAGGAACTGTTCATCTAAATTCGGTCGGCTGCAGCGATCTTCCATAGGAACATGGAGAGCCTACTCAAGTCGGTACCACACACGGTGGTCTTTCAGGACGAAATATTGGTGACGGGTCGGGCCACCGCCAAGCACCTACAAAACCTGGAGGAGGTCCTCCAGCAACTGGATCGCATAGGGCTGCGGCTGAAGAGGTCAAAATACGTCTTCATGGCAACAGAAGTGGAGTTTTTGGGGAGAAAGATCGCGGCGGATGGCATTTGGCCCACAGACGCCAAGACAGAGGCTATCAGGAAGGCGCCCAGGCCACAGAATGTCACGGAGCTGCGGTCATTCCTGGGACTCCTCAACTATTTTGGTAACTTCCTACCGGGGTTAAGCACCCTGTTAGAGCCCCTACATGTGTTATTGCGCAAAGGTGAGAACTGGATATGGGGAAAAAAACAAGTAATTGCTTTTGAGAAAGCCAGAAACATTTTATGCTCCAATAAGCTGCTTGTATTGTATAAACCGTGTTAAATACTTGTTTTAGCATGTGACGCATCGTCGTACGGAGTCGGGTGTGTATTACAACAGCTAACGTTGCGGGGAAGCTGCAACCTGTCGCCTATGCCTCCAGGAGCTTGTCTAAGGCTGAGAGGGCCTACAGCATGATTGAGAAAGAGGCATTAGCGTGTGTGTTCGGGGTAAAAAAAATGCATCAGTACCTGTTTGGCCTCAAATTTGAGCTGGAAACCAATCACAAGCCCCTCATATACCTGTTCGCTGAAAACAAGGGGATAAATACTAATGCCTCAGCCCGCATACAAAGGTGGGCACTCGCGCTATCAGCGTATAACTATACCATCCGCCACAGACCAGGCACCGAGAACTGTGTGGATGCTCTGAGTCGGCTACCATTGCCCACCACGGGGGTAGAAATGGCGCAGACTACAAACTTGTTGATGGTGGCTCAGCCCGCAGACTTGTTGATGGTCATGGAAGCGTCTGAAAATGATAAATCACCTGTCACGGCCCGCCAGATTAGGACTTGGACCAGCAAAGATCTTCTGCTGTCCCTAGTAAAAAACTGTTTAGTGCATGGGAGCTGGGCCAGCATCCCCGTTGAAATGCAAGAGCCAATCAAGACATTCTAGCGGCAAAAGGACGAATTGCCCATTCAGGCAGACTGCCTGTTGTGGGGTAACCGGGTAGTGCTACCAAAAAAGGGCAGGGAGACATTCATCTCAGATCTCCACAGCACACACCTGGGTATAGTAATGATGAAAACGATAGCTAGATCCCACATGTGGTGGCCCGGTATCGACTCTGACTTAGAGTCCTGTGTACAGCAATGCCGCGTGTGTGCTCAGTTGAGCAACGCGCCCAGAGAGGCACCACTAAGTTTGTGGTCCTGGCCCTCCAGACCATGGTCGAGGATCCATGTCGACTATGAGGGCCCGTTTCTCAGTAAAATGTTCCTGGTGGTGGTGGATGCTTTTTCAAAATGGATTGAATGTGAAATAATGTCGGGAAGCACCGCCACCGCCACCATTGAAAGCCTGAGGGCCATGTTTGCCACCCACGGCCTGCCTGACATACTGGTCAGTGACAACGGGCCATGTTTCACCAGTGCCGAATTTAAAGAATTCATGACCCGCAATGGGATCAAACATGTCACCTCGGCCCCGTTTAAACCAGCCTCCAATGGGCAGTCTGAGCGGGCAGTACAATCCATCAAACAGAGCCTTAAACAAGTCACAGAAGGCTCACTCCAAACCCGCCTGTCCCGAGTACTGCTCAGCTACTGCACGAGACCCCACTCGCTCACAGGGGTGTCCCCGGCTGAGCTACTCATGAAAAGGACACTTAAAACCAGACTCTCGCTGGTTCACCCCAACCTGCATGATCAGGTAGAGAGCAGGCGGCAACAACAAAATGTAAACGATGGTCGCGCCACTGTGTCACGGGAAATTGATCTGAATGACCGTGTATATGTGCTAAACTATGGACATGGTCCCAAGTGGATCGCGGGCACGGTGATAGCTAAAGAAGGGAATAGGGTGTTTGTAGTCAAACTAGACAATGGACAAATTTGCAGAAAGCACCTGGACCAAACGAGGCTGCGGTTCACAGACTGCTCTGAACAACCCACAGCAGACACCACCTTTTTCGAACCCACAACACACACCCAAAGGATCAATAACACCGAACCAGGAAATCGAACCCATCACGCCCAACAGCCCAGCAAGGCCAGGCTCACCCAGCAGCCCTGCAGGGCCAACAACACGCCAGCCCAGCAAGGGCACAGCCAACACACCAGAACAGACATTTGTACCGAGGCGGTCCACCAGAGAAAAAAAGGCTCCCAACCACCTCACCTTGTAAATAGTTTTCATTTTGACTTTGCGGGGGGAGTGATGTGTATCTGTAAAGCATGCGCTCCCATGTTCCGCCACCAGGGAGCTCATCCCCTGAAGTCCCAAGGGATCCCAGCATCCCTTGGGAGCACTGTCTATAAGCCGGCCCCTAAGGTCTGTTCCTCACTCTGGAGTGTCTTAATAAAGACTGAGGTCACTGTTACTTTAACCTCCCTATGTGCATCTGTGTTGGGAACACAATAGATTCAATTCACTTTTTAAAAATTTTACAAAGAGCGAAGTAAAGATTGAGACCTACACATGGATTTAAGGTAAAAACTGAAATATCATAAACAAACATTAAAAAAACATGAACAAAATTTAGATTTTTATTATTTTAAAAATCTGGTCATTTTTATCATAATGAAGAAATCTGACATTCCGCAATTATAAAATTCATTTTTCAGGGCCAGAAAGGTTGTTCAGCAGTCAATTCGCCCTTAAATCCCCAGTTACATCTATTCCAACAAGGCTAATATTTAATTGGATGTTTAACAGCGATATTAGGTCGGAAAAGATTAATTATTCGTCAGTTAAGCTGATTTCTCTGATTGGCAGCTATGAGGAAGTCCACAGCACAGCCTGTGGTGGAGCAGGTGATGGCTTGACTTCCACGGTCCACAGTTAGCTGCCCATGCACTAGATCCTGAAGTTACGGTCAGTTTCAGAGGGGTAATTTTGCCGAACGCTGACATTTCGCCGTCATTACCCACGGCAAAAATCCAGGCCAAGGTAACAGGAAAAGGCTTAGGCAAGCACCACGAGACACTGGAACGTCTTGTGGGACTTCACAGTGTTTATGAGAGGTCGTGATGGTTCCTAACAAAAAGATAATCAGAAAAGATTCATCACCTAACACATCTTTCAGACAACAATTGTACCACAGGGTATTTGTTCCACTTTATGTTCACGCTGACATTTCGTAAACATGAGCAAGCTGATGGCGATATTGCAGAGTGTAACAGTCAGTGAGGAGAGCGGGATTTGCAATGCTTTGTGGTTCTGCTTTCGTGATGGAAAAGCCGCAGAAAGTCAAGTAAATAGCAAACAGGAGCCCAGGAGCTGATGCCTCACTTCAGCCAGTGGAATTATCATGATCCTAAGGCTTTACTTGAGAGAAATTAAGAGTAAAACCTGGGTAAAGGAAACTGAGCTGGAGATTACAGGAGTTGGAAGAAGCGTTCAAAGTCAAGCTGTCTGGTGAAAAGTGTACAGAACCTGCTCCAATCCCCAATTAAAACAAGAAGTGGGGTTGTTATGCCAACAGGGTGTTGATCGATCTGTTATTCCTAGTCAGCGGCTGTCTATTTGGGGAGCTGTGACTATAGGTCTCGGTTCTTTCTTCTCAGTTTTCTCTCCTTCCCTTCCTCCCCTCCCCACCCTTCCCACCCTGAAGGGACCGGGGCGGGGGAGGGGTGGTGGGGGAGGGGGAAGGGGGTGGGTGCAGGGGAAGTGTTATGTCTCAGATAAAGAGCCAGTCTCGATACTGCAAGCTCAAGTAGGTGTGACCGTAGTCCTTTATTACAGATCTCAGAGTGCCTCTCCAGCCTGTGAGGCCTCCTTATATACAGGTGCTCCCAAAGGATTGTGGGATCCCTTGGAACATCAGGGGATAAGCCCTCTGGTGGTTAGACATGGTAATTACAGGTTTACATACATAACAACACTCCCCCTCAAGGTCAATAGTGTAACTATTTACAATGTGAGTCAATCTGGGGCCTTCCTTTCCCTGGTTGATCCTGGTGTTGGTGAGTCATTTATTGGGCCTTCGCTGGGTTGCTGCGCAGCTGGCCTTGCAGGACTGCTGGGGGTGGTGAGTCCTGCTGGGCTGCTGCGGGTGATGAGTTCTGCTTCGTGGTCAACCGCTGGGTCGGTTGCCACTTGTGTGTGTGTTGGAGGGTTGAAAAAGGTAGAGTCTATTGCGGGTTGTTCAGGATAGTCCGTAAATCTGAGTTTGGTTTGGTCCAAGTGTTTTCTGCAGGTGAGTCCATTTGCGAGTTTGACCACAAACACCCTACTCCCCTCTTTGGCCAAAACATGCCAACAATCCACTTGGGACCTTGTCCATAGTTTAACACAAATACAGGATCATTTACTTCAAGTTCACGTGACACATTTGCACGATCATGATATATATTCTGTTGGAGCCACCTGCTCTCTACCTGTTCATGTAGATCAGGGTGGATTAATGAGAGCATTGTCTTAAGTGCCCTTTTCATGAGCAGTTCAGCGGGAGGGACCCCGGTGAGCGAGTGGGGTCTTGTGCGGTTACTAAGCAGGACTCAGGATAAGCAAGTCTGCAGTGAGCCTTCAGTTACCCTTTTCAAGCTCTGCTTGATTGTTTGAACTGTTTGTTCTGCCTGACCATTGGACGCTGGCTTAAACGGGCCATACGTGACATGTTTGACCCCATTGCGGGTCATGAATTCCTTGAATTCGGCACTGGAAAAGCACGGCCCATTGTCACTTACAAGGACATCAGGCAGGCCGTGCACGGCAAACATAGCCCGCAGGCTTTCAATGGTGGCAGCGGACGTGCTTGCCGACATTATTACACATTCAATCCATTTGGAGTACGCATCTACGACCACTAAAAACATTTTTTCCAAGAATGGGCCTGCATAGTCGACATGAACCCTAGACCACGGTTTGGAGGGCCAAGACCATAAACTGCATGGTGCCTCCCTAGGTGCATTGCTTAACTGGGAACATGTGTTACATTTGTGCACACAGGACTCTTAAGTCTGCATCGATACCGGGCCACCACACGTGGGATCTGGCTATCGCTTTCATCATTACAATGCCTGGGTGGGTACTGTGGAGATCACTAATGAAAGTGTCCCTGCCCTTTCTTGGCACAACTACCCGATTGCCCCACAGGAGGCAGTCTGCCTCTATGGACATTTCACCTTTGCGCTGCTGGTACGGCTTTATTTGTTCCTGCATCTCTAACAGGACACGAGACCAACTCCCGTGAAGCACACAGTTTTTTTTACTAAGGACTGTAAGGGGTCCTGGCTCATCCAGGTTCTAATCTGTCGGGCGGTAACAGGTGACTGCTCACTCTCGAATGCTTCCATTACCACAACTAAATCTGCAGGCTGTACCATCTCCACCCCTGTGGTGGGCAATGGCAGCCTACTGAGAGCATCGGCACAGTTTTCTGTGTCTGGCCTGTGGCGGATGGCGTAGTTGTATGCGGACAACATGAGCGCCCATCTCTGGATGCGGGCCGATGCATTCGTATTTATCACCTTACTTTCAGAAAAGAGGAATAAAAGTGTCCTATGGTCCGTTTCCAATTCAAATTTGAGCCCGAACAGATATTGATGCATTTTCTTTACCCTGTAAACACACACTAACGCTTCTTTTCGATCATACTGTAGGCCCTCTCAGTCTTGGACAGACTTCTGGATGCATAAGCAACTGGTTGCAATTTCCCAAATTCATTAGCTTGTTGCAATATACACCCGACCCCGTACGACGACGCACCACATGCTAGTACCAAATGTTTATATGGATCGTACAATACAAGCAATTTGTTTCAACATAACAGCTTCCTAGCTTTCTCAAAGGCATTTTCTTGGCTTTTATCCCATTCCCATTCATTTCCCTTACGCAGTAAAGAGTGCAGGGGTTCTAACAATGTGCTAAGACCCGGTAAGAAGTTACCAAAGTAGTTCAGGAGTCCTAGAAACGACCGCAGCTCCATCACGTTCTGTGGCCTCGGTGCGTTCTCGATTGCTTCCATCTTCGAATCGGTGGGACTGATGCCGTCCGCCTTGATTCTTCTCCCCAGGAACTCCACTTCAGGTGCCAGGAAAACGCACTTCGAGCATGTTAGCCTGAGCCCCACACGATTAAGCCGACTAAGAAACTCCTCCAGGTTCTGCAGGTGCTCGACGGTGTCCCGACCTGTAACCAAGATGTTGTCCTGGAAGACACTGTGCACGGGACTGACCTCAGTAAGCTTTCCATGTTCCTCTGGAATATCGCCGCAGCTGATCGAATCCCAAACGGGCATCTGTTGTAAACGAAGAGACCTTTGTGCATTTTGATGCAGGTGAGACCTTTCGAAGATTCCTCCAGCTCCTGCGTCATGTAGGCCGAGGTCAAGTCCAGCTTCGTGAACGTTTTCCCTCCCGCCAGCGTCGCAAATAGGTTGTCTGCCTTTGGTAGTGGGTATTGATCCTGCAGCGAGAAACGATTGATAGTTACTTTGTATTCACCACAGATTCTGACGGTGCTATGTCCCTTAAGGACTGGAACAATCGGACTGGCCCATTCATTGAATTTGATCGGCGAAATGATGCCCTCTCGTTGCAGCCTGTCCAGCTCGATCTCCACCCTCTCTCTCATCATGTAAGGTACCGCTCTCGCCTTGTGATGGATGGGTCGTGCCCCCGGAATCAAATAGATCTGCACTTTTGCTCCTTGGAACTTCCCGATGCCTGGTTCGAACAGCGAGGGGAACTTGTTTAGGACCTGGGCACACGAAGTGTCGTCGATGGATGAAAGCGCTTGGAGGTCATGCCAGTTCCAGCGTATCTTTCCCAGCCAGCTCCTGCCGAACAGTGTGGGGCCATCGCCCGGTACCACCCAGAGTGGTAAATCGTGCACCACTCCATCGTAGGAGACCTTTCCCTGTCAATTACGGACATCAGTTCCTTTGTGTACGTTCTAAGTTTGGTATGAATGGGAGTCAGGACTAGCCTTGAAGCCTTGTTGCATCACAACTTATCGAAAGTATTTTTACTCATTATGGACTGGCTTGCACCTGTGTCCAGCTCCATGGACACCGGGAGTCCATTTAATTCAACCTTCAGCATTGTTCCACAGCCCTTGCAAACGTATCCTTTGAAGCGGCATGAATGGAATCGATGATCACCCCCGCAGTGCCAACAAGATGTTAATTGCCTTGTATTCACCACCATTGATGGCGGACTCTGAGTCATCTGCGGACGTGCAGCTCCAGGCGTGTAAGTCCTGCCATGTACATTTCGATTTGAAAACAATGTTACTTTGTTCACAGTACTTGCAGCAGCACTAGTTTGCTGGGAAATTTGTTTGTTATTGTCACTGGTGGAGATTCACGCCTGGGCTATCGCTATGGCTTTACTCAAGGGTCTCTACAGCCAAAAGTTTGCGAAGTATTACTTCATGGCCAATGCCAAGTACAAAGAAGTCCCTGAGCATGTGCTCCAAGTGTCCTTCAAATTCACAATGTCCTGCAAGGCGCCTTAGCTCGGCGACGTAGCTCGCCACTTCCTGGCCTTCAGACCTTTTGTAGGTGTAGAACCGGTACCTCGCCATCAGAACACTTTCCTTCAGATTTAGATGCTCCCAAACCAGTGTGCACAACTCATCGACGACTTGTCTGTGGGTTTTGCTTGAGCGAGCAGATTTTTCATGAGGCCATACGTTGATGCCCCGCAAACGGTGAGGAGGATCGCCCTTCGTTTGGCTGCGTTCACTTCTCCTTCCAGCTCGTTGGCCACGAAGTATTGGTCAAGTCGCTCCACGAAGGTTTCCCAATCGTCTCCCTCCGAAAATTTCTCCAGGATTCCCACAGTTCTCTGCATTGTTGCGTTGGGGTTCGTTATCTCTATCTCATTGCCACATATTATGTCTCGGATAAAGAGTCAGCCTCGATAGTGCAAGCTCAAAGTAAGTGTGACCATAGTCCTTTATTACAGATCTCAGAGTGCCTCTCCAGCCTGTGAAGTCTCGTTATATACACGTGCTCCCAACGGATTGTGGGATCCCTTGGGACACCAAGTGATAAGCCCTCCGGTGGTTAGACATGCTAATTACATACATAAGAGGAAGAATCTTGATTTGTCTGAAATGGTCTGCAGATTGAGGCAAATTGGTAGAATCATAGAGATTTACAGTACGGAAGGAGGCCATTTCAGCCCATCATGTCCGTGCTGGCCAACAAGAGGCTATCCAGCCTAATCCCACTTTCCAGCTCTAGGTTCGTAGCGCTGTTCGTTACTGCACTTTAAGTGCACATCCAAGTACTTTTTAAATGTGGTGAGGGTTTATGCCTCTACCACCTTTTCAGGCAGTGAGTTCCAGACCCCCAGCACCATCTTGGTGAAGAAATTTCCCCTCAAATCCCCGCTAAACCTTCGAGCAATTACTTTAAATCTATGCCCCTTGGTTGTTGAACCCTCTGCTAAAGGAAATAGACCCTTTCCATCCACTATATCTAGGCCCCTCATAATTTTATACGCCTCAATGAGGTCTCCCCTCAGCCTCTTCTGTTCCAAGGAAAACAAACTCAGCGTATCTAATTAGTCCTCATAGCTAAGATTCTCCATTCCTGGTAACATCCTCGTAAATCTCCTCTGTACCCTCTCCAGTGCAGTCATGTCCTTTCTGTAATGTGGTGACCAGAACTGCAAACAGTACTCCAGCTGTGGCCTTACCAGTGTTTTATGCAGTTCAAGTATAACCCCCCTGCTCTTGTATTCTATGCCTCGGCCAATAAAGACGAGGATTCCGCACGCCTTCTTAACCACCTTATCTACCTGGCCTGCTACTTTCAGGGATCTGTGGACATACACTCCAGGGTCCCTTTGTTCCTCTACAATTCTCAGTGTCCTACCATTTAATGTGCATTCCCTTGCCTTATTAGTCCTCCTTAAATGCATTACCTCACACTTCTCTGGATTAAATTCCATTTGCTCTGCCCACCTGACCAGTTGATTGATATCTTCCTGCAGTCCGCAGCTTTCTTCTTCATTATCAACCACACAGCCGATTTTAGTTTCATCTGCAAACCTCTTAATCATGCCTCATATATTCAAGTCAAGATGTATATCATATAAAGCAAGGGACCCAGTACTGAGCCCTGTGGAACCCCACTAGAAACGTCCTTCCAGTTACAAAAACACCCATCAACCATAAGAAAATAAGGAGAAGGCCATACGGCCCCTCGAGCCTGCTCCACCATTTAATAAGATCATGGCTGATCTGATCATGGACTCAGGTCCACTTCCCTGCCCGTCCCCATAACCCCTTATCCCCTTAGCGTTTAAGATACTGTCTATTTCTGTCTTAAATTTTTTCAATCTCCCAGCTTCCACAGCTCCCTGAGGTAGCGAATTCTACATATCCACAACCATCTGAGAGAAGAAATTTCTCCTCATCTCATTAAATGGGTGGCCCCTTATTCTAAGATCATGCCCCCTAGATCTAGTCTCCCCCATCAGTGGAAACATCCTCTCTGCATCCACCTTGTCAAGCCCCCTCATAATCTTATACGTTTCGATAAGATCACCTCTCATTCTTCTGAATTCCAATGAGTAGAGGCCCAACCTACTCAACCTTTCCTCATAAGTCAACCCCCTCATCTCTGGAATCAACCGAGTGAACCTTCTCTGAACTGCCTCCAAAGCAAGTATATCCTTTCTTAAATATGGAAACCAAAACTGCACGCAGTATTCCAGATCTGGCCTCACCAAAAATCCTGTACAACTCTAGCAAGACTTCCCTGCTTTTATACTCCATGCCCTTTATAATAAAGGCCAAGATTCCATTGGCCTTCCTGATCACTTGCTATACCTGTGTTTCATGCACAAGTACCCCCAGGTCTCACTGTACTGCAGCACTTTGCAATTTTTCTCCATTTAAATAATAACTTGCTCTTTGATTTTTTTCTGCCAAAGTGCATATCCTCACACTTTCCAACATTATACTCCATCTGCCAAATTTTTGCCCACTCACTTAGCCTGTCTATGTCCTTTTGCACATTTTGCGTGTCCTCCTCACACAGTGCTTTTCCTCCCATCTTTGTATCGTCGGTAAACTTTACACTCAGTCCCTTCCTCCAAGTCGTTAATATAGATTGTAAATAGTTGGGGTCCCAGCACTGATCCCTGCGGCACCCCACTGGTTACTGATTGCCAACCCGAGAATGAACCATTGATCCCGACTCTCTGCTTTCTGTTTCTTAGCCAATCCTCTATCCATGCTAATATATTACCCCCAACCCCATGAACTTTTATCTTGTGCAGTAACCTTTTATGTGGCACCTTGTCAAATGCCTTCTGGAAGTCCAAATACACCACATCCACTGGTTCCCCTTTATCTACCCTGTTCATTTCATCCTCAAAGAACTCCAGAAAATTTGTTAAACATGACTTTCCCTTCATAACTCCATGCTGACTCTGCTTGACTGAATTTTCCTTATCCAAATGTCCTGCTACTGCTTCTTTTGGGGGCCACTGAACATCACGCACATGGTGCTGCTCAGGTATAAAAGGCCAGACATTTTGAGAGTCAGGTACTTGGGGCCTAAATAAAGCAGAGCCAAGATTGTATCTTGCTTAGTTAAATAGTACTCAGTTTGATCCTTTATTGCATACATAACATTTGGCGACGAGAATACAAGAACCTTAGTTTGCAAAATGAGCATGATTGGATTTTTACAGCGATTCGTGGAGGGAGAAGATTGGGCAGACTTTGTGAGCCATTTGAACCAGTACTTCGTGGCCAACAAAATGAAGGGGGTCGACGATGCAGATCGGCGCCGGGCCGTGTTCCTCACTGTGTGCGGTTCAAAGATCTACGGTCTGATAAAGAATCTACTCATACCTAGTGGCCCAACAGAGAAAACATACAAGGAGCTGTGTGCATTGGTATGGGGGCACCTCAAGCCAGACGATGGCATCATCATCTCGAGATACAGGTTTTATACACATGTTCGATCGGAGGGCCAGAACGCAGCGAAATTCGTTGCCGACCTGAGACGTCTAGCGGGACCGTGCAAGTTCGGGACGGTGTTGGCAGACATGCTGCGGGACTTCTTTGTTATCGGTATCAACCACGAGGTGATCCTGTGCAAACTTCTGGCGGTGGAGGAGTTGGATTTAAAAAGGGCCATCCAGATCACTCAATCATGTGTGACGACGGATTAGGAGTCTAAAGCAAATAGCGGTGAAGAACCGAACCTCGGCAAGTACTGTAAATGCAATTGGTTAGGCGTTCGGCAGAGCGGCACATGGCAGGGCCTCTCCGGCTGCGTTCGCGAAACCTGTGGCTGCCCAAAGTCCGCCAGAGGGAATGTATCAGACTTCTCCATGTTGGCATTGTGGAGGAAATCATCGGCACCAGCAGTGCCGATTTAAGCAATATAGTTGCAAAGGCTGTCTGAGAGTGGGGCATCTCCAGCACAAGTGTCCGCAGATGAGCAAGCGTGCTGCGACACACCACGTGGAGGATGAGAGTCAGACTAGCGTGGATCCGATATGCAATCCGAGATGCCAGAAGAGGAAGTGTATGGACTGTACTCCTTCATAACCAAGAGTAAAGCAATTTTGATTAATGTGAAGTTTAACAGGATACCGGTATCGATGGAACTGGACACGGGGGCGAGTCAATCAATCATGAACGAGAGGGCATTTTATAAGCTGTGGGATTCTCAGACTGTGAGGCCCAGACTGAGCCCTGTAAACATCAAACTGCGCACGTACACTAAAGAACTGATAAAGGTGATTGGCAGTGCACAAATTAATGTGTCATATAACGGTGCGGTTCACGAGTTACCACTGTGGATTGTTCCAAGCAATGGCCCAACGCTGCTTGGCAGGAGCTGGTTGGAGAAAATCAGATGCGACTAAAACCTCATAAAGGCATTGTCATCGGAGGAAGATGTACCCAAGTACTGAGCAAGTTCCCCTCGCTGTTCGAACCGGGCATCGGCAACTTCACGGGAGCTAAGGTGCAGATCCACGTTGACTCAGATGCAAGACCCGTCCAGCATAAAGCTCAGGCAGTGCCGTATATGATGAGGGAGAAGGTCAAAATTGAACTGGACAGACTCCAGCGTGATGGGATTATATCACCAGTCGAATTTAATGAATGGGCCAGCCCCATTGTTCCTGTGCTGAAAAGTGATGGCACGGTCAGAATCTGTGGAGACTACAAGGCTACGATCAACAGGGTTTCGAAACAAGATCAGTACCCGATACTGAAGACTTGTTTGCGACACTAGCCGGAGGGAAGTCGTTCACAAAACTGGATTTGATGTTGGCGTATATGACACAGGAGTTGGTCGAGATGTCGAAGAGACTTACGTGCATTAACACGCACAAAAGACTATTTATTTACTCTCGGTGCCCTTTCGGAATTCGCTCGGCTGCAGCAATATTCCAGAGGAATATGGAAAGTCCACTGAAGTCCATTCCCAGAACCGTCGTGTTCCAAAATGACATCCTGATCACCGGTCGTGACTCCAAGGAACATCTGAACAACCTGGAAGGTGGACGAATTAACTGGGCGGCAACTATTAATGAATAAGACATAATTGGGATTACTGAGACATGGCTCCAGGGTGACCAAGGCTGGGAACGCAACATCCAGAGATATTCAATATTCAGGAAGGATAGACAGAAAAGAAAAGGAGGTCGGGTAGCGTTGCTGGTTAAAGAGGAAATTAATGCAATAGTAAGGAAGGACATTAGCTTGGATGACGTGGAATCTGTATGGGTAGAGCTGCGGAATACCAAAGGGCAGAAAACGCTAATGGGAGTTGTGTACAGACTATCAAACAGTAGTAGTGAGTTTGGGGACGGCATCAAACAAGAAATTAGGGATGTGTGCAATAAAGGTACAGCAGTTACATGGGCGACTTTAATCTACATATAGATTGGGCTAACCAAACTGGTAGCAACACGGTGGAGGAGGATTTTCTGGAGTGTATTAGGGATAGTTTTCGAGACCAATATGTCGAGAAACCAACTAGAGAGCTGGCCATCCTAGACCGGGTGTTGTGTAATGAGAGTGGACTAATTAGCAATCTTGTTGTGCGAGGCCCCTTGGGGAACAAAGACTATAATATGGTAGAATTCCTTATTAAGATGGAGAGTGACACAGTTAATTCAGAGACTAGGGTCCTGAACTTAAGGAAAGGTAACTTTGATGGTATGAGACATGAATTGGCTAGGATAGATTGGCAAATGATACTTAAAGGGTTGACGATGGATAGGCAATGGCAGACATTTATCAATCGCATGGATGAACTTCAACAATTATACATCCCTGTTTGCAGTAACCTTTTATGTGGCACCTTGTCAAATGCCTTCTGGAAGTCCAAATACACTACATCCACTGGTTCCCCTTTATCCATCCTGTTCGTTACATCCTCAAAGAATTCTAGCAAATTTGTCAAACATGACTTCCCCTTCATAAATCCATGCTGACTCTGCCTGACCGAATTTTGCTTTTCCAAATGTCCTGCTACTGCTTCTTTAATAATGGACTCCAACATCTTCCCAACCACAGATGTTAGACTAACCGGTCTATAGTTTCCTGCTTTTTGTCTGTCTCCTTTTTTTAAATAGAGGCGTTACATTTGCAGTTTTTCAATCTACTGGGACCTCCCCAGAATCCAGGGAATTTTGGTAAATTACAATCAATGCATCCACTATCCCTGCCGCTACTTCTCTTAAGACCCTAGGATGTAAGCCATCAGGTCCAGAGGATTTATCCGCCTTTAGTCCCATTATCTTACTGAGTACCATCTCCTTAGTGATTGTGATTGTGTTAAGTTCCTCCCCCGCTATAGCCTCTTGACTATCCACTGTTGGGATATTATTAGTGTCCTCTACTGTAAAGACTGATACAAAATATTTGTTCAGAGTTTCTGCCATCTTCATGTTCCCCATTTCTAATTCCTCTAAGGGACCAACATTTACTTTAGCCACTCTTTTCTTTTTTATATATCTATAGAAACTCTTACTATCTGTTTTTATATTTCGTGCTAGTTTACTTAAATCGCCTATTTTCCCTTTCTTAATCATTTTTTTAGTCATTCTTTGCTGGCTTTTAAAAGCTTCCCAATCTTCTGTCCTCCCACTCGTTTTGGCCACTTTGTATGCCCTTGTTTTTAATTGGATACCGTCCTTTATTTCTTTAGTTAGCCACGGATGGCTATCATTTCTCTTACGCCCTTTCCTCCTCACTGGAATACATTTTTCTTGAGAGTTGTGAAATATCTCCTTAAATATACACCACTGTTCATCAACCGTCCTACACTTTAATCTATTTTCCCAGTCTACTTTTGCCAACTCTGCCCTCATACCTTCATAGTCTCCTTAGTATGCTGGTTAGAGATCCAACTTTCTCACCTTCCATCTGAATTTGAAATTCAATCATGCTATGATCACTCATTCCAAGGGGATCCTTTACTAGGACATTGTTTATTAATCCTGTCTCATTACACAGGACCAGATCTAAGATAGCCTGCCTCCTGGTTGGTTCCGTTACATATTGCTCAAGGAACCCGTCCCTTATGCACTCTATGAATTCTTCCTCAAGGCTACCCTCACCAATTTGATTTGTCGAATGAATATGGAGATTAAAATCACCCATGATTATTGCTGTTCCTTTTTACAAGTCCCCACTATTTCCTGGTTTATGCGCTGACCAACAGAGTTGCTACTGTTAGGTGGCCTATAGACTACGCCCACCAGTGGGCGTTATTTCCCGTTATTGCTTATCTCCACCCAAACTGTTTCAACACCCTTATCATTTGAGCCAATATCGTTTCTTATGATTACAGTGATTCCATCCTTTATCAATAGAGCTACCCCACCTCCTTTTCCTTTCTGTCTGTCCTTCCGGATCGTCAAATACCCCTGAATATTTAATTCCCAGTCCTGGTCACCTTGCAACCACGTCTCTGTAATGGCTGTCAGATCATAGCCATTTGTATCTATTTGTGCCGTCAACTCATCTATTTTGTTACAAATGCTACGTGCATTTAGACATAGTGCCTTTAAATGTGTTTTTTTTACCCTTTTTTCCTGCTTGTTTCCTCCCTCCTTCAAACTCACTTTCTTTATTTTTGCTTTCTAATTCCAGCTTTACTCCCCTCCCTACTGAATCTATTTTCAGGTTCCCATCCCCCTGCCAAGCTAGTTAAACCCTCCCCAACAGCACTAGCAAACCCCTCCGTGAGGTTATTGGTCCCGGCTCTGTTGAGGTGCTTGTACAGGTCCCACCTCCCCCAGAAGCGGTCCCAATGCCTCAGGAAACTAAAGCCCTCCTGCCTGCACCATCTCTCCAGCCACGTATTCATCTGCTCTATCCTCCTATTTCTGTACTCACTAGCTCGTGGCACTGGGAGTAATCCAGAGATTACTACCTTTGAGGTCCTGCTTTTTAATCTTTCTCTTAGCTCCCTAAACTCTGCCTGCAGGACCTCATCCCTCTTCCTACCTATGTCATTGGTCCCGATGTGGACCACGACCTCTGGCTGTTCACCCTCTCCCCCCAGAATGCCCTGCAGCTGCTCGGTGACATCCTTGACCCTGGCACCAGGGAGGCAACATACTGCGGCCGCAGAAACTCCTGTCTGCTCCCCTGGCTATTGAATCCCCTACCACTACATCTCTTTCATTCTTCTTCCTCCCCACTGTGCAGCTGAGCCACCCGTGGTGCCGTGGACTTGGTTCTGACTGCACTCCCCAGAACCACCATCGCCCTCACCAGTACTCAGGACAGAGCACCGGTTGAAGAGCGAGATGGACTCAGGGGACTCCTGCACTACCTGCCTAATCCTCCTCTTCTGTCTGGCGGTCACCCAATCCTTATATGCCTGCACACTCTTAAGCTGTGGGGTGACCGACCGCCTTTAGAAACATGCTATCCACGTTGCTCTCAATCTCACGGAGCATGGAGCTCAAGTTGGTGCAGCTGGAGACATCTCCTGCACACGTGGTTTTCCCAGCTGTGCGATGCATCCAGGATTTCCCATATGCCTCAGGATGTGCAATCCACAGCACTGAGCTGCCCTGCCATCCTTCTAGTTACACTCAGAACTATCAAGTAGAACCTCTGAGTTCTCAACCTGAGCAAAACACACCCAGCCACTACTCAGCAAACAGCCAATTTAATTAACTGGTTCTCCTTAGATAATAAAGATCACATATTACAGTTCCTAACCTCCAACAATGCTTATGGTTTCTTAAAGAAAAGAAAAAAAGAAAAAGAAAAAATACTCACCAATCTATCAGCCAATCACTTACCTGCTTGGCTGTGACGTCACACTTCCATTTCGATTTTAGTTTTACTTTCTGCCCCTGCTGCAGCTGGCCTCCTCCCGACTGCTGCTGCTCCAAACTCCGCCGCCCTTTATACTCCTGCGTCCGCTCCGCTCGCGATGATCGGCCTCCTCCCGACTGCCCATTACCCTTTGCTTCCTGCCTCTGAGCCAATTTTGGATCCAACTTGCCACTTTGCTCTGAATCCCATGGGCTTTTAATTTCCTGGCCAGTCTGCCATGTGGGACCTTATCGAAAGCTTTGCTAAAATCCATATACACTACATCATGCACACTGCCCTCATCGACCCTCCTGGTTACCTCCTCGAAAAATTCAATCAAGTTAGTCAGACACGACCTTCCCTTATGCTGACTGTCCTTGATTAATCCGTATCTTTCTAATTAAAGATTTATCCTGTCCTTCAGGAATTTTTCCAATAATTTTTCCACCACTGAGGTTAGGCTGACAGGTCTGTAATTACTCGGTCTATCCCTTTCTCCCTTCTTAAACAAAGGTACCACTTTAGCAGTCCTCCAGTCCTCCGGCACTGCATCCGAAGCCAAAGATGATTGGAAAATGATGGTCAAGGCCTCTGCTATTTTACTCTTTTGCTTCGCTTAACAGTCTGGGATACATTTCATCTGGGCCTGGGGACATTCACGTTCAAAGCTGCTAAACCCCCTAATACCTCCTCTCTCAATATTCGGCTTGTAGCTTTGGTTAAATGGCGCCGGTGAACTGTGAACCCGAAACGGAGAGGGTGGGGAAAATCGCTGCCCTCTCACATAGAGCTTGTATGCCAGTAGGTCTGCTCTGGGAAGTGGGGGGAGGGGGGGCATTGTGGGGTTTGGGGTGGGAGATGGTGAGGTGGTTGAATAAATCCAGGGGGAGACCTCGAGTGCATAGGCCAGATTTCTTTTGTGGGCCTGGGAAGAGCAGCCCTGCCTCTCCTCGGCCCTGGAACATACAAGCGGAAGTCCAACCCAACTGGACATTAAGCGGCTGAATGGGAATACGGGTAATTAGGAGCTAGACCCTCTCTATCAAAGTCAGGCTGGCATCTGCTGCAGGAACTACTTTTAGTTATAGTCATAAGGGAAGGGTACCTTGGCTCCTGTGGATATCAATTAAAGAATGAAAGAGTTGCACATTCTTTCATGAACTCAGGACATCACAAAAGTGCTTTAAAGTTTTGTCACTGTTGTAATGTAGGAAATGTGGCAATCAATTTGTACACAGCAAGCTCCCAGACCAGATCATCATTTGTTTTTATTTTTAGTGATGTTGGTCAAGGGATAAATGTTGGGCCCGAGGAGAACTTCATTCCAAGGAGAAATTTCTTTTCTCAGAGAGTTGTAAATCTGTGGAATTCTCTACCCCAGAGAGCTGTGGAGGCTGGGTCATTGAATATATTTAAGGTGGAGATAGACAGATTTTTTGAGCGACAAGGGAGTAAAGGGTTATGGAGAGCGGGCAGGAAAGTGGAGCTGATTCCATGATCAGATCGGACATTCTTATTCAATGTCGGAGCAGGCTCGAGGGGTCAAATGGTCTACTCCTGCTCCCATTTCTTATGTTCTTACTTCTCTTCTTCGAAATAGTGCCACGGGATCTCTTACAACCACCCCAGAGTGCAGATTGGGCCTCGGCTTCATGTCTCATCCAAAATACGGCTCCTCCGACAGTGCAGCACTCCCCCGGCACTGCATTGGAGTGTCAACCTGGATTTTGTGCTCAAGTCCCTGGAGTGGGACTTGAACCCCCAACCTTCTGACTCAGGTGAGAGTGCTACCCACTGAACCATGGCTGAGACCTAAGGAGTACTCGCACCAACTAAAATAAGGGGAGGATGTGGCATATATAGTAACCATGAGTTTAGGACGTTTTGACTTTAACAAGAGCTGCTTCATTCCCACTGCCTTCCCGAACAAAACAATTACATTTGTTGGCAAATATTGTTTTTTTATTGCTTCAACACAACTTTAAGGAGAAAATCCAGTTCCTTTTTTATTTGCCCACGTTCTTTCCCGTATCCTAACTCGCACCAGGTCCCGCTCACCCATCATCCCTGTGCTCGCTGACCTACATTGGCTCCCGGTTAAGCAACAAAATTCTCATCCTTGTTTACAATTCCCTCCATGGCTTCGCCCCTCCCTATCTCTGTAACCTCCTCCAGCCCACAACCCCACAAGATGTCTGCACTCCTCAAATTCTGCCCTCTTGAGCATCCCTGATTGTAACCGCTCAACCATTGGCGGCCGTGCCTTCAGCTGCCTGGGCCCCAATCTCGGGAACTCCCTCCCTAAACCTCTCCGCCTCGCTACCTCTTTCCTCCTTCAAGACGCTCCTTAAAACCTAGCTCTTTGACCAACCTTTTGGTCATCTGCCCTAATTTCTTCTAATGTGGCTCGGTGTCAAATTTTTTTTTTCGTCTTGTGAAGCAGCTTGCTACGTTTTACTGTGTCAAAGGCGCTATATAAAGACAAGTTGTTGTTGTGAAATGGGAAGTAAAGATCTCGCCTGGAATGCTCGTCACGTAAGTTTTCCTTTCCTTTCCTTTGAAGCCTTGGTTCCATTGTGAAGCTGTCACACTAATCCTCTGGTGCTATCTTATTCCCTTCTCCGGGACTTCAAGCCCAGTGCAAACACGATATAAGCGCTCTGTGATTCTCCTTTGTGCGTCTGTGTGTGCTGTTTGAAAGCCAATTCAATTCTTTGCAAACGTACAATGTGTAAAGTGTCAAAGGAAATCGAGGAGTTTTTATGCTGTAAGTGTTGAGCTGAAAGCCTCTTTGCAGCAGTTTGATTGAAGGGAAGGTTTGCTCTCCTTACTCTCAGTTCTTCAATCTCTAATTGCTATTTTGGATGAAACAGAATATGTTTATCCTTCAGCCAGTTACAGCGACCTTCGGAAACAGAGCTGTACACCTCCTACACCTGCAGTGTGCATTTACACACTTGCTCATCTGCCTTTCCTGCTCTTGATGTTTTTTGCTAGATCTCACCCTTTCCCTCACGCGTTCTCCTTTTGTCTCTGCCCGAATTCGACTCTCCTTCACCTTTACAACCACCCTTACTCCCTCTTCTCTCCCACACCACCAATCACCCTCCACCATCCCCCTCATCAACATCTCTCGTGCCTTTACCTCGCGACTCTGAGTCAGAAGGTCGTGAGATGAAGACCCACTCTCGAGACTTGAGCTCATAATCTGGGCTAGTACTCCAGTGTGGCACTGAAGAAGTGCAGCATTGTCGGAGGTGCCATGTTTCCGTTGAGATGCTAAACTGACAGCCCCCACCTCCTCCCCCCCATTTGATCTCTTAGGTGGACATAGATGATCCCATGTCACTATTGGAAGAAGAGCAGGGGAGTTCTCCCAGTCCCAACATTTATCCCTTATCATCATCATAGGCAGTCCCTCGGAATCGAGGAAGACTTGCTTCCACTCTAAAAATGAGTATATTGGTGGCTGAACAGTCCAATACGAGAACCACAGTCCCTGTCACAGGTGGGACAGATCGTCGTTGTGGGAAAGGGTGGGTGGGACTGGTTTGCCGCACGCTCTTCCTGCTGCCTGCGCTTGCTTTCTGCATGCTCTCGGCGATGAGACTCGAGGTGTTCAACACCCTCCCGGATGCACTTCCTCCACTTAGGGCGATCTTTGGCCAGGGACTCCCAGGTGTCGGTTGGGATGTTGCACTTTATCAGGAATGCTTTGAGGGTGGTCCTTGTAACATTTCCTCTGCCCGCCTTTGGCTCGCTTGCCGTGAAGGAGTTCCGAGTAGAGCGCTTGCTTTGGGAGCCTCCTGTCAGGCATGCGAACGATGTGGCCTGCCCAGCAGAGCTGATCGAGTGTGGTCAGTGCTTCAACGCTGGGGCTGTTGGCCTGGTTGAGGATTCTAACGTTGGTGCGTCTGTCCTCCCAGGGGATTTGTAGGATCTTGCGGAGACATCATTCGTGGTATTTCTCCAGCGACTTTGAGGTGTCTACTGAACATGGTACAGGAGGGCGGGTATTACTACAGCCCTACAGACCATGAGCTTGGTGGCGCATTTGAGAGCCTGATCTTCAAACACTCTTTTCCTCAGGTGGCCGCAGGCTTCGTTGGCACACTGGAGGCTGTGTTGAATCTTAACCATATCACCGAAACATGTTATCTGGTCACTTATCTTCATTGCTGTTTGTGGGAGCTTGCTGTGCACAAATCTGCCTCATTTCCTACACAACAAGTAACTATATTTCAAAAGTATGTCATTGGCCATGAAACACTTTAGGATATCCTGAGATCATGGGAGATACCAAATCAAGTTCACTCTTTCTCCCTTTTTTTCCCCTCTCTGAAGTCACTCTCTCACCATCTCTCTCTCACTCCTCTCCCCAGATTCCCTCCTTTTTAACATAGAAACATAGAAAGTAGGTGAACGAGTAGGCCATTCGGCCCTTCGAGCCTGCACCACCATTCAATATGATCATGGCTGATCATGCAACTTCAGTACCCCACTCCTGCTTTCTCTCCATACCCCTTGATCTCTTTAGCCTTAAGGGCCACATCTAACTCCCTTTTGAATATATCTAACATAAGAACATAAGAACATAAGAATTAGGAACAGGAGTAGGCCATCTAGCCACTCGAGCCTGCTCCGCCATTCAACAAGATCATGGCTGATCTGGCCGTGGACTCAGCTCCACTTACCCGCCTGCTCCCCATAACCCTTAATTCCCTTATTGCTTAAAAATCTATCTATCTGTGATTTGAATACATTCAATGAGCTAGCCTCAACTGCTTCCTTGGGCAGAGAATTCCACAGATTCACAACCATCTGGGAGAAGAAATTCCTTCTCAACTCAGTTTTAAATTGGCTCCCCCGTATTTTGAGGCTGTGCCCCCTAGTTCTAGTCTCCACAACCAGTGGAAACAACCTCTCTGCCTCTATCTTGTCTATCCCTTTCATTATTTTAAATGTTTCTATAAGATTACCCCTCATCCTTCTGAACTCCAACGAGTAAAGACCCAGTCTACTCAATCTATCATCATAAAGTAACCCCCTCATCTCCAGAATCAGGCTAGTGAATCATCTCTGTACCCACTCCAAGGCTAGTATATCCTTCCTTAAGTAAAGTGACCAAAACTGCACGCAGTACTCCAGGTGAGGCCTCACCAATACCCTGTACAGTTGCAGCAGGACCTCCCTGCTTTTGTACTCCATCCCTCTCGCAATGAAGGCCAACATTCCATTCGCCTTCCTGATTACCTGCTGCACCTGCAAACTAACTTTTTGGGATTCATGCACAAGGACCCCCAGGTCCCTCTGCACCGCAGCATGTTGTAATTTCTCCCCATTCAAATAATATTCCCTTTTACTTTTTTTTTCCAAGGTGGATGACCTCACATTTTCCGACATTGTATTCCATCTGCCAAACTTTAGCCCATTCGCTTAACCTATCCAAATCTCTTTGCAGCCTCTCTGTGTCCTCTACACAACCCGCTTTCCCACTAATCTTTGTGTCATCTGCAAATTTTGTTACACTACACTCTGTCCCCTCTTCCAGGAATCTATGTATATTGTAAACAGTTGTGGTCCCAGCACCGATCCCTGTGGCACACCACTAACCACCGATTTCCAATCCGAAAAGGACCCATTTATCCCGACTTTCTGCTTTCTGTTAGCCAGCCAATTCTCGATCCATGCTAATACATTTCCTCTGACTCCGCGTACCTTTATCTTCTGCAGTAACCTTTTGTGTGGCGCCTTATCGAATGCCTTTTGGAAATCTAAATACACCACATCCATCGGTACACTTCTATCCACCATGCTCGTTATATCCTCAAAGAATTCCAGTAAATTAGTTAAACATGATTTCCCCTTCATGAATCCATGTTGCATCTGCTTGATTGCACTATTCCTACCTAGATGTCCCGCTATTTCTTCCTTAATGATAGCTTCAAGCATTTTCCCCACTACAGATGTTAAACTAACCGGCCTTTAGTTACCTGCCTTTTGTCTGCCCCCTTTTTTAAACGAAGTGGCCTCAACAACTTTCTGTGGTAGAGAATTCTACAGGTTCACCACTCTCTGGGTGAAGAAGTTTCTACTCATCTTGGTCCTAAATGGCTTACCCCTTATCGTTAGACTGTGACCCCTGGTTCTGGACTTCCCCAACATTGGCATGTTCTTATAACATTCTTCCTGCATCTAACCTGCCCAATCCCGTCAGAATTTTATGTTTCTGTGAGATCCCCTCTCATTCTTCTAAATTCCAGTGAATATAAGCCTAGTCGATCCAGTCTTTCTTCATATGTCCCTTTACCCCTCTCTTTCTCCCTCACCTTATGTCAACTTTCTCTCTTTCTCTCTCTCCCTTTTTCTCCCTCTTCTCCCTTTCCCTCTCTCTCGCAAGATCACAAGATACAGATGAGGAAGGCCAGCCAGCCCACTTTTAGTTCTTCCATCCTGAAACGAGCCTATTGTTTCCTACATCACTATGCTCTTCATCTCTCTTCGGTCCTCACGCAATTCCTCTGTCATTTTCTTTCTCAGTTCTCTATCACTTTTTGCTCATTCTACTCCTTCTCTGCCTGTCTCTATCACTCAGACAAACTCAATCCCAGTTTCCTTTCTTTCTATCTATACAATGGCTGTCAGTCCAAACATTGGATTTAGATTAGCTAATTAAAGCTGTGACAAAATTAATTAGTTAATATTATGCAGAATTATCACCTACCACAGTTATTCATTGTGTCTCAGATGTACATACCTCTTATTCAGGAACTCACAGTCCTGTTTGGGCTGCTCCCTGCCAACATCCGCTGGCCATCCCCCTCCACAAACAGTACGTTGTCTAACTGGAACAGGTGCTTGGCCACATTCAGTTAAAAGAAAGAAAGACTTGGATTTATATCGTGCCTTTCACGACCACCGGACGTCTCAAAGCACTTTTTAGTCAATGAAGTACTTTTGGAGTGTAGTCACTGTTGTAATGTGGGAAACGTGGCAGCCAATTTGCGAACAGCAAGCTCCCACAAACAGCAACGTGATAACTGCTTTGTATGTAAACCTGTAAATACAATGTCTGACCACCAGAGGGCTTATCCCCTGGATTCCCAAGGAATCCCACAATTCCTTGGGAGCACCTGTATATAAGGAGGCCTCACAGGCTGGAGAGGCACTCTGAGATCTGTAATAAAGGACTAAGGTCACATCTTACTTTGAGCTTGCAGTATCTAGTCTGACTCTTTATTCAAGACAGAACAACTGGCGACGAGATACAGATGACGAACCCCACCACAACAATTCAGAGAACCTGGAGAACCTGAATCCTGGAGAAATTTTCGGAGAGAGATGATTGGGAAACCTTCGTGGAGCGACTTGACCAATACTTTATAGCCAACGAGCTGGAAGGAGAAGGGAATGCTGCCAAACAAAGGGCGGTCCTCCTCAATGTTTGCGGGGTACCAACATATGGCCTCGTGAAAAACCTGCTCACTCCAGCGAAACCCACAGACAAGTCGTACGATAAGTTGTGCACACTGGTCCGGGAGTACCTAAACCCAAAGGAAAGCGTTCTGATGGCGAGGTATCAGTTCTACACGTACAAGAGGTCTGAAGGCCAGGAAGTGGCTAGCTACATCACCGAGCTAAGGCGCCTTGCAGGACATTGCGAATTTGAAGGACACTTGGAGCACATGCTCAGGGACTTCTTTGTACTTGGCATTGGCCATGAAGTAATATTTCGCAAACTTTTGACTGTAGAGACCCTAACCTTGAGTAAAGCCATAGCGATAGCCCAGGCGTTCATCACCACCAGTGACAATACTAAACAAATCTCTCAGCACAATAGTCCTGTGCAAGTATTGTGAACAAAGTAACGTTGTTTTCGAACCAAAATGTACAGGGCAGGAATTACACACCTGTAGCTGCACGTCCGCAGATGACTCAGAGTCCACCATCAAGAGTTGTGAATACAAGGCCATTAACACCTTGTTGGCGCTGCGGGGGTGATCATCGTTTCCATTCATGCCGCTTCAAAAGATATGTTTGAAAGGGCTGTGGAACAATGGGACACCTCCAATGCATGTGCAGGCGAGCTGCAAACCCTGCTAATCCTGCAAACCACCATGTTGCAGGGGAGGACAGATCCACAGTGGATCACGATGAACCAGAGCCTCAGACCGAGGAGGCAGAGGTATATGGGGTGCACACATTTACCACAAAGTGTCCCCCGATAATGCTGAAGGTTGAATTAAATGGACTCCCGGTGTCCATGGAGCTGGACACGGGTGCAAGCAAGTCCATAATGAGCAAAAAAACTTTCGATAAATTGTGGTGCAGCAAGGCCTCAAGGCCAGTCTTGACTCCCATTCGCACAAAACTGAGAACGTAAACAAAGGAACTGATTCCCCTAATCGGCCGTGCTACCGTTAGGGTCTCCTACGATGGAGCGGTGTATGGTTACCACTCTGGGTGGTACCAGGCGAGGGCCCCACGCTGTTTTGCAGAAGCTGGCTGGGAAAGACGCGCTGGAACTGGGACGACGTCCGAGCGTTTTCATCCGTCAACCACACCTCATGTGCCCAGGTCCTAAACAAGTTCCCCTTGCAGTTCGAACCAGGCATCGGGAAGTTCCAAGGAACAAAAGTGCAGATCCATTTGATTCCGAGGACGCGACCCATCCATCACAAGGCAAGAGCGGTAACTTACATGATGAGAGAGAGGGTGGAGATCGAGCTGGACAGGCCAGTATCGATGCAGACTTAGAATCCTGCGTCCACAAATGTAACACATGTTCACAGTTAAGCAATGCACCCAGGGAGGCTCTACTAAGTTTATGGTCCTGGCCCTCCAAACAGTGGTCCAGGGTCCATATCGACAATGCAGGCCCATTCTTGGGAAAAATGTTCTTAGTGGTTGTAGTTGCGTACTCCAAATGGTTGGAATGTGTGATAATGTCAGCAAGCACGTCCGCTGCCACCACTGAAAGCCTACGGGCCATGTTTGCCACGCACGGCCTGCCTGATGTCCTTGTGAGTGACAATGGGCCGTGCTTTACCAGTGCCGAGTTCAAGGAGTTCATGACCCGCAATGGGATCAAACATGTCAAATCTGCCCCGTTTAAACCAGCGTACAATGGTCAGGCAGAGCGAGCAGAAACTGACTTCTAAAGCTTCTGTAGATATGTGAAGAGAAAAAGATTAGTGAAGACAAACGTAGGTCCCTTGCAGTCAGAATCAGGTGAATTTATAATGGGGAACAAAGAAATGGCGGACCAATTGAACAAATACTTTGATTCCCTCTTCACGAAGGAAGACACAAATAACCTTCTGGAAGTACTAGGGGACCGAGGGTCGAGTGAGAAGGAGGAACTGAAGGAAATCCTTATTCGTCAGGAAACTGTGTTAGGGAAATTGATGGGATTGAAGGCCAATAAATCCCCAGGGCCTGATAGTCTGCATCCCAGAGTACGTAAGGAAGTGGCCCTAGAAATAGTGGATGCATTGGTGATCATTTTCCAGCAGTCTATCGACTCTGGATCAGTCCCTATGGATTGGAGGGTAGCTAATGTGACACCACTTTATAAGAAAGGAGGAAGAGAGAAAATTGGGAATTATAGACTGGTTAGCCTGACATCAGTAGTGGGGAAAATGTTGGAATCAATTATTAAAGATGAAATAGCAGTGCATTTGGAAAGCAGTGACAGGAACGGTCCAAGTCAGCATTGAGTTATGAAAGGGAAATCATGCTTGACAAATCTTCTAGAATGTTTTGAAGATGTAACGAGTAGAGTGGACAGGGGAGAACCAGTGGATGTGGTGTATTTGGACTTTCAAAAGGCTTTTGTACGCATGCAAGAGATTAGTGTGCAAAATCAAAGCACATGGTATTGGGGGTAATGTAATGTACTGGCGTGGATAGAGAACTGGTTGGCAGACAGGAAGCAGAGAGTCAGGATAAACGGGTCCTTTTCAGAATGGCAGGCAGTGACTAGTGGGATGCCGCAGGGCTCAGTGCTGGGACCCCACTATTTACAATATACATTAATGATTTGGATGAAGGAATTGAGAGTAATATCTCCAAGTTTGCAGATGACACTAAGCTGGGTGGTGGTGTGAGCTGTGAGGAGAATGCTAAGAGGCTGCAGTGTGATTTGGACAGGTTACGTGAGTGGGCAAATGCATGGCAGCTGCAGTATAATGTGGATAAATGTGAGGTTATCCACTTTGGCGGCAAAAACACGAAGGCAGAATATTATCTGAATGGCGGCAGATTAGGAAAAGGGGAGGTGCAACGAGACCTGGGTGTCATAGTACATCAGTCATTGAAGGTTGGCATGCAGGTACAGCAGGCGGTGAAGAAGGCAAATGGTATGTTGGTCTTCATAGCTAGGGGATTTGAGTTTAGGAGCAGGGAGGTCTTACTGCAGTTGTACAGGGCCTTGGTGAGGCCTCATCTGTAATATTGTGTTCAGTTTTGGTCTCCTAATCTGAGGAAGGACGTTCTTGCTATTGAGGGAGTGCAGCGAAGGTTCACCAGACTGATTCCCGGGATGGCAGGACTGACATATGAGAAGAGACTGGATCGACTGGGCTTGTATTCACTGGAGTTTAGAAGGATGAGAGGGGATCTCATAGAAACATATAAAATTCTGACGGGGCTGGACAGGTTAGATGCAGGAAGAATATTCCCAATGTTGGGGAAGTCCAGAACCAGGGGACACAGTCTGAGGATAAGGGGTAAGCCATTTTGGACCAAGATGAGAAAAAACTTCTTCACTCAGAGAGTTGTTAACCTGTGGAATTCTCTACCGGCGAGAGTTGTTGATGCCAGTTCATTGGATATATTCAAGAGGGAGTTAGGTACTGCTAACGGGATCAAGGGGTATGGAGAGAAAGCAGGAAAGGGGTACTGAAGTGATGATCAGCCTTGAACTAACTGAATGGTGGTGCAGGCTTGAAGGGCTGAATGGCCTGCTCCTGCACCTATTTTCTATGATTCTATGTTTCTGAACAATGAAGCAGAGCTTGTAAAGGGTAACTGAAGGCTCACTGCAGACTCGCTTATCCCGAGTCCTGCTTAGTTACCGCACAAGTCCCCACTCGCTCACTGGGGTCCCTCTCTGAACTGCTCATGAAAAGGGCACTTAAGAAAAGGCTCTCCTTAGTCCACCCTGATCTACATGAACTGGTAGAGTGCAGGCAGCTTCAACAGAATACATATCTTGATCGCGCAAATGTGTCACGCGAAATTGCGATAAATGGTCCTGTGTTGAACTATGGACATGGTCCCAAGTGGCTTCTTGGCACTGTTTTGGCCAAAGAGGGGAGTCGGGTGTTTGTGGTCAAACTCTCAAATGGACTCACCTGCAGTAAACACTTGGATCAAACCAAACTCACAGTTACGGTCTATCCAGAACAACCCACAACAGACTCCAACTTTTTCGACCCTCCAACACACAAGTGGCAACCAGCGGTTGACCACGAAGCAGAACCTGTCATGTATGTAACTACAATGTAACACCACTGTATAACTGTATACACTCAACCTAGATGCACACCTTGACCACAAGGGGTGAACTTGTGGGAGACACTCCATACCTGATCATACAGGTATAAAAAGGGAGGTCCCATGCAGGGTCACGGTCTTTGGAGTCCTGTGAATAAATAGTTAAGGTCACAGAGTGACCTTGTCCCCAGATGTACCTCCTGTGGTTTCATACTGTAGAGTAAGGACTTTACATTGGCGACGAGAAACGGGATTTCATGACCCACGAGTATGGCCACCGGTAGCACAGAGGAACGGTACTGTGTTGGGGAAGACTGGGACAATTTTGTCGAGAAGCTTCAGCAAAGCTTCGTTACGAAAGAATGGCTGGGGGATGCAGCGGCCGACAAGCGAAGGGCTCATCTTTTGACCAGCTGCGGACCAAAGACTTACGCGCTCATGAAGGACTTACTAGCACCCGAAAAGCCGGTGGACAAAACCTTTGAAGAACTTAGCAAATTGATCGGGGAGCACCTCAAACCGGCGAGTAGCACACACATGGCCCGACACAGATTCTACACCCACCGACGTCGTGAAGGACAGAGCATACCGGACTTCGTAGCGGACCTCCGGCGTTTGGCCAGCCTCTGTAAGTTCACAGATGCCTGCAGGGGGGAGATGCTAAGGGACTTCTTTATCGAGGGTATCGGTCATGCAGGAATTTTCCGCAAATTAATTGAGACCAAGGATTTGACCTTGGAAGTGGCGCCATTGATAGCTCAAACTTTCATGGCGGGGAGGAAGAGACGAAAACAATATACGCGTGCAATTCTGCCTCTAACGCGGCGATGGATCAGGGAATCAACATCATCAATGCGACTCAGAGCCCCGCAGGCAGGCAGGGGCAGTCCGACACTCCCCAGGCAGCAATAGACCCCAGAGTAGGACTTCAACAGAAACAATGGCAGGCTGAACGGACATTCACGCCATCACAGTGGACAATGCAGCCCGGGATGGGGCCATTGACACCCACTAATAGGGTACTTAAGAGCAGTCAAAGGGACAGTCAGCGTGGAATGCCTGGCCATAGTCCCTTTGTTCCCAACAATGGAAACTTTAACTCATGCTGGAGGTGTGGGGGAAAACATTCAGCTAGATCTTGCAGATTTCAACAGTTTGTCTGCAGGAATTGCTATCTCACTTAGCTTGAATGTGCAGGAAGCATGCAACCAGACTAATATATGAGGCAGATGGACCAGAAGAGGGTTCTTTGAGGCAGGATGACGTTTGGGGCAAATCGATGGACGCCGAGGTTCAGCGGGTCCATGTGGCAAATATTCACAGTTCATACACCAGAACACCACCAATGATGATGAGGGTTTTATTAAACGGTATCCCAGTACGCATGGAGCTGGACACTGGGGCCAGCCAGTCACTCATGGGTGTTCAGCAATTTGAGAAGCTATGGCCACTTAAAGCCAGTAGACCCAAATTAACACTAAAGAAATCATTCTGGTGCTAGGCAGTGCAATGTTGGCTGTCACACACAATGGGTTAGTGAATCGGCTGCCGCTCTGGATTGTCCTGGCCAATGGTCCCCCACTGTTGGGGAGGAGCTGGTTAGCCAAGATGAACTGGAAATGGGGGGATGTTCACGCAATGTCATCTGTGGAGCGAAGTTCGTGCTCACAAGTCCTACAACAATTCGATTCACTATTCCAACCTGGCATTGGGACTTTCAAAGACACTAAAGTAGTGATACACATCACCCCGGACGCCAGGCCAGTGCACCACAAAGCCAGAGCGGTGCCGTATGTGATGCGGGAAAAGATCGAGAGCGAATTGGACCGGCTGCTGAGAGAGGGCATCATCTCGCCAGTTGAATTCAGCGACTGGGCGAGCCCCATCATTCCCGTCCTAAAAGCAGATGGCTCTGTCAGGATCTGTGGCAATTACAAGGCCACTATCAATTGGGTGTCCCCACAAGATCAATACTCGCTCCCGAGAGCGGAGGGCCTCTTCGCCACACTGGCAGGCGGCAAGCTGTTCACCAAGTTGGACCTCACTTCAGCCTATATGACCCAGGAACTGGCCAACGAATCTAAACTACTGACCACCATCAATACGCACAAAAGACTGTTCATTTATAACAGGTGCCCGTTTGGCATTCGATCAGTGGCCGCGATTTTTCAACGAAACATGGAAAGCCTGCTTAAATCCATTCTTGGAACGATCGTGGGTCGAGACATCGAGGAACACCTCCACAGCCTGGAATAGGTGCTATGCCGACTGGACCGGGTAGGCCTGTGACTCAAGAAGTCTAAATGTGTGTTCTTAGCTCCTGAGATTGAGTTTCTGGGCAGGAGGGCTGCTGCAGATGGGATTCGGCCCACCGAATCCAAAACAGAGGCGATTTGACGAGCACCCAGGCCCTGCAACACATCGGAGTTGCGTTCATTCCTGGGACTGTTGAGCTATTTCGGGAACTTTCTGCTGAACCTGAGCACGTTGTTGGAGCCGCTACACGTGCTCCTGTGTAAGGTTTGCGATTGGTTTTGGGGGGACTGTCAGGAACGGGCTTTTGATCGGGCGCGAAACCTACTTTGTTCAAACAAGTTGTTGACCCTGTACGACCCCTGTAAAAAATTGGTTCTGACATGTGATGCATCGTCCTATGGGGTTGAGTGCGTGTTGCAGCAGGGCAATGCTGAGGGTCAACTACAACCTGTGGCTTATGCCTCCAGGTCGCTCTCTCAAGCAGAACGGGGATATGGGATGGTCGAGAAGGAAGCGCTTGCATGTGTCTATGGTGTAAAAAAAATGCATCAGTACCTCTTTGGTAGGAAGTTTGAATTAGAGACGGACCACAAGCTATTAACATCCCTGTTGTCAGACAGCAAGGCTATCAATGCCAACGCATCAGCTCGCATACAGCGATGGGCTCTCACACTGGCTGCGTATGACTACACCATACGGCACCGGCCCGGCACTGAAAATTACGCTGACGCGCTCAGCTGGCTTCCACTGGCCACCACCGAGGGGGCAGCGGAGCAAAGCCGAGATGGTCATGGCTTTCGATGCCTTTGACAGCGCAGCCTCACCCATCACAGCCCGCCAGATCAAAATCTGGACAAACAGAGATCCCCTCCTATACCTGATTAAGAAATGTGATATGACTGGGGATTGGGCGCCCGCACACAGAGCATGCCCTGAAGAGGTCAGACCGTTTCACAGACGGATGGATGAGCTCTCCATCCAAGCCGACTGCCTACTATGGGGCAGCTGGGTAGTTATGCCCCAGAATGGCAGGGAGGCATTCATCAGGGAACTCCACAGCAAGCACCCAGGCATTGTGCTGATGAAGGCCATTGCCCGGTCACACGTTTGGTGGCCTGGAATTGATTCAGACCTGGAACACTGTGTTCGCAGGTGCACAACATGTGCCCAGCTGGGTAATGCCCCCAGGGAGGCCCCGCTCAGCCTGTGGCCCTGGCCCACCAGGCCATGGTCACGCATTCATGTTGACTACGCGGGCCCGTTCATGGGAAAGATGTTCCTCATTGAGGTAGATGCGTACTCGAAATGGATCGAGTGCATCATTCTGAATTCATGCACATCATCCACCACCGTGGAAAGCCAATGTGCGATCTTTGCAACCCATGGCTTGCCGGACATCCTGGTTAGTGATAATGGCCCATGTTTCACAAGCTACGAATTCCGAGAGTTTATGTCGGGCAATGGTATCAACCACGTCAGGACTGCGCCGTTCAAGCCGGCCTCCAATGGCCAGGCGGAACGTGCGGTCCAAATCATTAAGCAAGGTATGCTCAGGATTCAAGGACCCTCCCTACAATGCCGCCTATCGCGTCTCCTGCTGGCCTATAGATCCCGACTGCACTCGCTCACGGGGGCTACTAATGAAACGGACACTCAAAACTCGGTTGTCCCTCATTCACCCAGTCCTGACCAACTTAGTTGAGGGCAAGCGCAAGTCACAAAACAAGTACGATGACCGTAATTCGAGGGGGAGATGTATAGAAATAAATGATCCTGTATTCGTCCTCAATCACGCCATGGGGCCCAAATGGCTTGAGGGCACTGTAATTGACAAAGAGGGGAATAGGGTCAGCTATGCCGTAAACATCTGGACCAAATAAAAAAAAGGTTCAGCATTGACACGGAGGAACCTAAAGAAGACCATGAGATGGATCTCACAACACCGTCAGTGAACGAGCAACAAGAGCAATCAGAAGAATGCACAGTCCCTGTGGTCAGCCCGGACAGGCCGGAATCACCACAGGTGACGGAGACTCAAGTCAGTGTCTAACAACCAGAGCCCCAACTGCAGCGTTCCACGAGGGAGCGTAGACCACCTGAAAGACTAAACCTATGATCCCAATAAGACTTTGGGAGGGGAGGTGATGTCATGTATGTAACCACAATGTAACACCACTGTATTACTGTATACACTCAACCTAGATGCACACCTTGACCACAAGGGGTGAACTTGTGGGAGAAACTCAGGTATAAAAAGGGAGGTCCCACGCAGGGTCATGGTCTTTGGAGTCCTGTGAATAAAGAGTTAAGGTCACAGAGTGACCTTGTCCCCTGAATGTGCCTCGTGTGGTTTCATACTGTAGATTAAGGACTTTACAGAACCCATCACCTGCAGCAGCCCAGCAGGACTCACCACCCCCAGCAGCCCAGCAAGGCCAGCTGCGCAGCAGCCCAGCGAGGGCCCAACAAACAACTCACCAACACCAGCATTTGCACCAAAACAATCAACCAGGGAAAGGAAGGCCCCAGATCGACTCACATTGTAAATAGTTACACTATTGACTTTGGAGGGGGAGTGTTGTTATGTATTTAAACCTATAAATACCATGTCTAACCACCAGAGGGCTTATCCCCTGGAGTCTCAAGGAATCCCACAATCCCTTGGGAGTAGATGTATATAAGGAGGCCTCACAGGCTGGAGAGACACTCTCAGATCTGTAAATAAAGGACTACGGTCACACCTTACTTTGAACTTGCAATATCTCGTCTGACTCTTTATTCTAATGACCAGATAATCTGTTTTTGTTACGTTGATTGAGGGATAAATATTGGCCAGGACACTAGGGATAACACACTGCTCTTCTTCGAAATAGTGCCGTGGGATCTTTTACATCCACCTGAGAGAGCAGATGCTCCCTCGGTTTAATCCCTATTCCGAAAGACAGCCCCTCTGACAGTGCGGCACTCTCTCAGCACTGCACTGGGAGTGTCAGCCTAGACTTATGTGTTCAAGTTCCTGGAGTGGGACTTGAACCCACAACCTTCTGACTCAAGTAGATGGATCCTAGCCCATTTCTAACGCACGGCTGTGGTTATAGAGGCAAACCCAGGTTCCGGCTGCTGCTCCTTCCCATTGCTCATGGAGCCTCTGCTCAAAGTAGCTCTGATGGAGGCCTAAGTGTGGGTTAACTGGCTGCCACCTTAGCTACAAATGGGTGTGAGACCTGGGATGAAAGAAAAGTTACGTACGGAGTGGGCAGTGAGAGAAAATAGCCATAACAGCACGATAATGGGGGGCGGTGGGCAGGGGGACAGGGGAGAACGTTGGTATTTGAATGGAATTCATTCCCTGAAGTTTATCTACCATTTCAGTACGCAGATTCTAATTAAAATAATAGATGTTGGCAACAGACCCAAAGCTAAAGAATTTACCACACAATTGTCTCCGTGGGCGGAACGATAATTAATTGTCATAAATGATTAGTCTCTCCAGCAGTGTCCTAATTTGGTGAAATCAGACTTGGACCCCCTGTGGATTTTGCCTTTGTTCCCGAGGACTGCTCCAGGAAGCGAGTTAAGCACCGACATTTTTAATCTCTGCATTTCTCATTCTCATTGTTGAGTAATTAAATCACCCGGCCATGTTTTGGCCAGGAAATGAAGCCTGTACCTGACTTCCAGACGCTTTGTGATGTGCATAATGTATTTTTATGATAATGGGCCGCAGCGTGCATGAGTTTTTTCGCATTTGCAGAGCAGTTGATGAGTTCCCTCATCTTGTGCAGCCGTAGATAGATGCCAAGTTCTTTTGAGAAAAAAAATCAGCATGTGGGTGCCAACATATAAAACCAGAGGTCGGCTAAGCTGCTCATTTCTGGCCCCAAATTACTGGGACTTGTCTGAGAGAAGGGAGCTGGGGGGGGATACATTTGAAGGAGCTGAGAACCAATCCTGGCATATCTCACGTTCTCCTGCATGGCTCAGAGACATGGACCATGTACAGTAGACACCTCAAGTCGCTGGGGAAATACCACCAACGATGTCTCCGCAAGATCCTACAAATCCTCTGGGAGGACAGACCCACTAACGTTAGCTTCCTCGACCAGGCCAACATCCCCAGCATTGCAGCACTGTGACCACACTCGATCAGCTCCACTGGGCAGGTCACATTGTTCACATGCCTGACATGAGACTCCCAAAGCAAGCGCTCTACTCGGAACTCCTTCACGACAAACGAGCCAAAGGTGGGCAGAGGAAATGCTTCAAGGACACCCTCAAAGCCTCCTTGATAAAGTGCAGCCTCCCCACCAACATCTGGGAGTCCCTGGCCAAAGATCCCACCTAAGTCCGGGAGGGCGCTGAGCACCTCGAGTCTCATCGCCGAGAACATGCAGAAACCAAGCACAGGCAACGGAAGGAGCGTGCGGCAAACCAGTCCCACCCACCCTTTCCCTAAACGACTGTCTGTCCCACCTGTGACAGGGATTGTGGCTCTCGTATTGGACTGTTCAGTCACCTAAGGACTAATTTTTAGAGTGGAAGCAAGTCTTCCTCGATTCCGAGGAAATGCCTATGATGATGATGATGTCTCATGGCACTTATGGTACCTTGGTTAAGTTAGCCATGGCTCAGTGGGTAGCACTCCCTTCTCTGCGTCAGAAGGTTGTGGATTCAAGTCACACTCCAGAAACTTGAAGACAGAACCTAAGCTGTCCCTCCCAATGCAACACTGAGGGAAGTGTTGCACTGTCGGAGGTGCTGTCTTTCAGATGAAAGTGACATTAAACCGAGGACCACAGGTAACTGCCAAAAAATTCCATTCTACTAATTTGAAAAGATGGGTAATTCTCCCCTGGTGTCCTTGCCGATATTTATCCAACTACCAATAGGTAATGGCTTCGGTCTTATCAATGTTTAATTGGAGGGATTTTCTACTTGTACAACACTGGATGTCAGACAAGCAACATGGCAAATCAGAGGAAGTGGAGGGGTCGAGAGAAGTGGTGGTGAGGTAGAGTTGGGTGGTGTCTGCGTACATAAGGAACCTGATGCAGTGCTCTCAGATGATCTCACCGAGGGGTAGCATGTCGATGAGAAATAGCAGAAGGCCGGAGACAGATCCCTGTTGGACTCCGGAGATAACGGTGCGGGAGTGGGAAGAGGTGTCATTGTTGGTAATTCTCTGGCTATGACTGGGACACCCTGAGGTTGTGAAAAAGACTGCATGAATGCAAGTATTTCATTTCTTCCTTTAGTTCAGGGCTCCAGCATCCTCTGGGACCCTGTTCTCTCTCACTCCCTTGGTTCCATCCTGTATAGTATTAGTTTTGTATTGGACCATTGTGCAGAGGCGAAGACCTGGGTCTCTCTCTCTCTTTCCGAAGTATTGACTTTAGAGTTGCTGTAATATAGTAGCATTGGTACCCCTCTGGATGCAGTGGGCTCTAGTGGAGATAAGCGACTATTTGCCTTCCATCTTACTCAATTGCTGTGGGTGAACATACGGGGCCTATTCCTTTGTGCAAACTCTGGTTGTAAAACCACGCCATTGCTGCCAACATAATCAAGCATAGCAATTCTATTTTTGTGTTCTGCGGTGCATTTGATGAAATTATATGTAACTAACGAAGATGGAGTCAGTTGAATGTTACTGAGTGCGTACTCCATTGCCATAATACCATCCTGCTGGGATCAGATCTTATGTCAACCGCAGATAAAAGCAGTCAATCTGTAAATTTTTGCATCACAGCCCCTGGAATTGTTCATTGTTCTGTGCTTCTATCTGAATAGAAAACAAAAGCAAAAACATCAGGAACAGATATCTTTACACAAAGTTGATTAGTTTACTGAAATGTGCAGCTGCTTTGAGACGCTTTTGGCAGTAAATCAATGGTATTTAGTGCATTGCACAATGAAATGTAGATGTATCTAATGGGGACTAATGGGAAGGGGTCTGGTCCATTTAATTCAATACTTGTCATCGGTGCAGTATTACTCTATATTCTGAGACTGAATGGAAAAGGGTTTGGTCCATTGGGATCTGTATAATGGGGTGAATATGAAACGGTTTGGTCCATTGCAATCTGTACAATGGGGTGAATCAGCAAAGGTTCGATTTATTGGGAGCTGTACAATGGAAATGAATGGGAAAAATTTTGGTCCAATACAGTTCTATATAAGAAAGTGGATGTGAAAAGATTAGGTCCTATTGAATTCTAGACAGTGGGAGCGAATTATATAGGTTATGCTCCAATAGACCAATGGAATTGTATATTAAAGTTCGCTGTCCTACAAAAACCCTGATTCCTTGTGGAGACTCAATATTCAGGAAATTGTAGCTGAATAACCGGCATTCTATCATCTATACAAAAGCAAAATACTGCGGATGCTGGAATCTGGAATAAAAACAGCAAATGCTGGAAATCTCAGCGGGTCAGGCAGCATCTGTGGAGAGGAGGCAGAGTTAACGTTTCGGGTCGACGACCCTTCGTCAGAACTGGAGAGTGTTCGAAAAGAGCAGATTCTTAACAAGCACTGAAAGGGGGAGGGGAAGAAAGAACAAAAGGGAAGGTCTGTGATAGGGTGGAAGGCAGGAGAGATTAGAGAGGCAAAAGGAGTGATGGCCCAAATTCAAATGGTAATGGCAGGAGTTAGAAAAACATTAGTCGAGGTAGGGTGTGAATGGTGGGATAATGGCCAACTACCATTAGAGACAAGAAGGAAAAAAAAGAAAAAAAACAGGCTCTGAGGGGGATGCGGGAGGGGGAGGGAAAAGGAGCCTAAGGTTGGCAACGGTTACACTCTGAAATTGTTGAACTCGATGTTGAGTCCAGAAGGCTGTAAGTTGCCTCAACGAAAGATGAGGTGCTGTTCCTCGAGCTTACGTTCTATCATTCGGTGGCAGAATGTGTTGGAGATTCAAACAATAATTAGTTCTCAACCAAAGCTATTCAGTTACATGTGATCATATTGCAATGATATTTCCTCTAGCAAAGTCTCCAGGATGCTATGAGCAATGTCTGTTCGTTCTGAGGTTCACATCACCATCCCTTAGTGCTGAATCAGTGCGTACCCCCTTCATGTCCTCGTGTACAATGTGACAGAAGGGTACGTGTGTTTGGAGGACATTGGTGTCCACCAGGGTACACTACAGTAGGGGCTGTTTGAGATTCACCAATGTATTTTCTTCCGATACCTTGCTCGTACTCTTTTTAACTTTTTGACACCAACAGGACTTCTTGCATCAGAAAATGTGAGGAAAAATAGTCAAAGCTTGATGGAAATTGAAAGTTCACAGAGGAACAGGCAGTCAGTCCTAAAATAATAGAAATCAAAATGGATTGATAGTTGGTGACCCTAAGGCCAATGCCTCTGGGTGCCTTTTTTTTTTAACACATGCTCGGGGCACATTGGGCTGGATTTTCGGTCTTCTGCCGGCCCCGATAGCGCCGCGGAAGGCCGGCAATGGCGGCGGTAAGCTCTTCTGGGCAGGTAGCTGGCTTCCAGCGCCCCGCCGGGAATTTTGGCGGGGTGCGGAGCATTACCGCCCGGCAGAGGTTGAGACACCGGCTCGATTCCTGGCTCCCGCCCGAGCCGTAGCGCTGCGTAGAGCGCCCCCTGCTGGAACCGCCTGTGAAAGCGGGCGGTCCGAGCTGTAGCGGCTGCCGTGAGGCCAGTAACGTTGACCTCTGGTAAATGAGATTGGTTTTTATTTTTACTTTTTTTGCGATTTATGTTGTGGTGACATGAGCTATTTATTGGGAATGTATTTGCTGGGTTTTTTCAGTTCCCCCCCCGCCCCCCCCCCACGCCTGCAACCCCCAGGCCTCTCTTCGAGCCCTCCGAGGCCGGCTTTTTAGCTCGGGATTTTCGCATGCTCAGCCGGCCTAGTGCCCTGAGAGAGGTGTGCAACCCCTCCCTTAGCGCTCCGCCCCACACTCAGGGCCCAGCTGCCCAATTTTGCTCTCTGAGGCGCAAACTGTACCCCGGGTGTAAACGTTACCGCCCCAAAATCAGCAGAACCGAGAATCCAGCGCCATTATGATGTTTACAGTCTCAGTGTAACACGAATATACTGAGAGCGCCAAAGATTGTCTCTGTGCTGCGTTCTCATTGAAACTCTTGCCTCTTTGTTTATTCGTAGAAGAGCCCAGTCCTCCAACAGTGCAGGGACACAGTGGCAGCGGCAAGAACTATAAGCTGGTTGTGACGAAGCAAGATGATGGCGGATCACCCATCCTAAAATATCTGCTGAAATATAGGACTGTGAGTATCCTGATCTAATACCGCTTAACGATAAAGGGATTGAAGCAGCATTCTGTAAGATTCGTAAGCACCAGGGTAGTATTCAGTTCTTCTGTCCTCTGTATAGGTGACTGTTAACTTGTGGGTTCATATGTTAGTTACAACAGCAGACAGTCGAATTCCAGGACGATTTAAACCCAAGGTAACTGTTCTTACACAAAAGAGCGATGTGACGATCCAGTTTCAAGGGTGGGGGGGCGGGTTTGTGAGAATGAGTCCACTCCCCACCATTTTGCAACTTTGTGCCATGTGGGGTTCCAAATTAATTTAGGCTGCGGGGAGGGGGGGTGGGGAGGGGAGGCGGGGGTGGGGGGGAGTTCAGAACCCCAGATGGCACGATGGTGGCCAAGCTGCAAAGTGACCGATGCTGCAAAGGCCGTGGATTGTGGGATCATGTTCGCAATTCACTTCTTCTCGAAATCTTCTTCCGCAGAGTATGTTCTTGGGTATTAAGGGAGTCAAGGATATATGGGGATGGTGCTGGAAAGTGTTGAGGTTGATGATCAGCTGTGATCTCATCAAATGGCGGAGCAGGCTCGAAGGAGGCCGTTTGGCCGACTCCTGCTCCTAATTCTTATGCTCTTATCTGCTCCTGGTCGTTAGCGGGACAGGCTTCAGTCTGAGGTGAAGCTAGGGGAGGTTGTTGTGATGTTTCCTGTATCCGGAAGAGGGCAGGAACTGAGGTCGTGTCTGAAATCCAGGATTGAGTTGTGATATTTGCTTTGCTGGCAATGAAAATGGATTGAAAATGTAATCACCCAGTAACGACTTCAAGAATGTGCATGAGAACATAGGGCTAGAAATTGGGTGGCACCCCGAGTGGAGCATTCATTTTTGCGGGAGCACTGAAGTATCACGGGGCGCTACCCAATTCCAGCGGACGTGAACTTGCGGATTAAATCAAGAGCTACCACTTCCCTTGGAGCGCTAAACGGAGCGAGAGGGAGGGTAGCGACAGAGCGCTGTACAATGTCCCGTGCAGCGCCTCCGGACTCACGGGCTCCTTCCCTCCCTTAAAGGGAAGGGCCATTGCTGATGTGCTTTCGAAAGTAAGCCAGGGAATGGTGGGTGGGTGCAGGGACCTGCGATTCACGAAGAGCAGCCCCAAGCACTGCGAGAGAGCGCAGGGCTGCTCAAGCGGACCGTGAGAAACGTTCAAAAAGCAGCACAGAGGACTGAGAATAAAATGTTGGCCTACCCTGGGCGCCAATGCCTCTCAGTGCCGTCCCCTTGCGGGCTGGCCGAGCTCACACGCCTCCTGCAGCTGCCGTTGTTGACGCCTGGCGATGCCGCAGGAGGCGACGGAAGGGATTTCGGATCCGGGCAATATCATGGTCTCCGGAGCACAGGAGATCAGGGCGGGATCTGCATCCACCAGCGCCAATCTGCACGGAAGGTCCGCGGACATCGGTACTTTCGCCGCGCCCGATCAGAAAGCCATTCGAGCCCCGTTATTGTCCCCCCCCCCCCCCGAAGGTGCGAAGAGGAGGCACAAAAGAGGCCAATTTCTCCCTCATGGGAACAGCAGTAGGCCATTCAGCCCCTCGAGCCTACTCCACCGTTCAATGAGATCATGGCAGATCTGCTTCAATGCTGGGGATGTTGGCCTGGTCGAGGACGCTAACGTTGGTGCGTCTGTCCTCCCAGGGGATTTGCAGGATCTTGCGGAGGCATCGTTGGTGGTATTTCTCCAGCGACTTGAGGTGTCTGCTGTACATGGTCCATGTCTCTGAGCCATACAGGAGGGCGGGTATTACTACAGCCCTGTAGACCGTGAGCTTGGCGGCAGTTTTGAGGGCCCGGTCTTCGAATACTCTTTTCCTCAGACGGCCGAAGGCTGCACTGGCGCACTGGAGGCGGTGTTGAATCTCGTCATCAATGTCTGCTCTTGTTGCTAGGAGGCTGCCGAGGTATGGAATGTGGTCCACGTTGTCCAGGGCCGCGCCGTGGATCTTGATGACTGTACCTCAACTTCATTTACCCACCGTAGCTCAATATCGTTTGATACCCTAATCTTGTTCCATGGTGCCAGAAGGCGAGGAAGTGTTCCAAATGAAGTGTGGACAGTGACGTTTCCTATCAGTTGTTCACTCACTTCACTACATTGTCTAGAATTTGACAGTGATGATCCCACTATCAGTGGGGTGGATCTTGACTTTGAGCAGTCATGTCAAATGGGTGACAGTGAGTCGACATGGGTAGAATTGAATTATCTCAGGGAGACTTAGTAAAGGACATTGGGGTCAAGCGAGTTGACAGCCCGTTTAACATTGCTCCCGGTTCTTTATTTCCATTGAGTTCACTGGGACTGCATACCGGGAGCGATGTAAATGAGCTGCCAACTCAGTATCACCGGTTTCACACGATCACTCAAAGTCACACTCGACCCCAGTGTCCTTTACTAAGTCTCCCTGCAATAATTCAATTCTACCCATTTCTTTAAATCTTTATCATTCATAGTTTTGCACCAATGTCAAGTACGTAGTATTGATCTACCTTTCATTTGTCAAACCGCATGTCCAATCTCAATCTTTGCAAAAGCCTGTTCCTGCACCCTTTTGTCCCTGCAGCTATTCCGATGTTAGTGTCCTCAGCAAACGTGACAAGATCACGTTGCGTTTTGTAAATTAAGGTTGGGCACAGGAGGGAGCAAAGCACCAATTCCTGTAGGAATCCACTCAACTCCACTCCCACATCTATCATCGTACCTTCTGATGAATACACTTTGCCTCCTGTTGTTTAATCAGCTCTGTACCCAGCTTCTACCCACAACTCTTGTGGCTTGCAGTTTAGCTTGAAGCCTTGCAAGGACAAATTTGTCATAAGAAAGAAAGAACGAAAATACTTTCACTTATATAGTGCCTTTCACATACACAATACATCCCAAAGCACTTCACAGCCAATAAATTACTTTTGAAGTTTAGTCATCTTTGTCATGTAGGATATACGGCAGATAATTTGTGCACAGCAAGCTCCCACAGGCAGAAATGTATTAATGACCAGATGATTTGCTTGTGTGATGCTAAATTGAGAGATAAATATTGGCCAGGAAACTGGGGAGAACACCCCTGCTCTTCTTCGAAATAGTGCCATAGGATCTTTTACGTCCAACCTGAGCGGGCAGATGGGGCCTCGGTTTAACATCTGATCTGAAAGACAGCAACTCCGACAATGTAACACTCCCTCAGCACTGCACTGGGAGTGCCAACCTGGATTATTTTCCCACATGTCTGGAGTGGGAGTTGAACCCACGACCTGACTCAAAGGTGGGAAGTGTTACCACTAAGCCACGCCTGACACCATAGGCTTTCTTAAAGTACAAATCAACTGTTTAATAGCAAGTTCCGTTCTCCACTTTATCTTTACCATCCTCAGAGAACATAAGAACATAAGAATTAGGAACAGGATAGGCCATTCGGCCCCTCGAGCTGGCTCCGCCATTCAATAAGATCATGGCTGATCTTCTACATCAACTCTACCTTCCCGCACTATCCCCATATCCCTTGATTCCCTTAGTATCCAAAAATCTATCGATCCCTGTCTTGAATATACTCAACGACTAAGCATCTACAGCTCTCTGGGGCAGAGAATTCCAAAGATTCACAACTCTTTGAATGAAGAAATTTCTCCTCATCTCAGTCCTGAATGGCCAATCCTTTATTCTGAGAGTGTGACCCATGTTCTTGACTTCTCAGCCAGAGGAAACATCCTCCCTGCATCTACTCTGTCAAGCCTTTTAAGAATTTTATACGATTCAATGAGATCACCTCTCATGCATCTAAACTCGAGGGAATATAGGTCCATTCAACTCAATCTCTCCTCATAGGACAGTGCCCTCTCATCGCAGGAATGTTCAGTGAACCTTTGTTGCATTTCCTTTAAGGCACACCTATCCTTCCATAGGTAAGGAGACCAAAACTGAGAATTATGGAGGTTTAGCACACAGGGTTTACGCCTTCTAAATCCATGCTAGATGTCACATTAAGTTGCTGCTGTACATGTATTCCTCCAGCCCCACCTCTTTGAAGAGTTTTCATTGTTTTATCTATCACTGATAAACATAGAAACATAGAAACATAGAAAATAGGTGCAGGAGTAGGTCATTTGGCCATTCAAGCCAGCACCACCATTCAATATGATCATGGCTGATCATGCAACTTCAGTACCCCATTCCTGCTTTCTCTCCATACCCCTTGAACCGTAGGGCCACATCTAACTCCCTTTTGAATATATCTAACGAACTGGCCTCAACAGCATTCTGCAGTAGAGAATTCCACAGGTTCAAAATTCTCTGAATGAAGAAGTTTATCCTCATCTCAGTCGTAAATGGCTTACATAAGAACATAAGAACATAAGAATTAGGAACAGGAGTAGGCCATCTAGCCCCACGAGCCTGCTCCGCCATTCAATAAGATCATGGCTGATCTGGCCGTGGACTCAACTCCACTTACCCGCCCGCTCCCCGTAACCCTTAATTCCCTTATTGGTTAAAAATCTATCTATCTGTGACTTGAATACATTCAATGAGCTAGCCTCAACTGCTTCCTTGGGCAGAGAATTCCACAGATTCACAACCCTCTGGGAGAAAAAATTCCTTCTCAACTCGGTTTTAAATTGGCTCCCCTGTATTTTGAGGTTGTGCCCCCTAGTTCTAGCCTCCCCAACCAGTGGAAACAACCTCTCTGCCTCTATCTTGTCTATCCCTTTCATGATTTTAAATGTTTCTTCATGATTTTAAATGTTACCCCTTATCCTTAGACTGTGACCCCTGGTTCTGGACTCCCCCAACATCAGGAATATTCTTCCTGCATCTAACCTGTCCAAACCCGTCAGAATTTTATATGTTTCTATGAGAATCCCTCTCATTCTTCTAAATTCCAGTCAATACAAGCCTAGTCGATCCAATCTTTTTTCATATGTCAGTCCTGCCATCCCAGGAATCAGTCTGGTGAACCTTTGCAGCACTCCCTCAATAGCAAGAATGTCCTGCCTCAGATTAGGAGACCAAACTGAACACAATATTCCAGGTGAGGCCTCACCAAGGCCCTGTACAACTGCAGTAAGACCTCCCTGCTCCTATACTCAAATCCTCTCGCTGGGCCTGGAGCCACCTGAGTGGAATACTTCGCCAGCGAAATGAATCAAAGATAATTAGGTTAATTGTGCATCAGTATCATCTTTACTGAACACTGGTAGCACTGTCTGTAATGCTTTCTTACTAATCAGATTGTTTAGTAATGGTACTTTCTTGCTCATAAAGTTATTGACATTTGGGCCGAAATTCATGCCCGACAGAAAGCTGGCGCATATTCCGTTTAAAAAATTTTTTTACCGTTGGGTCCGATGAGACGGGCTCTCGATCAGTTTTCTTCCCTTTGCCATTTATTTCGGATCGGACAGGAAGCCGGTCATAATGGGGCAGATGTGCTGGTGAGGGGCGGAGCGGGAGGCGGGACGGATTCTCCGGCGCCGTCACTTAGCGGCGGAGTGGTGGTGACATCATCGTGCGTCTGCGTCTCCACGAATCTCACCTCCGTCAAAGGGGAGAGAAGCAGCGAATAATTAGGATCGGCCACCAGGGAGGGTCTCGGCTGGGCCAGCGGCCCGGCACGCAAGAGGGAGTGCCAGGCTGCCCGTTGGCCGCCCGGCCGAACCCGGGGGGGGAGCATAATTGTCTGGTCGATCGGAAAGAAAACATGACCGCCCCGGCAGTGCGCCCTCCCAGTGAAGGACCGCCGCAATGCTGTGCCTCACACACACACAAAACAAGGTGCACCGACAGAGAATGCTGTCAGGAGCGAGCGCCGTGCGGCGGATTTAAGGATTTTGGACATGAACTTCGCGTGGGGTGGGATGGAGGTGCGCGAGATCAGCGGTGCGTGCTTTGATGACACGCTTGGGGCAGTTGGCAGCAGCGGTGGTGGGGACTGCCCGAAAAAGCGCCGAGCTGAATTTGGTTCGTGGCGGCCTTTGGACCAGAAGTCGGCGGCCACTCAACTCCGCCGCCTGGCCGCCATTTTCTGGCGGTAACAGGCCCGATCCGGCCGTATAGAATAACATAGAATTCACAGCACGGAAACAGGCCATTCATCCCAACTGGTCCGTGCCGGTGTTTATGCTCCACATGAGCCTCCTCCCACTTTACTTCATAGCACTCAGTCAGCATATCCTTCTCGTCATGGTGCATTCTGGTTAACATAGCTCTTTAGCAATAGTGCTTTCTTGCCAATCCGTCTTTCGGATGAGACGCTATACCGAGGCCCCGTCTGCTCTCTTAGGTGGACGCAAAAGATCCCACAGCATTACTTTGAAGAAGAGCAGGGGTGTTATCCCTGGTGACCTGGCCAATATTTATCCCTCAATCAACATCACTAATGCAGACTATCCGGTCATCATCACATTGCTGTGTGTGGGAGCTTGCTGTGCATACATTGGCTGTCACGTTTCCCACAGTACAACAGTGACCACACTCCAAAAACTACTTCATTGGCTGTAAAGCGCTTTGAGACGTCCGGTGGCGCTTTATAAATGCAAGTCTTTCTTTTCTTTGCATGGCAATGCATTCGACCATGTAGTAGTGATGTTGGGGAAGGCATCAAACATGAAATTAGGGGTGCGTGCAATAAAGGTGCAGCAGTTATAATGGGTGACTTTAATATGCACATAGATTGGGTTACCCAAACTGGAAGCAATACGGTGGAGGAGGATTTCCTGGAATGCATAAGGGATGGTTTTTTTGGACCAATATGTCGAGGAACCAACGAGGGGGGAGGCCATCTTAGACTGGGTGTTGTGTAATGAGAGAGGATTAATTAGCAATCTCGTTGTGCGAGGCCCCTTGGGGAAGAGTGACCATAATATGGTGGAATTCTGCATTAGGATGGAGAATGAAACAGTTAATTCAGAGACCATGGTCCAAAACTTAAAGAAGGGTAACTTTGAAGGTATGAGGCATGAATTGGCTAGGATAGATTGGCGAATGATACTGAAGGGGTTGACTGTGGATGGGCAATGGCAGACATTTAGAGACCGCATGGAGGAACTACAACAATTGTACATCCCTGTCTGACGTAAAAATAAAAAAGGGAAGGTGGCTCAACCGTGGCTATCAAGGGAAATCAGGGATAGTATTAAAGCCAAGGAAGTGGCATACAAATTGGCCAGAAATAGCAGCGAACCCGGGGACTGGGAGAAATTTAGAACTCAGCAGAGGAGGACAAAGGGTTTGATTAGGGCAGGGAAAATGGAGTACGAGAAGAAGCTTGCAGGGAACATTAAGACGGATTGCAAAAGTTTCTATAGATATGTAAAGAGAAAAAGGTTAGTAAAGACAAACGTAGGTCCCCTGCAGTCAGAATCAGGGGAAGTCATAACGGGGAACAAAGAAATGGCAGACCAATTGAACAAGTACTTTGGTTCGGTATTCACTGAGGAGGGCACAAACATCCTTCCGGATATAAAAGTGGTCAGAGGGTCTAGTAAGGAGGAGGAACTGAGGGAAATCCTTATTCGTCGGGAAATTGTGTTGGGGAAATTGATGGGATTGAAGGCCAATAAATCCCCAGGGCCTGATGGACTGCATCCCAGAGTACTTAAGGAGGTGGCCTTGGAAATAGTGTATGCATTGACAGTCATTTTCCAACATTCCATTGACTCTGGATCAGTTCCTATGGAGTGGAGGGTAGCCAATGTAACCCCACTTTTAAAAAAAGGAGGGAGAGAGATAACAGGGAATTATAGACTGGTCAGCCTGACATCGGTAGTGGGTAACATGATGGAATCAATTATTAAGGATTTCATAGCAGTGCATTTGGAAAGAGGTGATATGATAGGTCCAAGTCAGCATGGATTTGTGAAAGGGAAATCATGCTTGACAAATCTTCTGGAATTTTTTGAGGATGTTTCCAGTAGAATGGACAAGGGAGAACCAGTTGATGTGGTATATTTGGACTTTCAGAAGGCTTTCGACAAGGTCCCACACAAGAGATTAATGTGCAAAGTTAAAGCACATGGGACTGGGGGTAGTGTGCTGACATGGATTGAGAACTGGTTGTCAGACAGGAAGCAAAGAGTAGGAGTAAATGGGGACTTTTCAGAATGGCAGGCAGTGACTAATGGGGTACCGCAAGATTCTGTGCTGGGGCCCCAGCTGTTTACACTGTACATTAATGATTTAGATGAGGGGATTAAATGTAGTATCTCCAAATTTGCGGATGACACTAAGTTGGGTGGCAGTGTTAGCTGCGAGGAGGATGCTACGAGGCTGCAGAGCGACTTGGATAGGTTAGGTGAGTGGGCAAATGCATGGCAGATGAAGTATAATGTGGATAAATGTGAGGTTATCCACTTTGGTGGTAAAAACAGAGAGACAGACTATTATCTGAATGGTGACAGATTAGGAAAAGGGGAGGTGCAAAGAGACCTGGGTGTCATAGTACATCAGTCATTGAAGGTTGGCATGCAGGTACAGCAGGCGGTTAAGAAAGCAAATGGCATGTTGGCCTTCATAGCGAGGGGATTTGAGTACAGGGGCAGGGAGGTGTTGCTACAGTTGTACAGGGCCTTGGTGAGGCCACACCTGGAGTATTGTGTACAGTTTTGGTCTCCTAACCTGAGGTAGGACATTCTTGCTATTGAGGGAGTGCAGCGAAGGTTCACCAGACTGATTCCCGGGATGGCGGGACTGACATATCAAGAAAGACTGGATCAACTGGGCTTGTATTCACTGGAGTTCAGAAGAATGAGAGGGGACCTCATAGAAACGTTTAAAATTCTGACGGGGTTAGACAGGTTAGATGCAGGAAGAATGTTCCCAATGTTGGGGAAGTCCAGAACCAGGGGACACAGTCTAAGGATAAGGGGTAAGCCGTTTAGGACTGAGATGAGGAGGAATTTCTTCACCCAGAGAGTGGTGAACCTGTGGAATTCTCTACCACAGAAAGTTGTTGAGGCCAATTCACTAAATATATTCAAAAAGGAGTTAGATGAAGTCCTTACTACTAGATGGATCAAGGGGTATGGCGAGAAAGCAGGAATGGGGTACTGAAGTTGCATGTTCAGCCATGAACTCATTGAATGGCGGTGCAGGCTAGAAGGGCCGAATGGCCTACTCCTGCACCTATTTTCTATGTTTCTATATATTCAAGAGGGTGCTAGATATGGCCCTTATGGCTAAAGGCATCAAGGGGTATGGAGAGAAAGCAGGAAAGGGTATTGAGATGAATGATCAGCCATGATCTTATTGAATAGTGGTGCAGGCTCGAAGGGCCGAATGGCCTACTCCTGCACCTATTTTCTGTGTTTCTATGTTTCTATGTTTCAGAAGGTACACGACAAACCGTAGTGTGCACACTCGCACATTCACTAGTGCCTCTTCACGTGGTACCCGAAGGAGGGTGAAGTAAAGGGACGGACTTGTGCACTCATTTTGCAATGTCCTCCCCCACCCTACTCGCCTGATATTGCATGGAGTGGCGATTTCTGCATGAGCCGTTGGACGCTTACAAATTGTAACCAGCACTGTTCTACACTTCTCACAGGTGTGTCCTATTCAGCATTCAGCTACAGTCTCGCAAAGCTTCAAATCTGCCTGCAAGCCAAATGGATGCAATGACAGTCAATGCAAATCTCCTGGGAGATTAAATATTAGTTCCACTTTGCACGGGGAAGGTATCTTTTCAAATGCATTATCCCATACCGCAGGGACCTAAGAGGCTTTCGCCTGCACGTTCCCTCAGCTCCCCGTAGCTATTTCTGCCGATGCAATGAACTGAACCTCCATTGATGTCAATTTGGACCGTGTTTCTGCATTTGAAACAATCTTTGCCTCCTCCCCCCGCTGGCCAGGGATGGTTCGATTGGTAAATGCACTGTGAGACCCATAATGGGACGATCTTCAAATAACACCTATGGGTTTCTTGTCTGAAAAGCAGGCAGTAGCGAGTTGGAAATCGCGATGGGCAGGGGGAGTGGTGTGTGGATGTTGCGGAAGGTGGCCTCGATGGGCCCATCGAGGCTCAAGGCCTGCTTCATGCACAAATGCACATGCATCAATATGCGAATCCATGTCCTATATATGGTTGTGGGACATCCGATTGCCACTTCCAGGTATATGGTCCACGTCTCTGAGCCATACAGGAGGGCGGGTGCCAGAATTTGAGGGCCTAATCTTCGAACACTCTTTTCCTCAGGCGGCCGAAGGCTGCGCTGGCGCACTGGAGGCAGTGTCTACCCGGAACTCCTACACGGCAAGCGGGCCCCAGGTGGGCAGAGGAAACATTACAAAGACACCCTCAAAGCCTCCCTGATAAAAGTGCAACATCCCCACCGACACCTGGGAGTCCCCGGCCAAAGACCACCCTAAGTGGAGGAAGAGCATCCGGGAGGGCGCTGAGCACCTCGAGTCTCGTCGCCGAGAGCGTGCAGAAACCAAGCACAGGCAGCGGAAGGAGCATGCGGCAAACCAGACTCCCCACCCACCCTTTCCCTCAACGACTATCTGTCCCACCTGTGACAGAGACTGTAATTCCTGTATTGGACTGTTCAGTCACCTGAGAACTCACTTTTAGAGTCTTCCTCGATTTCGAGGGACTGACTGTGATGATGATTTCCAGGTACTAATGGTCGGAGAAGCCTTTCCGACCGAGCTTTGAGAGGCCTGACCAGCTGGAGTCCAAGGGGTCCGCTCAAGGCCGCCTGAAAAACCTGTTGATTTATATTTTTGCGGGGCCAGCAGCAGCTCTTCCTGGGATCAGGAAAAAATTCCCACTTTGCAGCGCGCCCGGGCGAGTCTTCCAATCCCATCCATTAACACATCCCATCCCATTCACAGTTTCACGCACGGGCGAAATTTAACGTTGCCAAAGCCGCGCAGCTGAAAGGGAACGTTGGTTGTGGGGCTGGAGGAGATTACAGAGATAGGGAGGAGTGAGGCCATGGAGGGATTTGAAAACAAGGAAGAGAAATTTAAATTCGAGGGGTTGCCGGACTGGGAGCCAATGTTGGTCAGCGAGCACAGGGGGTGATGGGTGAGCGGGGCTTGATTCGAGTTAGGACACGGGCAGGCGTGTTTCGGAAGACCCCAAAAGGGAGCGAGATGAGGGGTCGCTCAGCAGTGCGTTGGGATAGTCAAGTCTAAGGGCAACAAGGGCATGGACGAGGGCTTCAGCAGCGGATGAGCTGAGGCAGGGGCTAGAGGCAGAGACAGGTGATATTACAGCGGTGGAAGTGGGCAGTCTTGCTGACAGCGCGGATATGTTGATCAGAAGCTCAGCTCGGGGGCAAACATGTCGGCAGTATTGTGCACGGTTCAGCCTCAGACGGTGACTGAGGGAGGGGGACAGAGTCGGTAGCTGGGGAACGGTGTCGCTGGTGGCGACCAAATACACCACCACCCCTGCCACCACCCACCCCCACCCTCAGCTTTTTCCATTCTCTGCTAAGCCCGCTCCACAGGCAGTGGACCGCGAGTGATTGCACACCATGAACAGCCTTTTGCAGCAGCCTTGTGAAGTGTTACGGCTGTGAACGCTTCATGATTCCTTTGAGATGATATTGTGTTGTCCTCAGGTTGTACAGGGCGTGTGATTTATTTATCTTTATTCGTTCCAAACAAGAATGAGGTCAAGGGTGCTGCACCGATTGATTTGATTTTATGGAGTGTTTCTGTTACCATGCCTGATGGGGTGCATTAGAGAAAGATATCTTACATATGTGCAATTTATTTTTATTTATCGATAAAATGAAAAGGCTGCGGTGGTGGAGATTAAAATGAATCCTCGAGTGAGTTGGGGCTGGCATCCTCTACGTTTAAAAAAAGGAAAGAAAGTAAGACTTGCACGTCTACAGTGCATTTCATGATCTCAGAATGTCCTAAAGCAGTTTACAACCAAGGAAGTACTTTTTGAAGTGCTTTCCTACATTACAACAGTAGCCACTGTGAGAAACGCGGCAGCCAATGTTTGCGCACAGCAAGCTCCCGAAAACAGCAATGTGATAATGACCAGATGATCTGTTTCAGTGCTGTTGGTTGAGGGATAATTATTGGGCAGGATGTCGGGGAAAACTCCCCTGCTCTTTGTGGTGTATGAAATGATACAATGAATTCCGTACTGTGAGCCAGTGACTCGGTGTAACCTGGTCAGTCTTTAATGGCTTCCAGAAGTGAAGATACAAAGGTGAAGTTCAGGTGATATACCGGGCCCAGCACGAGTGTGCCTATGACCCTAGGACCTCCGACGGTAGTGCCCCCTCTTCTTCGGAATACTGCCGTGGGATCTTTTACGTCCACCTGAGCTTCGAAATGCATCGTTTACACTTTGAACGTCACACGTGTAAGAACAGAAAGAAAGTCATTCGTTTCCAACCTTGAAGGGGAGGGAGAGAGAGCAGCTGCCAATCCGCACATGTAAAATACTTACATGTAAACCGATCATATGAAATAATTGGCAAAGATTTAGAGTCAACAAGATGAATAAGTAAACACATCCCAATCATCATCATAGGCAGTCCCTCAAGATCGAGGAAGACTTGTGGGAATTACAGTTTCTGTCACAGGTGGGACAGACAGTGGTTGAAGGAAAGGGTGGGTGGGGAGTCTGGTTTGCCGCACGCTCCTTCCGCTGCCTGCGTTTGTTTTCTGCATGCTCTCGGCGACGAGACTCGAGGTGCTCAGCGCCCTCCCGGATGCTCTTCCTCCACTTAGTGCGGTCTTGGGCCAGGGACTCCCAGGTGCTGGTGGGGATGTTGCATTTTATCAGGGAGGCTTGTGGGTGTCCTTGAAACGTTTCCTCTGCCCACATGGGGCTCACTTGCCGTGTAGGAGTTCCGAGTAGAGCGTTTGCTTTGGGAGTCTCGTGTCGGGCATGCGGACAGTGTGGTCCGCCCAACGGAGCTGGTCGAGTGTGGTCAGTGCTTCGATGCTGGGGATGTTGGCCTGATCGAGATCACTGACATTGGTGCGTCTGTCCTCCCAGGGGATTTGCAGGATCTTGCGGAGGCATCACTGGTAGTACTTCTCCAGCGTTTTGAGCTGTCTGCTGTCTATAGTCCATACAGCAGGCACCTCAAAACGCTGGTGTAAGCACATAAATCTAGGCTGACACCCGAGTGCAGTGCTAAGTGAGTGCTGCACTGTTTTTCGGATGAGACGTTAAACCGACGTCGCGTCTGCTCTCTCAGGTCGATGTAAAAGATCCCAAGGCACTATTTTGAAGAAGAGCAGGAGAGTTATCGCCGGTGTCCTGGCCAATATTTATCCCTCAATCAACATAACAAAAACAGATTAACTGGCCATTATCACATTGTTGTTTGTGGGAGCTTGCTGTGCGCAAATTGGCTGCTGCGTTTCCCACATTACAACAGTGGCTACATTTCAAAAGTACTTCATTGGCTGTAAAGTGCTTTGAGACATCCGGTGGATGTGAAATGCGCTGTATAAATGCAAGTCTTTTTATTTTTCATGTCAATATTCTCTAAATTTACCTGTTTAACTCTGACACCCCAACCCCCACCCCGTTCATTCTCAGAGCTAAGGCCACCTCACTTGACACCTATCTCAGATTGGCTGAAAGGGGCTACAATGGCCTTTTTTCAACCAATTGGATTGCGTTGTGATGGCAACAGGTCATAGAAACATCGAAAACATAGAAAATAGGTGCAGGAGTAGGCCATTCGGCCCTTCGAGCCTGCACCGCCATTCAATGAGTTCATGGCTGAACATGAAACTTCAGTACCCCATTCCTGCTTTCTCGCCATACCCCTTGATCCCCCGAGTAGTAAGGACTACATCTAACTCCCTTTTGAATATATTTAGTGAATTGGCCTCAACAACTTTCTGTGGTGGAGAATTCCACAGGTTCGCCACTCTCTGGGTGAAGAAGTTTCTCCTCATCTCGGTCCTAAACGGCTTACCCCTTATCCTTAGACTGTGACCCCTGGTTCTGGACTTCACCAACATCGGGAACATTCTTCCTGCATCTAACCTGTCCAATCCCGTCGGAATTTAACCCGTCGAATGCCCATTGTGGGTTCCGAGCGGGTAAAGTAGCTGCAGCTAAGAAATGATCTCATCAGATTAGGGTTTATCATCTGTTGAATTTATTTTGATTTGTTCTCAGACTGTGGGCATCACTGGCAAAACCCCATTTTCTGCCCATCCCTAGTTGCCCTTGAAAAGGTAGTGATGGGCCTGCTCCTTCACCCTTGGGGGAGACCAAAACGAGAGGGCACAAAAATAGGACAGTCACAAATAAATCCAATCGGAAATTCAAGAGAAACTTCTTCAGCCAGAGAGCAGTGAGAATGTGGAACTCGCTACCACATGGAGTGGTTGAAGCGAATAGCATCGCTGCATTTAAGGGTAAGCTAGGGACCTGGGGGTATATGTGCACAAATCGTTGAAGGTGGCAGGGCAGGTTGAGAAAGCGGTTAAAAAAGCTTATGGGATCCTGGGCTTCGTAAGTAGTGGCATAGAGTACAAAAGCAAGGAAGTTATGATAAACCTTTATAAAACACTGGTTTGGCCTCAACTGGAGTATTGTGTCCAATTCTGGGCACGCAGTTTAGGAAGATGGTTCCGGGGATGAGGGACTTCAGTTACGTGGATAGACTGGAGAAGTTGGGGTTCTCCTTAGAACAGAGAAGGTTGCGAGGAGATTGGATAGAATTATTCAAAATCATGAGGGGTCTAGACAGAGTAGATAGAAAGAAACTATTCCCATTGGCAGAAGGATCAAGAACCAGAGGACAATTATTTAAGGTGATTGTCAGAAGGTCCAAATGCGACATGAGGAAAAAACTTCTTTACGCAGCGAGTGGTTGGGATCTGGAATGCACGGCCTGAAAGGGTTGTGGAGGCAGACTCAATTGTGGCTTTCAAAAGGGAGTTGGATCAGTACCTGAAGGAAAAATGTTTTCAGGGCAATGGGGAAAGGGCGGGTGAGTGGGACTAGCTGAGGTGCTCTGGCAGAGAGCCGGCACGGGCTCGACGGGCCGAATGGCCTCCTTCTGTGCTGTAATCATGCTATGATTCTATGGCCCCAAGTTTCCACATGATTTGCTCCTGATTTTTAGGAGCAACTGGTATAGAACGGAGTATCTTAGAAATCGGAATTCTCCACATTTAGTTTCCTCCAGTTCTAGTCAGGTAGAACAGTTTCACTTTGGAACAGAATTTTTTTTTCAAAAGGGGGCATGTCCGGCCACTGACGCCTGATTTCAAAGTTTCCACAGTGAAAACGTACTCCAAACTAACTTAGAATGGAGTAAGTGAAGATTTTTGTACGCTTGAAAAAACCTTGTCTACAGTTTAAAAAATCAGGCGCAGGTTACAAATTAGGCATAGGGAATGAGGGGGGGGGGGCGGCGGAGTGGGGGGAAGGGAAGTCATTAAATTCTACAATCAATCCTTAGTTATACTTATACAAATATTATACAAATAAATCCAACCTGAATAAAAATTTATAAGCAAAGAAAAGATTAAATAAACTATGTTCCTACCTGTGTGAAAGTGCTTCAGGCAGGCCTTTCAGGCAGCGGTGTGGTGTCAGTGTCTCGACGGCAGCAAGCAGCAAGCAGCCTTCGAGCTGAGCTGCGGTGCTTGAGGCAGGCCTTTCATGTTGGAGACAGGCAGCGGGTGTGGCGTCAGTGTCTCGTCTCGACGGCAGCGGCAGGCAGCAAGCAGCCTTCGAGCTGAGCTGCGGTGCTTGAGGCAGGCCTTCATTCCCCGCGGAGATGCAGCACCCGGACGGACTTGAGGCCATTCGGCCATGGGATTGCAGCGGCGTCAGTGTCTGGCCGGGAGCCGAAGAAAGAACAGCAGCAGCCTTCGAGCTGTGAGGGGGACTGACTGAGGCCATTTGGGACAGGGAGAGGCAGCCACATCGACATCTTTATATTTAAATTTTCAGAATGGGTGCTGCATTGTCAACACCACATATTATGCAATGGTTTGCTTCCTCATGCAAGAAATTCTTTGTTCTTGGTGGACGTTGATCCATTGCAAAGTTAAATTGGCACTTTTATTTCTCCAAACACACAGTCCTTAATTTGCAGGCACCGGTTCTGCAAGTTTAGCAGTGAAAAGCTGAACTCACTGATTTCAGCAGGTGATTTATTCAGCAGTGCTGCTAAAAGCACTCCCTCACACACAGAAATATCAAGAAAATTAAAATACAAGCCTTTGCAGGGGTCCAAGAAACAAATCTTCACTTTTTTCTGCAGTACTTTTAAAAATGGCCGCGTGCCAATGTTTACTTCAGACTGCGCATGCGCGAACGCTCCAACGCGCACGCGCAGGGTTGCCGGCACCAAGAAGCCTCATTTCAATTGTACCCGCCCCCTCCTACTTACAAAATCGGCGCGAGTGGTAGGCTCCGCCCCCTGTGCGCCGCGCCAAGCAGACATCGAGCTCCAAGGAAAACAGGCGCCCAGCTCTGAGGTGTGCCTTTTTTGCCGTGTGTGGAAACTTGGGGCCATAGATTCTAAATATTGATAAGGGAGAAAGGAATAGAAGGATAAGCTGATAGAGTTGACTCTCGAGGGGTGGGAGGTGTAACATATTTGCTTCATGGGCTCTTTGCTTAAGAATTCATAGCAACACATTGCTATGAAGAACTAGCTGGTTTATTAGCAAAAGGTTTAACAATCACACTACACATTACCAGTTCATCCACCAGGCTCACAACCTTCTGCCTCATCGTGGATCCCCCGAACCCAACTGGCTGGGGTTTTATTGAGGCTTGTGAACATCACGTGACTGGCTAAGCCACTCCCAACTCAACAGCTCTACAACTATTTTAATAAAACTATAAAGCCGAGGGCCCCCATATTAAAAAGGCACTAGAACTGACAAATTAGCAAATAAAACATTTTGAACACTAAACCGTCAAATTAGAATTTGGTTGCCGGGGGTGATGATGCACTCCAGTCCCTTCGTCGCCCACCTCTATCGGAAGGCCGCGAGCGTACCGGTGGACACCGCGTGTTCTATCTCCAGGGACACCCTGGCTCGGATGTAACCGCGGAAGAGAGGCAGGCAGTCGGGCTGAACGACCCCCTCGGCCGCCCACTGCCTGGACCGGTTAATGGCCCCCTTGGCCAGGCCCAGGAGCAGTCCTATGAGCAGGCCCTCCGACCTGCCCCCTCCCCCTCCGCACCGGGTGCTAACAGCTCTACAACTAATTTAAATTGAACCTATACAAACCTGTGAGCAAGGGTGCATACATTACAGGAGGAGGCTTGTTTGGAGCATAAATAAATGGCCTTGACCATTTGGGCCAAATGGCCTGTTTCTGTGCTGTACAATGCTATGTAATTCTGTGTAACAGCTCATCTGGAAAACAGCAATTGCTACAATGCAGCACTCCCTCAGTGCTGCACTGTGTGTCACAGCTCTACGTTTTAATAGAAAAAAGCGAAAACTCAACTTGTTTGCGGTACAATGCTTACAAATATCTCTCCCCTTCCTACCTACAGCAAGACAAGGAAGAGGAATGGGTGCAGAAGATAGCACAGGGAAGCAAAGACTCCATCACTCTAGAGGACCTACAATGGGACATGCGGTACGAAGTGCAGATCACGGCAGTTAACCAGCTGGGCACCTCCGAGCCAACCTTCTTCGAGTTCACCATGCCGCCAAAACCCAACACCATCACCAGTAAGTCACTTCTCCTGGTCAAAGACTAAATGGGATCGTTATATGGGGGTGTAAATTATCCACCTCCGTGCTGACGGTTGGGGGAACCTCATCCCCCAAAAGCAAGTGTCAGGATCTTGGGCGGGCTCTGCACGCGAATTTCCAGCCATTATTTTACGTTATTTGCACGACCGAATGCCTTGCATGTCCCCGCTTCAGGCGAGGCGTGCTGCCGGTATTGCCAAGTTGAACAATGAGCCTTTGAAAGTTGTCCTGCTTAACACCGAGGGAGATTTGATCTTTCAGCCATGACTTCCCGTCCTCGTTTTCAAGTCCCTCGATGGCTTCGCCCCTCCCTATCTGTGTAACCTCCTCTGGTCCGACAGCCCTCCGAGATCTCTGTGCTCCACCAGTTCTAGTCACTCCACCAGCTGGGTCCCAAACTCTGGAACTCCCTCCCTCAACTTCTCCACCTCCCTCTCCTCCTTTAAGACACTCCTAAAAACCTATTGTAGCCAAATTAAGTAATTTAAGAGTTAAGTCATGGCAGAAGAGCCCAGACCCATGTCATGCTCCTCCTGTGCTATGTGGGAAATCCGGGACGCATTGCGACACTGGAGCTGCGCATGGATTCACTCTGGAGCATCCGCGATGCTGAGGATGTCGTGAATAACACATTCAGTGAGTTGGTCACACCGCAGGCAAAGGTTATACAGGCAGATAGGGAATGGGTGACCATCAGGAAGAGCAGTGGAAGGAATGTAGTGCAGGTGTCCCCTGCGATCACCTCCCTCCAAAACAGATATACCGTTTTGGATACTGTTGGGGGAGATGGCTCATTAGGGGAAGGCAGTAGCAGCCAAGTTCATGGCACCATGGGTGGCTCTGCTGCACAGGAGGGCAGGAAAAAGAGTGCGAGAGTTACAGTGGTAGGGGATTCTATTGTAAGGGGAATAGATAGGCGTTTCTGCAGCTGTAAACGAGACTCCAGGATGGTATGTTGCTTCCCTGGTGCAAGGGTTAAGGATATCTCAGAATGACTGCAGGACATTTTGGAGGGGGAGGGTGAACAGCCAGTTGTCGTGGTGCATATAGGTACCAACGATATAGTAAAAAGCAGGATTAGGTCGTACAAGCTGAATTTAGGGAGCTAGGAGTTAAATTAAAAAGTAGGACCTCAAAGGTAGTAATCTCAGGATTGCTACCAGTGCCACGTGCTAGTCAGAGTAGAAATAGCAGGATAGTTAAGACAAATACGTGGCTTGAGGAATGGTGCAAGAGGGAGGGATTCAAATTCCTGGGACATTGGAACCGGTTCTGGGGGAGGTGGGACCAATACAAACCGGACAGTCTGCAGCTGGGCAGGACAGGAACCGATGTCCTAGGCGGAGTGTTTGCTCATGCTGTTGGGGAGGGTTTAAACTAAAAAGGCAGGGGGATGGGAACCTATGCAGGGAGACAGAGGGAAGTAAAAAGGGGGCAGAAGCAAAAGGTAGGAAGGGGAAAAGCAAGAGTGGAAGGCAGAGAAATCAAGGGCAAAAATCAAAAAGGACCACATTACAACATAATTCAAAAAGGACAAAGAGTGTTAAAAAAAACAAGCCTGAAGGTTCTGAGTCTCAATGCGAGGAGCATTCGTAATAAGGTGGATGAATTGACTGCGCAGATAGCTGTTAATGGCTATGATGTAATTGGGATTATGGATACATGGCTCCAGAGTAACCAAGGCTGGGAACTCAACATCCAGGGGTATTCAATATTCAGGAAGGACAGACAGGAAGGAAGAGCAGGTGGGGTAGAGAGGAGATTAACACAATAGTCAGGAAGGACATTAGCGTGGATGATGTGGAATCTATATGGGTGGAGCTGCGGAATACCAAAGGGCCGAAAACATTAGTGGGAGTTGTGTACAGACCACAAAACAGTAGTAGGGAGGTTGGGGATGGCATCAAACAGGAAATTAGGGACACATGCAATAAGGGTACAGCAGTTATCATGGATGACTTTAATCTGCATATTGATTGGGCTAACCAAACTGGTAGCAATACTGTGGAGGAGGATTTCCTGGAGTGGTTTTCTAGACTAATATGTCGAGGAACCAACTAGAGAGCAGGCCCTCCTAGACTAAGTCTTGTGTAATGAGAGAGGAATAATTAGCAATCTGGTCGTGCGGGGCCCCTTGGGGAAGAGTGACCATAATATGGTAGAATTCTTCATTAAGATGGAGAGTGACACGTTAATTCAGAGACTCGGGTCCTGAACTTAAAGAAAGGAAATTTCAACGGTATGAGATGTGAATTGACTAGGATAGACTGGAGAATGATACTTAAAGGGTTGACAGTGGGTAGACAATCTCAGACATTTAAATATCACATGGATGAACTACAATAATTGTACATCCCGGTGTGACATAAGAATAAAAAAGGGAAGGTGGCTCATCTGTGGCTAACAAGGGAAATTAGGGAAAGTGTTAAATCCAAGGAAGAGGCATATAAATTGGCCAGAAAAAGCAGCAAACCTGAGGACTGGGAGAAATTTAGAATTCAGCAGAGGAGGACTAAGGGTTTCATTTGGAGGTGGAAAATAGAGTATGAGAGTAAGCTTGCAGGGAACATAAAAACTGACTGCAAAAGCTTCGATAGACATGTGAAGAGAAAAAGATTAGTGAAGACTAATGTAGGTCCCTTACAGTCAGAATCAGGGGAATTCATAATGGGGAACAAAGAAATGGCAGACCAATTGAACAAATACTTTGGTTCTGTCTTCACTAAGGAAGACACGAATAACCTCCTGAAAATACTAGGGGACCGAGGGTCTAGGGAGAAGGGGGAACTGAGGGAAATCCTTATTAGTCAGAAAATGGTGTTAGGGAAATTGAAGGGACTGAAGGCCGATAAATCCCCAGGGCCTGATAGTTTGCATCCCAGAGTACTTAAGGAAGTGGGCCTAGAAATCGTGGATGCATTTTCCAACATTTTATAGACTCTGGTTCAGTTCCTATTGATTGGAGGGTAGCTTCAATCCACTTTTTAAAAAAGGAGGGAGAGAGAAAAAAGGGAATTATAGACCGGTTAGCCTGACATCGGTATTGTTGGAATCAATTATTAAAGATGTAATAGCAGTGCATTTGGAAAGCAGTGACAGGATCGGTCCAAGTCAGCATTGATTTATGAAAAGGAAATCATGCTTGACAAAATTTCTAGAGTTTATTGACGATGTAACCAGTAGAGTGGATAAGGGAGAACCAGTGGATGTGGTGTATTTGGACTTTCAAAAGGCTTTTGACAAGGTCCCACACAAGAGATTAGTGTGCAAAATTAAGACACATGGTATTGGGGGTAATGTATTGACGTGGATAGAGAACTGGTTGGCAGTCAGGGAGCAAAGAGTGGGAATAAACGGGTCCTTTTCAGAATGCCAGGTCGTGACTAGTGGGGTGCCGCAGGGTTCAGTGCTGGGACCCCAGCTATTTACAATATACATTAATGATTTAGACGAAGGAATTGAATGTAATATCTCCAAATTTGCAGATGACACTAAGGTGGGTGGCATTGCGAGATGCGAGGAGGATGCTAGGAGGCTGCAGGGGGACTTGGACAGGTTAGGTGAATGAGCAAATGCATGGCAGATGCAGTATAATGTGGATAAGTGTGAGGTTATGCACTTTGGTTGCAAAAACCGAAAGGCAGATTATTATCTGAATGGCGACAGATTAGTAAAATGGGTGCTGCAACGAGATCTGGATGTCATGGTACATCAGTCATTGAAGGTAGGCATGCAGCTACAGCAGGCAGTAAAGAAGGCAAATGGCATGCTATCCTTGAGTATAGGAGCAAGGAGTCTTACTGTAGTTGTGCAGGACCTTGGTGAGACCACACCTTGAGTGTTGTGTGCAGTTTTTGTCTCCTAATCTGAGGAAGGACATTCTTGCTATTGAGGGAGTGCAGCGAAGGTTCACCAGACTGATTCCCAGGATGGCAGGACTGACATATGAAGAAAGACTGGATCGACTGGGCCTATATTCACTGGAATTTAGAAGCATGAGAGGGGATCTCATAGAAACATATAAAATTCTGACGGGATTGGACAGGTTAGAAGCAGGAAGAATGTTCCCGATGTTGGAGAAGTCCAGAACCAGGGGTCACAGTCTAAGGATAAGGAGTAAGCCATTTAGGATCGAGATGAGGAGAAACTTCTTCACACAGAGATTTGTTAACCTGTGGAATTCTCTACCACAGAAAGTTGTTGAGGCCAGTTCGTTAGATATATTCAAAAGGGAGTTAGATTTGGCCCTTATGGCTAAAGGGATCAAGGGATATGGAGAGAAAGCAGGAAAGGGGTACTGAGGGAATGATCAGCCATGATCTTATTGAGTGGTGGTGCAGGCTAGAAGGGCCGAATGGCCTACTCCTGCACCTATTTTCTATGTTTCTATGTCTTTGGCCACCTGTCCTAATATCTCCATATGTGGCTCGATGTCAAATTTTGTCTCATAATTCTCCATTGAAGCATCTTGGGACGTCTTACTATGCTCAATGTGCTGTAGAAATGCAAATGTTTGCATATTTCTGACAGCTTTTGTAGTTTTGTGGTTGAGGTGGGGTGGGGTGGATTGTCCCCTCTCCTCTCTCCCTGCCCCCTCTCCCTGACCCCTCTCCTCTCTCCCTGTCCCCTCTCCTCTCTCCCTGCCCTCTCTCCCCTCTCCCTGTCCCATCTCCCTGGCCCCTCTCCCTGACCCCTCTCCCTGCCCCCTCTCCCTGCTACCTCGCCCTGTCCCCTCTCCCCTCTCCCTGCCCCCTCTCCCCTCTCCCTATCCCCTCTCCTCTCTCCCTGCCCCCTCTCCTCTCTCCCTGCCCCCTCTCCCTGCCCGCTCTCCCTTCTCCCTGTCCCCTGTCCCCTCTCCCTGTCCCCTCTCCACTCTCCCTGCCCCCTCTCCCTGTCCCCTCTCCCTGTCCCCTCTCCTCTCTCCCTGCCCCCTCTCCCTGCCCGCTCTCCCCTCTCCCTATCCCCTCTCCTCTCGCCCTGTCCCCTCTCCCCTCTCCCTGCCCCCTCTCCCCTCTCCCTATCCCCTCTCCTCTCTCCCTGCCCCCTCTCCACTCTCCCTGCCCCCTGTCCCCTCTCCCTGTCCCCTCTCCTCTCTCCCTGCCCCCTCTCCCTGCCCGCTCTCCCCTCTCCCTGTCCCCTGTCCCCTGTCCCCTCTCCCTGTCCCCTCTCCACTCTCCCTGCCCCCTCTCCCTGTCCCCTCTCCCTGTCCCCTCTCCATTCTCCCTGCCTCCTCTCCCTGTCCCCTCTCCTCTCTCCCTGCCCCCTCTCCCTACCCCCTCTCCCCTCTCCCTGCCCCCCCTCCCTGCCCGCTCTCCCCTCTCCCTGTCCCCTCTCCCCTCTCCCTGTTCCCTCTCCTCTCTCCCTGCCCTCTCTCCCCTCTCCCTGTCCCCTCTCCCCTCTCCCTGTCCCCTCTCCCCTCTCCCTGTCCCCTCTCCTCTCTCCCTGCCCGCTCTCCCCTCTCCCTGTCCCCTCTCCCCTCTCCCTGCCCCCTCTCCCCTCTCCCTGCCCCCTCTCCCTGCTCCTGCTCCCAGCCACACTCCCCTCCGCCCCTCCATCTAACACTGTGCGCTATGTTGTACGGCTACAGAAAGTTCAGAGCTCTGTTTGTTAGTATCTCAATGGATGCTGAAAATGCCATGAATGAGTGAACCCTGGGAGGGTGCGGCTTAACAAAACCTCCAATTACAACAGGCTTTTATCCCTTCAGAACTGTATTGTCCTTACTCAATGGCATAAAACCCACACGAGGCACATTCTATGGACAAGGTCACTCTATGACCTGAACCTTTATTCACGGGACCAAGAAGTGGTCCCTGTGTGGGACCTCCCTTTATATACCTGGATAACCAGGTGAGGAGTGTCTCCCACAAATTCATCCCCTGTGGTCAAGGTGTGCATTGCTTAAGTATATACAGTATTGCAGTGTTGTTACATAGAGGTTACATACATGACATCACCTCCTCCCCAAAGTCTTATTGGGATCATAGGTTAAGTCTTTCAGTTGGTCTACGCTCTCTCGTGGAGCGCCACAGTTGGGGCTCTGGTTGTTGAGCCTTGTCGTGAGTCTCTGTCACCTGTGGTGATTCCGGCCTGTCCGGGCTGGCCGCAGGGACTGTGCATGCTGCTGAATGTTCTTGTTGCTCGTTCACTGGCGGTGGTGTGAGCACCATCTCATGATCTTCCTCAGGTTCCTCAGTGTCTATGCTGAACCTTTTTTTTACTTGGTCCAGATGCTTGCGGCATATCTGCCCATTGTTAAGTTTAACCACGTTGACCCTGTTCCCCTCTTTGTCTATTACAGTACCCTCAAGCCATTTGGGCCCCAATGCGTGATTGAGACAAACACTGGGTCATTTATTTCTATACATCTCCCCCTTGAGTTTCGGTCATGGTACTCGTTTTGGGACTGGCGCTTGCCCTCAACAATGTCGGACAGGACTGGGTGAATGAGGGACAACCAAGTTTTGAGTGTTCGTTTCATGAGTAGCTCTGCGGGCGGGACTCCCGTGAGCGAGTGCGGTCGGGACCTATAGGCCAGCAGGAGGCACGATAGGCAGCATTGAAGGGAGGGTCCTTGAATCCTGAGCATGCCTTGTTTAATGATTTCGCCCGCACATTCCGCCTGGTCACTGAAGGCCGGCTTGAACGGTGCTGTCCTGACATGGTTGATGCCATTGCCCGACATGAACTCCCGGAATTTGTAGCTCGTGAAACATGGGCCACTGTCACTAACAAGGATGTCCGGCAAGCCATGGGTTGCAAAGACCGCACGTAGACTCTCCACAGTGGTGGATGTCGTGCACGAATTCAAAATGATGCACTCGATCCATTTCAAGCACGCATCTACCACAATGAGAAACATTTTTCCCATGAACGGGCCTGCGTAGTCTACATGAATACGTGACCATGGCCTGGTGGTTCAGGGCCACGGGCTGAGCGGGGCCTCCCTGGGGGCATTACCCAGCTGGGCACATGTCGTGCACCTGCGAACACAGTGTTCCAGGTCTGAATCAATTCCAGGCCACCACACGTGTGACCGGGCAATGGCCTTCATCAGCACGATGCCTGGGTGCTCGCTGTGGAGTTCCCTGATGAATGCCTCCCTGCCCCTCTGGGGGATGACTACTGGCTGCCCCATAGTAGGCAGTCAGCTTGGATGGAGAGCTCATCCATCCGTCTGTGGAACGGTCTGACCTCCTCAGGGCATGCTCCGTGTGCGGTCACCCAATCCCCAGTCAGGACATATTTCTTAATCAGAGATAGGAGGGGGTCTCTGTTTGTCCAGACTTTGATCTGGCGGGCTGTGAAGGGGGAGCCTGCGCAGTCAAAGGCATCAACAGCCGTGACCATCTCAGCGCTTTGATGGTGGCCATTGGAAGCCTGCTGAGCGCGTCAGCGCAATTTTCGGTGCCAGGACGGTGCCGGATGGTGTAGTCATAAGCAGCCAGCGTGATGACCCATCGCTGTATGCGGGCTGACGCGTTGGCATTGACAGCCTTGCTGTCTGACAACAGGGATGTTAACGGCTTGAGGGATGTTAACAGCTTGTGGTCCGTTTCTAATTCGAACCTCCTGCCAAAAAGATACTGATGTATTTTTTTTACACCACAGACACACGCGAGTGCCTCCTTCTCAACCATCCCATATCCCTGTTCTGCTTGAGAGACCAACCTGGAAGCATAAGCCACAGGTTGTAGTTGGCCCTCAGCATTATTCTGCTGCAACACGCACCCAACCCCATAGGACGATGCATCACATGTCAGAACCAATTCCTTACAGGGGTCTTACAGGGTCAATAACTTATTTGAACAAAGTAGGTTCCGCGCCCGATTGAAAGCCTGTTCTTGACAGTCCCCTCAAAACCAATCACAACCCTTACGCAAGAGCACGTGAAGTGGCTCCAACAACGTGCTTAAGTTCGGCAGAAAGTTCCCGAAGTAGTTCAAGAGTCCCAGAAATGAACGCAACTCCGATGTGGTGCCGGGCCTGGGCGCTCGTTGAATCGCTTCTGTTTTGGATTCGGTGGGCTGAATCCCATTTGCAGCAACCCTCCTGCCCAGGAACTCAACCTCAGGAGCCTAAAACACACATTTTGAATTCTTGAGTCGCAGGCCTACCCGGTCCAGTCGGCATAGCACCTCCTCCAGGTTGTGGAGATGTTCCTCGGTGTCGCGACCCATGATGAGGATGTCGTCCTGAAATAAGATTGTTCCAGGAATGGATTTAAGCAGTCTTTCCATGTTTCTTTGAAAAATCGTGGCCGCTGATCGAATGCCGAATGTAAACGAACAGTCCCTTGTGCGTGGTGAGTAGTTTAGATTCGTCGGCCAGTTCTTGAGTCGTGTAGGCTGAAGTGAGATTCATAAGAACATAAGAACATAAGAATTAGGAACAGGAGTAGGCCATCCAGCCCCTCGAGCCTGCTCCGCCATTTAACAAGATCATGGTTGATCTGGCCGTGGACTCAGCTCCACTTACCCGCCCGCTCCCCGTAACCCTTAATTCCCTTATTGGTTAAAAATCTATCTATCTGTGACTTGAATACATTCAATGAGCTAGCCTCAACTGCTTCCCTGGGCAGAGAATTCCACAGATTCACAACCCTCTGGGAGAAGAAATTCCTTCTCAACTCAGTTTTAAATTGGCTCCCCCGTATTTTGAAGCTGTGCCCCCTAGTTCTAGTCTCCCCGACCAGTAGAAACAACCTCTCTGCCTCTATCTTGTCTATCCCTTTCATTATTTAAAATGTGTCTATAAGATCACCCCTCATCCTTCTGAACTCCAACGAGTAAAGACCCAGTCTACTCAATCTATCATCATAAGGTAACCCCCTCATCTCCGGAATCAGCCTCGTGAATCGTCTCTGTGCCCCCTCCAAAGCTAGTTTATTCTTCCTTAAGTAAGGTGACCAAAACTGCATGCAGTACTCCAGGTGCGGCCTCACCAATACCCTATACAGTTGCAGAAGGACCTCCCTGCTTTTGTACTCCATCCCTCTCGCAATGAAGGCCAACATTCCATTCGCCTTCCTGATTACCTGCTGCACCTGCAAACTAACTTTTTGGGATTCATGCACAAGGACCCCCAGGTCCCTCTGCACCGCAGCATGTTGTAATTTCTCCCCATTCAAATAATATTCCCTTTTACTGTTTTTTTTTCCCAAGGTGGATGACCTCACACTTTCCAACATTGTATTACATCTGCCAAACCTTAGCCCATTCGCTTAACCTATCTAAATCTCTTTGCAGCCTTTCTGTGTCCTCTACACAACCCGCTTTCCCACTAATCTTTGTGTCATCTGCAAATTTTGTTACACTACACTCTGTCCCCTCTTCCAGGTCATCTATGTATATTGTAAACAGTTGTGGTCCCAGCACCGATCCCTGTGGCACACCACTAACCACCGATTTCCAACCCGAAAAGGACCCATTTATCCCGACTCTCTGCTTTCTGTTCGCCAGCCTATTCTCTATCCATGCTAATACATTTCCTCTGACTCCACGTCCCTTTATCTTCTGCAGTAACCTTTTGTGTAGCACCTTATCGAATGCCTTTTTAAAATCTAAATACACCACATCCATCGGTACACCTCTGTCCACCATGCTCGTTATATCCTCAAAGAATTCCAGTAAATTAGTTAAACATGATTTCCCCTTCATGAATCCATGCTGCATCTGCTTGATTGCACTATTCCTATCTCGATGTCCCGCTATTTCTTCCTTAATGATAGTTTCAAGCATTTTCCCCACTACAGATGTTAAACTAACCGGCCTATAGTTACCTGCCTTTTGTCTGCCCCCTTTTTTAAACAGAGGCATTACATTAGCTGTTTTCCAATCCGCTGGTACCTCCCCAGAGTCCAGAGAATTTTGGTAGATTATAACGAATGCATCTGCTATAACTTCCGCCATCTCTTTTAATACCCTGGGATGTATTTCATCAGGACCAGAGGACTTGTCTACCTTGAGTCCCATTAGCCTGTCCAGCACTACCTCCCGAGTGATAGTGATTGTCTCAAGGTCCTCCCTTCCCACATTCCTGTGACCAGCAATTTTTGGCATGGTTTTTGTGTCTTCCACTGTGAAGACCGAAGCAAAATAATTGTTTAAGATCTCAGCCATTTCCACATTTCCCATTATTAAATCCCCCATCTCATCTTCTAAGGGACCAACATTTACTTTAGTCACTCTTTTCCGTTTTATATATCGGTAAAAGCTTTTACTATCTGTTTTTATGTTTTGCGCAAGTTTACCTTCGTAATCTATCTTTTCTTTCTTAATTGCTTTCTTAGTCATTCTTTGCTGTCGTTTAAAATTTTCCCAATCTTCTATTTTCCCACTAACCTTGGCCACCTTATACGCATTGGTTTTTAATTTGATACTCTCCTTTATTTCCTTGGTTATCCACAGCTGGTTATCCCTTCTCTTACCGCCCTTCTTTTTCACTGGAATATATTTTTGTTGAGCACTATGAAAGAGCTCCTTAAAGGTCCTCCACTGTTCCTCAATTGTGCCACTGTTTAGTCTGTGTTTCCAGTCTACTTTAGCCAACTCTGCCCTCATCCCACTGTAGTCCCCTTTGTTTAAGCATAGTATGCTCGTTTGAGACACGACTTCCTCACCCTCAATCTGTATTACAAATTTATGCATGCAAAGTTAAAGCACATGGGATTGGGGGTAGTGTGCTGATGTGGATTGAGAACTGGTTGTCAGACAGGAAGCAAAGAGTAGGAGTAAACGGGTACTTTTCAGAATGGCAGGCAGTGACTAGTGGGGTGCCGCAAGGTTCTGTGCTGGGGCCCCAGCTGTTTACATTGTACATTAATGATTTAGACGAGGGGATTAAATGCAGTATCTCCAAATTTGTGGATGACACTAAGTTGGGTGGCAGTGTGAGCTGCGAGGAGGCTGCTATTAGGCTGCAGAGTGACTTGGATAGGTTAGGTGAGTGGGCAAATGCATGGCAGATGAAGTATAATGTGGATAAATGTGAGGTTATCCACTTTGGTGGTAAAAAAAGAGAGACAGACTATTATCTGAATGGTGACAGATTAGGAAAAGGGAAGGTGCAACGAGACCTGGGTGTCATGGTACATCAGTCATTGAAGGTTAGCATGCAGGTACAGCAGGCGGTTAAGAAAGTAAATGGCATGTTGGCCTTCATAGCGAGGGGATTTGAATACAGGGGCAGGGAGGTGTTGCTACAGTTGTACAGGGCCTTGGTGAGGCCACACCTGGAGTATTGTGTACAGTTTTGGTCTCCTAACTTGAGGAAGGACATTCTTGCTATTGAGGGAGTGCAGCGAAGATTCACCAGACTGATTCCCGGGATGGCGGGACTGACCTATCAAGAAAGACTGGATCAACTGGGCTTGTATTCACTGGAGTTCAGAAGAATGAGAGGGGACCTCATAGAAACGTTTAAAATTCTGACGGGTTTAGACAGGTTAGATGCAGGAAGAATGTTCCCAATGTTGGGGAAGTCCAGAACCAGGGGCCACAGTCTGAGGATAAGGGGTAAGCCATTTAGGACCGAGATGAGGAGAAACTTCTTCACCCAGAGAGTGGTGAACCTGTGGAATTCTCTACCACAGAAAGTAGTTGAGGCCAATTCACTAAATATATTCAAAAGGGAGTTAGATGAAGTCCTTACTACTCGGGGGAATCAAGGGTTATGGCGAGAAAGCAGGAAGGGGGTACTGAAGTTTCATGATCAGCCATGAACTCATTGAATGGCGGTGCAGGCTAGAAGGGCTGAATGGCCTGCTCTTGCACCTATTTTCTATGTTTCTATGTTTCTAACCATACTGTGATCACTCATTCCGAGAGGATCTTTTACGAGGAGATCGTTTATTATTCCTGTCTCATTACACAGGACCAGATCTAAGATAGCTTGCTCCCTTGTAGGTTCTGTAACATACTGTTCTAAGAAACAATCCCGTATGCATTCTATGAATTCCTCCTCTAGGCTACCCCGTGCGATTTGATTTGACCAATCGATATGTAGGTTAAAATCCCCCATGATTACTGCCATTCCTTTTTCACATGCCTCCATTGTTCCCTTGATTATTGCCCTCCCCACCGTGAAGTTATTATTTGGGGGCCTATAAACTACGCCCACCAGTGACTTTTTCCCCTTACTTTCTCTAATCTCCACCCACAATGATTCAACATTTTGTTCATTCGAGCCAATATTTCAATTTGGTAAACAGCTTGCCGCCTGCCAGCGTAGCGAAAAGATCCTTCGCTCTCGGGAACGGGTATTGGTCTTGTAGGGACACCCGATTGATAGTGGCCTTGTAGTCGCCACAGATCCTGACAGAACCATCCGCTTTTAGGACGGGAACGATGGGGCTCGCCAGTCGCTGAATTCAACTGGCGAGATGATGCCCTCTCTCAGTAAATGGTCCAATTCGCTCTCAATTTTCTCCCGCATCACATACGGCACCGCTCTGGCTTTGTGGTGCACTGGTCTGGCGTCCGGGGTGATGTGTATCACTACTTTGGTACTTTTGAATGCCCCGTCGCCAGGTTGGAATAGTGACTCAAATTGTTGTAGGACTTGTGAGCACGAACTTCGCTCCACAGATGACTTTGCATGCACATCCCCCCATTTCCAATTCATCTCAGCTAACCAGTTCCTTCCCAACAGTGTGGGACAATCCAGAGCGGCAGCCCGTTCACTGATCCATTGTGTGTGACCGCAAACATTGCACTGCCTAGTACTGGAATGATTTCTTTGGTATACGTCTGTAGTTGTGTGTCAATGCATTCTAGTTTGGGTCTACTGACTTTGTGTGGCCATAGCTTTTCGAATTGTTGAACGCTCATGAGTGACTGGCTGGCTCCCGTGTCCAGCTCCATGCGTACAGGGATGCCGTTTAATAAAACCTTCATCATCATTGGTGGCGTTTTGGTATATGAGATGTGAATGTTTGCCACATGAACCAGCTGAACTTCAGCATCCATTGATTTGCCCCAAGAGTCATCCTGCATCACAGACCCCTCTTCAGGTCCATCCGCCTCGTACATCAGCCTGGTTACAGGCTTCCTGCACATTCGAGCTAAATGGCCACTGAGGTTGCAATTTCGACAGACAAATTGTTGAAAGCTGCAAGTCCTGGCAGAGTGTTTGCCCCCACACCTCCAGCATGAGATGAGATTCCCATTGTTGTGAACAAAGGAGCTATGACCCGGCATTCCTCGCTGATTGTCCCTTTGACTGCCCTTGAGTACCCTGTTAGTGGGTGTCAATGACCCCATCTTGGACCGCATTGTCCACTGTGATGGCGTAAATTTCCATTCAAATTGCCATTGTTTTTGTTGAAAACCTGCTCTGGGGTCTATTGCTGCCTGGGGTGTGTCAAACTGCCCTTGCCTGCCTGCGGGGCTCTGAGTCGCGTTTATGATATTGACTCCCTGATCCCCCGCCGCGTTGAAGGCAGTATTGCGCGCGTATATTATCTTGGTTTCCTCCTCGCCCGCCATGAAAGTCTGAGCCATCAACGTTGCCGCTTCCAAAGTCAAGTCCTTGGTCTCAATTAACTTTCGGAAAATCCCCACATAACCGATGCCCTCAATAAAGAAATCCCTTACCATCTCCCAAATGCAGCCATCTGTGAACTTACAGAGGCTGGCCAAATGCCGGAGGTCCAGAACGAAGTCCGGTATGCTCTGTCCTTCACGATGTCGGTGGGTATAGAATCTGTGTCGGGCCATGTGTATGCTGCTCGCCGGTTTGAGGTGCTCACCGATTAGTTTGCTGAGCTCTTCAAAGGTTTTGTCCGCCTGCTTTTCGGGTGCTCGCGGATACTTCATGAGCGCGTAAGTCTTAGGTCCGCAGCTGGTCAGCAGATGTGCCCTTCGCTTGTCGGCCGCTGCATCTCCCAGCCAGTCTTTCGTGACAAAGCTCTGCTGGAGCTTCGCAATGAAATCGTCCCAATCCTCACCAACACAGTACCGTTCCTCTGTGCTACCGGTGGCCATTCTCGTGGGTCATTGATTCCTGTTTCTCGTCGCCAATGTAAGGTCCTTACTCAATGGCACAAAACCCACACGAGGCACATTCTATGGACAAGGTCACGCCATGACCTGAACCTTTATTCACAGGACCAAGAAGTGATGACCCTGCGTGGGACCTCCCTTTTTATACCTGGATGACCAGGTAAGGAGTGTCTCCCACAAGTTCATCCCCTGTGGTCAAGGTGTGCATTGCTTAAGTATATACATATTGCAGTGGTGTTCCATAGAGGTTACATAAATGAGAAGAATGAAAGCAAATTTTATTTTTGGAAGGACACCCATCTGCAAAGATGATGGAACGTTAAAAAAAACATATAATTTAAATGTGCTTTCAAAATCTATTTCCTTGAAAGGAAAGACTTGAGAAGATGGCATTCTTTGAATAAAGTGGCTTTGCCGGCAGATTCCAAGCCCTTGGGCTGTTGTGAGCACTTTGGGGCTGGGATTGTTGGAAAAAAATGCATGAAACTTAATTTTCCTATTTTTTTTCTTACGGACGCTTTTAATGATGTTCGAAGCAAACCAAAGTACATTATGCTGCAGAAGGGTATGGCTTTCAGGTCAAGTTAGCTTGGTCACAAAGCAAGCAGACACGTATATCTATGAATGCATTTAGCTGGGAGAGTATATCACATATTTGGTCAAAACTAAAAGCTTAGTACATAGCAGGCAGCACTCCCAGAATGCACAGATACCGCTCTCAGCTTATATTAGGTTACAGCTTTTACTACTGAAAGAATTTGTCCCTCGGCTATCTAATCTTTCTTTTAAAATAAATGTTCTTTGCTGAATTCTTTGAGCTTGTCAAGGCAAGAAAGGACTTGCATTTTATACAGCACTTTCCAGAACCTCTGGAAGTCTCAAAGTGCTTCATAACCGATGAAGAAACTTTTGCAATGTTGTGAATAATGTAGGAAGCACAGAGCCTATTTGTGCGCACAGCAAGCTCCCACAAACTGCAATAATTGTCTGATTTTCTGTTCTTTATGATGTTGGTTGAGAAAGCAAAAAAGGCTTGGATTTCTACAGCGTCTTTCATGACCACCGGATGTCTCAAAGCGCTTTACAGCCAATGTAATACTTTTGGAGTGTAGTCACTGTTGTAAGGTAGGAAATGTGGCAGCCAATTTTGCGCACAGCAAGCTCCCACAGACAGCAATGTGATAAGGACCAGATCATGTTTTTTTTGTTACGTTGATTGAGGAATAAATATTGGCCAGGACACTGGGGATAACTCCTCTGCTCTTCTTCAAAATAGTGCCATGGGATATTTTACATCCACTTGAGAGAGCAGATGGGGCCTCGGTTTAACATCTCCAAAAGACGGCACCTCCGACAGTGTACTGCAGCCCAGATCTTTTGTGTTCAAGTCACTGGAGTGGGCTAAGTATTGGCCAGGATACTGGAGAGAACTCCCTTGCTCTTCTTCGAAATAGTGTCACGATAGCGTTCTGATCCACCTGAGAGAGCAGACAGAGCCTCGGTTTAACGTCTCATCCGAAAGATGGCACCTCCGGCAGTGCAGCGCTCCCTCAACTCTGCACTGGGAGTGTCAGTTTAGGTCACTGGACTGGGGCTTGAACCCACAACCCTTCTGTCCCAGAGCCGAGAGTGCTACCCATCACCGACACCTATACGTGAGGAGTGAGTGCGTCAGAGCATGTTGACGTGAAAGGTCTCTGGTTAGTCTCTGCACAGAAGGGCGGGAAAAAGAGTGGGAGAGCTATAGTGATAGGGGACTCTATTGTATGGTATGTTGCCTCCTGGTGCAAGGGTCAAGGATGTCTCGGAGTGGCTGCAGAGCATTCTGGAGAGGGAGGGTGAACAGCCAGTTGTCGTGGTACATGTAGGTACCAACGATATAGGTAAGAAGCGGGAAGAGGTCCTACAAGCTGAATTTAGGGAGCTAGGAATTAAATTAAAAAGTAGGACCTCAAAGGTAGTAATCTCTGGATTGCTACCAGTGCCACGTGCTAATCAGAATAGAGGGAGCAGGATAGTTAGAATAAATATGTGGCTTGAGCAATGGTGCAAGAGGGAGGGATTCAAATTCCTGGGACATTGGAACCAGTTCTGGGGGAAGTGGGACCTGTACAAAAGGGACGGTCTGCACTTGGGCAGGACTGGAACTGATGTCCTGGGGGTAACATTTGCTAATGCAGTTCAGGAGTGTTGAAACTAATATTGCAGGGGGTTGGTAACCTATGCAGCGAGACAGGTTGCGAAGTAATATGGAGTCAGAAACAGATGGTAGAAAGGTAAAAAGCAATAGTGGAAGGCCGAGTAAACAAAGGCAAGAAACAAAAAGTGCAACACTACATCATAATTCTAAAAGGACAAAGGGTATTCAACATTCAGGAAGGATAGAATAAAAGGAAAAGGAGGTGGGGTAGCATTGCTGGTTAAAGAGGAGATTAATGCAATAGTTAGGAAGGACATTAGCTTGGATGATGTGGAATCTATATGAGTAGAGCTGCAGCACACCAAAGGGCAAAAACGTTAGTGGGAGTTGTGTACAGACCTCCAAACAGTAGTAGTGATGTTGGGGAGGGCATCAAACAGGAAATTAGGAGTGCATGCAATAAAGGTGCAGCAGTTATCATGGGTGACTTTAATATGCATCTAGATTGGGCTAAACAAACCGGAAGCAATACGGTTGAGGAGGATTTCCTGGAGTGCATAAGGGATGGTTTTCTAGACCAATATGTCGAGGAACCAACTGCGGGGGAGGCCATCTTAGACTGGGTGTTGTGTAATGAGAGAGGATTAATTAGCAATCTCGTTGTGCGAGGCCCCTTGGGGAAGAGTGACCATAATATGGTGGAATTCTACATTAGGATGGAGAATGAAACAATTAATTCAGAGACCATGGTCCAGAACTTAAAGAAGGCTAACTTTGAAGGTATGAGGCGTGAATTGGCTAGGATAGATTGGCTAATGATACTTAAGGGGTTGACTGTGGATGGGCAATGGCAGACATTTAGAGACCGCATGGATGAACTACAACAATTGTACATCCCTGTCTGGCGTAAAAATAAAAAAGGGAAGGTGGGTCAACCGTGGCTATCAAGGGAAATCAGGGATAGTATTAAAGATTAGGAAAAGGGGAGGTGCAAAGAGACCTGGGTGTCATGGTACATCAGTCATTGAAGGTTGGCATGCAGGTGCAGCAGGCGGTTAAGAAAGCAAATGGCATGTTGGCCTTCATAGCAAGGGGATTTGAGTACAGGGGCAGGGAGGTGTTGCTACAGTTGTACAGGGCATTGGTGAGGCCACACCTGGAGTATTGTGTACAGTTTTGGTCTCCTAACCTGAGGAAGGACATTCTTGCTATTGAGTGAGTGCAGCGAAGGTTCACCAGACTGATTCCCGGGATGGCGGGACTGACCTATCAAGAAAGACTGGATCAACTGGGCTTGTATTCACTGGAGTTCAGAAGAATGAGAGGGGACCTCATAGAAACATTTAAAATTCTGACGGGGTTAGACAGGTTAGATGCAGGAAGAATGTTCCCAATGTTGGGGAAGTCCAGAACCAGAGGTCACAGTCTAAGGATAAGGGGTAAGCCATTTAGGACCGAGATGCGGAGGAACTTCTTCACCCAGAGAATGGTGAACCTGTGGAATTCTCTACCACAGAAAGTTGTTGAGGCCAATTCACTAAATATATTCAAAAAGGAGTTAGATGAGGTCCTTACTACTAGGAGGATCAAGGGGTATGGCGAGAAAGCAGGAATGGGGTACTGAAGTTGAATGTTCAGCCATGAACTCATTGAATGGCGGTGCAGGCTAGAAGGGCCGAATGGCCTACTCCTGCAACTATTTTCTATGTTTCTATGTTTCTATGTTTCTATGAAGTGGCATACAAATTAGCCAGAAATAGCAGTGAACCCGGGGACTGGGAGAAATTTAGAACTCAACAGAGGAGGACAAAGGGTTTGATTAGGGCAGGGAAAATAGAGTACGAGAGGAAGCTTGCAGGGAACATTAAGATGGACTGCAAAAGCTTTTATAGATATGTAAAGAGAAAAAGGTTAGTAAAGACAAACGTAGGTCCTCTGCAGTCAGAATCAGGGGAAGTCATAACGGGGAACAAAGAAATGGCAGACCAATTGAAGAAGTACTTTGGTTCGGTATTCACTAAGGAGGAGACAAACAACATTCCAGATATAAAAGTGGTCAGAGGGTCTAGTAAGAAGGAGGAACTGAGGGAAATCCTTATTAGTCGGGAAATTGTGTTGGGGAAATTGATGGGATTGAAGGCCGATAAATCTCCAGGGCCTGATGGACTGCATCCCAGAGTACTTAAGGAGGTGGCCTTGGAAATAGTGGATGCATTGACAGTCATTTTCCAACATTCCATTGACTCTGGATCAATTCCTATGGAGTGGAGGGTAGCCAATGTAACCCCCTTTTTAAAAAAGGAGGGAGAGAGAAAACAGGGAATTATAGACCGGTCAGCCTGACATCGTAATGGGTAAAATGATGGAATCAATTATTAAGGATGTCATAGCAGTGCATTTGGAAAGAGGTGACATGATAGGTCCAAGTCAGCATGGATTTGTGAAAGGGAAATCATGCTTGACAAATCTTCTGGAATTTTTTGAGGATGTTTCCAGTAGAGTGGACAAGGGAGAACCACTGATGTGGTGTATTTGGAATTTCAGAAGGCTTTCGATAAGGTCCCACACAAGAGATTAATGTGCAAAGTTAAAGCACATGGGATTGGGGTTAGTGTGCTGACATTGATTGAGAACTAGTTGGCAGACAGGAAGCAAGAGTAGGAGTAAATGGGTACTTTTCAGAATGGCAGGCAGTGACTAGTGGGGTACCGCAAGGTTCTGTGCTGGGGCCCCAGCTGTTTACATTGTACATTAATGATTTAGACGAGGAGATTAAATGTAGTATCTCCAAATTTGCGGATGACACTAAGTTGGGTGGCAGTGTGAGCTGCGAGGAGGATGCTATCAGGCTGCAGAGTGACTTGGATAGGTTAGATGAGTGGGCAAATGCATGACAGATGAAGTATAATGTGGATAAATGTGAGGTTATCCACTTTGGTGGTAAAAACAGAGAGACAGACTATTATCTGAATGGTGACAGATTAGGAAAAGGGGAGGTGCAACGAGACCTGGGTGTCATGGTACATCAGTCATTGAAGGTTGGCATGCAGGTACAGTAGGCGATTAAGAAAGCAAATGGCATGTTGGCCTTCATAGCGAGGGGATTTGAGTACAGGGGCAGGGAGGTGTTATTACAGTTGTACAGGGCCTTGGTGAGGCCACACCTGGAGTATTGTGTACAGTTTTGGTCTCCTAACTTGAGGAAGGACATTCTTGCTATTGAGGGAGTGCAGCGAAGGTTCACCAGACTGATTCCCAGGATGGTGGGACTGACATATCAAGAAAGACTGGATCAACTGGGCTTGTATTCACTGGAGTTCAGAAGAATGAGAGGGGATCTCATAGAAATGTTTAAAATTCTGACGGGTTTAGACAGGTTAGATGCAGGAAGAATGTTCCCAATGTTGGGGAAGTCCAGAACCAGGGGTCACAGTCTAAGGATAATTGGTAAGCCATTTAGGACTGAGATGAGGAGAAACTTCTTCACCCAGAGAGTGGTGAACCTGTGGAATTCTCTGCCACAGAAAGCTGTTGAGGCCAATTCACTAAATATATTCAAAAAGGAGTTAGATGTAGTCCTTACAACTGGAGGGATCAATGGGTATGGAAAGAAAGCAGGAATGGGGTACTGAAGTTGCATGTTCAGCCATGAACTTATTGAATGGTGGTGCAGGCTCGAAGGGCCGAATGGCCTACTCCTGCACCTATTTTCTATGTTTCTATATTTCTATGTCTCTCCAGAGCTTTGATATTCTTGTTTTAAAGTATTAGCGTACATTAATTTAGTCTATTTATGTGACATTCCCCTGTCCACAATTTAAATGGGACATTAACCTTCATAATAGTTCACTGAGGAAATATATTAAGCTTCTTTACCCTAATATCGCAAAAATATAATTTTTACTTATTATCATTGTAATTTCTTAATCATTAGACTACCAGTTAATGGCTTTGTGCCAGCTGCGGACCATCTGTTAAGTAAGCCTTGTGATTAACCATGCGACGCCATGTTTAATGCTGTAATAATAATGAGTGTCAGCTGCTATAATTGAGTATAATATTATCATTGGAAAATGTATTCGACACGTCTGCACAACCTAGCCTGCCAACTGAAAACCGACATTTCCACAGACTGAGCCAAAAATAAATCATTTATCTCTGTCTCTGTGTTTCAGGCTCTCTCTCTCCCTCTTTCTCTCTCCCTCTTTGTATCGCTCGCTCTCTCTGTCTCTTTATCTGTCTCTTTCTTTCTCTGTATTTCTCTCTTTCATGCTCTTCCTCTCATGCTCGCTCTTTCTCTCTCTATTTCATTGTCTCTCTTTGTATCTCTCTCTTGTTTCTCTCTCTCTCTCTGTCTCACTATCTCGCTATCTTTCTCTGTATCTCTCTTTCTTACTCTCTCTCCCTCTCGTGCTCGCTCTTTCTCTCTCTATTTCACTGTCTCTCTTTGTATCTCTCTCTTGTATTGCTCTCTTTGTCTCTCTCACTCTATCTCTCTGTCTTTTTCTGTATCTCTCTCTCTTGTTTCACTCTCTGTCTCTCCATCTATCTCTCTCTTTCTTGTTCTCTCTCCCTCTCGTGTTCTCTCTTTCGCTCTCGAGTTCACTGGCCCTGTTGATTTACATAGAACTATTCTACAGACAGATTTGATACAAAATGCTTCTTTCCAAAACATAAAATAATTCTCCATTATCTCACTTACTGACGTAGCCTTCTTATGGTTCCATGCTGCCAGGTTGCCCTTTGTGATATCACCCAAGTGCCAATTTAAAAAAAATTCATTCTCAGGAAGTGTGTGTTGCTGGTAAGGCCCTCGCTAGTTATCCTGAGAAGGTGGTTGTGTATCTGTAAAGCATGCACTCTCATGTTTCGCCACCAGGGAGCTCATCCCCTGAAGTCCCAAGGGATCCCAGCATCCCTTGGGAGCACTGTATATAAGCTGGCCCCTAAGGCCTGTTCCTCACTCTGGAGTGTCTTAATAAAGACTGAGGTCACTGTTACTTTAACCTCCCTGTGTGCAGTCTCATCTGTGTTAGGAACACAACAACTGGCGACGAGTACACAAATCCAACGTAAAGATGCAGCAAACTGTGGGCATCCTGGAGAAGTTCTCGGAGGGTGAGGACTGGGAAGCCTATGTCGAACGGCTAGACCAGTACTTTGTAGCCAATGAGCTGGACGGAGAAGGAAGCGCTGCAAAAAGGAGAGCGGTCCTCCTCACAGTCTGCAGGGCACCGACCTACAGCCTCATGAAGAATCTTCTGGCTCCGGTGAAACCCACAGATAAGTCTTATGAGGTGCTGTGTACACTGGTTCAGGAGCATCTTAACCCGAGGGAGAGCGTGCTGATGGCGAGGTATCGGTTCTACACGTGATAGCGATCTGAAGGTCAGGAAGTGGCGAGTTACGTCGCCGAGCTAAGGTGACTTGCAGGACAATGTGAGTTTGATGGCTACCTGGAGCAAATGCTCAAAGACTTTTTTGTACTGGGCATTGGCCACGAGACCATCCTACGAAAACTTTTGACTGTAGAGACACCGACCCTCAACAAGGCCATTGCGATAGCACAGGCGTTTATATCCACCAGTGATAACACCAAACAAATCTCTCAGCACACAAGTGCTAGCAATGTTCATAAATTAACTGGAACTATGTTTGCGAGCAGAAATGTACAGGGCAGAACCCACAAGTCTGCAACTACCAGCGGGCCTCAGGTGACCCAGATGACTCAGAGCCCCCAACAAAAGATGAATGCAAGGCAATTCACACCTTGTTGGCGTTGTGGAGGCTTCCATTCAGCCTATTCATGCCGCTTCAAAGGGTATGTTTGCAAGAGCTGTGGAACAATGGGGCACCTCCAACGAGCTTGCAAACGAGCTGCAAGCTCTGCAAAACCTGCTAACCATCACATGGCAGAGGAAGATCGGTCCATGGTGGATCAAAGCAATTTCGAGCCTCAGAGAGAGGAGGCAGATGCTGAAGTACATGGGGTGCACACATTTTCGACGAAATGCCAATCTATAATGCTAAACGTAAAATTGAGTGACTTACCCGTAGCCATGGAACTGGACACTGGCGCTAGCCAATCCATCATGAGTAAAAAGATGTTTGAGAGACTGTGCTGCAACAAGGCATTCAGACCAGCCCTGAGCCCCATCCACATGAAACTGAGAATGTACACCAAAGAGCTTATCACTGTCCTGGGCAGCGCCATGGTCAAGGTCACCTATGAGGGCATGGTGCATGAACTGCCACTCTGGATTGTCCCGGGCGATGGCCCCACACTGCTTGGAAGGAGCTGGCTGGGCAAAATCCGCTGGAACTGGGATGACATCCGAACGCTATCACATGTCGATGAGGCCTCATGTACCCAGGTTCTTCACAAATTTCCTTCCCTTTTTGAGCCAGGCATTGGAAACTTTTCCGGGGCGAAGGTGCGGATCCACTTGGTCCCAGAGGCACGACCCATTCACCACAAGGCGCGAGCGGTACCTCACATGATGAGGGAGAGAGTGGAAATTGAGTGGAATTCAGCGAGTGGGCCAGCCCGATTGTTTCAGTACTCAAAAGTGATGGCACAGTCAGGATTTGCGGCGATTATAAAGTAACTATTAATCGTTTCTCGCTACAGGACCAATAACCGCTAGCTAAGGCAGACAACCTATTTGCAACGCTGGCAGGAGGCAAGACGTTCACCAAGCTCGACCTGACTTCAGCCGACATGACGCAGGAGCTGGAGGAGTCTTCGAAGGGCCTCACCTGCATCAACACGCACAAGAGACTGTTCATCTACAACAGATGCCCGTTTGGAATTCGGTCGGCTGCAGCAATCTTCCAGAGAAACATGGAGAGCCCACTCAAGTCGGTACCACACACGGTGGTCTTTCAGGACGACATATTGGTCACGGGTCGGGACACCGCCGAACACCTACAAATCCTGGAGGAGGTCCTCCAGCGACTGGATCACGTAGGGCTGCGGCTGAAGAGGTCGAAATGCATCTTCATGGCATCAGAAGTGGAGTTTTTGGGGAGAAAGATCGCGGCGGACGGCATTCGGCTACAGGCCAGGCTCCGAGAACTGTGTGGATGATCTCAGTCGACTACCATTGCTCACCACAGGGGTGGAAATGGCGCAGCCCGCAGACTTGTTGATGGTCATGGAAGCATTTGAAAATGATAAATCACCTGTCACGGTCTGCCAGATTAGGACTTGGACCAGCCAAGATCCTCTGCCGTCCCGAGTAAACTGTGCACTGCTTGGGAGCTGGGCCAGCATCCCCGTTGAAATGCAAGAGCCAATCAAGCCGCTGCAGCGGTGAAAGGACGAGCTGTCCATTCAGGCAGACTGCCTGTTGTGGGGTAACCGCGTAGTGCTACCCAAAAATGGCAGGGAAACGTTCATCTCGGATCTCCACAGCACACACCCGGGTATAGTAATGATGAAAGTGATAGCCAGATCCCACGTGTGTTGGCCCAGTATCGACTCTGACTTAGAGTCCTGTGTACGGCAATGCAACGTATGTGCTTAGTTGAGCAATGTGCCCAGAGAGGCACCACTAAGTTTGTAGTCCTGGCCGTCCAGACCATGGTCGAGGATCCATGTCGACTATGCAGGCCCGTTTCTCGGTAAAATGTTCCTGGTGGTGGTGGTGGATGCTTTTTCAAAATAGATTGAATGTGAAATAATGTCGGGAAGCACTGCCACCGCCACCATTGAAAGCCTGAGGGCCACGTTTGCCACCCACGGCCTGCCTGACATACTGATCAGTGACAACGGGCTATGTTTCACCAGTGCCGAATTTAAAGAATTCATGACCCGCAATGGGATCAAACATGTCACCTCAGCCCCGTTTAAACCAGCCTCCAATGGGCAGGCAGAGCGGGCAGTACAAACAATCAAACAGCCTTAAACGAGTCACAGAAGGCTCACTCCAAACCTGCCTGTCCCGAGTACTGCTCAGCTACCGCACGAGACCCCACTCGCTCACAGGGGTGCCCCCGGCTGAGCTACTCATGAAAAGAATCTCGCTGGTTCACCCCAACCTGCATGATGAGGTAGAGAGCAGGCGGCAGCAACAAAATGTAAACGATTTTCGCGCCACTGTGTCACGGGAAATTGATCTGAAAGACCCTGTGTATGTGCTAAACTATGGACATGGTCCCAAGTGGATCGCGGGCACAGTGATAGCTAAAGAAGGGATTAGGGAGTTTGTCGTCAAATTAGACAATGGACAAATTTGCAGAAAGCACCTGGACCAAACGAGGCTGCGGTTCACAGACTGCCCTGAACAACCCACAGCAGATACCACCTTTTTCGACCCCACAACACACACCCAAAGGATCAACGACACCACGCCGGACCAGGAAATCGAACCCATCACGCCCAACAGCCCAGCAAGGCCAGGCTCACCCAACAGCCCTGCAGGGCCAACAACACGCCAGCCCAGCGAGGGCACAGCCAACACACCAGAACAGACATTTGTACCGAGGCGGTCCACCAGGGAAAGAAAGGCTCCCGACCGCCTCACCTTGTAAATAGTTTTCACTTTGACTTTGGGGTGGAGTGATGTTGTGTATCTGTAAAGCATGCACTCCCATGTTCCCCCACTAGGGAGCGCATCCCCTGAAGTCCCAAGGGATCCCAGCATCCCTTGGGAGCACTGTATATAAGCTGGCCCCTAAGGCCTGTTCCTCACTCTGGAGTGTCTTATTAAAGACTGAGGTGACCGTTACTTTAACCTCCCTGTGTGCAGCCTCATCTGTATTAGGAACAGTATACTTGAATCACAGGTAGTGCTTTGACACCACTGAGTGACTCGTAGGCCACCTCAGAAGTTGGTCAAGAGTCATCCACGGTGTGGGACTGGAGTCACATATCAGCCTGACCGGGCGAGAATGTCAGGTATCCTTCCCTAAAGGGCACGAGTGAAGCAGCTGGGTTTTTAACAACAATCTTGACAGATTCATGCTTGCTCTGGATCACCAGACCAGGAATATAAGCAGTGCACGGAAGGTCACTCTGTGACCAGTAACCTTTATTAGCCAGCACTGAAGTGGAGAAGATGGGTGAAGTTTCCCCTTTGAAACCTGAAAGTCCAGGTTAGGAGTGTCTCCCACAAGTTCACCACCTAGTGGTCAGTGTTCTCACAGTGTACAACTTAGGTCAGTTTATACATGGATTACAATGACAGTTGAATACATGACATCGCCTCCCCCCCCAAAGTCTTATTGGGATCACAGGTTAAGTCTCTCTGGTGGTTTACGCTCCCTTGTAGAGCGCCTGAGTTGGGGCTCCGGTTGTTGGGCGCTGGCCTGAGTGTTTGCTGTTTGCAGTGCCTCAGGCCTGTCTGGACTGCCCACAGTGACTGGGCTCTCCTCCCTTTGGTTCCGGTGTTCGGTCACCTGTGGTGGAGTGAACTCTATATTGTGTTCTTCCTCCGCTTCTTCGATGGGGTTGCTGAGCCTCCTTTTTGTTTGATCCACGTGATTGCGACAGATTTGTCCGTTGGTAAGTTTAACTACCAGAATCCTATTCCCTTTTTAGCAACCACAGTACCTGCGAGCCATTTGGGCCCTGCAGCGTAGTTAAGGACAAAGACAGGGTCATTGACATCAATACATCGCGCCCTCGCATTCCTGTCATGGTAGTCACATTGTGACCGGCGCCTGCTCTCAACAATTTCTTTCATGGTGGGTGTATAAGGGATAACCTGGTTTTCAGCGTCCTTTTCATTAGTAACTCTGCGGGTGGAACCCCCGTGAGCGAATGTGGTCGGGATCTATTGGCCAACAGGAGGCGTGATAAGCGGCTTTGTAGGGAACCCCCTTGGATTCTGAGCATCCCCTGTTTGATTATCTGCACTGCTCGTTCCGCCTGGCCGTTTGAGGCCGGCTTGAACGGTGCCGTTCTGACATGGTTGACACCATTCCCTGCCATGAAGTCATGAAGTCCTGAAATTCAATGCTTGTAAAGCACGGGCCATTGTCGCTGACTAAGACGTCCGGTAGACCATGGGCGGCGAACATTGCCCGTAGACTTTCTACCGTGGCACAGGATGTGCTTGCATTGAGAATGTCACACTCGATCCATTTGGAGCAGGCGTCTACTACAACCAAAAACATTTTTCCCATGAAATGACCTGCGTAGTCCACATGGATGCGTGACCATGGCTTGGCAGGCCAGGACCAGGGGCTAAGGGGGGCTTCCCTGGGCGCATTGCCCAGCTGGGCACACGTGTTGCACCTGCGAACACAAAGTTCCAGGTCTGCGTCTATCCCTGGCCACCAAACATGTGACCTGGCAATTGCCTTCATCATGACAATGCCTGGGTGCTCATTGTGGAGTTCTCGGATGAACGCCTCTCTGCCCATCTGGGGCATGTCTACTCGGTTTCCCCACAGTAGGCAATCAGCCGGAATTGAGAGTTCATCCTTGCGCCTGTGAAAACCTTTAAATTCCTCAGGGCATGCCCCGTACGTGGCTGCCCAGTCCCCATTCAGGACATATTTCTTGACTAAAGACAGTAGCAGGTCTCTATTTGTCCAGACTTTAACCTGACGGGCTGTCACGGGTGAGCCTTCGCTTTCGAAAGCTTCAACAGCCATGACCATCTCAGCAGTATGTTCGGTTGCCCCCTCGGTGGTGGCTAGTGGGAGCCTGCTGAGTGCATCGGCGCAGTTTTCAGTGCCCGGTCTGTGACGAATTGTATAGTTATAGGCGGCTAACGTGAGTGCCTCTGTATGCGGGCCGACGCATTCGCATTTATGGCCTTGTTGTCAGCCAAAAGGGACGTTAGGGGTTTGTGATCTGTCTCCAGCTCAAATTTCCTGCCAAACAGGTACTGGTGCATTTTTTTTACTGCATATACACATGCAAGCGCTTCCTTTTCTACCATTCCGTAGCCCCTTTCTGCCTGGGACAGACTTCTGGAGGCATAAGCTACCGGCTATAACTGACCCTTGGCATTAACATGCTGCTACACACACCCGACACCATAGGACGATGCATCGCATGTTAAAACAAGTTTCTTACATGGGTCATATAGCGTTAACAGATTGTTGGAGCATAACAAATTGCGTGCTCTATCAAAAGCCCTTTCCTGGCTGTCCCCCCAGACCCATTCGCGATCTTTGCGTAGGAGCATGTGTAGCGGCTCTAACAGCGTGCTCAATTTGGGAAGAAAGTTTCCAAAATAGTTCAGGAGCCCCAGGAACGAACACAGCTCCGTCATGTTACGGGGTCTGGATGCTCTCTGGATCGCTTTCGTTTTGGACGCAGTATGTCTGATCCCATCTGCTGCTACCTTCATCCCCAGGAATTCTCCCTCTGGAGCTAGGAAGACGCACTTCACCTTTTTCAGTTGCAGACCTACCCGGTTCAGTCTGCGTAGCACCTCCTCCAGGTTGTGGAGGTGTTCTTCAGTATTGCAACCCATGATGAGGATGTCGTCTTGAAAAACCACCGTCCTTGGAATTGACTTCAGGAGGCTTTCCATATTTCGTTGAAAGATCGCGGTGGCCGAGCGAATCCCGAACGGACATCTGTTGTACTCAAACAACCCCTTGTGTGTCGTGATGGTGGTCAGCTTCTTTGACTCACTCGCCAGCTCCTGGATCACGTAAGCTGAGGTCAGGTCCAATTTTGAAAAAAGTTTGCCACCGGATAGCGTCGCAAAGAGGTCCTCCGCTTTCGGACTCGGGTAATGGTCTTGGGGTGACACCCGATTGATGGTGGCCTTATAATCACCACATATCCTGACCGACCCATCCGCCTTGAGCACCGGCACAATCGGGCTCGCCCAGTCACTGGATTCTACTGGCGAGATGATGCCTTCCCTCAACAGGCGGTCCAATTCGCCTTCTATCTTTTCCCGCATCACATATGGCACCGCTCTGGCCTTGTGGTGTACTGGCCTGGCGTCCGGGTTTATGTGAATCACTACCTTGGCCCCCATGAAAGTGCCAATGCCGGGTTGAAATAGTGAGTCAAATTTGTCCAGGATCTGTGAGCATGATATACGCTCCACAGAAGAAATTGCATTGACATCGCCCCATTTCCAGTTCATGACAGCAAGCCAGCTCCTCCCCAGTAATGCGGGACCATCCCCCGGGATAACCCAGAGTGGCAACCTGTTCTCCGAATCTTTGTGGGTCACGACTATCATGGCGCTGCCTAGCACCAGAATGACATCTTTTTTATATGTCCGTAGCTGTGCGTCAATCGGCAATAATTTTGGCCTCCTGGCCTTGGACGCCCACAACTTGTCGAACTGTTTGATACGCATCAGGGACTGGCTGGTCCCCATGTCTAGCTCCATTGATACTGGAATGCCATTGAGGGGCACTTTCATCATTATCGGTGGCGTATATGAACTGTATATGTGCTCCACATGAACTCGCTGAACTTCAGCTTCCAGCAATTTCCCCCTGTGTCCATTTGGCCTCGTAGGGCTTACATCGGGCCCGTCCTCCTTGTACATCAACCTGGCTGCAGGCTTCCTGCACATACGCACCAAGTGACCACTAACGTTGCAGTTTCTGCAGGTATATTGCTGATACCTGCAAGCTCTGGCTGTGTGTTTGCCTCCACACCTCCAACATGAGCTGTTGCTGGAAACAAAAGGTCCATTAACAGTCGATCGTCTCTGACTGTCTCTGTAACTGTCCTTAAACGCACCATTGACAGGTGTTGATAGCCCCATTACTGGCTGCATTGTCCCTTGCGATGGCATGAATTGCTGTTCAGCTAGCCATTCTCTCTGTTGAATTCCCCCTTTGGGTTCGACTACATGCTCGGGCATGTCCGATTGCCCCTGTCTGCCTAGAGAACTGTGTGCCACATTAACTCCCTGTCCATTTGCTGCACTTAAAGCAAGATTTTTGTCAAACATCATTCTGGTCTCTTCCTCCCCTGAGATAAATGTCTGGGCCATCAAAGCCGCCGTTTCCAGCATCAAGTCTTTGGTCTCAATCAGTTTCCTGAAAACCCCAGCATGCCCGATGCCCTCAATGAAAAAGGTCTCGCAGCATCTCCGCTCTGCATGCATCTGGGAACTTACATAGGCTCGCCAGTCGCCAGAGATCTGCCACGAAGTCTGGAACACTTTGCCCTTCTCGCCACCGGTGCGTGTAAAACCGGTGTCTCGTCATGTGCATGCTACTCGCCGGTTTAAAGTGTTCCCCGACCAACTTACTGAGCTCTTCAAAAGTCTTGTCTGCCGGCTTCTCTGGAGCTAGAAGGTCCTTCATCAGGGAGTACGTCCTGGATCCACAAACCGTCAGGAGATGAGCCCTGCGTTTGTCGGCCGAATCCTGTCCCAGCCGTTCCTTAGTGATGAAACTTTGCTGTAGTCTCTCAATAAAATCATCCCAATCATCACCAACACAGTACCTCTCGTCTGTGCTGCTAGTGGCCATGCTCGCGTGGTTTAAATCCCAGTTTCTCGTCGCCAATAATATGTCCTTACTGCACATGAGGCCCATACTCGAGAGAAGGTCACTCTGTGACCAGTAACCTTTATTACCCAGCACTGAAGTGGAGAAGATGGGTGGAGCTTCCCCTTTTATACCTGAATGTTCAGGTTAGGAGTGTCTCCCACAAGTTCACCACCTAGTGGTCAGTGTTCTCACAGTGTACAACTTAGGTCAGTTTATACATGGATTACAATGACAGTTGAATACATGACAGGAGAAAGTTCTTACTGAGACGCCAGATTGAGAGCACCTTTCATGACCTCGGGACGAACCAAATCGCTTTGCAGTCAACTCAGTACTTTTGAGCTGTTGACATTGCTGTGATGTAGGAAATGGCAGATTTGTTAATCGCTTACAAAAAAGGTTACGGGTCTTTGTATTCAGCAGATGCAACTACCAGACCAAATCAGGAATGTGCCCTTGAATCATCAGATCAAAGAGGAAGACTGAAAATGTAATAAATATTAATCCTTGCATGCCTGTAGTATGTCTCATGTTGAATCACCTCAAAGAGCTTGATATAATGGATTTTTTTTTGAAGTGCAGTGACTATTGTATAGCCAGACACAGCAGCCATTCTGTGCCAGTAAACCCAACAATATTTGACAAGTATTGATTGGAGAAAGTTGTTACTGAGCCGCCTGATGGAACAGTTTGCTCACTTTGACCATATTGCCTCCTTTTTCATTCAGAGTAACTACTTATTTAATTGAATATATTTAAGGCGGAGATAGACAGATTTTCGAATGATAAGGGAGTTAAGGGTTATGGGGAGTGAAACATAGAAATATAGAAACATAGAGAATAGATGCAGGAGTAGGCCATTCGGCCTGCACCACCATTCAATAAGATCATGGCTGATCATTCACCTCAGTACCCCTTTCCTGCATTCTCTCCATACCCCTTGATCCCTTTAGCCATAAGGGTCATATCTAATTCCCTCTTGAATATATCCAACGAACTGGCATCAACAACTCTCTGCGGTAGAGAATTCCACAGGTTAACAACTCACTGCGCGAAGAAGTTTCTTCTCATCTTGGTTCTAAATGGCTTATCCCTTATCCTTAGACTGTGACCCCTGGTTCTGGACTTTCCCAACATCGGGAACATTCTTCCTACATCTAACCTGTCCAATCCCATCAGAATTTTATATGTTTCTATGAGATCCCCTCTCATTCAGCTAAACTCCAGTGAATACAGGCCCAGTCGATCCAGTCACTCCTCATATATCAGTCCTGCCATCGCTGGAATCAGTCTGGTGAACCTTCGTTGCACTCCCTCAATAGCGAGAACCTCCTTCCTCAGATTAGGAGACCAAAACTGAACACAATATTCTAGGTGAGGCCTCACCAAGGCCCTGTACAACTGCAGTAAGACCTCGCTGCTCCTGTACTCAAATTCCCTAGCTATGAAGGCCAACATGCCATTTGCCTTCTTCACCGCCTGCTGTACCTGCATGCCAACTTTCAATGACTGATGGTCTCGTTGCACCTCCCCTTTTCCTAATCTGCCGCCATTCAGATAATATTCTGCCTTTGTGTTTTTGCCACCAAAATGGATAACCTCACATTTATCCACATTATACTGCAGCTGCCATGCATTTGCCCACTCACCTAACCTGTCCAAGTCACCCTGCATCTTAGCATCCTCCTCACAGCTCACATCGCCACCCAGTGGACATGGAAGTGGAGGTGAGGCCGGGATCAGATCAGCTATGATCTTATTGAATGGTAGAGCAGTCTCGAGGGGCCAAATGGCCTACTCCTGCTCCTGTTTCTTATGTTCTTATGTTATTGCTTTCCTTTTCATCTAGCCTCCTTGTGTGTCCAATCACTGATATTTCTTTGGCTTGTCTTTAAACCACGTTGACCAAGTCAAGACATTTTACCTTTACGTTCCTTTGCATCCTACCTATTGTCTTCCTGAGAGATGCGCTGGCCAAAAATTGAATTACATTGCAGGTATCTGGGTGGGTGATGCACATCTCTACCATTACCTGTAGTCCTTTCTTGGGGTTGGGGGAATAGGGTTCACCTGTCTGTTTTTGTTATTTCCATCTGTTGTCACATGCGTAATGCTCATAAGAGCATTTTACGAAGGTAAGACATAGTTGGTGTTTTGTCTCCACTTTCCACTTAGGTTTCCACTGGGGAAATATCATCCAACTCTGGATCAATGTCTCATAGAAGGTAGTGATTGTTTCTGATTTTATTTTTTTATTATTCCCCAAATTTCTGCTGTGTTGAGATCAAGATGTATCACGCTGTCTCCAACTCGAATAGATTCTTTCCCAGCACCTCAAGATATGGACCTCCTTGCCTTTCTCGATCGTTTTTTTCTCCAACAATTCATAGGCTTTTAAAACACAAGTTTTAAAGAAACGTTACCTTTTGGTTCACCTGAACTTCTCTCCAACTCGAGTGGGAATTGTGTACAGCCCATCAAACAGTAGTAGTGTGGTTGGGGACAGCATCAAACAATTATCATGGGCGACTTCAATCTACATATAAATAATGTGCTAACCAAACTGGTAGCAATACAGTGGAGGAGGATTTCCTGGAGTGTATTAGGGATGGTTTTCGAGACCAATATGTCGAGGAACCAACTAGAGGGGTGGCCATCCTAGACTGGGTGATGTGTAATGAGAAAGGACTAATTCGCAATCTAGTTGTGCGAGGCCCCTTGGGGAAGAGTGACCATAATATGGTAGAATTCTTAATTAAGATGGAGAGTGACACAGTTAATTCAGAGACTAGGGTCCTGAACATAAGGAAAGGTAACTTCGATGGTATGAGACGTGAATTGGCTAGAATAGACTGGCAAATGATACTTAAAGGGTTGACGGTGGATAGGCAATGGCAAACATTTAAAGATCACATGGATGAACTTCAACAATTGTACATCCCTATCTGGATTAAAAATAAAACGGGGGCGGTGGCTCAACCGTGGCTAACAAGGGAAATTAGCGATCGTGTTAAATCCAAGGAAACATAGAAAATAGGTGCAGGAGTAGGCCATTCGGTCCTTCGAGCCTGCACCGGGATTCAATGAGTTCATGGATGAACATGCAACTTCAGTCCCCCATTCCTGCTTTCTCGCCATACCCCTTGATCCCTCTCGTAGTAAGGACTACATCTAACTCCTTTTTGAATATATTTAGTGAATTGGCCTCAACAACTTTCTGTGGTAGAGAATTCCACAGCTTCACCACTCTCTGGGTGAAGAATTTTCTCCTCATCTTGGTCCTAAATGGCTTACCCCTTATCCTTAGACTGTGACCCCTGGTTCTGGACTTCTCCAACATTAATAAGAACATAAGAACATAAGAGCATAAGAATTAGGAACAGGAGTAGGCCATCTAGCCCCTTGAGCCTGCTCCGCCATTCAACAAGATCATGGCTGATCTGGCCGTGGACTCAGCTCCGTTTACCCGCCCGCTCCCCATAACCCTTAATTCCCTTATTGGTTAAAAATCTATCGATCTGTGATTTGAATACATTCAATGAGCTAGCCTCAACTGCTTTCTTGGGCAGAGAATTCCACAGATTCACAACCCTCTGGGAGAAGAAATTCCTTCTCAACTCAGTTTTAAATTGGCTCCCCTGTATTTTAAGGCTGTGCCCCCTAGTTCTAGTCTCCCCGACCAGTGGAAACAACCTCTCTGCCTCTATCCTGTCTATCCATTTCATTATTTTAAATGTTTCCATATGATCACCCCTCATCCTTCTGAACTCCAACGAGTAAAGATCCAGTCTACTCAATCTATCATCATAAGGTAATCCCCTCATCTCCGGAATCAGCCAAGTGAATCGTCTCTGTACCCCCTCCAAAGCTAGTATAGCCTTCCTTAAGTAAGGTGACCAAAACTGCACGCAGTACTCCAGGTGCGGCCTCACCAATACCCTGTACAGTTGCAGCAAGACCTCCCTGCTTTTGTACTCCATCCCTCTCGCAATGAAGGCCAACATTCCATTCGCCTTCCTGATTACCTGCTGCACCTGCAAACTAACTTTTTGGGATTCATGCACAAGGAGTCGGAGCGTGGCTCGCGAGCTTGGTGGGTTGGCGGGTAAACTTCGCCAGGAAGCTGCTGGGTACATGCAGAAACTGCAGATAAAACACTTATCGTCAAAGCTGTTGGCATTGCACTAATGTTTACAACAGATAGTAATGGCAGATTAAAATGGTGAAACAATGTTTCTAAAAGAAGGTCCAGGCAGCGGGCGGTCGAGGGGGTCGTTCAACCTGACTGCCTGCCTCTCTTCCGCTCTTACATCCGGTCCAGGGTGTCCTTGGAGATGGAGCACGCGGTGTCCACCGGTACGCTCGCGGCCTTCCGCGAGAGGTGGGCACCGGAGGGACTGGAGTGCATCATCACGCCCGGCAACCAAATTTTAATTTGATTTTACGTTTTAAAGTTAATTTGTTTTAATTGCCGGTGCTTTTAGTGTCCCCTTCCCTTTTATAGGGGGCACTGGGGAAAAATTGTGATTTTAGTGCCCAAAAAAAAACAAAAAAAAAAAAAAGGAAAAACACAAAAAAAACAAAAAAGGGGGGAAAAAAAGGGCCTTGTAAATGTCTGGAGTGTCACCCAGGTCGGGTGGCACCGTTTAATGTCTTTATGTTTTGCAGGTAAACTCAAAAGAGTTTCATGCACAAGGACCCCCAGGTCCCTCTGCACCTCAGTATGTTGTAATTTCTCCCCATTCAAATAATATTCCCTTTTACTGTTTTTTTCCCCAAGGTGGATGACCTCACACTTTCTGACATTGTATTCCATCTGCCAAACCTTAGCCCATTCGCTTAACCTTTCCAAATCTCTTTGCAGCCTCTCTGTGTCCTCTACACAACCCGCTTTCCCACTAATCTTTGTGTCATCTGCAAATTTTGTTACACTACACTCTGTCCCCTCTTCCAGGTCATCTATGTATATTGTAAACAGTTGTGGTCCCAGCACCGATCCCTGTGGCACACCACTAACCACCGATTTCCAACCCGAAAAGGACCCATTTATCCTGACTCTCTGCTTTCTGTTCGCCAGCCAATTCTCTATCCATGCTAATACATTTCCTCTGACTCCGCGTACCTTTATCTTCTGCAGTAACCTTTTGTGTGGCACCTTATCGAATGCCTTTTGGAAATCTAAATACACCACATCCATCGGTATACCTCTATCCACCATGCTCGTTATATCCTCAAAGGATGAGAGGGGATCTCATAGAAACATTTAAAATTCTGTCGGGATTGGACAGATTAGATGCAGGAAGGATGTTCCCGATGTTGGGTAAGTTCAGAACCAGGGGTCATAGTCTAAGAATAAGGGGTAAGCCATTTAGGACCGAGATGAGGAGAAACTTCTTCACTGAGAGAGTTGTTAACCTGTGGAATTCCCTGCTGCAGAGAGTTGTTAATGCCAGTTTGTTAGACATATTCAAGAGGGAGTTAGATATGGCCCTTACGGCTAAAGGGATCAGCAGCTATGGAGAGAAAGCAGGAAAGGGGTACTGAGGTGAATAATCAGCCATGATCTTATTGAATGGTGGTGCAGGCTTGAAGGGCCGAATGGCCTACTCCTGCACCTATTTTCTATGTTTCTATGTTATTTCTCTGCCTCATGACATGGCAAGGCTGTTCTATCCAGTGGAGGTCTGATGCTGAGAGGTTGTTTCCCCTGAGAGATAGGGACAAGGGAGCATAGTCTCAGGATAAGGGGTCAGCCATTTATGACTGAGTTGAGGAGAAATGTATTCTCTCAGGGATCTCAACACAGCAGAAATGCAGGGAATAAAAAAAAATAAAATCAGAAAAATGACACCCTTCTTTGAGACATTGATCCAGAGTTGGTTGATATTTCCTACAGTGAAAACATTAGTGGAAAAGGTTGTGCATCTTTGGAATTCTCTACCTCAAAGGACTGTGGATGCTGAATCATTGAGTATATTCAGGGCTGAGTTGGATAGATTTTTAGACTCGAGGGGAATCAAGAGATAATGGGATCAGGCGGGGAAATGGAGTTGAGGTTGAAGATCAGCCATGATCTTATTGAATTGCGGAGCAGGCTCAAGGGGCCTTATGGTTGTAAGATTTCTAAATCTCTCTGGCATTGAATTGACAGCAAGATCAATTCTTTTAAAACAATTTGGAATAAGTTCATTCATCACACACATACCGGTATATATGTAGCCTATCACACAAAGCAACTTGTTGACTTGTATCCTATGGACTCTACTTAATTACAACAGGTGAGCTAATGAGTTACAGATTTAGACAGACTTATACTTCCCTCTGAGTCATGCAAAGCTCGTGGTCTTCTTCCTTGCTCCTTGGTCTGGTTCTGTAGAGGGAGGCTTCCTGCTTCACCACTTGGCCATCAAGAGGGAGCGAACAGGCTTTGGGTTCCCTTGTCTCTTAGCATGAGTCGGTAAAGCCCCAGGATTGGGTCTTAGTTTCATGGCAGTTCTTTATTGGCTTTCCTCACACATGTCATCATCATCATAGGCAGTCCCTCGGAATCGAGGCAGACTTGCTTCCACTCTTAGCATGATTTCTTAGATGGCTGAACAGTCAATATACGAGAGCCACAGACTCTGTCACAGGTGGGGCAGATAGTCGATGAGGGAAGGGGTGCGTGGGACTGGTTTGCCGCACGCTCTTTCCGCTGCCTGCGCTTGATTTCTGCATGCTCTCGGCGTTGGGACTCGAGGAGCTCAGCGTCCTCCCGGATGCACTTCCTCCACTTAGAGCGGTGTTTGGCCAAGAACTCCCAGGTGTCAGTGGGGATGTCGCACTTTATCAGGGAGGCTTTGAGGGTGTCCTTGTAACATTTTCGCTGCCCACCTTTGGCTCATTTGCCGTGAAGGAGCTCCGCATAGAGCAGTTGCTTTTGGAGTCTCTTGTCTGGCATGCGAACTATGTGGCCTGTCCAGCGGAGCTGATCAAGTGAGGTCAGTGCTTCAATGCTGGAGATGTTAGCCTGGATGAGGACGCTGATGTTGGTGCGCCTGTCCTCCCAGGGGATTTGTAGTGACTGCCTGCAGAAACTGGTGCCACTCCTTGATGAAGTCAATTGTTTAATATTAACACCTTTTTAATGGTTCTGCTAATGTGGTGAGTTTCAATGGGTTGGTTTACCCCGAAAGTCATGTTCCTTTTGTTCCTTAGGCTTCACCCACCTGGGGGAGGCTTGAACTTGGATGAATCCATTTTGTGCTCTTGAGTTCAAACCACAGCCCGTCTGCGTAAGCTTCAATTTCGAGATTTATACATGCACATCAAATTCACCTTTATCTCCTCTTTAACCAGCAATGCTACTCCACCTCCTTTTCCTTTTATTCTCTCCTTCCTGAATGTTGAATACCCTTGGATGTTGAGTTCCCAGCCCTGGTCATCCTGGAGCCACGTCTCTGTAATCCCAATCACATCATATCTGTTAACATCTATTTGCACAGTTAATTCATCCACCTTATTATGGATACTCCTTGCATTAAGACACAAAGACTTCAGGATGGTATGTTGCCTCCCTGGTGCAAGGGTCAAGGATGTCTCAGAGCGGCTGCAGAGCATTCTGGAGAGGGAGGGTGAACAGCCAGTTGTTGTGGTACATGTAGCTACCAATGATATAGGTAAGAAGCGGGAAGAGGTCCTACAAGCTGAATTTAGGGAGCAAGGAGTTAAATTAAAAAGTAGGACCTCAAAAGTAGTAGTCTCTGGATTGCTACCAGTGTCACATGCTAATCAGAGTAGAGGGAGCAGGATAGTTAGAATAAATACGTGGCTTGAGCAGTGGTGCAAGAGGGAGGGATTCAAATTCCTGGGACATTGGAACCAGTTCTGAGGGAAGTGGGAACCTATGCAGTGAGACAGGGCAAAGTAATACGGAGTCAGAAACAGATGGTAGGAAGATAAAAAGCAATAGTGGAAGGCCAAGTAAACAAAGGCAAGAAACAAAAAGGGCCACATTACATCATAATTCTAAAAGGACAAAGGGTGTTCAAAAAACAAGCCTGAAGTCTTTGTGTCTTAATGCAAGGAGTATCCGTAATAAGGTGGATGAATTAACTGTGCAAATAGATGTTAACAGATATGATGTGATTGGGATTACAGAGATGTGGCTCCAGAATGATCAGGGCTGGGAACTCAACATCCAAGGGTATTCAACATTCAGGAAGGATAGAATAAAAGGAAAAGGAGGTGGGGTAGCATTGCTGGATAAAGAGGAGATTAATGCAATAGTTAGGAAGGACATTAGCTTGGATGATGTGGAATCTATATGGGTAGAGCTGCAGCACACCAAAGGGCAAAAAATGTTAGTGGGAGTTGTGTATAGACCTCCAAACAGTAGTAGTGATGTTGGGGAGGGCATCAAACAGGAAATTAAGGGTGCATGCAATAAAGGTGCAGCAGTTATCATGGGTGACTTTAATATGCACATAGATTGGGCTAACCAAACTGGAAGCAATACGGTGAAGGAGGATTTCCTGGAGAGCATAAGGAATGGTTTTCTAGACCAATATGTCGAGGAACCAACTAGGGGGGAGGCCATCTTAGACTGGGTGTTGTGTAATGAGAGAGGATTAATTAGCAATCTTGTTGTGCGAAGTCCCTTGGGAAAGAGTGACCATAATATGGTGGAATTCTACATTAGGATGGAGAATGAAACAGTTAATTCAGAAACCGTGGTCCAGAACTTAAAGAAATGTAACTTTGAAGGTATGAGGCGTGAATTGGCTAGGATAGATTGGTGAATGATACTTAAGGGGTTGACTGTGGATGGGCAATGGCAGACATTTAGAGACCGCATGGATGAACTACAACAATTGTACATTCCTGTCTGGCATAAAAATAAAAAAGGGAAGGTGGCTCAACCATGGCTATCAAGGGAAATCAGGGATAGTATTAAAGCCAAGGAAGTGGCATACAAATTGGCCAGAAACAGCAGCGAACCCGGGGACTGGGAGAAATTTAGAACTTAGCAGAGGAGGACAAAGGATTTGATTAGGGCAGGGAAAATAGAATACGAGAGGAAGCTTTCAGGGAACATTAAGACGGACTGCAAAAGTTTCTATAGATATGTAAAGAGAAAAAGGTTAGCAAAGACAAACGGAGGTCCCCTGCAGTCAGAATCAGGGGAAGTCATAACGGGGAACAAAGAAATGGCAGACCAATTGAACAAGTACTTTGGTTGGGTATTCACTAAGGAGTACACAAACAACCTTCCGGATATAAAAGGGGTCAGAGAGTCTAGTAAGAAGGAGGAACTGAGGGAAATCCTTATTAGTCGGGAAATTGTGTTGGGGAAATTGATGGGATTGAAGGCCGATAAATCCTCAGGGCCTGATGGTCTGCAACCCAGAGTACTTAAGGAGGTGGTCTTTGACAGTCATTTTCCAACATTCCATAGACTCTGGATCAGTTCCTATGGAGTGGAGGGTAGCCAATGTAACCCCACTTTTTAAAAAAGGAGGGAGAGAGAAAACAGGGAATCATAGACCGTTCAGCCTGACATCAGTAGTGGGTAAAATGATGGAATCAATTATTCAGGATGTCATTGCAGCGCATTTGGAAAGAGGTGACATGATAGGTCCAAGTCAGCATGGATTTGTGAAAGGGAAATCATGCTTGACAAATCTTCTGGAATTTTTTGAGGATGTTTCCAGTAGAGTGGACAAGGGAGAACCACTGATGTAGTGTATTTGTAATTTCAGAAGGCTTTCGACAAGGTTCCACACAAGAGATTAATGTGCAAAGTTAAAGCACATGGGATTGGGGGTAGTGTGCTGACGTGGATTGAGAACTGGTTGGCAGACAGGAAGCAAAGAGTAGGAGTAAATGGGTACTTTTCAGAATGGCGGGCAGTGACTAGTGGGGTACCGCAAGGTTCTGTGCTGGGTCCAGCTGTTTACATTGTACATTAATGATTTAGACGAGGAGATTGAATGTAGTATCTCCAAATTTGCGGATGACACTAAGTTGGGTGGCAGTGTGAGCTGCGAGGAGGATGCTATCAGGCTGCAGAGTGACTTGGATAGGTTAGGTGAGTGGGCAAATGCATGGCAGATGAAGTATAATGTGGATAAATGTGAGGTTATCCACTTTGGTGGTAAAAACAGAGAGACAGACTATTATTTGAATGATGACAGATTAGGAAAAGGGGAGGTGCAACGAGACCTGGGTGTCATGGTACATCAGTCATTGAAGGTTGGCATGCAGGTACAGCAGGCGGTTAAGAAAGCAAATGGCATGTTGGCCTTCATAGCGAGGGGATTTGAGTACAGGGGCAGGGAGGTGTTACTACAGTTGTACAGGGCCTTGGTGAGGCCACACCTGGAGTATTGTGTACAGTTTTGGTCTCCTAACTTGAGGAAAGACATTCTTGCTATTGAGGGAGTGCAGCGAAGGTTCACCAGACTGATTCCCGGGATGGTGTGACTGACATATCAAGAAAGACTGGATCAACTGGGCTTGTATTCACTGGAGTTCAGAAGAATGAGAGGGGATCTCATAGAAACGTTTAAAATTCTGACGGGTTTAGACAGGTTAGATGCAGGAAGAATGTTCCCAATGTTGGGGAAGTCCAGAACCAGGGGTCACAGTCTAAGAATAAGGGGTAAGCCATTTTGGACCGAGGTGAGGAGAAACGTCTTCACCCAGATGTTGGTAACCTGTGGAATTCTCTACCACATAAAGTTGTTGAGGTCAATTCACTAAATATATTCAAAAAGGAATTGGATGTAGTCCTTACTACTAGGGGGATCAAGGGGTATGGCGAGAAAGCAGGAATGGGGTACTGAAGTTGCGTGTTCAGCCATTAATTCATTGAATGGCGGTGCAGGCTCGAAGGGCTGAATGGCCTACTCCTGCACCTATTTTCTATGTTTCTATGTTTCTATCACATACATCCCATACCAATTCCAACATTAACATACACTTTCTTGCTTACATGGTCTACTCCTGCTCCGAATTCTTATCTTCTTCTGTTCAACGGAACTGCAATCAAAAAATAAAGCTTGGGCCTAACTGGCAACTCAGGTCAAGCAATCTCCATTGCAGGTTTACCAGAGAAGATGGGGTGCCATCATCCACTATTTTGTGTGTTGGCTTTGCTCAATGTGACCCCCATTCCAGGGCTTGGACACAAAGGCCCAATAATTGCTGGGAAAATAGCGGTGTTTTGCGGTGCTCGCCATTATCAGTCCGTTAAAAAAAAAACACGGCAATTTGTGACGCGAGTCACAAATCACCACCAATTGCGGGATAATTTGAGCTACTCCGCCGTTAGCCTCGTGAAAACGAGATCTCACCCTCGACCTCTCAGTGAGTGTCATGGCATTGCTGCATTTGCGACGTGAGTATGAATGAAACTCGCTGCAGACAGTTAGGGCTGGTATTTCATGTCGTAAGGGCACTGTTCATGAAGGGATTTATGGTCCTGACATGAAATTCAACCTTGGAGCCCCAGAAAGGGAACAACTGAAACTCCTGCAGATACTAACTCGTTCCTGGAGGTTTTTAACATTTTTAATTTTAGATTTTTTACTTTTTTCTTACTTTTTCCTTCCGTCTATTTTTTTTCTCTCTTCATCCTTCGGGCTGAAAATTCAGTGTCGCCTGGTTTGAGGCGGTGACACCGCCTGGTTGCTAAATTTAGCCCCGGGCGATGTTCACCGACTCCAACCGGGATATTCACCATTAACGACCCAAGAGAGGAGTGGAGCACTAAGGGAAATATTGCATGCTCCTCTTCGGGCGCTCATGGGGCAGTGTTGTGGGAGCTACTGAAGTTGAGGTGCTCAGATACCGGCATCCTAGAGCCTAAAGTGGAGGTGAGGTGGACCAGGCAAAAACTGCAAGGAAATGGAAGAAATGTTCAACAGTCTTCTTGAGGTCAGAGAGGTCAGTAACTGTAAATAAAGTGCAATCTGAACACTTACCGGGTCAGTCCTTCAGATATCGCCCCGGGATCCACTTTGCCGCTCCTGCTTTCCCTGTCGGGAATAGCGCCAGGTGCTATGGCAAGCGAGCGCAGTCAAGTTGGTGGACATGGTGCTCAGAGGGCATTGCACGGGTGTGATGTCACCAAATGGGTGGTGCTTGAGTGCGCAGCGCTACATGACAGCGCCACCACAAAACCAGCAATAAAGTTCACGGCAGGCCGTCACAGCTTGGGTGGTAGGTGCTTAGCGGCCCATTAGAGCCCCTCTCGGGTGATAGTGACCCATTACCACCCCTCTCGGGTGATAGCGGCCTGTTAGTGCCTCTCTAGTGTGTTAGCGGCCTGTTAGCGCCCCTCTCGGGTGTTAGCGGCCTGTTAGCACCCCTCTCGGGTGTTAGCGGCCTGTTAGCACCCCTCTCGGGTGTTAGCGGCCTGTTAGCACCCCTCTCGGGTGTTAAGGGCCTGTTAGCGCCCCTCTCGGGTGTTAGCGGCCTGTTAGTGCCCTTCTAGTGTGTTAGCGGCCTGTTAGTGCCCCTCTAGTGTGTTAGCGGCCTGTTAGCGCTGCTCTCGGGTGTTAGCGGCCCGTTAGCGCCCCTCTCGGGTTTTAGCGGCCTGTTAGCGTCCCTCTAGTGTGTTAGCGGCCTGTTAGTGCCCCTCTAGTGTGTTAGCGGCCTGTTAGTGCCCTTCTAGTGTGTTAGCGGCCTGTTAGCGCTACTCTTGGGTGTTAGCGGCCTGTTACCGCCCCTCTCGGGTGTTAGAGGCCTGTTAGCACCCCTCTCGGGTGTTAGCGGCCTGCTAGCACCCCTCTTGGGTGTTAGCATCTGTTAGCGCCCCCCTCGGGTGTTAGCGGTCCATTACCGCCCCTCTCAGGTGTTCGCGGCCTGTTAGCGCCCCTCTAGGGTATTAGCGGCCTATTACCGCCCCTCTCGGGTGTTAGCGTCTGTTAGCGCCCCCCTCGGGTGTTAGCGGGTGGCCCTAAGCCAACAAATTTCTAGCCCATAGTCTTTATTTCCTTTCTCTTTCTCTTTCTCTAATTTGACTCTAATTCACCCTGTTCCCTTTCCCGTCGCTAACTCTGTTTCCTTCCCTATCCTTAAATGCCCTTGGTTAAGGAGATAGATCTTTGTACCCGAAGTTCACCGCGGTCGGTCCCAGGTGCCCTGTTGACCTCCACGCGCCATTTTCAGCTCGCAATCCCAGCAAATTGCGGCGCGAAAAAATAACCCACCTGAAGGGTGAAGTAAAAACCCAAATAACAGCATTCGCTGTGAGGTGGCCTGCTCCTCCGTTGATACGTCTGAGGGATTGAGGTAACTGAAGGTGAGACATTTAACCAGCACCAGCTCTGTCTGTTCCATTAGTTCAGGTGGCCATTAAAGATCTCTTGTGACTATCTGACCAACATTGTTCGATCACCAGTGGGCAGCACTCTTGCCTCTGAGACAGAAGGCTGTGGGTTCAAGTCCCACTCCAGAGATTTGAGCACAAACATCGAGGCTGACACTCCCTGTGCAGTGCTGAGGGAGCGCCGCGCTGTCGGAGGTACCCTCTTTCGGATGAGGCACTAAACCAAAGCCCCGCCTGCTCTCTCGAGTGGACGGAAAAGATCCTGTGGCATTATTTCTAGGAAGAGGAGGGGAATTATCCCCAGTGTCCTGGGCCAATATTTATCTCTCAATCAACATAACTAAAACAGATTACCTGGTCATTACCACATTGTTGTTTGTGGGAGCTTGCTGTGCGTAATTTGGCATCCACATATCCCACATTACATCAGTGACTACACTCCAAAAAGTATTTCATTGGCTGTAAAGCACTTTGAGACATCCTGAGATGCTGAAAAGCGCTATATAAATGCAAGATTTGGGGGCCTAAATTGCCCCTCTCAGAAATGCCAGTTCGCGCCTCCAGGAGACAATCGAGGGTTTTTGGCCGGGCGTGGCAGCCAAAGCCCCTCCCCCACTCCTGGAGCTGTGGCGGTGAAAGATAGTTTGCGCCACGCCTCATGATTAGCGTATCGGCGCACCAACACTTTATTACCCCGCGCTGACTCCTTTACGCCCCTCGGGGGGGGAATTGCCCCGCGGGACACGAGGTCAGCGCGGGGCGATGCCACCGACAACCTCTCGGGGCGAGAAGCCGTCGGTCGCTGGTGCGCCGCGGTTACCCTTAAAGGGGAGGTGGTAGTGAGGTGTGCCGCCATCTTTTTTCTGTCGGACGACATTTCCGTCGGCCCAACAATGGCGGCCACTGGCTCGTGGGTGCCGGGCCGCTGGATTGGTCCACCCCGTCCCTGGTGGCCCAATGGGCACCATTAAAGCAGCTGCAGAGTTCACAGTGACCCTCCCCGTTAAAAGAAGGGGGTAAAGAAAGAAAGTCTTGGATTTATATGGCGCCTTTCACGACCATCAGATGTCTCAAAGCGCTTGACAGCCAATGAAGTACTTTTTGAAATGTAGTCACTGTAGTAATGTGGGAAGCGTAGGATGTCATCAGCTCGGCGCTGAGCGTTGTGCCCCGCGAGCGCCGTGCGAGCGCCCCGTTACAACAACCTTGATGACGGGGGTGGGTGGGGCAGTGCTGTGTGGCAGGGTCAGGTTGGTGGAGGACCTTTGTCTTTTGGATGTTTAGTGTAAGGCCCATGCTTTCGTATGCCTCGGTGAAGATGTTGACGAAGACTTGGAGTCCAGTCTTTGAATGTGCGCAGACACAAGCATCGTCCGCATCAAATGACAGAGGGCCACATTGTCCGCATGCCCGACACAAGACTCCCAAAGCAAGTGCTCTACTCGGAACTCCTACACGGCAAGTGAGCCCCAGGTGGGCAGAGGAAACGTTTCAAGGGCACCCTCAAAGCTTCCTTCATAAAATGCAACACCTGGGAGTCCCTGGTCAAAGACCACCCTAAGTGGAGGAAGTGCATCCGAGAGGGCGCTGAGCACCTCGAGTCTCATCGCCGAGAGCATGCAGAAATCAAGAGCAGGCAGCGGAAGGAGCGTGCGGCAAACCAGTCCCACCCTTTCCTCCAACCACTGTCTGTCCCACCTGTGACAGAGATTGTAATTCCGGTATTGGACTGTTCAGTCACCAAGAACTCACTTTTAGAGTGGAAGCAAATCTTCCTCGATTTCGAGGGACTGCGTATGATGATGATGACAATGAGCAACATTCTTTTTTATTCAAAGAGGCTGCGCTGGCATTAAACTATCACCTAATTCGAAGTGACCACCCCAAACACAGCGCGGGGCAATTTCATCCCCTTTCTTTCTTACTGTCAGCCAAGAGTACCAACAAAGAGATTCACTGGTGAACACGTCACCATACTCCGCCTCTCCACGACAACATGCAGGCCGTGATCCTTACCAACGGATCCACCACAGACCCAATTCATGTTCGGACCGGGGTCAAGCAGGGCTGCGTCATCGCCCCAACCCTCTTCTCAATCTTCCTCGCTGCCATGCTCCACCTCACAGTTGATAAGCTCCCCGCTGGAGTGGAGCTAAACTACAGAACCAGTGGGAAGCTGTTCAACCTTCGCCGTCTCCAGGCCAGGTCCAAGACCACCCCAACCTCTGTCGTCGAGCTACAGTACACGGACGACACCTGCGTCTGTGCACACACAGAGGTTGAACTCCAGGACATAGTCAACTTATTCACCGAGGCTTATGAAAGCATGGGCCTTACGCTAAACATTAGTAAGACAAAGGTCCTACACCAGCCTGTCCTCGCCGCACAGCACTGCCCCCCAGACATCAAGATCCACGGCGCGGCCCTGGACAATGTGGACCACTTCCCCTATCTCAGGAGCCTATTATCAACAAGAACAGGCATTGATGATGAGATCCAACACCGCCTCCCGTGCATCAGTGCAGCCTTCGGCTGTCTGAGGAAAAGGGTGTTTGAAGACCAGTCCCTCAAAACTGTCACCAAGTTCATGGTCTACAGGGCCATAGTAATACCCGCCCTCCTGTATGGCTCAGAGACGTGGACCATGTACAGTAGACACCTCAAGTCGCTGGAGAAATACCACCAGCGATCCTGCAAATCCCCTGGGAGGACAGACGCACAAACATTAGCGTTATCGTCCAGGCCAACAACCCCAGCATTGAAGCACTGACCACACTTGTAATCAGCTCAGCTGGGCAGGCCACATAGTTCGCACGCCAGACAAGAGACTCCCAAAGCAAGCGCTCTACTCGGAACTCGTCCACGGCAAATAATCCAAAGGTGGGCAGAGGAAACGTTATATGGACACCCTCAAAGCCTCCCTGATAAAGTGCGACATCCCCACTGACACCTGGGAGTCCTTGGCCATAGACCGCCCTAAGTGGAGGAAGTGCATTCGGGAGGGTGCTGAGCTCCTCGAGTCTCATCGCCGAGAGCATGCAGAAATCAAGCGCAGGCAGCGGAAGGAGCGTGCGGCAAACCAGTCCCACCCACCCTTTCCTTTAACGACGATCTGTCCCACCTGTGACAGAGACTGTGGTTCTTGTATTGGACTGAACAGCCACCTAAGGACTCATGCTAAGAGTGGAAGCAAGTCTTCCTCGATCCCGAGGGACTGCCTATGATGATGATTTAATCGCTATTTGCAGGTTCTGGCTACATGCAAAATGGTGGCCAAGATGACAACAGTTACTGTGCTTCCAAGTAACTGAGTGTATATGAAGCGGTTTGGGATTTTTCTCAAATGCTAGTCTTTTTTTTAAAGATACTGTGGCCATTTAACTCCCCCCCCCCCCGCCCACCCCCGCAACCACCCCCGCCCTCCCACTCCCCCACTCACCTCCACCGCCCCCCCCACCCCCGCCATCCTCCAAATCTGAGTTACAGTCTTTGAAAGACTTAGGCCATGAAATTGGTCTCAGCCAGTGGTGTAGAATGGACGCTATCAGTGGAACTGAATCTCGGGCGCTGCCTATGATGGCAGCCGATCCTATACCGCCCGATTTGCCCCACCGCCTGAGACCAATTTCTCGGCCCATGGCCGGGATTGTCCGTATTCGTGCTGCCCAGTCCATGATGCTGTCCCCTATTAAATTAATTTGGTAGAAGATCCTGGGCTCGGGAGCACAGAAGTGGAAAACCCCAGCCTATATTCGAATGAGAGATTATAAAAAGGGAAACTGGAAATATCGGAATAATGGCATTCGAAAGGGATAGATCAATGAAAGGTCCATGTGTAACATGAGCCAGAACAAGGGACCTGCATTCCAATTTTTCTCTAAACACTTTTCGGAATAACCAATTCAGCATTGAAACATTTACCCAGGCTCATTTTTTTTTTTTGCTTTCATAATTCATATACATATGTAGTATGTTAATACAGCATATTGCAATAAATCATTTCTAGATTGTGGCTCCTGACTCGTGCAGATAGCGTGTCAGAAAGTGTTTAAATGTACCATGTTGCTTGTTGCTAACCAACTAGAACATGTATCATTTCGAGCAGCCCGTCCTGCACACACGGTGAAGGCTAATATATCTTTGCACAAGTTGCCAGAATGCAAGAAATCTTAAGGCATTATTAAAGGTGGGATTACGGGGTAAACACTTTTATTGGTTTGTAAGCTTGATAATTATTTCAAACTACTGCATCATTCATCACGGTGTTACCGTGAGCTGTCAACTAGTCGCACACCGTTACGGATTTGTGAGTAGAACATGTCTGGGGAAATCACCATATTAAAACACGATGGGAAATCACGCCTTGTTATAGCCCCACTAGCACCTCTGGGGAGCGCTAACAGGGTGCAAGACAGTTTTCACCTGGGGGAGGGCAGGGGGGCGGAGGAGGGTGGGGGGGTTGTGACTGACTGCTCCTAAATTGCCCGGGAGCTTTTAGTAGGCAATAACCCAGCTGTGCCGCGGTTAGCACCATGGGCCGACGCGCAACCGGTGATGACATCATCGCCGTGCGCAGCAACCCCGCGCCGACCCCTTAATGCCCCAAGGGGAGGATATTGCCCCGTGGGCCGCGACACTGGCACAAGCAGATGTCAACACCAGCTTCGTGTGTCGCGAGGCTGGCCAACATCTGCTCTCGTGGCGGTGCTTAACCGGGAGGGGGCCAGCGCCTCGGCCTGCCATCTGGTTTTGCCGGCCGATTCTCGGGGCGGCTCAAAGATAGCGGCCCTAGCGTGGTCCGGGCCGTCATCGTGCCGGGCTGCTGGCCCTGGTAACCTAGTGGAGACCATCAGAGGCCTTGCAGGGTTCCCAGCATTGGTCACCACATTACAGGAAAGATGTGATTGCACTGGAGATGGAGCAGAGAAAATTTACGAGGATGTTGCCTGAACTGGAGAATTTTAGCTATGAGGAAAGATTGGATAGGCTGGAGTAGTTTTCTTTGGAACAGAGGAGGCTAGGGGAGATTTAATTGAGGTGTATAAAATTATGAGGGGTCGAGATAAAATGGATAGGAAGAATCTATTTCCCTCAGCAGAGAGGTCAATAACCAGGGGGCATAGATTTAAAGTAAGTGGTAGGAGGTTTAGAGGGGATTTGAGGGGAAGTTTTTTCACCCAGAGGGCTGTGAGGGTCTGGAACTCACTGCCTGAAAGGGTGGTAGAGGCAGAAACCCTCATCGCATTTAAAAAGTATTTGAAGTGCCATAACCTAAGGGCCATGGACCAAGAGCTGGAAAGTGGGATTAGGCTGGGTAGCTCTTGGTCGGCCGGCGTGGATACGATGGGCCGAAATGACCTCCTTCCATGCTGTAAATTTCTATAATTTTTATGAAATAGATACTGGTCTGGATTTTGCGGGAAGAACAAAGGTGAGCCAAACAGCACTCGCCGTTATTATGGAGTAAACCGGACGGCAACTTCCGGCGTCCACACACGAGCTGTTAAACGCGGAAATCAGGAAGTGGCTGTCCGAGTTATCCTACTCCTCCCAGAAGCTTCACTCCTCCAGTAACTCATCAAAAGACTAGCCATTCAAAGACATGGAATGGCATGAAGTAGCGATACTCGCCCACGAGACACCCGTTAAACACGCCAGAAAAAGTTACAGCTTGCCCATTCAAGTTTTAGTGTCTGTTTAATGGTGTGATAGGTCTTAATTACTGCTAAACAACCTCTCTGGCACTGAAACTTTACTTCCACACGTGCAGAGTCTCATTCCTTCAGATTTTTGGAGATTTTTTAAAATTAAAACATTTACATTTACACCACATTTAAAAGGCGCTTGGATGGGCAGTTGAAGTGCCGTAACCTGCAGGATTACGGACCGAGAGCTGGTAATTGGGATTAGACTGGATGACCTTTTGTTGGCCAGCGCAGATATAATGGTAAGTACTGCAGTGAATCGAATACGGCCAGGGTGATCTCCTGGACTTGTTTTGATCGCCTGGATGGGTCGGAGAGGAATTTTCCCAGATTTTTTTTCCAAATTGACTTGGATTTTTATCTGTTTTTTTTGCCTCTCCCAGGAGATCACATGGCTCCAGTTGGGGTGGAGTGTAGAATGTAGAATGTAGGTCCAAGGGGTGTCGTGGTTGTGTGGGGCGGACTGTTTGGGTCGGATGCTCTTTGCCTTTCCGCCATTGTTCATTGTTCATCGGTTTATATGTAACCTTCAGGGCTGCTGACTGAGGGACGTGCGGCTCTTTGTCGGCCGGCGCGGACACGATGGGCCAAAATGGCCTCCTTCTGCGCTGTAAATTTTTATGTTTCTATGTTTTTATTTATTTTTACCTTTTCTTTCTTTTATCATTCTCTTAATCCCATCTTTCTTTTCCTCTCTTTATTTTACTTTCGATACATGATTTTACATTGAATTAAATATTCTGACTTCCACTTCCTGGTTTAGAGTCTGCGTGCCTCAATCTGATTGGTTGAGGACTCACGCAGTTGCTTACCTGCTCACAGATGTCCAAGATCTCTCATAGAGGGCGCCACACCATTTTGCCTGGCTGATAACCGCAAATCGCAAGTGTAAAGAACAGTAAGCTGCTGACCGAAAAATCTGGGCCATTCATTTTTCAGTCTGATATTTTGCGGGATTTTCAATATGGGTCAGATGGGTTCAGACTGATCACAGTGAAGCCCAGCTCAGTGTCAGACCAAAGCCTCGGTTAGAAGTAGTCATGATGGTCCAGTTGCGATTAGGTAGGAAAGAAAGAAAAATAATTTTGCATTTTCTATAGCACCTTTCAGGACCTCAAGATGTCCCAAAGCGCTTTACAGCCAATGAAGTACTTTTGAAGTGTAGTCACTGTTGTAATCATAGAATCATACAGCTTAGAAGGAGGCCATTCAGCCCATCTTTGAAAGAGCAACCCAATTAGTCCCACTCGCACCACTCTTTCTCTATAGCCCTGCAAGTTTCTCCTTTTCAAGTATTTATCCAATTCCCTTTTGAAAGTTACTATTCAATCTGCTTCCAACACCCTCTCACGCCTCGCTTTCCAGATCGCAACAGTTATGTAGCATCGGAACAGAGGAATTTACAGGACATGTTGATGCATCTGGCTTGACCCAGTGTCTGGAAATTCTCACATCCCACAATACTTCTCAAACCGCTCTATCAATTTTTTATCCAGATATTTTTTCTCTTGAATCATCCTTCTATGCCAATCTACTCATTCGTCACCCATTGCGCAAACTATTTAAATGTGCTTTGCAGCTCTATTCTAAGTCTGAATTTACAACCCCTTTTGTAGAATCTGTGATTATGTTAAATATTTATGATGAATGAGTAGATTGGCTGAGAGGGATGATTCAAGAGAAAAAGTACCTGGATAAAAAATTGATAGAGTGGTTTGAGAAGTATTGTGGGATGTGAGAATTTCCAGACACTGGGTTATCTTGTCTGCTGTACCTTACGTTTATCTTGTCTGTACCTTACATTTAGAATCTCAACAAGATCATTGCCAGATTTCTTCAGTGTACACACTCCCAGTTTCGCCAGCCTTTCCTCATAACTCAGGTGCCTTAGCCCAGCTATCAATTTAGATGGCCTTTGCTGCACCCTCTCCAATGCCTTTCTCATAAAACAGAGAGAAAAATTGTGCTCAGTACTCCAGAGAAGCTAAATAAACAAATTCAACTGTCCCGTTCTCTCCCCATTTCCCTGGGTCTTCCTCAGCTTCACTTGTCCGAAGTGGAATACGTTAAGTCAGCTAACTATATTTTGTGAGTTCCTTCGATCCCGGTAAGAAAATATGCTCGCAAGCAAAGCTTCATTTATTCGAAGTTTAATCCTCCAAATGCCTGTTTCTGCGCTGTAAAAAGATTCCTTGTTACAGCGCAGGAACAGGCCACTCGGCCCAACAGGTCTGTGCCAGTGTTTTATGCTCCACACCAGCCTCCTCCCACCTTACTTCATCTAACCCCCATCAACATTATTACTCACCCCATCAACACTTCTCAGCATAGCATCTGCAGAACTGTTGAAATATTTAATGTATCTCAGCTTTACAAATCTCAGCTTGTAAAATCAACACTGTGTAAAAGCAGCAGCAGTCGGAACAGAGACAGGGCCTGGTATTTCATGTCCTGCCAGTGCCTGTGGTAAGGGCCTTCCTCTGTGCCATAGACTCAGTGAGGATTGCACGTGGGCAGGGCCTGTCAGTCACTTTGCAGCACTCTCTCTGGGCAGAATCATGGCAAACAATCAGTCTGCTTCAGTCCAGCGCCTGGAATGCCAGAATTTAAGACATAAGAACAGAAGAAATAGGAGCAGGAGTAGGCCATTCGGCCCCCCTGCCATTCAATAAAATCATGAAGGTGTGTGCCTCACAAGCAGCCACTGGAAACCTAAACAAGCAGAAAGCTGGATAGTGAAGTGTTTGTGTATCAGTAGCATTCATACAGGCTGCCCCGACCCGTGTGAGAACATCACCGTAGGTCGGGGCTATAAATAGAGCTGGAGCGCCGGGCCCTGGAACATCGAGGGCGAAGGTACAGCAAATGAGGGTACGGGGCCCAGAAGAGGCGAGGGCCCAGGGGCAGCACGGGCCAGCCCACACTGCGATATGTGTGCGCACTAGGTCCGTGCAGCAGAGCAGGTCTCCATTCGTCCTGGTTCAACCCTTGCCACTGGGCCAAGACCTTGCTCTGTCAAGCCCGTGTGGTGGCTGATGTGCAACGGTCACCACACATTAAAAAATCCATGTACAGGCATCTTCCACCCCCTCAATTGGAGTTCAGGACTGGAACATTGGGTCCTTCATTGAAACATCTGTGAACTCTTTTGGAAGCAAGTCTTCCTCGTTCGAGGGACCACCTCTGATGTTGATGATCCTCCAAATAAGGTAAAGTAATTTTTGTATTCGTTCATGGGATGTGGACGTTGCTGGCAAGGCCAGCATTTATTGCCCATCCCTAATTGCCGTTGAGAAGTTGGTGGTGAAGGTGCTCCCACAGTGCTGTTCGGATGGGAGTTCCAGGATTTTGACCCAGCGACGATGAAAGAACAACAATATATTTCCAAGTCAGGATGGTGTGTGACTTGGAGGCAAAGGGGCTCCCATGCACCTGCTGCCCTTGTCCTCTAGATGATACAGGCCGCGGGTTTGGGAGGTGCTGCTGAAGAAGCCTTGGCGAGTTGCTGCAGTGCATCTTGTAGATGGAACACACTGTAGCCACAGTGTACCGGTGGTGGAGGGAGTGAGTGTTTAAGGTGGTGGATGGGGGGGTGGGGGCAGGGGAAATCAAGTGAGTTGCTTTGTCCTGGATGGTGTTGAGCTTCTTCAGTGTTGTTGGAGCTGCACTCATCCAGGCAAGTGGAGAGTATTCCATCACACTCCTGACTTGTGCCTTGTAGATGGTGGAAAGACTTTGAGGAGTCAGGAGGTGAGATACTCACTGCAGAGTACCCAGCCTCTGACCTGCTCTTGTTGCCACAGTATTTCTGTGGCTGGTCCAGTTGAGTTTCTGGTCAATGGTGACCCCAGGATGTTGATATTGGGGGATCAGTGATGGTAATGCTGTTGAATGTCAAGAGGCGGTGGTTAGACTCTTGCTTGTTGGAGATAGTCATTGCCTAGCACTTGTGTGGCACGAATGTTATGTGCCACTTATCAGCTCAAGTCCTCCAGGTCTTGCTGCATGTGGGCATGGACTGCTCCATTATCTGAGGAGTTGCGAATGGAACTGAACACTGTGCAATCATCAGCGAACATCCCCACTTCTGACCTTATGATGGAGGGAAGGTCATTGATGAAGCAGCTGAAGATGGTTGGGTTAGGACACTGCCCTGAGGAACCCCTGCAGCGATGTACTGGGGCTGTGATGATTGATCTCCAACAACCACAACCATCTTCCTTTGTGTTAGGTATGACTCCAACCAATGGAGAGTTTTGTTCCTGGTTCCCACAACTTAAAAATATCTTTACTTACAACTAAAATAGCAGGAAATCTTAGCTGGGGAAACGAGTTCCATACAGCACTTGAGCTCAAACTTCCCCGTCGAATCCAAAGTCATATTACAATTCGCCACATTTTTGTAACTTTCTCAGCTACAGATCACTAATTTAGATGTCCTTATAAGGCTTGTAACTACCTCTCTCAACTACAAGATGTGTGTGTATATAGGAATAGACATATATATCTCTATAAAACCAATGGATAAAGTTATGCTATTGATTGATGAGTTAGATGACTTCATCTCAGAATGCTATTTCCCTTTACTTTCCCATACATCTTATCTTCCTCTTTCACAGTCACCATGATCCACTTCATTAATTCTCGCGCGGTAACATGCACGCGTTTTTTCATATTGGACAAGATAAGCGTGCAGGTGCTTATCTTGCCTCGAGGGCTGGCTTTTGCATGCCAGTGGGGAATGTGAAAACATGAGATTCTCTGTTCAACCTCTGCTGTTCTTTCAAAGTATATTTTAATCCTTTTTCTGCCCCGGTCTCCTACCGTATAGCCAAGTACAAAAGAGTAGGCACAACTATCACTTTGCCAGTGCTGACATTCTTCATGTTAAGCCAATTGTTTTCTTGCAAATGATTCTGGCAGTCGAGTTGTATAGGCTAATTCACTTACGGGCGTATGACTACGATTGATATACCCAATAGGACCGAGGCTCAATTCTACCACTGTTCAAACTACAAGCTTGAAAGTACTGTATAATTGAATTATCTTCACTGCAAAACATTGCATTGTAACTTGTATTAATGGAATGAAGGTCTTTCTGACAATCTACTAATATAGAGAAAAAAAGATCCTTTAGTCTCAGTTACGAATCCATTTATTTGCCGTGACTGGCTTAATATCTTTTGGGATAAAGAGATTCTACTTTTTCACTGGGATAAAGATATATGTTGGAACAAGAAATGCTGTCAGAATAGCACTGACCTCAAATTAGGTTCCCACGGTATTATTGATTCTGTCAATGGAACTTCCTCCATCCATAAAGACTGCTGCAGATCAGTCAGATCAATACAAGAACTATTGTACCAAAGCTGTTGGGATATGAAACATTGACTGGCAGTTACATTTTTAGAAAGAACTTCAAGTCATTGAGAATTCATTGGTTGCAATCACCTGTTTCACCTTGATCCCTACACCCCACACCTTCACCAGCCAAGCGGACAGACCAGCGACGGCACCACAGATCTCTGCCATTGTTGCTCATCAGAGTACTAGGAGGGGGTACAAGAGCATCCCCTGGCTGACTGGTCCAGTGAGCCAGGGGCCACTCCTGTGCCCTTCCAATCCTTCCTTTCCGTGGCTCCACTTTATCTCCACCATAGTCATAAAGTTGAGACTGAGAACTCAACATGTCGTGAGATGTCATAAAAGATCACTAAAAGGAAGACTTGCATTTCTATAGCACCTTTCACTACCACAGAACATCCCAAAGCGCTTTACAGCCAATGAAGTAATTTTTGAAGTGTAGTCGCTGTAGTAATGTAGGAAACGCAGCAGCTAATTTGTGCACAGCAAGCTCCCACAAACCGCAATGTGATAATGACCAGATCATCTGCTTTAGTGATGTTGATTGAGGGATAAATATTGGCCAGGACACTGGGGAGAACTCTCCTGCTCTTCTTCGAAGTAGGGCCATGGGATGTTTTACGCCAACCTGAGAGAGAAGACAGAGTCTCGGTTTAACATCTCATCTGAAAGACGGCACCTCCAACAGTGCAGCACTCCCTCAGCACAGCACTGGAGAGTCAGCCTAGATTTGTGCTCAAGTCTCTGGAGTGGGACTTGAACCCACAACCTTCTGACTCAGAGGCGAGGGTGCTGCCCACTGAGCACTGGCTGCCACCTTCACTGCGTTTGTGCATAAATGTTTCAGTCCGTTAGGACCTTAAGGAAACATTTGTCAAATTAGCTTAGAGATTGCTGTTGAAGATGCTGGTGAACATCAAGCGCATTCGTACCTTATTCCTCTGGCCGCCGAAGGCAGCAACCCATTTATTTTAAAGTGCTAACACCTTTGCTGAACTCGTGGACAGAGGAATGCCATACTAAGGTCTTAAGTGCCCACCCTTCTAGTATCATCCACAGTAGTTTCTAGGCTCTTGATCCTTGTTTTCTCGAAGCGCTGTTGCCTGTTGATTTTTTGGTATTGTGACTGTCAATGTGTTTTAAAAAATTATTAATTTTTACTCATTCTTTTCTCCTTCCCACCCCTTCCTGGCTTTTCCCGCCTTTGTGATTGCCATCTCCATCTCACTATCCACCCTCCCCTTCCCCCTCCCGCCCCCCCACCCCCGGCCCCATCACCCATCCCCATCCCTCTCTCTTTTCTCTCGGTGAACCAACATTTCAACATCACCGAAGACGGAAGTGGACTCAAGCCATCACCACAACCATTGACCGCTCATTTTACATTTGTCTGTGCCATTGGCTCCATCTTGCTGTTGTCTTAAGAGCTGGACCAGTGCACAATGCTGGCGCTCGCTGCCTTTTGTTGAACTCTCTGTGTGGCTCAAGGCCGATAGATACTCTGTCTGGGTTACTTCGCTCTCTTCCATCACAGCCAGTATTTGACCCGAGTTAACCATACGGTAACAACGAAAGTTGAAAGCTGCTGTATATACAGCACAGAAACAGGTCCATTCGACCCAACCAGTCCACAAGTTGTCCCAGTCTTGCAGCAAATTGCTACAATTCTGGTCGCCATCTTATAAAAAGGATAGAGAGGCACTGGAGAGTTTGCAGGGATTTACAAGGACGATACCAGAAATGCGAGGGTATACACATCAGGAAAAGATGAAGAGACTGGGTCTTTTTTCTCTTGAAAAAAGAAGGCGGAGGGGTGATCTAATAGAGGTCTTTAAAATTATGACACGTTTTGATAGTGGATAGAGAGAGAATGTGTGCAAATTAGGGAACAGCAGAAAGAGAGTACTTCTATATAAGATAGTCACCAAGAAATCCAATTGAGAATTCAGAAGAAACTTCTTTAAAAAAGAAAGACTTGCATTTATATAGCGCCTTTGATGACCATCGGACATCTCAAAGCACTTTACAGTCAATGAAGTACTTTTGGAGTGTAGTCACTGTTGCAATGTGGGAAACACAGCAAACAATTTGCACACAGCAAGCTCTCACAAACAGCAATGTGATAAATGACCAGATAATCTGTTTTCATTATGCTGATTGAGGGATAAACATTGGCCCAGGACACCAGGGATAACTCCCCTGCTCTTCTTCAAAATAGTGGCATGGGATGTTTTACATTAACTTGAGAGAGCAGTTCGGTTTAACATCTCATTCAAAAGACAGTGCAGCACTTCCCTGCCAGCCTGGATTTATGCATTCAAGTCTCTGGATTGGGATTTGAACCCACAACCTTTGGACTCAGAGGTGAGTGTGCTACCCACTGAGCCACAGCTGATACCTAGCTGGTGGTGAGAATGTGGAACTCGCTACCACAAGGAGTGGTTGAAGTGAATAGTATAGATACATTTAAAGGGAGGATGGATAAGCATATGAGGAGAAGGGAATAGAGGGTTATGCTGAGAGAGTTGGATGAGGATAAATGCCGGCATGGACTGGTTGGGCTGAATGCCCTATTTCTGTGCTATATACCCTATGTAATCCTATGTAACTGCTTCAAATTAGGAATTTAAAACAAGGCAGAATCTCTCTATCGGAACAACCTTTTCACGGGATCCATTTTTTATGAACAGCAATTCTCCATCAGAATGTGGAGTCTAAGTCTATCATCAGAATCCCGTTTAAAAAGGGACTCACTCCTCCAAGAGTTACTGGGCCTGATATCATGAGGGAGAGGTTGCTGACCCCGGCAATACAAAGGAAAGGCTAGTGGACTCAGATAGTGGAAGGGAGGGATTACTGAGTCGGGCAATGTGAAGAAGGGGTTGCTAAGCTGGATATATCAGGAAAGGGTTGTTAAGCTGGATAGTGTGAGGGAGCAGGGTAGCTGAATCTGACAGTGCAAGGAAGAGGTTATTGAGCAGAAAGTGTGAGGTGAGGTTGGGGTTTACCAAGTCTGATAGTACAAGGGACAGCTGACTGAGCTCAGAGAGTGTTAGCAAGGGTCACAGAGTCTGGCATGTACAAGGGAGCTGAATTAACCCAGCAGGAATCCAGGTCCTGACTCAGTCTGATTCACTGATTGTGTTGTTTCGAATGTTGCTGTGTTCATTAATCTGCCGTCTTGCCATTCTGTTCTGTAGCTGCACTCAGATAGTCATTGGATCACAAGTTATGATGAAGAAAGTCCTTGGGCTTACTCATCCTTTCAGAATCACAACCGTACCGTTTTATCACAGCACCTAGCTGCCCATGAATTCGCTCAGTGTCCCAGCCTCAGCCACCCTGCCCGCTAAACCATTTCAGATGCTGATCACCTTCTGTAAAAATAAATACTTCTTGACAGCTCTTCTGAACATCGCAAGAAAGAAAGAAAAACAAACTTACATTTATATAGCACCTTTCACAACCTCAGGATGTCCCAAAGCACTTTACAGCCAACGTAGAGGTACTTTTGAAGTGTTGCAATGTGGGAAATGCAGCAGCCAATTTTCACACAGCAAGCTCCCACAAACAGCTATGTGATAATGATCAGATAATCTGTTTCAGTGATGTTGATTCAGAGATTAATTTTGGCCCAGGATACCAGGGATATCTCTACTGCTCTTTTATTAAAATTTAGTTCTGGGATGTGGGTGTCACTGGCAAGGCCAGCATTTATTGCCCATTCCCAATTGCTCTTCTTTGAAATAGTGGCACAGGATCTTTGAAGTCCACCCAAGAGAGGAGACAGGTCCTCAGTTTAACATCTCATCCGAAAAATGGCACCTCCGACAGTGCAGCACACTCTCAGCACTGCACTGGGAGTGTCAGCCTAGATTTGTGTGCTTAGGTCTCTGGAGTGGGACTTAAACCCACAACCTTCTGACTCAAAGGCAAGAGTGCTGCCCACTGAGCCACAGCTGACAGAGCTTGAACCTACCTCCTGATATATCTGAAAGTAATGCTTTGGGCTTAAGCACAAATGCATTGCAAGACAAGAAAAGAGTAAGGTCCATCGAAATTGCCATCTACCATCACATGATACAACGATAATGGAAGTTGTTGACCAATCACAGCAGTCAATTACCATCAATGAATTTACAGCAGACCCAGACATGAGGCGAGGAAACCCTCCAATGGTGGAGAGTTGGGGAACCATAGGTCCAAAGTCACCCGTTCCTCCCAAGCTTGTGACTTTATTTTCTCTATTTCGTTAACTAAAATATCTACCTCTTTCTGAGACTGGCAAACTCCGCCCGGTCTAGTCATACCCGATAGCTCAACTCCTATAACACAGCCGCACTGCTCCTTTTCAACTGTGCTCCCAGGATTTAACGTTTCAGCAATGAAAACGAACAAGGGAATGTTAAAGTTGGTCTGAGCCCTTTGTAGCAGCTTTATTTGTTTTGAAGGAGCATTATCTATTTATTCTTGATTATGTAATTTGTGTCGAAAAGCCTCATCGAGCCTCAAAATATCTCTCCGGCCAGTGGTACTGTGGGCTCTTTCTGATCCTCGAAAGCTACAGCTTGCCTTTAAGTGGGTAAGGGTAAGAGAGATAAACTGGGAAATTGTAGGCCCGTTAGTCTAACCTCAGTTGCAGGCAAGTTACAAGCATCTTTTATTAGGGACAGAGTGACTGAACATTTGGATAAATATGAGCTGATCAGAGAGAGCCAGCATAGATTTGTAAAGGGTAAGTCATGTCGAACACACCTCGCTGAATATTTTGAGTAGGTAGCTAACATGGTAGATAAGGAAATGTCTGTGAATGCTATTTACATGGACTTGTAGAAGGTATTCAATAAGAGACTGCTCACAGTTGGACTGCTTTCTTGCTCTTTTTCGTTTTGTTGCTTTAAACGTCAGATTACGCACTCAGTTGTAATAATGGCAGGATCAGGTCTTTATTTAAATTTCATACTACACAAAAACCAGTATGAAAGTTACTGAGACAGACACAAAACCAGTGCATGCTCCCTGCTCTTCAGGCATACAATTCTAGTATATGCTGCTAAAACAGTGCTTCCTTCACATTCCTTTTCCAAACTTTTGCCTTTGATCTGTATATTCCATGCATACTATCAATAAATCATGGTACATCAAAGTTACATACACTTGCTAATAGAATGACAGTGTAAACTAAACAGCCAGCCACTCAACCTCCTGAAATTGGTTTATTGCCACAACCAACTCTTGCCATGAATTTTATTACTATAATACGCAAGTGAACAAATTGACACATTCGAATATGGCTGAATGACTCTCACACATTCTAGCACCTGTGGAGACATGGAAAGGAGAGTGCATGGAATTGGAGGCAGCCTATTGCCTTGGATAGGGAATTGGTTAGGAGATAGGAAGCAGAGAGTGGGGATAATGGTTATGTACTCAAATTGGCAGGATGTGATTCGTGTGCCCCAGCGATCTGTTCAATGTGGGAAAGTGTGAAGTCGCCCACTTTGGACTCAAGAAAGACATGATCAGAGTATTTACTAAATGGCGAGAAGCGAGGAACTGGGGGGGAGCAGAGAGATTTAGGGATCCCAGTACAGAAATCACTAAAAGCTCATGGACAGGTACAAAAAAGTCATTAAGAAGGCTCGTGGAATGTTGGTCTTTATCTCCAGAGGGATGGAATAGAAAGGGGGAGAAGCTATGGTCCAGCTGTACAGAACTCTGGTTAGACCCCATTCAGAGCGCTGATCAGTTCTGGGCACCAGACCTCAGGAAGAATATATTGGCCTTGAGGGGGTGCAGCACAGATTCACCAGAATGAGCGTGTGGCTAAAAGGGTTAGTTTATGAAGACGTACACAGAGTAGGCTTCTATTCCTTTGAATATAAAAGAATGGGATGATCTAAATGAGGTTTTTCCGATGATTAAAGGATTTGATAGAGAGCAACTATTTCCTCTGGTGGGGGCAGTCCAGAACAAGGGGCCATCACCTTACAATTACAGCCAGCACAATTAGATGGTGACATCAGGAAGCACTTCTTCACAGAAAGGGCAGTGAAAGTCTGGAACTCTCGGCCCCAAAAAGCTGCTGAGACTGGGGGTCAATTGAAAATATCAAAACTGAGATTGAAAGATTTTTGTTAGACAAAGGGTGTTGAGGGCTATGGAACCAAGGCTGGTAGATGGAGTTAAGATACAGATCAGCCTTCATCTAATTGAATGGCGGAACAGGCTCCAAGGGCTGAATGGCCTCCTCCTGTTCCGATCTTCCTATTGGGGACCACAGGTTTACTATAGCTGGGAGGACACATTGCAAAAGAATATAAGAACATAAGAAATAGGAGCAGGAGTAGGCCATTTGGCCCCTTGAGCCTGCTCTGCCATTGAATAAGATCATGGCTGATCTGATCCTGGACTCAGCTCCACTTCCCTGCCCGCACCCCATAATCCTTTATTCCCTTATCACTCAAAAATCTGTCTATCTCCGCCTTAAATATATTCAATGACCCAGCCTCCACAGCTCTCTAGGGCAGGGAATTCCACAGATTTACAACCCTCTGAGAGAAGAAATTCCTTCTCATCTCAGTTTTAAACTTATTCTGAGACTACGTCCCCTAGTTTTAGTTTCCCCTATGAGTGGAAACATCCTCTCTGCATCCACTTTGTCGAGCCCCCTCATTATCTTACAAGTTTCAATAAGATCACCTCTCATTCTTCTGAACTCCAATGACTTTAGGCCCAACCTACTCAACCTATCCTCATAAGTCAACCCCCTCATCTCCGGAATCAACCGAGTGAATCTTCTCTGAACAGCCTCCAATGCAAGTATATCCTTCCTTAAATATGGAAACCAAAACTGTACGCAGTACTCCAGGTGTGGCCTCACCAATACCCTGTACAGTTGTAGCAGGACTTCTCTGCTTTTATACTCTATTCCCCCTTGCAATAAAGGCCAACATTCCATTTGCCTTCCTGACTACTTGCTGTACCTGCATACTAACATTGTGTTCTTTCTCCATCCCTCCGCCCGCCACAACTTCATCCTCCTGTCCCTCCAGTTTTACTGGGAAGATAAGCTATTGGTCAACTGGGGCTGAATGGCCTTCAGCTGTTCCGATGTTCCTAATGGAGCCCACTCCCCAATCATATTTAACATATTTGACTCTTCTGTAAAAGGGTCTTACATTAATAGCACCACATTTTGGGGAATTTGTTTTCATTTGTTCCCCAAGTCATCCAGGCGGAGAAAGAATATATAAACCAGTTCCAATTCCCCTTTCGTTAATATGAGTTTTAAAGAAGTGATGCACAGCTAGTTGGGTTTTTTTCTCTTCAGAACTGTCAATGGTTGGGCCGAATGGCCTGTTTCTGTGCCGTATGGCCAATCCACCACAAGGGGGCGGACACAAAAGCAAAATACTGCGGATGCTGGAAATCTGAAATAAACACAGAAAATGCTGGAAACACTCAGCGGGTCAGGCAGCGTCTGTGGAGAGAGAGAGAGACAGAGTTAACGTTTCAGGTTGATGATCCGTCGTCAGAATTGGAAAAAGTTAGAGATATGACAGATTTTAAGCAAGTGTAGGGGCAGGGAAAGGTGGGGGGAGGGGAGGAAAGAACAAAAGTAACAGGGCGGAAGGCAGGAGAGATTAAAGGGATGACGGTGCAAGGCAAAGGAGATGGTAATGGGACAAGTTAAGATGGGTCTAGAGGAGGTGTAAATGGGAATAGCAGAATCATCAACAGCTGCCATCCGTAAAAATGGAGGCAGAGGTTATGGTCTGAACTTATTGAACTCGATGAGATTGAAAGATATTTGTTCAGTAATAAAACCCAGCAGGTCAATAGTAGAGGGAGAAGATTGGGGTGTGGGGGAGGGGGGGGGTGGAAATGTGAGAGGTAATGTGAGGGAGCATTAAAGTGCCGAATCGAAAGATGAGGTGCTGTTCCTCGAGTGGGCAGTTAACTGTGCTTTGAACCATTTTATTGTGGGGCTTTCAGGCACCATTGATGCTGTCCGCATGGTTGGGTGTGCACAATCAGGTCAACCGCTGTGCAAGGCTTATTGACCCAGTATGATTTGCAGAGTGCCCAGTTCATCATTCAGGCTGCTCTGCCGATCAGGGGCTGATCTCACCTCCAGAACGCGGAGGCTAGGTTTTGTTACCCAATGACTTCGCTCACCGGAGATGATGGATTGTTTAATGCCGGTCTTCCAGGAATGGTGAAGGTGTCTCCTTGTGCCCGAGTGCTTTTCAAATGACTAGGCTTACAGGCTTTAATTAAATCCAAAATTGGACAGGAGGGTGGGGCAGGATAGAAGCAGCGAGCAGGATCGTGTCACCATTCTTGTTGCTTCTTTTGCCGGTCATAGAATCATCTCAGAAGGAAGCCATTCGGCCCATCGTGCCTGTGCCGGCTCTTTGAAAGAGCAATCCAATTAGCCCCACTCCCCTGCCTTTTCCCCATAGCCCTGCAAAATTTTTCCCCTTCAAGTATTTATGATGAAATCAAGTTGATGAAAATTAAGAACATAAGAACATAAGAGCAGGAGTAGGCCATTCGGCCCCTCGAGCCTGCTCCACCATTCAATAAAATCTGATCCTGGCCTCAACTCTACTTCCCTGCCCACTCCCCATATCCTTTGACTCCCTTATCATTCAAAAATCTGTCCATATACACCTTAAATATATTCAATATTAATTGAAAATAAAAATTAATTAAAAAGAAAATTAATTGAAAGCCTTAGCAATTAATGCCTCCACATGATGGAATCATAGAAATTTTAGGGTAGAAGAAAACCATACCCTTACTAGTTCCAGTTCTATATTCAAGCTATTTACTCTAAAGCTAAATCCTTCGTACCTTTACTATTTCTCTTCAAATCATTTAATGCTGTGATTGGCCCACAGCACTTTTAGACGTGACTGTCTCAAAGAGAGCGTCTTACCATTAGGAGACATATTGACGGGCTCCCTCAATGGATTAATGGTTTGTTGGGACTTGGGCTTTGGGACGTTTTTATTACATTAAAGGTGCTATATGAATGCAAGTTGTTGTACCACCTGGTGTGGTATTAAGCCACCAGGCCAGGGAGGTCCCTGGTTCGATCCACCAATCGAAACGGAGTTGGCTGATCTTAGACAGGTCAGCAGTAGAGGGGAGAAGATTGGCGGGGGTGGGGGGGGCACTGGGGGTGGAAAGGATTATCATAATTTAAGAGGTAATGTGAGGGCTTTGCTTTTACATTTGATCTCAATAGGGCGGAGAGCAATGTTATCCTCAAGATATTGAACAGAATTGGGTGCAGTCACTGGAATAAACTGGACATGGCCTGTGGGATGTTACGTCCAAGTTAACACTCAAATTGGGGTGATGATAACCTGCTGCTTTTATTTCTAGACCTTGTAGAACATTCAACTTCAAAGACATAACAAAACAATACGAGATAATACTTTGGACTGTATTTGCTGCAATGTGCTTACTCCCATCAGTGGCCATCTAATGTCTAGTTAACGATATGCAAGTACCATACACATCGCAATGAACAGACTTCATTGACCAAGCATTCACCCATCCCACGGTTTCTTGTCTTCCTCTATTAGAATATAAGAATTAGGAGTCGGCCATTTGGCCCCTCGAGCCTTCTTCCTCCATTCAATGAGATCTTGGCTGATCTTCTACCTTAACTCCACTTGCCTGCGCTATCCCCATAGCCTTTGATTCCCTTAATATCCAAAAGTCTATCGATCTCTGTCTTGAATATACTCAACGACTGAGCATCCACAGTTCTCTGGGCTAGGGAATTCCAAAGATTCACCACCCTCTGAGTGAAGACGTTTCTCCTCACCTCAGTCCTAAATGACCGACCCCTTATTCTGAGACGGTGACCCCTGGTTCTAGACTCCCCAGCCCAGGGGAAACATCCTCCCTGCATCTACCCTGTCAGAATTTTGTATGTTTCAATGAGATCACCTCTCAGTCTTCTAAACTCTAGTGAATATAGGCATATTCTGAATGATTTCACTCAGAACAAGAAATAAATGCTCCAAGTGTTGGAAATAAACACAGAAATTGCCAGAAATACACAGCAAGTCTGTACCTAAGTCGGTGGCGAGATTGAGAGTGGGCATCATTGGCAGGGGGAGTGGAATTTATGGCAGATGTCAAAAAAAAGTGATTTGGCATGTTAAGTATCAAACCTACTCACTCCCAGATCGCTTTCTGCTTCACCAGCAGCAGCTTCCAGGTGGTGGGCTCAAATTTCACTCCAGGAAGTGAATGAGCAAGAAATCCCGCCTCTCAGCTGTTACCGCCCCCAACGGGGCGCTATGCAACTTCCGCCCCCTTAAACCTGAATAATCGGAGGACCCGGGACTCAAAAGTCACCCAAATTACACACCCATGACAGCAAAAGTCAGCAGCTCGCAATGCTAAAAAACGAGCAACAGATGCTATATATTATTAATCTCAGCAACTGAGTTTAAGACAGCCAATCCATTGCAGGTCCTGTTGATGTACATAAACTGAACTTATGGTTTATCACTTTACCAGAATGGCTCGATTGAATTACTGCATTGCAACTCAGTGACAGCCACCTGTTACCCACGACACACAGCGGCTCCAAGCACCAATTAAATAAATGGTATTAGCCAGAGATGACCCCTCTACATATTGCGCTGTGAATATGCCGTGGCTCTGCAGAGGAAGGCAATCATAAAACTAACAGAGATTTCCCTCCAAAGTAGCTGCGACTGGACAGCAAAGTGAACAAGGACATTCACCTCTCCCACTTTGGGCCATGGATTCGATCCAGCCCAGATTGACGGGATGAAAGACTCCGGGTTATAATTCCCAGGAGCATTCTCCTGATCTCCCGCTGTAACTCCCGCAAGAGGTTGATGGAAACAGCTGTTTCTCCAGGGGTTTTCATCCTTTGTGACGACCGGACATCTAGAGAACCTCTTTAGAAATTCTACCACCATTGTTTTATCTGCAGACCAACGGGTCCTTCCACAACACAGGTTGCAGGCTCACTCAGAGAATGCCCCTTGTCACTTCTTGTATTAATCCTAAATTTCTGCCCAAAAACATCTGTGCAGTTTATTGGGAAACTTTATATATGGCCTGTTGGACTCCATTCATTGGCTGTGAAATGTTTTGAACAGTAGAACATAAGAATTAGGAGCAGGAGTTACCATTCGGCCCTTCGAGCCTGCTCTGCCATTCAATAAGATCATGGCTGATCTTCTACCTCAACTCCGCACTATTCATTAATTCATTTAGTATCCAAAAACTAATTTCAATCTTGAATATACGACTGAGCATCCACAGTCCTCTGAGGTAGAGAATTCCAGAGACTCACCACCCTCTGAGTGAAGAAGTTTCTCCTCATCTCAGTCCTAAATGGCCATCTCCTAATTCTGAGACTGTGACCCCTGGTTCTAGATACCCCAGCCAGAGGAAACATACTCCCTGCATCTACCCTGTCAAGCCCCTTAAGAAATGTATACATTTCACTGAGATCGCCTCTCATTCCTCTAAACTCACGGAATATGGACCTAGTCCACTCAATCTCTCCTCATAGGACAATCCTGCATTCCAGTAATCAGTCTGGTGACCCTTTGGAAGTCATGAAAGGTGCTATACAAATTGTAAGTTCTTTATTTCTTTAAGGGCCCATAAAGACACAATGCGTGAACCTTGGTGCCATTGTTAAATGGTTTGGCAATCCCTGCTACATCTTTTCAAGCCATTTGCTTCTTCTGGATTACAGTTCTGCACCAATTATCCTCAGATACCTCCTGTCCGGGGCATTAAATATCAACAAGCTGTTCAAAGGTGTCGTAGTCAGACTTGAAAACTGTCCTCAGGACGTCCGAAAGCGCTTTAGAGCCAATGAAATCCAAAGCCACTGTTGCAATGTCGGAAATGGGGCAACCAATTGGCACACAGCAAGAAGCCACAAACAGAAATGTGATGACGCACCAGACTTTAAAAGTGGGATAAATATTGGCCAGGATTCCCAGGCTATTCTTCAAAGTAGTGCCATGAGTTCATGTACGTCCACCCTGGAGAGCAGATAGGGCCTCGGTTTAAAGTCTCTTCTGAAAGACGGCACCTCCAACAGTGCAGCACTCCTCCAAGTACTGCACCAGGGTGTCAGCCGGCTTTTTTCACTCAAACCCCGAGAGTGGGATTTGAATCCACAACCTTCTGACTCTCGAGTCGAGTGTAGCATCACTAATTCACAGAGAAGTACCAGACCTACACTCAAGTTGCTCCATAGCAGAAGCCTTGCTTGTGCTTGTTGTAAAATGAAGTTAGCATAACCTCCACCCCATGAAAGGCTGCACTAATACAAGCAATTAAAGATGTTTGTTTGCATGTTCTCCGTGTTGGCATGGTAACTATTGGCCCTAAAATTCTTTCGGACGAACGTCTCCTACCGGAGAATTTTTACCAATTTACCTGGTATTCCCGGAGGACCCTACGATTCCGGTGGGGAGACCTTCTCTTCCCGCACCGTTAAGAGTGCTCCCGTCCTCCAGGTTCCCAGGCAGAAGGTGCAGTCACATGTGACTGCTCAACCAATCAGGTACAGTATTCCACAGCTTTCTCATTAACAGCAACGGGAACTCCGTATCGACCAGTTCTCACTGCTATTAATGGGAATAAAAAAACAAACACACTAAACACCATAATAAAAAATACACCTCACATAATTAAAATTAATTGAAATTAAAGTTAATAAATGTCTTAGATGAAAAAAACAATTCCGATTTTTGAAAAAGTTTTTTAAATTATGTTTTAAAATAAGCTTAGCATAGTGAACAGGATTTTTAACAATAAAATGTGTTTTTTAAAATTTAATTTAATTGTGTTATTGCATGTTTAAAAACGCTTGTGCCTGTAACAGTAGGCTATGTGCCTGCTTTTATCAGGCGCGAGAGTTTTGAGGACATTTGATGGGCAAGATATGGGTAAATCCCACAATCTTACCCTTGCAAATGTCCTCGCTCCCGAGATGCAGGGGATCTGTCTAGCTCCAGCTTGACAGATCGGAAAAGCCAGTTTTCAGCGCATGCACATTGTGCGTTGAAAACCAGCTTTTGCGATGACTTCCCGGGTCCGTACACAGTCTGTACACATTCCGTATTCCGTACATACTCCGTACAGACCTGGGGAGGCCGGGATTTCCAGGCCAATACTGTGTGTAACTACAGCCAAGACATCTTTGAAAAATCATCTACACATCAGCCTGCTGTCAATTTGTAATGATGCAGTAGAAACGCACAGGAGAATGTGGGGGTAGAATATTGTCTTCCTCAGAGCTGCTCCCGCTCCCTAACACTGCCAGAAATGTACCGCTAACTCAATTTACGCCCGTAAACAGGATTTCCACCCTGCTGCCGGTGAAGTTATGGCGATGGAGCAGGAACATTAATTGGGCTGTTACCCTGCAGATACTTCTCTCAAACAAAAACATAGCCCACCATCTTGAACCAGGCTCAATCCCTGGTTCGTGCTGATCTCACCCAGGTCAGCATTGGTGGGGAGGGGGGGCCAGGGGAGGTGGGGTGCTACAATTGGACTTAAGGAGCATCAGTCATCAGTTTCCGTGGACTCTCTGCTGAATCTTGCTAGGAGGTGCGGGCATTGGGTCAAAAGAGGGCTAGGCATGGCTGGGTTGGCGTCTAAGGTTGAGTACCCTGCTGGCACACAGAGGAATAGTCATCTGAGCCAGGTATAGGAGGACCGGCAACACCTCTCGAACCAGATCCCAGGATGAGTCAACACCTGCAAGAGAGCAAAGGAGAGAATTGGGGAGGGAAAAAGAATCCGAACTCTTCAAACCCCAGCATTAGAATTGCCCACTCCACGTTTCCATCCCCGCACCATAGCTAGTCCCCTATCCCGCAACAATTCTTCGGCATTCCTGTGGTTTGTGCTCTAAATGGACACTCTTCTCCACAGATGGTTGATACTGATACTGATCTGAGCCATGCTTGTAGGAAAGTAACATTTGGGACAGGAGGAGGCCATTCAGTCCCTCAAGCCAGCTCCACCATTCAACTAGATCATGGCAGATCTGCTCACTGTCCCTTGATACCCTTACCGAACATAAATCTATCCACCTCAGAGTCTTGATAGCTCCAATTGTCCCCCCAGCATCCACAGCCTTTTGCAGGGAGAGAATTCCAGATTTCCACCACACTTTGTAGGAGAATGTGTTATTCCAGTTAAAAAGGTAATGATATACAAAGCACGATGAGATTGAAAACATACTTAGAGCAGAGCGAGACTGCAAGACTATTGTTATATTGTCACCATCTGTGTTTGTTAATTTGTTCATTATGCATGAAAGCTTTCTACATTTATCTTGCATACAAGGATTATCACTTAAATACGTTAATTATTTTTGAATAAAAGAAATGATTTGTAAACTATCATTTTTCTTTCTTTCTATGACAGTTATTCACATGAACAACCAGAGCTTTTACTATTCCTCATAAAGTAATAGATTTGTCCATAAAGGCAACGTGATGTCACTTCCCCTTAAAATGCCCTCTTCCTGTCACATCCGAACATATGACAATGAGGAACAGTAAAAGACCCTCTGGTGTGTCCAGCCTGTCCCACACAACTGCGCTGCCTTGTGTATCACAGTGTATAGACCCCCCTCACCACACCGGCCCCTCGCCACCTGTAACCTTGTGACCTCCTGGGAGAGGCGGAAAAAACAGATTAAAAATAACAAGCCAATTAGGAAAAGAAAATTTGGAAAATTCCGGACGTCCCTTATCAGCGATCAAAAAATAGTCCAGGAGTTCACTCTGGCCCTATATAATATTATACAGTACTGTACCTAGATTTTGTATGAGGCTATCTCCACCCTAGCCAGAAACAGGTCCCACTCTCGTTTGAAGGAACTCAGGAAATCAGTGTCCACCCCAAAATCCTGCAGCCTGTTCCAGAGGTAAAGAAAGAAAGATTTGCATTTATATAGCGCCTTGCACGACCACCAGGCATCTCAAAGTGCTTTACAGCCAATGAAGTACTTTTTGAAGTGTAGTCACTATTTTAATGTGGGAAACGCGGCAGCCATTTTGCGCACAGCAAGCTCCCACAAACAACAATGCGATAATGACCAGATAATCTGGTTTTAGCGATGTTGGTTGAGGGAAAAAGGTTGGTCAGGAAACTATTCTCTGGGAAAAGAACCACCTCCTGATATTGTAAGGGGAGCTTGGGGTGTGGGTTCGAATCCACACTCCCCTGGGGTTCTGTACGTGCGATTTATGAGGATGGGTGAGTAATGAGGCACCAGACACAGTGGGTAAGAGTACAAAATGGCTAATGTTGTTAATTTAGGATAGTAAACACCAAGATATAGGGCATAGGAAGAGGTCATAAATAGCAGTAATGGCACAATCTCACTCAACAACACGAAAAATCTCGCAACAGGGAAGGGGAAAATAAGAGGTTGAAACATTCCACTCACACACAACCACACCTCCCACTTCCACCCTTCTTACCAATTCCTATCCTAAATTGAGTCTGTGAGGGGGTTTGGGCTATACTTACAATCCTATCAACTCCAGGGTTTTGGGGGCACTTATTTCAGCTCGGGGTCCCTCTGGGGTGGGTTTTACGTTGTTGGTCGGTTCGGTTTTCCTCCTCGATGTTGCATCGGTTTCTTCTATTTGCCTCTCGGTTGGCTCCTAAGCAAAAAGCTGCTGGAGTTAAGCACACCTTCCCCAGAGCGAGGGCCCTGTGAAAAGCTGACTCAACTCCCACAAGCTGACTCCAACCTCCAACCTCAAGTTGGTTTCCTTGCTCAGCTCAGCTGTGGGAAGTCACTGCCACTGCCTGCTGGTTCTCAGTCTCGGTGGCTTCGTCTGCGGAACTGCTGCTTCTTCCTCTGGTGGAGCGCGAGCGAGAGGGAGAGAGAGCTCTCTCTGGATACAAGCTGCAAGCTCCAAGCTCCAAGCTCTCCAACTTCCAAAACCTCCCCCCTCTCCAAATCCTCCCCCACATTCCAAAACCTCCAACCTCTCCAACCTCCTTGTGTGTTTTTGCAGCTTTTCTTATAGTCCGTTCATGGGGTGTGAATGGCAGTTCGACGTGTATCGATCTGTCTGAAATGAAGATGATTGTTCACTATCTCGACAGAGGTGTCACTCTGTCTGGGCTGGCCAAAGTGATTGCATCAGACCTGTGTGCCTTTGTTTAATTATTCAAACTGATCCCCTTTGTGTTGGCTTGTGTATTACTGGGGAGATTTTGCCTGTACAGGGTGGCCAGAGTCCCGTCATCCTCCACGGTTGGCTGCAGTTGGTCATTTTAAAGATGGCATCTTCCCATTCTCCCTGCCACATGTCTCCGTGGTTGGTTTTGCAGAACCTTACAACATCCAACCTAGGTCTGGCCTTACATAGCTTGAGATTGTGGCCCTGTCCTCCCTAATCTATTTAGTTGAATGGCCATATTATTAATCGTGCATCCTATTAAACACATTTAACCCTTTCGCCTATCACGCCTGTTCTTGTTGGCTTCTTGTCAATTAGCACATCAACTTCAAGATACTTGCCCTCCTCTACAAACCCTTCCAGACACTCACACCCTACCACTGCAATATTTCTCCAGCCTGTAAACCAGTCTCCACTGTCTAATCCAACCCTAGCCTATTGTGCATTCTTCCCTCACTCCACCCTACCATAAGTGGTAGAGCCTTTCGTCATCTTGTCCCCAGTCTAAGCATTTCTCTCTCTATCTCACAACCCTCCTGCTTTTTACGTCTCTCTCTGCCTTCAAATGTGTCCTTACTACGTAAAACTTTGGCAGTGCAACCAACCATCTCCCCGAACTTCACTGCTTGCATCTGACACCCAACTCTGAAGCACCTTGAGATGTTTCGCTGCCTTAAAGTGGTTGTTTCTGACACGATTGCGATGGACCCAGCGGTTGAATAGTATGTTATAAGACACTCGCCGCACCTCCACACCAAACATTGTTTTGTGGTGGAGAAGCGCTGAGAGATCGTGGCAGAGGTGCGGCGAATATTTGTGGCGGTGGAGCAGCGAGAGATCGTGGTGGAGGGGCAGCAAATGAGGGTACGGGGCCCAGAAGAGACGAGGGCCCAGGGGCAGCACATAGGAACATAGAAAAATAGAAAATAAGTGCAGGAGTAGGCCATTCGGCTGATTATGCACTGCTTTCTCTCAATACCAGCTGATCCCTTTAGCCGTAAGGGCTACATCTAACTCCCTTTTGAATATACCTAACGAACTAGCCTCAACAACTTTCTGTGGCAGAGAATTCCACAGGTTAACAATTCTCTGAGTGAAGAAGTTTCTCCTCATCTCGGTCCCATATGACTTACCGCTTATCCTTAGACTGTGACCCCTGGTTCTGGACTTCCCCAACATCGGGAACGTTCTTCCTGCATCTAACCTGTCCAATCCTGTCAGAATTTTATATGCTTCTATGAGATCCCCTCTCATTCTTCTAAATTCCAGTGAATATAAGCCTAGTCGATCCAATCTTTCTTCATATGTCAGTCCTGCCATCCCGGGAATCAGTCTGGTGAACCTTCGCTGCACTCCTTCAATAGCAAGAATGTCCTTTCTCAGATTAGGAGACCAAAACTGCACACAATACTCAAGGTGTTGTCTCACCAAGGCTCTGTACAACTGTAGCAAGACCTCCCTGCTCCTATACTCAAATCCTGTCGCTATGAAGGCTAACATGCCATTTGCTTTCTTAACAGCCTGCTGTGTACCTGCATGCCTACTTTCAATGACTGATGTACCATGACACCCAGGTCTCGTTGCACCTCCCCTTTTACTAAAATGTCACCATTCAAATAATAATCTGCCTTCCTGTTTTTGCCACCAAAGTGGATAACCTCACATTTATCCACATTATACTGCATCTGCCATGCATTTGCCCACTCACCTAACCTGTCCAAGTCACCCTGCAGCCTCTTAGCATCCTCCTCACAGCTCACACCGCCACCCAGCTTAGTGTCATCTGCAAACTTGGAGATATTACATTCAATTCCTTCATCTAAATCATTAACATATATTGTAAATAGCTGGGATCCCAGCACTGAACCTTGCGATACCCCACTAGTCACTGCCTGCCATTCTGAAAAGGAGCCGTTTATTCCCACTCTTTGCTTTGGCAGTGCAATCAACCATCTCCCCGAACCTCACTGCTTGCATCTGACACCCAACTGTGAAGCATCTTGAGATGTTTCGCTGCCTTAAAGTGGTTGTTGCCGACACGACTGCGATGGACCCAGCGGTTGAATAGTACGTTATAAGACACTCGCCGCACCTCCGCACCAAACATTGTTTTGTGGTGGAGGAGCGCTGAGAAATTGTGGTGGAGGTGCGGAGAATGAGGGTACGGGGCCCAGAAGAGGCGAGGGCCCAGGGGCAGCACGGGCCAGCCCACATTGCGATATGTGTACGCACTAGGTGTATGCAGCAGAGCAGCTCTCCAGTCGTCCTGCTTAACTCTTGCCACTGGATAAAGACCGAGCTCTGTCAAGCCCGTGTGGTGGCTGATGTGCAACGGTCACCACATGTTAAAAAAAATCCACGCACAGGCATCTTCCACCCCCTCAATTGGAGTTCAGGACTGGAACATCGGGTCCTTCATTGAAACATCGGTGAATTCATGTGGAAGCAAGTTATCCCCATCTGAGAGACTGCCTATGATGATGATATAAGTCACTGCCCAGTCTTGGAAGAAGTTGCATTCTGGCAATCCTAATGCTGCTCAACCAACAGCAATGTCCTAGAGTTGCACACTGGTGGTAACCATACTTTTCCAAATTGCTGATTGGGAAACCGCCTTGAAGGCATTTCAGAGACGCCAGGCCTTTGAAGGCCCCGACCTGCTGATGGTCCTTGCAGGCCGGTGCAGTATAGATACAACAAGCAGGACTGACCAAGGGCTTGCAGCCAAGACAAATGATACAAGAGTCGATCTGTCTCTTTGCAATCTACTTTGCTCCCTCATGTAACGTCAAACGCAAATACAGACGGAGTAGGTAACCGAGGTTACACGCTCATTTTCATACGTCATAGCATAAACAATCTAAGCCTACTGAAACCCAAGCTATCTAGATAGCTTCTGTGGGGTCTGTTGCCGATGTTGTTACCAGGGTTTCAAATAAAGTGTAAGGGTGGGTGCATCAAGAATTTGGATTTATACAGGGCCCATCGTTTAGAAGCTCCCATCTCCTACTCAGTGCTATCTCCCCCCACACTTTGTAAAACACTCTCAGTGTTCTCATCATCATCATGCATTTTATCAGGGAGGCTTTGAGGGTGTCCTTATAATGTTTCCTTTGCCCTCCTTTGGCTCGTTTGCCGTGAAGGAGTTCCGAGTAGAGCGCTTGCTTTGGGAGTCTCGTGTCTGGCATGCGGACAATGTGGCCTGCCCAGCGGGGCTGATGCGGAGTCATCAAGATCCACAGCGCGGCCCTGGACAACGTGGACCATTTCCCATACATCGGGAGCCTCTTATCAACAAGAGCAGACATTGATGACGAGATTCAACACCGCCTCCAGTGCCCCAGTGCAGCCTTCAGCCGCCTGAGGAAAAGAGTGTTTGAAGACCAGGCCCTCAAAACTGCCACCAAGCTCATGGTCTACAGGGCTGTTGTAATACCCGCCCTCCTGTATGGCTCAGAGACATGGACCATGTTCAGTAGACACCTCAAGTCAGAGTGTTCTAGCTGAGGTCTAGCCACTGTGCAATCTTTACCCTGCTGAATAAACAGACCCTGTGGACTAATCGTGGGACACAAACCGTCTGTCAGATTTGCTTCATTAGTTAAGATGGAAAGGGAAGATAATCATTTAATTTCTGTATTTTGCTGCTCAACATCTTGCAACACATCAAGGGGTCCCGTTGAGAAGATGTCAATAGTAATTAATGTTTTAGGAGCCAAGGTGTTCAAGTACTTTATTTCTGACAAAATCAATGTCAGCGTATTTATTAAACATGTGCATTACTGTTTGGCTGGAGCTAAATTAAGTTTTTTTTGGACTGATGGAAATATAATTAGCATGCTTTTTAAATGTATTTAATACCCAAAGGATGCTGAGTTTCAAATTGAATGAACATTATTCTGATGAATAAGGAGCCGAATTTGATCATTTCCTCTCTTTCTCTCTCAGCCTCTATCAACCATGCAAATGAGAAACAAATGCATTGAGAGGTGATTGTGTTTTGACTTGAAATGTTTATTAATAACATTTCCCTCAACTGGAGCGTGTTTCAATTTAGTTTAAATTGTTCAGGGCCGTGGCTGAGGCCTCCGTCTCTGGCTTGTCTTCAATCCAATCAAGATGAGGGTTGTCAGAGCTGGGAATGTCAGTGCCTTCCAAATTAGGCACAGCCAGTGTTAGCATCAAAGCACCCCTCGGTTAGGTTTGGAACACATTAGATACAGAGCAAAACTTCCACTAACTTCCTTAGAATAGGAGCAGGAGTAGGCCATTTGGCCCCCCGAGCCTGCTCCGCCATTCAATAAGATCATGGCTGATCTGATCATGGACTCAACTCCACTTCCCTGCCCGCTCCCCATAACCCTTGACACCCATGTCATTCAAAAATCTGTGTATCTCCACCTTAAATATATTCAATGACCCAGCCTCCACAGCTCTCTGGCGTAGAGAGTTTCAAAGATTCACGACCCTCTGAGAGATTAAATTACTCCTCATTTCAGTTTTAAATGGGCGAACCCTTATTCTGAAACTATGCCCCCTAGTTCTAGATTCCCCCACGAGGGGAAACATCCTCTCAGCATCCACCTTGTCGAGTCCCCTCAGTACCTTATACGTTTCGATAAGATCACCTCTCATTCTTCTAAACTCCAATAAGTACAGGCCCAACCTGCTCAACCTTTCAATGTGCTTCATCCCCAAACTCACCCACTACTGCATTCGTGCAACACTTTTCCATTTTCTACATCATAAATTTTCTTCACAGAATAATTCAGCCCATCGTGCTTGTGCCGGTTCTTTGAAAGAGCTATCTGATTAATCCTACTCACCCTGTTCTTTCCTGATAGCTCTGCAATTTTCCCCCTTCCAGTATTTATCTCATTCCCTTCTGAAAGTTACTATTGAATCTACTTCCACCACCTTTCTGGGCAGCGTCTTCCAGTTCACAACAGCTCACAGCGTAACAAAATCTCTCCTTATCTTGCCTCTGCTTATTTTTTGCCAATTCCCTTAAATCCATATCCTTCAGTTACCAACCCTTCTGTCTCTAGAAACAGTTTCTCCTATTTACTCTATTGTAACCCTGGGCAGGGAGATAAGTAAGGCTTCACAAGACATTCCACCTGTTAAGACTGACAGTCTCCCAAAGCAAACGCTCTACTCGGAACTCCTACATGGCAAGCGAGCCCCAGGTGGGCAGAGGGAACATTTCAAGGACATCCTCAAAGCCTCCTTGATAAAGTGCAACATCCCCACCGAAACCTGAGAGACCCTGGCCAAAGACCGCCCTAAGTGGAGGAAGAGCATCCGGGAGGGAGCTGAACACCTCGAGTCTCATCGCCGAGAGCGTGCAGAAACCAAGTGCAGGCAGCGGAAGGAGCGTGCAGCAAACCAGTCTCCCCACCCACCCTTTCCAACAACCACTGTCTGTCCCACCTGTGACAGAGACTGTAATTCCCGTATTGGACTGTACAGTCACCTGAGAACTCACTATGAGAGTGGAAGCAAGTCTTCCTCGATTTCGAGGGCCTGCCTATGAAGATGATTTGTGTCTTTTTACCGATTACATTTTTTGAGTGTGAACAGTTCACCCACCCCCACCCCACCCTCCCCAATACTGTAAACTGTAATGTAAGTCACGGAGAGAAATGCAGACCAGAAAAGCAACGGTGATGTTGGTGAAAGTTTAGTGCCTTTGTCCACTGTGGTAACCGAGGTCCAACCCATTCAAATTAAACCATTCAGGACCTCCATTTAATTAGTGGACAGGGGGAATCTCATGTGAACACATTGATGCTAATATTGGAAGAGCCTCATTTCAGGGCACCGTTACTTAGAGCAAAATCATTGGTCAACTGTTTTACTCAGCTCCTGACATTGTGCTGGTACTGTTTGAGATTCACTGACGTGTCAAGTTCTTATGCTCCTGCCTCCCACTTCCTGTGCCCTCCACATCCCAATTGACACCCATTCCATCTCCCGCTCTGGCCGAATGTGTGCTCCGCCTCCTTCCCTCTCCGCTTCACCATCAATGGTGAACATGTAGTCATCTAACGTTCTGGACCTCTCCTTCTACTATCTCCCTGTACCTTACTGCATCTCTCCTCACCTTCAACAATCTCCTTAAAACCTATTTTACAATTATGCCTTCACTCACCTCCACGAAACCTCTCCTAATTCCAGTCCTGTGTTGTTTCCCCACCCAATCCCCCACCTTCCTACATCCCTACTCAACACCCAAGCACATTGGGATGTCTCAACCTTCTAAAGGTGCCGTCGTTCTATTTCTCATGCTACAGTGTGGCGTATCTGGTCGTGAATTATCATCTTTAACTAATAATTAATAAATCTTTTCATAACTCACTCCTGACAACCCCACTTGCAAGTTATCACATCCTCCTCAATCATTAAATTAAACAGTCATTATTGAAGGATCAACATTTTGCATTCTTTATGTGATACAAATGAGCTCTACCAGGAAATCTGCTTGTCAAACAATTGCAGGCAATTGCTTAAAAGACAGACGAATTACTGAGACTGCCAGTGTAAATGACTTAATCCACTGTACAGAGGGAAATGAGCCAAATCCGCTAAGAGTAAAATGTGACAAGTAGTGTCACTGGAAGGTAAGGAAGCAGTTGTACATTCCATCACTGAAAAGCTTAGAGCTTCTTTTAGCAGATGATAGAATTACATCGGGAGTACAGCACGGAAACAGGCCATTCGGCCTAACAGGTCCGTGCCGGTGTTTATTCTCCATACGATCCTCCTCCCAGCCCTCTTCATCTAACCCTATTGAGCATAAACTTCCAGTGTAATAGTAGAACCTTCTAGTGTTTGTATGTAAGGGATAAGTCTGGAATCTGCCACCGTCAGTGCTAATGAGCACTCGCAAGGATCTCACAAGCAGATCACAAGCATAGCGGGCATGATTTTGCGTCCATTAAAATTAACAAATAGAATATCACGGGCTGCAAGACCACAAGTTGCAGGAGGAGACTTACTGGAATGGTAGCAGAGATGCGGGACTTCTGTTACGTGGAAAGACTAGCGAAGTTTCCACGGGTGGGAGAGTCGGTAACCAGAGGACGCGGAGGGCCGGAGGCTGAGCCAGACTGTACGCAACTTGAGGCCAGAATGTTCACAGCCCAGGGAGTGCGGGTTTGTAGGCGGGCCTGCTGTCAAAATGGCCCTGATTGACAGCAGGGCGGGATCCCTCTCTCAACCCACCTCTGTGTCAGTTTCTCAACTGTTAGATGTGCATTCGGATTGTAAACCCGACAGCAAGCGATGGGACAGGTAATTAACATCATTAAAATGTTCTTAAATGCTAGTTAAGAAGCTTAAAAGCAGGCACTTACAATGTTACCAACCTTTTGACGGCTTTGCCGTCCCTTGGGTTTCACACCAGGTAAGTGGAGTCGGATTCTTAGTAACTCTCTATTGCGTTTGCTAGTTGACAGCTGCAGAAGTGGTATAAAAGCTACCATTTCACAGCTGTTCACTTTCCAATGTGAAAAGCTGAAACCTTCAGGTTTTGGAAAAGATTTGTGAGCTGTATGCCCTGTGGAAATGAAGTCTGCATTCACTGTCACCTTCTTGGAACAACCTCTCTCACCATTGACAGATCACTTCTGTTATCTAAACCTCACCTGCCATCTATTCCAGCAGCATCGTTGCCCTTTAACAAAATCTCACCTTGGTCCTCAGACTCCTACCATGATCAGCCCCAACAACATCACTAAACGCACCAGCAGCACCAGGCACACCAGCATCACCAACAGCACCAACCGTCTCCGCGATCACCTGATGCTGCACAGAACACAGGGCATCAGCACCCAACCACGTTGCTGCCCGGGAGGGCAGGGATGACCTCACCATGGCCAGTTTTACATCACTTGACGCTGTACACCCTGGCTGCCACATGATGCACCAGGTTGGCACTGCCCCATACCAAAACCATAAAGCATCCCTGCAATGCCCAGCCTATTCCTTTCACACTCATCACCATTGCGGGGAGTACCCTTATGTCTGGCCATTCACTACAACTCACTAAGCCACTTCCAAAGGTGCCCACAAATCTATTCAAGAATGCAAAATCCTGAAACTCAAGATTTCAATGTTTAACAATACATCAACATTAAATATACATGAACATTGGCTAAAGGACCCAATTGCTTACCCTTGTGTGTTGTTAGTTAGTATGATTGGACAAGGCGAGATTGAGGGGTGGCTAGTGAGATGGGGAAGTGATAATGTAGCTAGAGAGATGGGTAGAGGTGCAAGGTAAGTTGGTGTGAATAAGGATGTGCCGGGGTAGAGTAGGGAAGGCAGAGTGATGGGGATGTGATGAGAGGCACAGCAAGGATGAGGTTGAGTGTGGTTTTGCAGTAACATTTCGTAATCTGCTGAGATCATTGAAAGGTTTGTGCCACTACAGCCTGGTCCTCCTGACCACATCCCTGCTTGTGCCCTCCTGTGCAATGTGTAACCAGGCCGTGTTGGTGTCCTGGGGAGGTCCCTTCCACCCTGCAAGCTGTGACTCCCTCCATAAGCACCTGGAGGGAGTGATGGAGAGCCTGGGTGCAGCCGTGCACCACTGTGCAGTTTTGTCAGTCTTTGCAGCAGCTCAATGCTGCAGAACACTGACAGCGCAACTGTCAAAACCATTGTGGGCATGGTCCCTTTAAGGAAAGCAGCTGATGATGCATCATCAATTGACATCATCAGACCCGCTTCCTTTTAATTGGCCAGGAAGCCCACAGGGCTTAACAAGCCCCACCATGGGAAGATTCTGGAGAGAGACCTGGTTCGAGTCGTGGAGCGGGCTTTCAACACGCCACCTACCCCGGCTGCATCGATCCTGCTGGGTGTGGAGAAATCGCGGCCTTTGTGTCGTATTTGACCCTGAGATGAGCTAGCGACCACATACCCACACCATCACTAACAGCGCCTATTTCAACCTCCATAACATCGCCCAACACCACCCTTGCCTCAACTCATCTTCTGCTGAAACCTTTATCATTACCTTTGTTACCTCTCGATTTAACTATTCCAAAGCACTCCTTGCCAGCCTCCCAGCTTCCACACTCCATAAACCTAAGCTCATCCAAACTCGGCTGCCCGTATCCCCACTCGCACCAGGTCCCGGCTCACCCATCTCCCCTGTGCTCACTGACCTACATTGGTTCCCAGTTAAGCAACGCCTCAATTTTAAAATTCTCATCCTTGCTTTCAAGTCCATCTATGGTCTCATCCGTTCCCTATCTCTGTAACTTCCTCCAGCCCCACAACTCTCCAGGATCTCTGCACTCCTCCAATTCTGGCCTCTTGAGCATCCCCGATTTTAATCACTCCACCATTGGTGGCCGTACCTTCAGCTGCCTTGGCCCTAAGCTCTGGAATTCCCTCTCTAAACCACTTGTCCTCTCTACCAATCTTTCCTCCTTTAAGACTGTGATATCTTCTCTATGACCTCACAAACACACAGGCTCTAAGATTAGCTGATAACTTCAGGAACCTGTCAGGTGACCTGTTCCCTCTTTACTGTTGTGAACAGCAATGGCTACATTACCACAGTAGTCCACTGGGTGGAGCTATATAGATATTACAAAGACGCTCCTTAAAATGTACTTCTTTGTCCAAGCTTTTGGTCATCTGCCCTAACATCTCCTTTGTGGCTCTGTGTCACATTTTGCCACATAATGCTCCTGTGCAGCGCTTTGGGACGTTTTACTATGTTAAAGGCGCTATATAAATGCAAGTTGTTGTTGTAGGTGGTGGAGAGGCATTGTGGAGTTAGGAGGTTAACCGAACTTGGTACCTTTGGGTCTGTGTGCTTCGGTTAGCTGATGCCTTTAGCAAGTGAGTTTCTCAGAGTGCGCTGGCTCCTGGTTTCTGACGGAGATTTACAATCGGAAGAGTTAGCGTTGCTCACAGGTTGTTTTATTGGAAACCGATGCAGCCTAATGTTATTGAGAAATAATGGTGTCTGCTTTCAGTTATGTATTGATATGTGTATCTTCCTGGTACCTTAAATGTAATGTAAGCATAATGCTACACCACAGAGGGTGCTGTGGTGGGAAACCTGGAAGTACCTGCAACAGGCACTATATAAGGCTGACCACCACATCTGAGAGGCACTCTGGAGCTGAACAATAAAGGACGAAGGTCACAGCAGTTAGATTTACACCAGACCGTGTGGAGTCAGTGATTTGTGTGCTACAGACACCACACTTTTCATCTCCTCCAACCCCCCTGACACCAAGGACAACACAGCAAACACCCGCTAATGTAATGCAAACAAAGCCATTAAACAAAAAGGCATCATTTTGTCACTAACAAATGCAAGCATTCGATTTTCATTCTGGGAGAACATTTGAGTCCTTATTACCTAAGGAATCGGACCACAATTTGCTTTGCTTTCGTCTTGTACAAATCAATTTGATGGTGTGCATTATTAATCGGTGTTCACATCCTCCACCACTCGCTTGGGACTGCAACTATGGGGAACCGACTCAAATTTGCTTTCCCAAGCAAGTTATCATCATGTTCAGCTCTGTGCTGTAAGACACACGAGATGGAGACCTGATCCGAAAGACTCTTAAAGGGAGATTAAGCACTTGGGACAATTCCCAGGCTGTTGAATTTCATACTGCTCCGAAACTAAATGTGAACACTCTGGCCAAAGTCCAGAACCAGTCCCTTTGGCACACAAATCCATAAGAGAAGTAGGTCTCAGCAAAGAACAAGTTTTGAATTGCACTGTGTCAGCCATGGCTTAGTGGATAGCTCTCTCACCTCTGGGGCCAAAGGTTGTGGGTTCAAGTCCCACTCCAGGGACTACAGCACATTAAAAAAAATCTAGGCTGATACACTGGTGCAGTACTTAGGGAGAGCTGCATTGTCAGAGGTGCTGTCTTTTGGATGAGATGTTAAACCGAGTCTGTTCTCTCAGTTGGATACAAAAGATCCCATGACACTGTTCTGAAGAAGAGCAGGGGAGTTTATCCCTGGTGTCCTGGCCAATATTTATCCCTCAATTCACACAACAAAGAACAGATTATCTTATCTTTAACACATTGCTGTTTGTGGGAGCTTGCTGTGTGTAAGTTGGCTGCTGCATTTCCTGCATTACAACAGTGACTACACTCCAAAAGTACTTCATTGGCTGTAAAGCACTTTGAGGCGTCTGATGGTTGTGTAAGGCACGAACTATATAAAGGAAAGTCTTTCTTTTTAAACTGTCCAAATAATATTACAGTATATAAATCCCTTCAAGGCTGATGCTTCCATTAGAGTAATAAACAATTTAAATGCAATGTAACTATGTATGCACTAATATTTGTACAATACTTCAAAGAACTAAATGGTGTGTTTTCCTGTTTTGCTCCAAAAATGTCAGTTCCATTGTTGTTTATCTTTAGCAACAAGCAATTAAACTGCTGGCTGCTCGCAATTCTACATCGGGGGGATTCAGACCACACAAATATCAAAATAAAATTGTCAGAAAGCACCCAAACACAATACACCTGTAATAATCGTAGTTCTATATCTCTCAAGTAGCTAACAATGAGCTGTATGATTGGGAGCAGTACAATCTGGGGCTGCCATTCGGTCCTGCGATCGGGAGCTGTACAACTAGGATCCATCGATGGGAGCAGTATAACTACGGATCCATCATTGGGAGCAGTATAACTAGGGGCCATCATTGGGAGCAGTATAACTAGGGGACATCATTGGAAGCAGTATAACTAGGGTCCATCATTGGGAGCAGTATAACTAGGGGCCATCATTGGAAGCAGTATAACTGGGGTCCATCATTGGGAGCAGTATAACTAGGGTCCATCATTGGGAGCAGTATAACTAAGGTCCAGGATTGGAAGCAGTATAACTAGGGTCCATCATTGGGAGCAGTATAACTAGGGTCCATCATTGGGAGCAGTATAACTAGGGTCCATCATTGGGAGCAGTATAGCTAGGGTCCATCATTGGAAGCAGTATAACTAGGGTTCATCATTGGGAGCAGTATAACTAGGGGCCATCAATGGGAGCAGTATAACTAAGGTCCATCATTGGGAGCAGTATAACTAGGGTCCATCATTGGAAGCAGTATATCTGAGGTCCATCATTGGAAGCAGTATAACTAGGGTCCATCATTGGAAGCAGTATAACTGAGGTCCATCATTGGGAGCAGTATAACTAGGATCCATCATTGGAAGCAGTATAACTAGGGGCTATCATTGGAATCAGTATAACTAGGGTTCATCATTGGGAGCAGTATAACTAGGATCCATCATTGGGAGAAGTATAACTCGGGTCCATCATTGGAAGCAGTATAACGAGGGGCCATCATTGGGAGCAGTATAACGAGGGGCCATCATTGGTAGCAGTATAACTAGGGTCCATCATTGGGAGCAGTATAACTAGGGTCCATCATTGGAAACAGTATAACTAGGGTCCATCATTGGGAGTAGTATAACTAGGGTCCATCATTGGAAGCAGTATAACTGAGGTCCATCATTGGGAGCAGTGTAACTAGGGACCATCATTGGGAGCAGTATAACTAGGGTCCATCATTGGGAGCAGTATAACTAGGATCCATCATTGGAAGCAGTATAACTAGGGGCCATCATTGGAAGCAGTATAACTTGGGGCCATCATTGGAAGCAGTATAACTAGGATCCATCATTGGAAGCAGTATAACTAGGGGCCATCATTGGAAGCAGTATAACTGAGGTCCATCATTGGGAGCAGTATAACTAGGATCCATCATTGGGAGCAGTATAACTAGGGGCCATCATTGGGAGCAGTATAACTAGGGTCCATCATTGGAAGCAGCATAACTAGGGTCCATCATTGGGGGAAGTATAACTAGGCTCCATCATTGGGAGCAGTATAACTAGGGGCCATCATTGGGAGCAGTATAACTAGGGGCCATCATTGGAAGCAGTGTAACTAGGGGCTATCATTTGAAGCAGTATAACTAGGGTCCATCATTGGGAGCAGTATAACTAGGGTCCATCATTGGGAGAAGTATAACTAGGTTCCATCATTGGGAGCAGTATAACTAGGGGTCATCATTGGAAGCAGTGTAACTAGGGGCTATCATTTGAAGCAGTATAACTAGGGTCCATCATTGAGAGCAGTATAACTAGGGTCCATCATTGGGAGAAGTATAACTAGGTTCCATCATTGGGAGCAGTATAACTAGGGTCCATCATTGGGAGCAGTATAACTAGGGTCGATCATTGGGAGAAGTATAACTAGGTTCCATCATTGGGAGCAGTATAACTAGGGTCCATCATTGGGAGCAGTATAACTAGGGTCCACGATTGGAAGCAGTATAACTAGGATCCATCATTGGGAGCAGTATAACTAGGATCCACGATTGGAAGCAGTATAACTAGGCTCCATCATTGGGAGCAGTATAACTAGGGTCCATCATTGGGAGCAGTATAACTAGGGTCCACGATTGGAAGCAGTATAACTCGGGTCCATCATTGGGAGCAGTATAACTAGGGTCCATCATTGGGAGCAGTATAAGTAGGGTCCATCATTGGGAGCAGTATAACTAGGATCCATCATTTGGAGCAGTACAGCTATGGGCCATCATTGGGAGCAGTATAACTAGGATCCATCATTGGGAGCAGTACAGCTATGGGCCATCATTGGGAGAAGTATAACTAGGATCCATCATTGGGAGCAGTATAACTAGGGGCCATTATTGCGAGCAGTATAACTAGGGTCCATCATTGGGAGCAGTATAACTAGGGTCCATCATTGGGAGCAGTATAGCTAGGGTCCATCATTGGAAGCAGTATAACTAGGGTTCATCATTGGGAGCAGTATAACTAGGGGCCATCAATGGGAGCAGTATAACTAAGGTCCATCATTGGGAGCAGTATAACTAGTGTCCATCATTGGAAGCAGTATATCTGAGGTCCATCATTGGAAGCAGTATAACTAGGATCCATCATTGGGAGCAGTATAACTAGGGTCCATCATTGGGAGCAGTATATATAGGGTCCATCATTGGGAGCAGTATAACTAGGATCCATCATTGGAAGCAGTATAACTAGGATCTATCATTGGGAGCAGTATAACTAGAGTCTATCATTGGGAGCAGTATAACTAGGATCCATCATTGGGAGCAGTATAACTAGGGTTTATCATTGGGAGCAGTATAACTAGGGGCTATCATTTGGAGCAGTATAACTACAGTCTATCATTGGGAGTAGTATAACTAGGGTCCATCATTGGGAGCAGTATAACGAGGGGCATCATTGGGAGCAGTATAACTTGGGTCCATCTTTGGGAGCAGTATAACTAGGGTCCATCATTGGGAGCAGTGTAACTAGGGTCCATCAATGGGAGCAGTATAACTATAGGCCAGCATTGGGAGCAGTATAACTAGGGTCCATCAATGGGAGCAGTATAACTATAGGCCAGAATTGGGAGCAGTATAACTAGGGTCCATCAATGGGAGCAGTATAACTAGAGGCCAGCATTGGGAGCAGTACAGCCAGGGTCTGCCTGTTGGAATAATGCATTCAAGGGTTGTCAGCAGAAGCAGGATTTTGTTAAATTGAGACTTGCAGTGGGATTAGACCAGTTTGGGTTGGTGTTGGTTGTGGGTCTGGGTGAATTTGCGTTGGGATTAGGTCATCTTGGGTTGGGTCAGTTTGTTTTGTGGATGGCTGAGGGATCGGGTGAGTTTGGGTTGGGGTTAGTTGTGGGAATGGGAAAGTTTGGGTTGGGGTTAGTTGTGGGATTGGGAAAGTTTGGGTTGGTGTTGGTTCTGGGATTGGGTGAGTTTGGGTTGGGATTGCCAATGGAACTCACATCAGATTTGTCAGCAGCAGTCAGTTTGGGTCATAGCTTCTCCTGGGGGTTGGGTTTATGAAAGCAACATTATCCCAATATCCCATTAATTATTTTACATCCGATTCTTTAATGTGACTAAATTCCATTCTAATTGAAAGCTCACAACTCAATTCTCTTTTCTGTTCACTCCCTGAGATAAGGCTGCCTGATTTTATCATGCTTAGCTTATAACATTTCTTGCTTATGCCTCAGAAATTAATAGGTTTCCCCTTGCTTTACATCCAAAGGATTATTTTTATCTTTGCTTTGTAGGCACTGTTGTTATCTAGACAAATGCGGCAAACAATTTGCACACTGCAAGGTCCCACAAAAGTAAATCTTTATTCATTCATGGGATGTGGGTGTCGCTGGTAAGGCCAGCATTATTTGCCCTTCCCGAATTGCCCTTGAGAAGATGGTGGTGAGCCTTCTTGACAACTGAGAGGCTCGCTAGTCCATTTCAGAGGGCAGTTTAGCGTCAACCATGTTGCTGTGGGTCTGGAGTCACATATAGGCCAGACCAGGTAAGGACAGCAGATTTCCTTCCTTAAAGAACATTAGTGAACCAGATGGGTTTTTACAACAATCTAGTAGTTTCATGGTCACCATTGGTGTTACTAAACTTTTATTCCAGATTTATTGAATTAATTGAATTTAAATTCCCCTGCTGCTGTGGTGGGATTTGAACTCATGTCTCCGGATCACCCTCTGGATTAATTAGTCCAGTAACTATGCGACTATGATGACCTTTTATGGTAGTGTTAGTTGAGGGCCTAGGGGCAGCATGGGCCCAGCCCACACTGCGATATGTGTGCACGCTAGGTCTGTGCAGCAGAGCTGGTCTCCAGTTGTCTTGGTTAATCCTTGCCACTGGACCAAGACCTAGCTCCGTCAAGCCCGTGTGGTGGCTGGTGTGCAACGGCCACCACACCTTAAAAAAAATCCACGCACAGGCATCTTCCACCCTTCAAGATTTAATTCGGGACCTGGAATTTTAGGTCCTTCATTGAAACACCTGTGAACTTTTTAACATGGAAGCAAGTCATCCTCGATTCGAGGGACTGCCTATGTTGTTGATGATGATGATGATGATGGTTGAGGGTAGAATATTGGCCGAGACACTGGGGAGAACTCCCTTCCTCTTCTTTGAATAGTACCATGGGTACATGGGTTCATCTGAACAGGCAGATAGGACCTCAGTATTCCCTCAGTACTGCACTGAGATATCAGCCTAGATTACATACTCATTACCTGGAATGGTGCTTGAACTGATCGTCTTCTCTCACTTAGACATGCGAATATCACCAGCCACACTAACAACTTTAAATGCCTTCTATTCCTTTTTATGCAATCTTTGTAAGAAAGGAAGAGCGTGCATTTATATCGTGCCTTTTGTAACCTCAGAATATTCCAAAGCTTATAACCAACTAAGTACTATTGAAAAAGAAATAAAGGAAGACTTGCATTTATATAACACTTTTAATGACATCTCAGAGCACCTTCCAGCCAATGCAATAATTTTTGAAGATTGGTCATTGTTGTAATGTATGAAATTCTGTAATCAGTTTGCGCAAACTGCAATGTGATAATGACCAGATAATTTTAGGCGTTCATTGAGCGATAAATATTGGCCGGGACACCAGGGAGAACTCTCCCGCTCTTCTTGACGGTTACCGTTTGCAAACTACAGTTGAGCCCGGCACCAAGCTGCTTGTCAAGGGGAGGCCATTTGCCAAGCAGACACTAGTGCAGTTCTCCAAAATTGTAGCTTCTTCTTCAAATAGTGCGGTGGGATAATTTACGTGCACCTGAGAGTTTAACGTCTCATCCGAAAGGTAGCCCCTCCGACAGTGCAGCGCTGCCTCAGCACTACACTGGAGTGTCAGCCAGGATTACGTGCTGAAGTTCCTGGAGTGGGACTTGAACCTATATGACTTTCTGACTCAGGGGCAAGTGTGCTATCCACTCACCATCATAGACAGCTACTCGAAATCGAGAATGACTTGCTTCCACTCTAAAAGTGAGTTCTCAGGTGACTGAACAGTCCAATACGGGAATTACAGTCTCTGTCACAGGTGGGACAGACAGTGATTGGAGGAAAGGGTGGGTGGGACTGGTTTGCCGCACGCTTCTTCCGCTGCCTGCGCCTGTTTTCTGCATGCTCTCGGCGACGAGACTCGAGGTGCTCAGTGCCCTCCCGGATGCTCTTCCTCCACTTAGGGTGGTCTTTGGCCAGGGACTCCCAGGTGTCGGTGGGGATGTTGCATTTTATCAAGGAGGCTTTGAGGGTGTCCTTGAAACGTTTCCTCTGCCCTCCTGGGGCTCGCTTGCTGTGAAGGAGTTCTGTGTAGAGCGCTTGCTTTGGGAGTTTCGTGTCGGGCATGTGGACAATGTGGCTTGCCCAATGGAGCTGGTCAAGTGTGGTCAGTGCTTCGATGCTGGACTAAGGCTGACACCTTAGAACACTGTAATGGTACTTGAGGGCAAGAAGCTAGTGGATGATATCCCACTAAACATTCAGACATGAGTGATGTGCAGAGCACAGATATAAGAATTAGAAGGGAAATACATTGTGTGTTTACATTTTTTTAGGAATTGTTTTCATATTGATCAAATGAATGGGTGTTAGTGGTGAGGTCTTCTGAGGGAAAAGCGGATAAATATTTTAAAACAGTGGAAGATACAAGGCTATGGAGAGAGAGAGAGAAAAGAGCATCTTAATTCATTTTAGAAGTTGACAATAGAGAAAGAGGCAATTTGGTCCCTTGTGTCTGTGTCGGCTTGCTGCCAGAGTAATCTAAAATTAATCAGGTTAATGGGATTCCACTCTTTGACGATTTAAGACTTTGGGCATTCACTTTCAGTAGCAAGCACTCCAACATTAGGTGCTATCCAGGCTCTTAATGTACCTTAAACCCAGCCTCAAAAGGTATTATTTGACATAGCTGACACTGAGGGTCTGTAGTATGGAGGAGAGCATTGGGCTGAGCAGTAAGTCCATTGTGCCTCGGACTATTTCCCACCCCACCCCTCGCCCTTTCTTTCACTCCACTCCATTGCGTTGCTTCAGTTCCCCTGTATGATGGGGGAGGGACCACAGGATATCTTTAAATGTGGCAGGTAAGCATAGGAAGATCATCCCTAACCCACTCTCAATTGGTGGACTACCAATAGCCCATTGGTTCAACACGTTTCCCATGCGACAGAAGTACATCATTCTACCACAGATAGCCTTCAAAGTTGATGTAACTCAAAAGAGCAGACACTGATTTATATTTTATTGGTTTTATATGTCTTTGCTTTTTAGATACCCTGTTCAGGAGTCTAGGCCTTGGGGCGGTTGTTGGTCTCGGCGCTGCCGCTCTCTTGTTAATCCTCGTTATCACTGATGTTAGCTGCTTCTTCACAAAACAGTGTGGATTGTTGATGTGTATCACCACAAGGATTTGTGGGAAAAAGAACGGGTCAAGCACCAAAACCAAGGACGCTGAAGAAGGCAAAGCAGCTTATTTGTAAGTACAAGTGGAAGTGGTGCATGTGGCATGGTGCATGTGGCATGAGCAGGACTCACCGTGAGAGCCCTATTGAAGAGAGGCTTATTATCAGGGTCCCTATTAAAGAGAGACTCACCATCAAGGCCCCTATTAAAGGGAGAGTCTCACCATCAGGGTCCCTATTAGTGGGAGTGTCTCACCATCAGGGTCCCTATTAAAGGGAGTGTTTCACCATCAGGGTCCCTATTAAAGGGAGTGTTTCACCATCAGGGTTCCTATTAAAGGGAGTGTCTCACCATCAGGGCCACTATTAAAGGGAGTGTCTCACCATCAGGGTCCCTATTAAAGGGAGTGTCTCACCATCAGGGTCCCTATTAAAGGGAGTGTCTCACCATCAGGGCCACTATTAAAGGGAGTGTCTCACCATCAGGGTCCCTATTAAAGGGAGTGTCTCACCATTAGGGTCCCTATTAAAGGGAGTGTCCCATCATCAGGGCCACTATTAAAGAAAAAGGATCACCTAAGGATCCCAGTTAAAGAATCTCAACATCAGGGCTCTCACTTAAGGGGAGTCTTAACATCAGGGCCCCATTAATGAAAGTTTGATGATCAGACTCTAATTAAGGATGCTCTCAATATCGGGACCCCAGTTGGAGACACACTCGCACCAGCAGGGCCCATGGTGAAGAGAGGAGAGTGCATTTTATTTTTGCCTAAGCTTGGAGAATTGGCATTCTCCTGACACAAGGTGGAGGTGGAAGGGGTGCTGACAATGTTGGGGCTCTGCCCCCTTGCACTGCCCTGGAATTTCCTGCACTTTCTCAGGATATGTAACTAGTCCCATTCCTCCCAAGAACAGTTATTTATTCTGGTTCCCATTCTGACTGATAACACTATACAAAGGCAAGCAAAGGCAGGTGTTGCAATAACAAAGCACACTTAAGCTGTGTTACAGAATCTCCTCTGATTATTTGGACTTATCTCCTGGCATCTCTGGACTGTAGGTTATTACAGGCATCTCACCTGTACACCAGGGATTGAAGATCTATTATTGTTGATGGGACAGTAAATAATGTCTCTCAGGACTCAAATACCAGACGTGCTATGGTTCCAAAATTTATGGAGTTTACTCTGTTGCACTGCGGAGGATAACAAATGTGCAATTATGCTAATGAGCAGTAAAATGCATGAATAAATTTGGTTAATTAGGTATTTGACTTTTTCCTCACAATTCAAAAACTGTTAAATCAAATCTTTAGTAAACTCATTGGTCAAGCTGTGCTGAAGAACATATTAATGAAGTTTTCAAATTAGATTAATTGTAAATTAGGCTTTCTGTTATTAAAATGCCGGTTAAACAGGGAAAGTATCACAACATTAACAGAAATAGACACTGGATCCCTGCTAAATTATTTGGTAAGCCCAGTTCTCAGAGTATAACTGAGCTCTACAAATCATGAAAATCCCAGGTCTGATTCACAGATCTCCATCATAGCAATAAGTGGCAAGTAACATTGCACCAGACAAGTGCCAGGCAATGACCATCTCATGCAATCTCCATCGCCACTGCCCTTTGACACTCAATAGCATTACCATCGTCAAATCCCCAGCATCAACATCTTGGGGGTCACCATTGACCAGAAACTTGACTGGACCAACCACATAAAAACTGTGGCAACAAGAGGCTGGGTATTCTGCAGCGAGTGTCTCACCTGCTGACTCCCCAAAGCCTTTCCACCATCTACAAGGCACAAGTCAGGAGTGTGATAGAATACTCATCGCCAAGAGTATGCAAAAATCAAGTGCAGACAGCGCAAAGAGCGTGTGTCAAATCTGTCCCACCCTCCCTTACCCTCAACAACTATCTGTTCCACCTGTGACAGGGACTGTGGTTCTCATATTGGACCGTTCAACCACCTAAGGACTAATTTTAAGAGTGGAAGCAAGTCTTCCTCGATTCTGAGAGACTGCCTATGATGATGATGAGTTATACTCGCCACTTGCCTGGATGAGTGCAGCTCCAACACTTAAGGAGCTCGACACCATCCAGCACAAACCTGCCCGCCTGATTGGCCCTCCATCCACCACCTTCAACATTCACTCCCTCCATCACTGACGTACCGTAGCTGCAGTGTGTACCGTCTACAAGATGCACTGCAGCAATTCACCAAGGCTTCTTCGGCAGCACCTCCCAAACCCGCGACCTCTACCACCTAGAAGGACAAAGGGCAGCAGGCGCATGGGAGCACCACCACCTCCACGTTCCCCTCTCAGTCAGGGGGAAGTGAAAATACAGCATGGTTTCCTGCTCTTTATCATTATCCATTAACCCTGTTGAAAGAAAGCATCAAGGCCAGGTGTACTGCTCATCCGCAGTGGACAGACTTAGAAGCAAATTGAGAACAGTCCCTGATCTATGTGCCTCACCTATTTGCTGGGCCATCAGGGAAGCCGTGATTGTTCTGTGTTTGTCGGTTCCTCCTCCCAGACTTTTCGAGTCATGCTGGGCTATGATTCCACAGTTGCTGGCTTCACTTTAAGTTTGAGCCTCGACATTAAGTTTTGGCAAACTTTTCAACCAATGAGGAGGAAATTGAACCTAAGCCTAATAACCAGAACCCGATGGAACCCTGTCCCAGCAGGGAGATGTTGATAGAAGATCGGCGAAGAAAATGGGTGGAGGGGAAAAAAAGACTTAGGCCATCAGATAATATGAAGGGGAGATTAAAAAAAATGGAAACTACCTGGATGTTACCCAGCAGCAAATTGGAATATAACTCTGGCAGAAGATTATATAACTGTAACCTGGTTAGGAATTCACAACACAACACCAAACCCTGTCAAAGGCAATGAAGGTGACCAAGGCAATGAAAAATGAAGCTGCAAAGCAGAGCTTTTCGGAAATTGCTAAAACAGCATGGAACATAGACAAAAAGTGAAGGGTCAATAGCGGAAGTGAATAAGTTGTTATGTTGTGAACTCAATTGGAAGCAACATGACATGTCAGCATTGTAAGAGCGAGGTCAACTGAGTGTGAATGTTTACTGTTAATAATTGTTTCCTTATTCAACATGTTAGGGAAAGAACTAGAGAGGACAATTTATTAGATTTGGCACTAAGTAGTGATAAGGAGTATATAGCTAATCGTCATAGACAGTCCCTTGAAATCGAGGAAGACTTGCTTCCACTCTAAAAGTGAGTTCTCAGGTGACTGTACAGTCCAATACGGGAATTACAGTCTCTGTCACAGGTGGGACAGACAGTGGTTGAAGGAAAGGGTGGGTGGGGAGTCTGGTTTGCCGCATGCTCCTTCCGCTGCCTGCGCTTGTTTTCTGCATGCTCTCGGCGACAAGACTCGAGGGGCTCAGTGCCCAATAGAGAATCAGAGTTTATAGCTGTTAAGCCCTGACTCTAATGTACTGACTTACACAAGACACATGCTGAAGTCAAGGTCACTCAGGACCTGAACCTTTAATTCCAGCTCTCCAGTGCTGCACTTGCCTGAGACCTCCCTTTATATACCTCAGTGGGACAGGTATGGAGTGTCTCCTGCAAGTGCACCCCTGGTGGTCAGGTATGTTTATTGTTACAGGTCATATCCAGTTACAGTCATGTATAGTATGGTAAGATACAGTTATATACAGTAATGTGAGATACATGACATCACCCTCCCCCAAGGTCTTATTGCCTTTATAGATTCAGTCTCTCAGGTGGTCTGCGCTCTCGCGTGGAGCGTCTTAGTTGTGGTTCAGTTGTTTGCCTTGGTGCCTGTTTTTCGTTTGGTGTGATTGCTGGTATCTCGCCTGGGCTGTCTGCTGAGACTGCCCTTTCCTTAGGTTGTTCCACCTGTCTGTCCACCAGGTGTGGTGTGAGTTCCACATTGTAGTCTGCCTCTGGTTCTTCAGTGTTATCAGTGAATCTACTTTTTACTTGGTCTACATGCCTCTGGCAGGTTTGGCCATTATCCATTTGTACAACCTGTAGCCTGTTTCCCTCTTTGTCTGTTACTGTCCCTGCAAGCCATTCGGGACACAGGCCATAGTTTAGCACGAACACTTTGTCCCCTATCTCATTCCACCTCCCCCTCGAATTTCGGTCATGGTACTCAGTTAGCTTTTGACGCTTAGCCTCAACAATTTCATGCATGTCTGCGAGGATTAACGAGAGCCTGGTCTTTAAGGTTCGTTTCATCAATAGTTGCGCGGGGGAAACCCCAGTCAATGAATGCGGACAAGATCTGTATGCCAGCAGCAGTCACGACAGGCGGCTCTGCAGCGTGGGACCTTGGATTCTGAGCATGCCTTGTTTAATGATCTGCACTGCTCGCTCCACCTGGCCATTGGAGGCCGGCTTGAAAGGTGCTGTCTTAACGTGATTTATACTGTGGTCTGGTGGGCCAGGGCCAGGGGCTTAGGGGGGCCTCCCTGGGTGCATTACTGAGTTGGGCACAAATGGTACACCGACGGACGCAGAGCTCCAAGTCCGCGTCAATGCCAGGCCACCAGACATGAGATCTGGCTATGGCCTTCATAAGAACGATCCCCGGGTGCTCGCGATGGAGCTCCCGGACAAACACCTCCCTGCCTCGTAAGGGCATAACTACTCGGCTGTCCCACATCAGGCAGTCTGCCTGTAGTGAGAGTTCAAGCATGCGCCTATGGAAAGGTTTGACCTCCTCGGGGCAGGTATCGCGAGCCTCTGCCCAGTCACCGGTTAAAACGCAACTTTTAACTAGAGATAAGGTGGGGTCACTGGTCGTCCAGGCTCTGATTTGGCGAGCCGTCATGGGCGAACTTGTGGATTCAATGGCATTGATTGCCATGACCATCTCACAGTCCTGTTCGTCGGACCCTTCTGTGGTCGCCAGGGGTAGCCTGCTAAGCGCGTCGGCACAGTTGTCTGTGCCTGGTCTGTGCCTTATCGTGTAGTCGTAAGCCGCCAGCATGAGTGCCCACCGCTGAATGCGCGCTGAGGCATTGGCGTTGATTGCCTTGCACTCGGATAGTAGGGATGTGAGGGGTTTGTGGTCGGTTTCTAACGCAAACTTGGCCCCGAAAAGGTATTGGTGCATATTTTTGTCACCGTACACGCACGCGAGCTCCTCCTTCTCAACCATACCGTACCCGCGCTCCACCCGCGAAAGTGACCTGGAGGCATAAGCAACGGGCTGCAATTTACCCGCATCATTGACATACTGTAAAACGCACCCGACCCCGTACGCTGACGCATCACACGTAAGGACTAACTTTTTACCTGGGTCAAAAAAGGCTAAAACACTGTTGGAACATAGAAGGTTGCGTGCCTTATTGAAGTCGCGTTCTTGGGCGTCCCCCCAAAACCAATCGCACCCCTTTCTGAGTAGCACGTGGAGAGGCTCCAGCAGCGTGCTCAAGATCTGCATAAAGTTCCCAAAGTAATTGAGTAGCCCGAGAAAGGCGCGCAGTTCCGAGACATTCCGGGGCCTGGGTGCCAGGCGAATCGCTTCGGTTTTGGATTCGGTTGGGCGGATTCCATCAGCGGCAATCCTTCTGCCCAAAAATTCAACCTCAGGCGCGAGAAACAGACACTTGGATTTCTTAACTCTTAGGCCTACCAGATCCAATCGACTTAGTATTTCCTCAAGATTGCGGAGATGAGAGTCGGTGTCCCTGCCCATCTTGAAACACAACCGTCCCCGGGATGGACTTGAGCAGACTCTCCATGTTGCGCTGGAATATAGCAGCTGCCGACCTGATGTCGAATGGGCATCGATTGTACATAAAAAGGCCACGATGTGTGTTGATGGTGGTGAGTAGCTTAGACTCTTCGGTCAGTTCTTGTGTCATATACGCAGATGTGAGGTCAAGTTTCGAGAAATGTTTTCCTCCAGCCAACGTGGCAAATAGGTCCTCCACTCTGGGCAGCGGGTATTGATCCTGTAGGGAGACTCTGCGAATTATAGACTTGTAATCCCCACAGATTCGCACGGATCCATCAGGCTTCATGACGGGGATGATGGGACTTGCCCAGTCGCTGAATTCCACGGGAGAAATTATGCCTTCCCGCAGAAGCTGGTCCAGTTCGTTTTCAATCTTTTCCCTCATCACATAAGGCACAACTCTAGCCTTGTGATGGACCGGTCTGGCATTCTGTGTGATGTAGATTCTAACTTTAGCCCCTTTGAAGGTGCCTACACCTGGCTGAAAGGGATGTTCAAAACGGCTTAGAATTGTTGAGCAGGAGGTCCGTTCCTCTGACGACATGGCGTGAACATCATCCCATTTCCAATTAAGTTCTGCTAGCCAGCTTCTCCCCAACAGGGCTGGGAGATCTCCGGGGACAATCCACAGGGGAAGTCGGTTCACCGTCCCTTTGTGTGTGACTGAGAGCATGGCGCTGCCAAGGACTGGGACGATTTCTTTAGTATAGGTCCTTAGTTTGGTGTCGACCTTTGTGAGTTTTAGTCTGTTGCTTTTGTGCGGCCACAGCTGTTCAAATTGTTGAATGCTCATGAGGGATTGACTGGCCCCCTTGTCCAGTTCCATGTTGACGGGTATCCCGTTGACTACAACCCTCATCATAATTGGAGGCGTCTTGGTGTAAGAACAGTGGACATTGATCGTGTTAACCCGCTGTACCTCGGTGTCCCGTGCACTGTTCCAACCATCTTCTGGTCCGCTTTCCGACCCTTCCGACTCGTATACCAGCCGAGCTGCTGTTTTTCTGCACATGTGAGCCAGATGCCCTGTGTAGTTGCAGTTTCTGCAAACAGCATGCTGAAATCGACACACCCTGTTTGAGTTCCTTCCCCCACATCTCCAACACAGACCATTTCCATTGTTTCCGAAGGATGAGTTGCATCTTGCTGATCTCCCTTGAGCTTCTCTCAATCTGTTGTTGATTGCTCGCATTGTGGGTTGATGAGGTGTGATCGGCAATTCATGTGGCCCTTGATTTTGATGGCTTCTGGCGCCACTCTCTGCTGTTGAAGGCCTGCTCTCCTGCCTTTGTCTGTGTGTGGGGGGTAGCGGTTTGTTTCACAATGTGAGCCCCTTGTTCCGATGCCTCGTTGGTTGTCGTACCCGAAGTATAGATCAGCCTCGTTTCTTCTTCACCTGCCAAGAACATCTGTGCGACCAGTGCTGCTGCCTCTAGAGTCAAGTTCTTGGTCTCTATAAGCTTTCGGAATATGCCTGCATGGCCTATTCCTTCAATAAAAGAGTCTCTCAGTACTTCTCTCCTTAGTTCATCAGGGAACTCACATGAACTAGCCAGCCTCCGAAGTTCCGCCACGAAGTCGGGTATGCTTTGGCCCACACAGCATCTGTAGTTGTAGAACCTGTGTCTGGCCATGTGTAGGCTGCTTGCTGGCTTCAGGTGGTCTCTCACCAATGTGCTCAACTCCTCAAACGACTTGCTTGCTGGTTTCTCGGGTGCCAGCAGGTCTTTCATTGAAGCATATGTTTTCAAGCCACAGCTGGTCAAGAGATGGGCTCTTCTCTTGTTTGTCTTATCGTCGCCCAGCCAGTCTTTGGTCACAAAGCTTTGCTGGAGCCTTTCTATAAAGTCATCCCAATTGTCTCCAGCATTGTATTTCTCATCTGAGCCGTTGGTAGCCATTCTGTGGATTCTGTGATCCCGTAACTCGTCGCCACTGTTTAGTCCTGACTCTAATGTACTGACTTACACAAGACACATGCTGAAGTTAAGGTCACTCAGGACCTGCACCTTTAATTCCAGCTCTCCAGTGCTGCACTTGCCTGAGACCTCCCTTTATATACCTCAGTGGGACAGGTATGGAGTGTCTCCTGCAAGTGCACCCCTGGTGGTAAGGTATGCTTAATGTTACAGGTCATATCCAGTTACAGTCATGTATAGCATGGTAAGATACAGTTATATACAATAATGTGAGATACATGACAATAGCTGTGCTGGTAATGATAATCATTATAATGTTCGATGTCAATTCTGTGATGACAAAACACTGCTGATAATTTAAAGTGCCTAACGTTCTGGAGGCTCAATTTTGCATTGCAAGGCAAGAGATACATTGGGCTATGCTGTTGGGCATTGTAGAGAACAACAGATTATTTTAAAATCTATGCTGAGAGTCAGATGCTGTTTTGACTGTAAAGTAAGGCTTGAATGGATAAGTAAGGATGTTCATGGAGAGAGCAACCTGAAATAAAAACTCTATCAACAACAACAAATTGTATTTATATAGCGCCTTTAATGTTCTTCACAAGCGGATTATGAAATTTTTAAAAATTTGACACCGAGCCACATAAGGAGAAATTATGGCAGATGACCTAAAGTTTGGTAGGTTTTAAGGAGCACCTTGAAGGAGGAAAGAGGGTAGAGAGGCAGAGAGGTTCAGGGAGGGAGTTCCCGAGCTTGGGGCCTAGGCAACAGAAGGCACTGCCACCAATAGTTGAGCGATTATATTCAGGGATGCTCAAGAGGGTAGAATTAAGGAGCTCATACATCTCGGGGGGTTGTGGGGCTGGAGGGGATTACAGAGATAGGGAGGGACGAGGCCATGGAGGGATTTGAAAACAAGGATGAGAATTTTGAAATCGAGGCGTTGCTTAACCGAAAGCCAATGTAGGTCAGCGAGCACAGGGATGATGGGTGAGCGGGACTTGGTGCGAGTTAGGACACGGACAGTCGAGTTTTGGATCACCTCTAGTTTACGTAAGTTAGAATGTGGGAGGCCAGCCAGGAGTGCATTGGAATAGTTAAATCTAGAAGTAACAAAAGCATGGATGAGAGCTTTTATGACTGTGGATAAAGCATTCAACTGTCAACAAAATAGGGATAAGCATAAAACACATCTAAATATAACCAAAGACAAAAATAGGAATGATTATATTTTTTAAAAAGCAGAGTGGATAACTGTAGGAGTAATGGTAAGCCTTTTTCAGGTTTTTAAGAGTCAGGGTAAAATCAAAGATCACATAGATCCTTTGAGCAGGTTTGTCAGGACAGGTTAATACAAAGATAAGGAAATAGCTGAGGAGATAAATAGATCATTAAAAACAGGGAATGCTGGAAACACTCAGCAGGTCAGGCAGCATCTGTGGAGAGAGAGAAACAGAGTTAACGTCTCAGGTCGATGACCTTTCATCGGAACTGGAAAATGGATAAATCTAAATAGATACTTTGGCATCAGCTTTGACTTTTGTAGACACGCCTTAGTACCACAATTGCAGGAGAGAAGTGTTTTGTTAGACATAACTAAGGAAACAACTTTAGCCAAGATTAATGTACTTCAGATTGACAGTACTACAGACCCAATGCTATTTAATCCAGAGTGTTCAGCAAATTGGAAGAGGTTGTCTGTGAGCCACTGGCCCATCTAGTTGACACGGATTGCAAATTGGTTCATACGATCTAATTATTTAAGAAAGGAATCGGACCCTGGAATTTATAGGACCTTGGGTTCGACTTCAATAGTCGGAAAGCCAGTGCTTGGAATGTGCCATATGACTCATTTAGATTGTTCCCTGGCTTAGAGGGAGTGCAACAAAAGTTCACTGGGATGGTTCCTGGGATGGGGGGGATTGCCGTATGAGGAAAGATTGAACAGACTAGGCCTATATTCTCTAGAGTTTAGAAGAATGAGAGGTGATCTAATTGAAACATATAAAATTCTTAAGGTGCTTGACGAGGTTAATGCTGAGAAGTTGTTTCCCATGGCTGGGGAATGTAGAACACGGGATCACAGTCTCAGGATTCATATATAAAATGAGCTTAAATATATAAAGTGAGCCTGAAATGGGCACCTGTTCCTTTCCTTTGGATCCTTGTTGTTAAAGTTACATTGTCATTCTTGGACAAGGGTGACCTGTGCTGTATCTCTTATCAGTGATTATTTGTACAGCTGATGCTTTTAGTAAGCTGATTTGTGTGCAGCTCTGGTCAACACTATGGGGATAAGTCTGCTTGAAGGTTCTGGAAGAGAATGAGAGGAGGCATGGCCAAACAGATGCATTTGTATGTTAAGAGCCCCATTTGATACGTCCATATGCCGATACTCATGTGTACAGGACCAGGTTCTTATACCTGGGCATGTTCAAAGACACCTGTCTCCATAGACTGAAATTCTCAAAGGATGCATCTAAACATTTAGAATCTCGCCTTAGATATTCTCTAGTGTACGGTAGGGCCAGTCACATCTGTAAGTGCTGCTCAATATCTAACCACACACTATCCTAACCAAAGGGTGCAACAATAGTATTCCCTTGTGATTTGAACTAGATATATCATGAGGAAGAATTTTGGATTACATAAGAACATAAGAAATAGGCCCCTCGAGCTGATCTGATCCTGGCCTCAACTCCATTTCCCTGCCTGTTCCCTATAACCCCTATAGTTCAAAAATCTGTCTATCTCCACCTGAAATATATTCAATGACCCAGCCTCCACAGCTTTCTGGAGCAGAGAATTCCAAAGATTCACGACCCTCCAAGAGAAGAAATTCTTCCTCATTTTGTTTTAAATGGGCGACCCCTCATTCTGACTACGCCCCCTTAATTCTAGATTCCCCCTACGAGGGGAAACAACCTCTCTGCATCTACCCTGTCAAGCCCCAAGCTTGGACATGATATCGGCAACGTGCACAGAGTGCCTGCCCAACGGAACAGTTGGGAAACCAGAAACACGTTTCAGTTCAGGTATCATTAGCATTTTGCCAGTGTGCTCAAGGCCCAAAATAGGGGGCTTGCTGCAGCTCGCTGGTTTTGTGTGTCACCGCAAACAGCTTTCAAAAAAACACAAAACTTACCTTTTTGGAAAGATGTTCCCTTTAAGGTTTGCCTGGTTAGACTTCTCAATGCCTGGAGTGATGGGCTTGGCATGGGCCATACAAGCTCCACCCATATTCCTTTGAAAGTTGCAATCAGGGTCCTACAACAGGCAAAGGACCCCGATTTGCATTCCAAACATCTTGGTTTGGGCAGGTGCGCTGATTCAGGCAGCACAAGTTCCCCACCAGACCTTCAACTGCTGGTCACCCATTTTCGATGGTGAGCTTCAGTTATGATCGGGACTCGCTAAATTCAATGAGTACAGCTGGGACTGAAATTGGCCTTGGGCGGTGGGTGCTGGGGAATTGCCAGCCTGAGTTACACCTGGAAGATTTTCCTTTCCATTGCAGTCAATCGGGTGAAGTGTAAAGTGAGCTGCCAATTCGCAAAAGCCTGTTTTGCGCTGCCGCAGAAGACCAATTTCACCTTCCCCTTCTCTTCGCAGAATAATACAAAAACGATGAAATCCTGCACTTCCGCTCACAGCTGTCAACCGTAAGCATGTGCCTCAGGCTGATGTCCTTGGGCATGCCATTTCAGCTTGTCACCAATTTTGTGCTGGTTCCTGGCGCCAACCTAATTATACTGCCTATAAATGCAGTTGTTGTTGCTGCTTCAGCACACCCTTTTATTGCAAATGAAGATACAACAAACATTTTTTATGAGGTACACAAATAGCTTGTTCTGTGACACGTGTATGTTGATAGATTTGCTCGGAGCCAACACCTGTATAAGCGCCTTTACTGTAGTGAAACGTCTCAAGGTGCTTCACAGGAGTATTATGAGATAAAACAATTTGGCACCGAGCCGCACAATTAGAAATTAGCGCAGGTGACCAAAAGCTTGGTCAAAGAGGTAGGTTTTAAGGAGCGTCTTGAAGGAGGAAAGAGAGGTAGAGAGGCGGAGAGGTTTAGGCAGGGAGTTCCAGAGCTTGGGCCCTAGGCAGCTGAAGGCACGGCCACCGATGGTTGAGCGATTATAATCAGGGATGCTCAAGAGATCAGAATTAGAGGAGCGCAGACATCTCAGGGGGGGGATTGTGGGGCTAGAGGAGATTACAGAGATAGGGAGGGGCGAGGCCATAGAGGGATTTGAAAATAAGGATGAGAATTCTGACATCGCTTAACCAGAGGTCGATGTAGGTTGAGCGATAGATGATCTGAAATCTGCAAGTTTGGTGCCAGAAGAAAAAGTTTCAAAACGGGCCAGAGGGCAAACAATATGACCTCTGTGTCTGGGTATAATGTGGAAATCAAACAGCAGCTTTTCCAACTATACCCACTGCATTAACAATTGATAAGTGCAGGTGGAGGTGATTGAATGCTACCTAGCTGCTGGGACCATAAACAACCAGTCCATGGGTGTATAATGCATGCTGCAAGGTTAGGAGGACAGTCTCGACGTTTGCTTGATTTTGCGTGAATTTTGCTGAGGAGACCAAATGGATTGGCAGGAATCAACGATCTTCAAGGTCTGTGGAAAGATGGGTTTGACGGAAAAAGCTACCTTTTCCAGTTCCACCTTGTCTTATGTAGAAGACTTTAAATACTGGCCAACTCTGAAATGGATGGCACCATCAATGACAACATTTAAAGACCCTTATCTCTGTAATCTCCTCCAGCCCTACAACCCTCCGTGATCACTATCTTCCTGCAACTGCGGCCTCTCATGCATCCCTCGCATTCTTCACCGCACCATTGGGATGATATTCCTTTCTGCAGTAGGGCAACAGGTCTTAAAAAATTGGAAATAGTGGGGAAATATCAGAGGCCCCAAGCTCTGGAATTCCCCCCCCCCCCCCACCATAAATCTCTTTGCCTCTCCAGCTCTCTCTCCTTCTTTAAGACGCTGCTTCAAACCTACTTTTTGATCAAGCGTTTTGGTCACCTGTCTTAACTTTGGCTCTCTCTCTGTCTTTGGCTCGGTGTCAGTTCTTGTCTGATTTCGCTCCGGTGAAGTACCTTGGGACATTTCGCTACGTTAAAGTCGTGATATAACCGTTGTTGAAACGGTGTCGTTTGTGTGAATTAACAAACGCTGAGTGTGGCCTCAAGGCAGGCACCTCCTGAATGCTCCAGTGTAGACAAAGCTCAACGTGCTGCCAGAAAGCTGATCTGGACAACTGTTGACTCTGCCAACTCACTCAATGACTTTAGTTTTAGAGCCCTCCCTAAGCTCACATCTGCAGTGGGAGACAACTCAAGAGATGACAGTTTGTTTTTAGAAACCTTTTCCGAACTTGGAGGAAGCGTGTCGACAGTGAATCCCAAGTCTCTGCACAGCACGATGAAGTTAGCTATCCAGTATGTATCTTGTGTCAATGTTAGAACTAAATGCAACATGCCCAAGCACTAACACAGACCACCATGGAATACAGGGAAGTAGATCCGATATTTCCCCACTATTGCCCTGTTGCCCTACTGCGGAAAGGAATAGCAGGTAGAAACTGTTACGGAGCCAATCTCACGCACCTTTTAATGGACAACTTGGAGCAGCACTGGCAGTAATGTGGAGCTAGATTGCCAACACTTCAATCCCCCACTATTCCAATTGCAAGCGGTGTATGAACAGGGGGGCCAGCAGCTGGGGAAGAGGGAGGAATGAATATATTTATTTTCACAGGAGGAGGGCATGCTTGCTAAGCACATGAGGGAGAAAGGAATAGGTGGTTGTGCTGATTGGCTTAGATGAAGAAGGTTGGGAGGAAGCTCGTGTGGAGCATTAACACCGGCATGGACCGATTTAACCGAATGGCCTCTTTCTGTGCTGTAAATTTCAGTGTAACATACAATAAAACAGGAGGACTTAAAACCAATTCATTCATGAGATGTGGGCGTCGCTGGCAAGGCCAGCAGTTATTGCCCATCCCTAATTGCCCCTTGAGAAGGTGGTGGTGAGCCGTCTTCTTGAACCGCTGCAGTCTGTGTGGTGAAGGCGCTCACACAGTGCCGTTAGGGAGCGAGTTCCAGGATTTTGACCCAGCGCCGATGAAGGAACGGCGATATATTTCCGGGTCAGGGTGGTGTGTGTGGCTTGGAGGGGAACTTGGAGATGATGGTGTTCCCGCAAACAATAAAACACTACCGAGGCATATCGCTGTAACGAATGAGGAAATGACTCAAAGTTAAATATTAACCAGTTTATCTCAAACTCCACTCTTTTGTACATTTTCTTTGGTGTCCTACAATTGCTGCAGGACTCCTAGTTGCATTGTAAAGCAGCCTTATGCCTGTTTCAATTGAGTGGTCTGCTCGCCCATTTACAGGCCCTCTGAATACGCTATCATAGAAACATAGAAACATAGAAAATAGGTGCAGGAGCAGGCCATTCGGCCCTTCGAGCCTGCACCACCATTCAATATGATCATGGCTGATCATGCAACTTCAGTACCCCATTCCTGCTTTCTCTCCATACCCTTTGATCCCTTTAGCCGTAAGGGCCACAACTAACTCCCTTTTGAATATATCTAACGAACTGGCCTCAACAAATTTCTGTGGTAGAGAATTCCACAGGTTCACAATTCTCTGAGTGAAGAAGTTTCTCCTTATCCTTAAATGGCTTACCCCTTATCCTTAGACTGTGACCCCTGGTTCTGGACTTTCCCAACATCGGGAACATTCTTCCCGCATCTAACCTGTCCAATCCCGTCAGAATTTTATGTTTCTATGAGATACCCTCTCATTCTTCTAAATTCCAGTGAATTTAAGCCTAGTCGATCCAGTCTTTCTTCATATGTCAGTCCAGCCATCCCGGGAATCAGTCTGGTGAATCTTCGCTGCACTCCCTCAATAGCAAGAATGTCCTTCCTCAGATTAGGAGACCAAAACTGTACACAATATTCACAACTGCAGTTAGACCTCCCTGTTCCTATACTCAAACCCTCTCGCTATGAAGGCCAACATGCCTTGGGCCTTAGGCAGAACTTGGGCCTCAATAGGGTAGTTGTCTTTCCCATCGCCCCCCACTTTGCCCCACCGATTTTTCAACTCCCAACCGCTCATTCTTCAGGAGAAAAACAGGCAGCCATGCGCTGAAGTTCTCCCCCGGGGTTCTGCCCTCTCTGTCACAATTGGCACATAGCCCAGAAAGATTATAAGGAGCGAAGAAAGTAACAAAGATTTGGCAGAAGGGAAGGAAGTTAGAACAGGATGGTGTAATGCGTGAGCACAAACTGCTGGGATGTCATATCTTCCAATTTTTTGATTGGACAAATTCTTATTGAAAATAAATCTTTGGTGTCAGATCCAAGTTTCTAATGGGCACAAATTGCCCTAATTGGACACTCGAATGTCAATATCACTTAGACTGATCAAAAGGATTGTGTGTTTGAGGCAAATTATTGCAGTAAGAGCTGCTCTTCTGAGCAGTGTGGCTGAGTCACCTTGTTGGGGAGAAGGGGGCGAGATTTACTGTGCATCATGGTTTTATCTGCCCTGGGATTGCTTGATATTATAGTACTGAGTGCTTATAATGGGACCATATGCAATTTGTCTTAGTTGGATGAGCGTAAAATTCATACAAGTAAAGTAAAATAAAACCGAGTACATACCTCCATAAAAGTGAAACAAAAATTATGAATATTGGCAATACAGTCAACAAAGCTCTCATAGACTCCATTTCATGACAATAAAACTCTCCAAGGTATGACAATTGTCACTCGCGATATGTATCTTTGACGTTTGAGGAATACAAATATCCTGTTGTGTTGTGTGTTGTATTTGTTAAATGTGTACTGACTACATGAAAGCAAAGTGCTTGTTGAACATTTTTTAACATGGACTTCACATCACAGAAACAGGCCATTCAGCCCAACCGCGCCGTGCCGGTGTTTATGCTCCACACCAGCCTCCTCCCACCACTCTTCATCTCACCCTATCTCCATATCCTTCTATTCCTTTCTCCCTCATGTGTTTATCCAGCTTCCTCTTAAAATGTATCCAGGCTATTCACCTCAACCACTCCTTGTGGTAACGAGTTCCGTTCTCTGGATAAAGACGTTTCTCCTGAATTCCCTATTGGATTTACTAGTGACTATCTTATATTTATGGCCTCTAGTCACCTCCCCATGAGTGGAAATGGCTTCTCTACATCTACCCTATTAAACATAATCATAATCTTAATACCTCTAATGGATCACCCTTCAGCCTTCTCTTTACTGGTGAAAAGAGCACAACCTGCTCAATCATTCAAGCTGTTTTTTTGAATATCGAGGAGCCATGTGTCAATATTATTATGGTAATGATGAGAATGGGCCGGATTTGTGGCTTTTAGGATTTTGGGGCATTAATGCCTGATACCGCCTGGAAAATGTCTGCCACTCAGTCAGCAAAATTGGACAGCTGGGCCCTGAGTGTGAGGCGGAGTGGTAAGGGTTGTGTTGCACACCTCTCTTAGGGCGCTAGGCTGGATAAGCATGCGACAATCCCAAGCTAAACAGTTGGCCTGGGAGCACTCGAAGAGAGGTCTGTAGAGCAAAAAAAAACCTGACAAAAAACACCAAAAATGTTTCCTTATAAATAGCTCACGCCACCACAACATAAATCGGCAAAAAATAAATAAAAACAATCACGCTTACCTGAGGTTGGCATTACTCACCTCACTGCAGCCGCTACAGCTCGGACCGGCCGCTTTCACAGGCGTTCCCACCAGGGGGCGCTGCGGGGCGCTACGGGTCAGCTGCGATCGAGCTGGTGTCGTAACCAGGGGGCGTTGCACACCGGCTCGCCTCTTCCGGGCGGTAATGCTCCGTGCCCCGCCGGAACCGGCCCCGAAAACCCTGGCAGGGCGCTGGCAGCTGGCCGCCTGCCCGGAAGAGCTCACCGCCGCCATTGCCGCCCCTCCGGGGCAAAAATAGAAGTGGACGGCAGCGTAAAATCCAGCCGTTTTGATGGGATTTATCTTTGCACAATGGTGCCTCCCCTTTAAGGGGCAGGCATTGACTGATCTTCATTCTACCTTTTCAGGAAGGATGGGTCAAAAGAGCCCATAGTGGAGATGAGGACAGAAGATGAACCAATCACTAACCACGATGGGAGCTCAGCGAATGAACCGAACGAAACCACACCACTCACAGAGCCTGAGTAAGTCTGCTCTCCTTGCAAGGGTTCAGAATTGGGAGTAGCATGGGGTCATATTGTGCTCTGGAGATTGGTACTCAAGTACACAATGCCACAAGGCCTATGAACTCAGTCTGCAGCCCCACAGCTTTGCCGCATGGTGACTCTTTGCAACCTGGGCCGTATTGCCATGGAGCGGTATCGAGCGGGCATCTACCATTTCCCCATGGGGTAGTCAGGGGGTTCGTGAATGGGACGTTCCTTCCTGGAGGCTTTCAGTTCAGTATCAGAGCTGGGGAGTCCTGTGAGTCCGTCGCTATCCAATCCTCCCACCTACAGCCGGCTGAAATTAACAGTAACAGCGAAAATATCTCTTCCCCGTAATTAACAAAAATTGTACATTTTAAAACTTGATCTGTCGGTGAACTGTAAATTGGAGCAAAAGAAGTGTTGCAGCATTGAGAAGAAGTGTTTTATCTCTCGGAGACTTTGGGGACGGGGATCAGCGAGAGTAAACTTGAAAGAAAATGTTAATTTAAAATAAGAATTTGGAAAATCTCTCTGCAGTCCTGACCCCTTTCTCATCGTTGTATGTATGCTGGGTGCCTGGCTGCAAATGTCGGCCATCTGTCTTGTGTCTGACTGGTGCCAGCCAGCAAGGAAAAACGCCAGAAAATATAAAATAATTATAAGAGATTTGCACGCCTGTGTGAAACGGCTGGACTGGGCGAACTACCAACCTGTGGATCAGACAAGGAGCATTGTGAACCCATCTGTTTTATTTACTGGTCGATGCCTCCAATATCTCTCACTTGCTATAAATGTGCATGAAGGAGTAGATTGGCCTCAAGTTTCCAAGGCCCTTATGGGACAAGTGCAGGCTACAGGAGCCTTAATACCATTAACGCCTAATCACCATCTCATTTCGCATTATTCGGAGTTTACTTAGGAAGGCTGGAACCAGCCGAATCCCACATTGGCCGTCTTTGTAGCTGACTTTACGGAAGAACATAAGAATGAGGAGCAGGAGTAGACCATTCGGCCCCTCGAGCCTGCTCCACCATTCAACAAGATCATGGTTGATCTTTGACCTCAACTCCAGCTTCTCGCCCTATCCCCATATCCCTTGGTTCCCCTTGTATCCACAGACACAATCCACGTCCGGACCGGGCTCAAGCAGGGCTGCGTCATCACGCCAACCCTCTTCTCGATCTTCCTCACTGCAGTACTCTATCTCACTCTCAACAAGCTCCCTGCTGGAGTGGAGCTAAACTATAGAACCAGTGAGAACCTGTTCAACCTTCGGCACCTCCAGGCTAGATCCAAGATCGCCCCATCCTCTGTCGTCGAACTACAGGAAGCGGATGACGCTTGGGTCTGAGCACATTCAGAGGCTGAACTCCAAGCCATCGTCAACATCTTCACCGAAGCGTACAAAAGCATAGGTCTTACACTAAACATCCGTAAGACAAAGGTCCTCCACCAACCTGACCCTGCCTCACAGCACTGCCTCCCTGCCCCCCCGGTCATCAAAATCCACGGCACCATCTTGGACAACATGGAAAACTTTCCATACCTCGGGAGCCTATTATCAGCAAGGGCAGACATTGACGACACGATTCAACATCAGCTCCAGTGCGCCAGTGCAGCCTTTGGTCTCCTGAGGAAGAGAGTGTTCGAAGACCAGGACCTCAAATCTGGCACCAAGCTTATGGTCTACAGGGCTGTAGTGATACCCGGTCTCCTGTATGGCTCAGAGACATGGACCATATACAATAAACACCTCAAATCGCTGGAGAAATACTAACAATGCTGCCTCTGCAAGATCCTGAAAATCCCCTGGGAGGATAGACACACCAACTTCAGTGTTCTCGATCAGGCCAACATCCTCAGCATCGAAGCACTGATCACACTCGATCAGCTCCGTTGGGCGGGCCACATTGTTCGCATGCCTGACACAAGACTCCCAAAGCAAGCATTCTACTTGGAACTCCTACACGGCAAGCAATCCCCAGGTGGGCAGAGGAAACGTTTCAAAGACACCCCTCAAAGCCTCATTGATAAAATGCAACATCCCCACCGACACCTGGGGGTCCCTGGCCAAAAACCACCCTAAGTGGAGGAAGAGCATCCAGAAGGGCGCTGAGCACCTCGCGTCTCGTCGCTGAGAGCATGCAGAAAACAAGCGCAGGCAGCGGAAGGAGCGTGCGGCAAACCAGTCCCACCCACCCTTTCCTCCAACCACTGTCTGTTCCACCTGTGACAGAGACTGTAATTCCTGTATAGGACTGTTCAGTCACCTGAGAACTCACTTTTAGAGTGGAAGCAAGTTTTCCTCGATTTCGATGGACTGCCTATGATGATCCAAAAATCTATCGACCTCAGCCTTGAAGGAGGTGGGATTGGCAGGGGGAGGTGGGACACAATTTGGTGGAATTTCTGCCTTCTTCACCCCTGATGCCCCTGGCATACAGTACGGGGACGGAAGCATAGTGGTTAGCATAGTGGCTTTCCTACAATTGAATTCAAACCCAGGGGCCTATAATCTCCAGGATCCAGTTCCTTTCTCAAATAATTTGAGATATCGGAAGAGGAGTACGGTAGCATAGTGGTTATGTTACTGGACTAGTAATGCAGAGGCTGGACTAATGATCTGGAGACATGAGTTCAAATCCTACCATGACCTACCAATCCTATCAATGTCCATGACCAAAAGTGGCTTGGTAGCACCACCACTGACCAAGCTGGCCGAGTCCTGAAGGACATAGCTGCCAGACTGGGCCTGCGGCAGGTGGTGAGCGAACCAATGTAAGGGTAAAACTGACCTCGTCCTCACCAATCGACCTGTCGCAGATGCATCTGTCACATGACAGTATTGGTAGCAGTGACCACCGCACAGTCATTGTGGAGACAAAGTCCCGTCTTTACACTGAGGACACCTTCCATCGTGTTGTGTAGACTACCACCGTGCTAAATGGGGATAGATTTAGAACAGATCTAGCAGCTCAAAACTGGGCATCCATGAGGCGCTGTGGGCCATCAGCAGCAGCAGAATTGTATTCCACCACAATCTCTAACCTCATGGCCCGGCATATCCCTCACTCTACCATTACCATCAAGCCAGGGGACCAACCCTGGTTCAATGAGGAGTGTAGAAGAGCATGCGAGGAGCAGCGCCAGGCGTAACTAACAATGAGGTGCCAACCTGAGGAATCTGCAACACAGGACTCCATGCATGCTAAGCAGCAGAAACAGGGCTAAGCCATCCCACAATCAATAGACCAGGTCAAAGCTCTGCAGCCCTGCCACATCCAGTCATGAATGATGGTGAACAATTAAACAACTAACGGGAGGAGGAGTCTCCATGAACGTCTGCATCCTCAATGATGGCGGAACCCAGCACATGAGTGCAAAAAAACAACCACTTTCAGCCAGAAGTGCCGAGTGGATGATACATCTCGGCCTACTCCTGGGGTCCCACCATCAGCCAATTGGATTCACTCCACATGATAGCAAGAAGTGGCTGAGTGCATCGGATACAGGAAAGGCTATGGGCCCTCAACCACATCCCAGCTGTCCTGCCGAAGACTTGTGCTCCAGAATTAGCTGTGCCTCTAGCCAAGCTGTTCCAGTACAGCGTCAAAGCTGGCATCTACCCGACAATGTGAAAACTGCCCAGGTATGTTCTGTCCACAAAAAGCAGGGCCGTTTATGGATAAATGATTGTCAGGTGATCTTGGAGAACTCTCCTGCTCTTCTTCGGCTAGTGTCATAGGCTCTTTTATGTCTACTTAGTTTTAACGTCTCGTCCTAAAGAAGGCACCCCTATGAGTGCAGCGCTTCCTCAGTACTGCACTGAAGTGTCAGCATAGTCTTTGGAGTGGGGCTTGAGCCCATAAGCTTTTGATTCAGAGGTGAGGGTGCTACCCGCTGAGCCACAGCTGAGGAGAGATCTCCCTGCTGCTCTTTGAATAGCTCTATGACATCTTTCTATCAGAACGGACACATGGAACTCCAGAAATAAGGCACCGCCAGCAGTGTTGGACGCTCAGTACAGCACTCAAGTGGCAACTTTGATTAGGTGCTTCAGGCTTTCAGTGGGACCTGAACCCAAAGCATTCTGACTCAGCGATGAAAGTGCTAGCAAATTAACCAAGCTGGCTCTTAGCTTGGTTTTAACTGTTTAAACACTAGCAGTAGCCACACGCACAGTTTAGGATCCTTCAACCTTGGCTCTTGACAACCCATACCTACATTCTCTGGGTTTAGGTAAGTGGGGATCCCTACAGAGTGAGAGTGCACCTGGAGACTGCATTAATTTGGACTTCTCAATAGATTGGGTTGGATGTCCGTCGGTCCAATGAGTCTACGCGTGTCGGACACCCACCTGACCAAAAAGAAGTACCGAGAGGCTTAGGGCTTTTATGTTTTCAGGGCGATAATGGTGGCAGGGCAGGATAGTGAGCAGCCGGGAATAGTTTGCGCCTTGTTTGTTAAGTTTGGGCAGCTGGGCCCTGCGTCAGGGAGTGCAGCGCTAAGGGAGGCGTTAGGGAAACAAAAAAAAAGGTCACGCAAACATTCCCAAGACCTTGCCCAAGCCACCGCATCACAAATCGCACAAAAAAATTAAAAGACAAAACAATCGCACTTACTTTTGGAGTACATTACCTTCCTTTCCACCGCCGGGATCGCTGGACCGCCCTGATTTCCCATGGTGGGCGCACTTCCGGAGACTCAAAACTCGCGCCGGCGTCGCAACCAAGGGACGTTGCATGCCCGGCGCAGCTCTTCCCGGTGGTGCTGCTCCGCCCCGCCGCAAAGCCTGACTGGAGCATCGCGGCGATGCCCTGGAGAGCCCAACACCGGCTCACGTGCGGCTCCGGGGCGAAACCCCCGCAAGTGCAAAGGACCGGAAAATCCAGCCTCATTGTTTTGTATCAGCGGTAAATGTTGATATTGTTCCATCAATTTCTAAATCCAGATCCATTTATGCACATAGTAAATAAGAGTAGCTCCAAAAAAAGACACCTGTGGAACATCACTCAGCACATCTTTCCCATCGTGGAAACTTTCTTTTACTTTCTGCCCTCCAACCAGTTTTCTATCCTTTTTAATCCCTCAATCAACATAACAAACAAAACCGATTACCTGGTCATTATATTATTGCTGCTTGTGGGAGCTTGCTGTGCGCAAATTGGCTGCCATGTTTCATACATTACAACAGTGACTATACTCCAAAAGTACTTCATTGGCTGTAAAGTGTTTTGAGATGTCCGATTATTGTGAAAAGCGCTATATAAATGCAAGTCTTTTTTTTCTACCACTTCTGTCCAATTCATATAAGATATCTAAAGACTGTATCCAATCCCTTTATCGTTTGGAAAACTCCAGTCATATTCCCCCTAAGTTTCCCTAAACCTACATACCCTAAAGTAAATAACCCAAACTCTTGGCTACTTCCCTCATATCTACGAGCTCTTAGTGTCATTCTGGTCACCCCCCTCTCCTCTCCAGAGTCTCAGTACCTTTTCACTATGCCAGGGATGAAAACGAGATACAATACTTCAGATACAAACATGCCGGAGTCTTGCATAGTCCGAGCATAGCACCAAACTCTTCTCAAGTACTTCATTGGCTGTGAAGCGCTTTGGGACGTCCTGAGGTCGTGAAAGGCGCTATATACATGCAAGTCTGTCTTTTCTTTTCTCTCCACGTGACCACATCCCCCTTACTTCTACGTTCCATTATCTTTGCCATAGTTGTTCCTTGAACCTGTGTTTAGCATACATACACAGGGCCTAACACTGAGACGCAGGCGAGCCATGCAGCTTGGCACTGTGGCAACAGTCTCGTACTGAGGCAGAGTCTCACTCCAGCATTTGACCACAATAAGCCCGATGTTCCAGTGGGGTATTTTAGGATCACTGCATTTATCAGAGGTGCTGTGTTTCAGATGCGTCATTAAACAAAGTCCCTATCTGCTTCTGCAGGTCAAGGTAATAAATTCCATGCTACCAATCGAAGAAGAGCGGGGAGTTTTGCTGGTGTCCTAGCCAACATTCATCCCTTAATGTTTGATCCCTGGGCTGAGAGGGTTGTTCTGTGAGGAGCGATTGAGTGAAACAGACCTATATTTTCTGGAGTTTGGAAGAATGAGAGGTGATCACTGAAACGTATAAAATTCTTAGCGGACTTGACAGGGTAGATGCAGAGAGGCTGTTTTCCCTGGCTGGACAGTCTATAACTAGAATTCACAATCTCAGGCTAAGGGCTCGGCCATTTAGGACTGAGTTGAGGAGAAATTTCTTCACTCAGAAGGTGGTAAATCTTCGGAATTCTCTACCCCAGAGGACTGTGGATGTTCAGTTGTTGAGTATATTCAAGGCTGAGATGGATATATTTTTGGACACTAAGGGAATCAAGGGATATGGGCTAGGACGGGAAGGTGGAGTTGAGGTAGATGATCAGCCATGATCTTATTGAATGGTGGAGCAGGCTCGAGGGGCCCAATGGCCTACTCCTGCTCCTATTTCCTACGTTCTCAAACACACCACAATTACCCGGTTACTTTTTACATACGATGTCTGTGAGACCTTGCTGTGTGTGTTTTCCTGCAAAGCAGTGACTATACATCAAAAGTAACTCACTGGCCATGAATCACTTTGGACGTGAGAAGTGCGATTTAAATGCAAGTTCCTTCTTCGGGAAAGCATGAGCTAGCTGGTCAGCGCCAGAGCTGTGTGATCGCTGGATTTTGCCTGTGGCGTGATCATTTCGAATAATTATCCTCACGGCTTCTTTTCATCTGTCCATTGTTTGCAGAAAGTTACCTTTAAAAGAAGGCAACGGCAAGGAAGCTTTGAGTCCGGAAAACGTAGAGGAGTCGGTGCCCAATGACGTCATCCCACCGAAAGAGGACAGCAGCAAAGCATAATGGGAAGAACTCTGTCAAAGAAACATGCTCAACATGGATACCCTTGCAACCAATATTTGTAGGGAAGAGAAATACATATTTGTGAGGCTGAGGCATTAGAATGGCTTTGGACACTGTCATAAGTTGCATTATCAGTAATACAAGAAATTGAAATTTGTCCTCATTTTTCTGGAAGGATTTTTGAAAAAAAAATATTTCTGTCTTAATTTTTTTTCCCCCTTTGCCATTCAGAAAATAAAAAAGTGTAACATGTAAATGATATTGTGGAGTAAAAGTTAGAAACAATCTTTATATTGCTCTCTCTCTATATATATTATATATATATACACAGCGGACAAAACGTTCAAGCTGTTGTTTCCCAGTTGGTGTACCATGAAGTTTTATCCATTCCTGTAACACTGGAGAATGCGATTTTGTCCCTTGTGCGACTTTTTTCTTTTTTCAATGGACTGCGACGAAGAGAGAAAGGGAAAGCACTGTGGATAACTTGCGGGCTTTAAGCAATTCGAGGCGGACAGGGTTTGAGATGAATAACCGCCGGGAACTTTGGTTCAACATCACTCCTTGACATTTTTTTCGTCCTTGTGATTAATAGTAGCCCCAATTCCACCCTCCCCCTCCCCCTCCCCTCCCACCAACTCCCCACAAAGATTTTAAAATATTTAATGGGACTAATATATATTTCTGTTTGACTCTCTTTCATTTCGTGTGAGAATACCACTACGGTAATAATTTGCTTTGGTGTCCACACATGTGCAGGTCAAAGTGGATTTTCAGCTCGCATCTGTGAAAGGAAGCTTCTATTTCAACATATCTGAAAGTAAGTCAAGATCTGTTGTGTCTTAACCCACCCAGGGGGTGCTATTGGCTTAACCCACACAGAGAATGCCATTGGCTCTTACAGCACAGCCAAAAAGAAACCTTGCTGGATTAGCTTGCTCTGAGCCTCCCCTGTTTCAAGCTGTCGATATTTCTAGTGGGTCTCCATGTCTCATCAATCCTGACTGCCAACAAGAACAATTCACTCTGACCCCTGCCTTGTGCACTAGAAAGAAGGTTCTTAAGAGGGCAGGTTCAAGAGGAGTAGATTTTCCTAAGATTGAAGGTCTTGTTTGAATTTTCTAGTAAATAACAGCTAATTACCCCAGGTTGTCTCGTTCCATGACTGGCAATTGTTCTCTGTTGATTAACGGCAGACAATCAAACAGAATTCACATTTCAGAGATCGGACTGACATAAATTTGATTTTGATTTTTCCTTCTAGCAGAAGGGAGGACTGTATGAAAAAAAAATGATTTGTATCTGGGTGACAGATTGCTGTCCGGTGTGGAAAAGGGCTACCTGAATGGCCACGGTGCCCAGCGGAGGGAACTGTAGATAGTTTGGTTGATGGTAATTCCACAGGTCAGTACAGGCAACAAGAGGCTCTTACCCCATTGGTCTAATCTCTCAACCTAGTTTTAAGCTATTGCTCCCCTAAATCTCCTATCCTGAAATTGTTGGCTTCTTGTTGGGGACAGTTCCTTCAGGACTAGTCACAGAATGGAATCATACAGCACAGAAGAAATCCATTGGGCCCGTTGTGCCTGTGTAAGAGCGGTCTAATTAGTCCTGCACCCGCCTGCTCTGTCCGCTCCGTCCTGCAAATCTTTCTTTTTCAAATATTTATCCAATTCCCTTCTGAAAGTTTTGAATCTGCTTCCATCGCCCTTTCAGGCAGTAGAAACATAGAAACATAGAAAATAGGTGCAGGAGCAGGCCATTCGGCCCTTCGAGCCTGCACCACCATTCAATATGATCATGGCTGATCATTCAACTTCAGTACCCCATTCCTGCTTTCTCTCCATACCCCTTGATCCCTTTAGCCGTAAGGGCCACATCTAACTCCATTTAGCCGTAAGGGCCACATCTAACTACATTCCAGAACATAACAACTCACTGCATATAATAAGTTTCTCCTCCTCTTCTCCATTACTCCACACCTTACTCGCTTTTCCTTCCTGTGTGTAGTACTTTATACTTTTCTGCATTGAATTCCATCTCTCATAATTCTCTCCATTTAACATATTTTGTCCAACTCAAATTAAAATTTCTGAGCTGCCTCCTGTGGTTTCACTGCCCATTCTCGTCGCCCTCTGGTCCCTTTGCCTAGATGGCCATTATTCATGTGTAAGCCTTGACGCTGTGTGCCAGTGGGCTGTTCAGTCATGGGTAGGGTAGAGCAATACCAACAAGCCCCATTCAGTCCCCAACTGACATCTATACCTGAGCATTTTCAGTAGGAAGTTACCAAAAAGTGAACATAAGAATATTAGAACATGAGAACATAAGAAATAGGAGCAGGAGTAGGCCATTTGGCCCCTCGAGCCTGCTCCGCCATTCAATAAGATCATGGCTGATCTGATCATGGACTCAGCTCCACTTTCCTGCCCGCTCCCCATAACCATTTACACCCTTATCGCTCAAATATCTGTCTATCTCCACCTTAAATATATTGAATGATCCAGCCTCCACAGCTCTCTGGGGCAGAGAATTCCCTCTGAGAAAAGAAATTTCTCCTCATCTCAGTTTTAAATGGGTGGCCCCTTATCCTGAGACTATGTCCCCTAGTTTTAGTTTCCCCTATGAGTGGAAATATCCTCTCTGCATCTACCTTGTCGAGCCCCCTCATTATCATAGAAGTTTCAATAAGATCACCTCTCATTCTTCTGAATTCCAATGTGTATAGGACCAACCTACTCAACTTATCTTCATAAGTCAACCTCATCATCTCCAGAATCAAGAAGGATATGAAGGAACATGAAGGATCTATTGGCCTTGGAGGGAGTGCAGCGTAGAGTTACCAGAACGAAACCTGGATTCTATGGGTTAAATTACGAGGAGATATTACACAGGCTTAGGTTGTATTCCCTGGAATTGACTTAGATGATTTCAACTGGGCCTATGATAGAGGCACTAGAATTGGCTTGGGTGGGGGAAGGTGAGGGAGGGATCAAACAAGGTTCCTCTCATGATAGGAACATAGGAAAAGGAGGAGGCCATTTAGCCGCTCGAGCTTGTTCCACCACTCAATGACTTCATGGCTGATCTATGATCTTGCCTTTGCCCCATAAGCATAAGGAATGATTTGATTGAAGTTTTCAATATATTAAGGGGAACAGCTAGGGTAGATAAAGAGAAGCTAGTTCTGCTAGTTGGGGAGTTAAGGACAAGGGGACATTGTCTAAAAATTAGAGCCAGATCTTTCAGGAGTGAAGTTAGGAAACACTTCTGCTCACAAAGGATGGTAGAAGTTTGGAACTCTCTTCCACAAGCGGCAATTAATACTAGGTCAATTATTAATTTTAAAGCTGAAATCATCAGAATTTTGTTAACCAAAGGTATTAAGGGATATGGGGCAAAGGCGAGATCACAGATCAGCCATGAAGTCATTGAGTGGTGCAACAGGCTCGAGCGGTTAAATGGCCTCCTCCTTTTCCTATGTTCCTATCATGAGAAGAACCTTGTTTGATCCTCATCTTCCCCCATCCAAGCCAATTCTAGTGCCTCTATCATAGGCCCAGTTGAAATCATCTAAGTCAATGTAGACCACTGATTATACCCAGGACCTTCTTAATCTGTTGAAGCTCAACTACTCACTGTATAGGGAGCGAGTTGTTCGTCTAAAATATGTATCTTTACAGGATCTCCTTGTAGATTACCGCATGCCGTCCCTCTCACTAAGCCGATAAAGTGACATAGGCCAATGGGAACCCATTCAACAGAGGACATCCACTTGTCATCGCCAGGATCGGTGAGGACTCCAGCCTTTTTTTTCCTCCCTCTTTTCCTGGGTGGGTGTGGGGATGGGGTTTGTTCCAAAAGCACCCCCGTGCACCTCACACAACCGACCAATCTCCATAGGGTGAGTGGGGGGGGGGGGGGAGGGGGTGAAATTCAACTCCAGCAGAATCCCAAAACGGGCACTGGTGGGGCGGCCCGCCCGACAACCGAAACGCACATGGGGCGGGTGTATAACGGGCACCCGCTTCGCTGCAGCACATTCCTCCGCGACCTTCGCGGGAGTGGAATCTCACCCCCAGGCGTGCTGAGGTGTGAGCTAACTATGGGCACAGCCAGCCTAATCCTGTCTCTGTCTTGCAACAGGGTGGCTGGCTGTCAGCAGTGGGAAGCTGGGTCACTGAGGTCAAAGGTAATAGCTTCACTGCCACCTTGGCTGACATCACCTAACACAGTGCGGAGCTGGTATTGAACCCGCGATCTTCCTGATGTAGTAATGCACCAGGATACGCAGTCACCCATTGAGATGTCCGTTTGCGGCTGGTCCAGTGTCACAAGGATGCTCCACTTAGTGACCAATTGCAGGCCTTTTTAATAGAATACGTTCAGTAAATTATGAGAGGAACTTGTTTGATCCCTCCCCACCTACCCCCACCCAAGCCAATTCTAGGGCCTCTTTCATAGGCCCAGTTGAAATCATCTAAGTCAACATAGACCACTGATTGTACCCAGGACCTACTTGACCTGTTGAAGCTCAACGTCATGTTTTAGTAAATAAACAATAAAGATTGAAGCAAAGAGGTGCTCCCAAAGCAGACCAATCCCACTGATACAGAGGCTAAGCAGTGGACGCAGGGTATCCCCATGGGTTAAGTCATTCTGGCATACCTGCTCCATCCATTACTTGCTGAATAAAGTACAGACTGCATGTAGAACAAACCTTAATAAACCATCTAGAGGGCTAAAAAGAGTTGGAATTGTAGCAACAGGAGTAGGCCATTCAGCCCCTTGAGGTGTGGTGCCTAGAGCTGAATGCAATACTCTGATACTTCACCCCTTTGTAATCCAGCCCCCTTGCGATGAAGGCCAACAATCCTAATGGCTCATTGTGGAAATTCATTGGTATTGGGCCATAGAAACAAAAAAGTCCGAGGATTCAGTTCTTGGACGTTGCATCTGACCCCGATGTGCCTGAACTGGAGGGGGCGGGAAGGGGGGGAATACGGGGCTGGTGGGGGGGGCGGCATAAGCTAGGGGTCGTGCTCTGCTCACTATTCCGTGACTCCTAGAATGGATTTTGGGTGAGTGTGGGATCGAGCTCGGCTGTGATGTACTGACCAGCCAGCAATCACCATCGAGCCCCACACAGCTTGGAATGTCCACTGGTGCCGAGTATCAGAGAGCTGCCAGTGTCTACTGAGCCAGACTGTCAGCATCTTCAGGAGAGGAAATGTGGGGGGGGGCTAAATGAATGAGAACCTGACACTGTCCTTCACACAAAGGGTGATGGAAATCTCAAACTCTCCTCCCCCAAAAAAGCTGTTGAGGTTGGGAGGCCAATTGAAAATTTCAGAACTGAGATTGAAAGATTTTTATTCAGTAAGGATATTAAGTGTTATGGACCCAAGGCAGGTCGAGGGAGTTAAGAACATAAGGACATAAGAATTAGGAGCAGGAGTAGGCCATTCGGCCCCTCGAGCCTGCTCCACCATTCAATAAGATCATGGCTGATCTACCTCAACTCCACTTTCCTGCACTATCCCCATATCCCTTGATTCCCTTAATACCCAAAAGTCTATCGACCTCTGTCTTAAATACACTCAACAACTGAGCATCTACAGCCATCTGGGGTAGAGAATTCCATCTCAGTCCTAAATGGCCGACCCCTTATTCTGAGACAGTGACCCCTGGTTCTAGACTTCCCAGCCAGAGGAAACATCCTCCCTGCATCTACCCTTTAAGAATTTTGTATGTTTCAATAAGATCACCTCTCATTCTTCTAAATTCTAGAGAATGTAGGCCTCGTCGACTCAATCTCTCCTCATAGGACAATCCCCCCATCCCAGAAATCAGTCTGGTGAACCTTTGCTGCACTTCCTCTAAGATACAGATGAGCCATGATCTCATTGAGTCGTGGAACAGGCTCGAGGGCTGAATGGCCTGCTCCTGTTGCTATGTGGCTGTGTCACTTCCTGTGTTGCTAAGTCACTTCCTGTGTTGCTATGTCACTTCCTGGACCAAAAATTGCGGCCTCTCTGGGTGACGACGAAGGCCTTGCAAAAGCCGGTTCTCATCACGAGATGTGCATGCGCTGAGAACCGGCTCTTCTGATCTGTCAAAATTTCTTTAGACAGATTCTACGCATCCCCTCAGGAAGGACATCCACGCGGCAGAGATTGGGCTATTTGCCCAACTCATGCCCTTCAAAATTTTACACCTGGTAAAAGCAGGCATATAGCTTACTTTTACCAGCGTAACACTTTTAAAACATAGAAACATTTTATTGAATCATTCATTTTTATTTTAAAAAAAACCCTGTCCATTAAAGTAAGTTTATTTTTAACCCTATTAAACATTTTTAAAATTTCCCCCCAAAATATATTTTTTTCTAAAACATTTAATTACATTTAATTTCAATTAATTTTAATTATGTGAGGTGTTTTTTAAATTTATTATGCTGTGTTTCGGTGCATTAGGGGTTTTGCTCATTGATAGTAATGGGAGTCCGTACAAACAGAGTTCCCGTTTTTATCAATGCGAATACTGCACAGTGATTGGTGGCCCAGGCTCACAGCGGAAGACAGATTCCCGTGCGCTGCACAGCAAATGAAGGCCTCTGACTGGGATCCTATGTTCCTCCGGGACCAACAGGTAGTTTCGTAGATTTTTTGGGGTCGGAGGCTTTCTTCGTACGAAGGAAGCCACCGACCATAATTTTCAGCCCTCTATGTTCCTCGGTCCTGAATACTGATCCTGCAACAGGTTTCAAACATAATTATATATTTTTTTTCTCCCTGGAACAAAAGAGGCTATTTAAGTGGAACCCTTTTGTTATGACCCCTTTTGGTGTTAGAAATTCATTATAATGAAACTCCAATTTCAAAGTTGTAATTATTACAAATGTCCATTCTAACTCTTCGTTGTAGCTCAGCCCTCTGAATCTGTTCTATTCAATGAGGATCTTAAACTCCATTCGATTGAACCTCTGAGTTGGGTGAGTTGGGAAAGATAGCATTAACCTGAGCAATTCAGACCCAGAGTTTCCAAGATTCAATCCCCAGTTAGTTGAGTTCAACTGTTGGGGGGGAGCTGGTAGATGTGTGAGGGAACTGGAAGATCACTCACAGTTTCCCGTTCCTGATCGCCATTCAACGATCCCTGCAAACTGAAAATTCAAAAAGCAAAACACTGCAGAAGCTAGAACTCTGAAATAGAAACAGAAAATGCTGGAAACACTCAGCAGGTCAGGCAGCGTCTGCAGAGAGAGAGAAACAGAGCTAACTCCCACAACTGGGAAAAGTTAGAGATGTAACAGGTTTTTAAGCAAGTGCAGGGGCAGGAAAAGGATGGGGAGGAAAGAACAAAAGGGAAGGCAAAAGTGATTAACTGACAAAAGGTATGATGCTGCAAAGCAAAAGGAGATGGTAATGGGACAAGTTAAGAAACAAACTACAAACTGCACCTGTGTGGCTGTCAAGTGGTGACTATGTAAGGATGGTCAACTGGACCATTGACACTCACGGTTCAAGCTTACACAGTGAGCAATGCAAGCTGAGCGGGGTAGTTGGTGACCATTAGCGAGTATTAGAACATAAGAACTTAAGAATTAGGAGCAAGAGCAGGCCATACTGCCCCTCAAGCCTGCTCCGCCATTTAATAAGTTTCTGGCTGATCTTTGACCTCAACTCACTTTCCCGCGCAATCTCCATAATCCCTTGATTCCCCATGAGTCCAAAAATCTGTCTATCTCGGCCTTGAAAATACTCAAAGATTCAGCATCCACAGCCCTCTGGGGCAGAGAGTTCCAAAGATTCAAAACATTCTGAGTGAAGCAATTCCTCCTCATCTTAGTTGTAAATCCCTTACCTTATCCTGATCCCTGATAAGATCCCTTATCCTGAGACTATGTCCCCTAGTTCTAGACTCTCCATCCCGGGGAAACAGCCTCTCAGCATCTACCCTTTCAATCCCCCCCTCAGAATCTTATATGTTTCAATGTGATCACCTCTTATTCTTCTAAACTCCAGAGTATATCAGCCCAATCTACTCAATCTCTCCTCATAGGACAACCGTATCATCCAAGTTAGACATACATACACTGCCCTGGATCTGGAATCACTAACAGTGCTAGAAACAGCCACAAACTACATTAGCTATCACCTAACCTCCCTTGGCGTAACTACATATCAACGTACATAGTGTGATAGCTGGAACCCTGCATCATCGCCAATTAGTTAAGTGCGTCTTAATTGTAAGAATTAACACTGCATCTTTTGCAGTTGTGAAAAATATTGTGTATCGCAACATCAACAGCGGAGCCATTTTTTGCTCTGTGAAATATTTTTCAACGATTAACGTTGTGTTCGCATAATTTGATATGATTCCAGCAGACAGGAGTTACTTTGGTGTGTATTCTTCCTGAAGAGGAGGAGGAATTATCTTTGGAAACACTGAACATTGAAATTGAAGTTGCCCCCGCCCCCCCCCTGCCCTCCCCCCACAGACACAATTTTGGACATTATATGCTTCTTTTTCTGAGGTTCCACTCTCAGGTCATTAGCTGTGCACAGCTCGTCCACTTTGCCCTGGTCACCCCTGGAATTCTGAACTGTGCGAGAGAACCAGTCAACATTGCCCGCCCTTGACAAGCAACTGAGGTCAGGAACGCAGCGTGTGGGAACAATATGGAGAAAATCCCATATTCAACTGCCTTGTGGTGCTACCCATGCATTGAACCAAAAGGCCGCCTTAGCAGCTCAATGTACAGCAGGTTATTGTGATAGGGTGAGATGGAGAAAGGTGGGAGGAGGCTCGTGTGGAGCATAGACCCGTTGGGCCGAATGGCCTCTATCTGTGCAGCAAATCCCATGTAACCTTTAATTATGTGCTCCATTTCTATTTCATATTTTCTTAAGCACCTTCTTACCCTTATTTCCAAACAGTCCTACCCCTCCCATTGTTTTTCTTCTTCTGCGTTCACTTTGCCTCCCTCGCACCCCCCTGCCACCCTCACCACTTTGGTGGGCTGGTAGCCAGTTTGCTGATGGATTCAATGCCAGACTTTGCGTCATTCACCCAACAAGTGTATTGTTTGATGAAAATTGGACCCTCTCAGAGGCATTAACACTGGGAAGAGTGTGCGTGGGGGGGTGGGGGGGGGAAGAAGAGTAAGGGACATTTTGTACATCATATTTTTTTTTTGGCAATTGGTTTCCTTTGGGAGGAATGGGAGGAATCCCCCCCCCCCCAAACTCCACTCTACAAATTCCAGAATTTCCCCTGATGTTGTGCCCCAATCATCCATCATCATCATAGGCAGTCCCTCGGAATCGAGGAAGACTTGCTTCCACTCTAAAAGTGAGTTCTCAGGTGACTGTCCAGTCCAATACGGGAATTACAGTCTCTGTCACAGGTGGGACAGACAGTGGTTGAGGGAAAGGGTGGGTGGGGAGTCTGGTTTGCCGCACACTCCTTCCGCTGCCTGCGCTTGGTTTCTGCATGCTCTCGGCGACGAGACTCACCGGATGCTCTTCCTCCACTTCAGGCAGTCTTTGGCCAGGGACTCCCAGGTGTCAGTGGGGATGTTGCACTTTATCAAGGAGGCTTCGAGGGTGTCCTTGAAACATTTCCTCTGCCCGCTTGCCGTGTAGGAGTTCCGAGTAGAACGCTTGCTTTGGAAGTCCCATGTCGGGCATGCGGACAATGTGGCCCGTCCAACAGAGCTGGTCGAGCGTGGTCAGTGCTTCGATGCTGGGGATGTTGGCCTGTTCGAGAACACTGATGAAGGTGCGTCTATCCTCCATGGGGATTTGAAGGATCTTGCGGAGGCAGCGCTGGTGGTACTTCTCCAGCAATGTTGGGTCTCTGGACCCTGTCTCAATAACATAATCTATTGATTCACTTCAGCACCTGTGGACTACAAGAGCTGCCCTACTCCCAGAAGGAACTCCAGAAATTCATCAGGTAATGAAGGATGATGCCATTAGGTCGCTCCTTGTTAAGCTATATCAGGATCAGAGTGTACACCTACCTGATGGGTGTCATATCTCCGCTGTGCCATCTGTGGTAAGCACTGGTCGGAGGTCAGATAGCTGAGAGACAGACAGAAAAATCACCCCAAAGATGCTCTTACTCATCTCTGTGAGCCATGTAGACCAAGGTCTAGGAATAACTAGCCTGCCTGACCTTTAAACCTCAGAATGGTGTGTAGAGCCGAGGGGAATGACCCTTTCAAAGAGAAGAAATAATAGAATATATAGCACCTTTCAGGACCTCGGGATCTCCCAGTTACAGCACATTTGTCACTGTTGCAATGAAAGAAACACAGCAGTCAATTTGCGCACAGCAAACTCCCACAAACAACAATGTGGTAAATGACCAGATCATCTGGTTTCTTTCAATGATGTTGGTTGAGAGATAGATATTGGCCAGGATACTGGGGAGAACTCCCCTACTCTTGTTCGAATTGTGGCCATGGGATCTTTTACATCCACCTGAAAGAGCATCCGAATGACAGTACCTCCAACAATGCAGTACTCCCTCAGTACTGCACTGGGAGTGTCAGCCCTGATTTGTGTGTTCAAGTCTCTGGAGTGAGGCTTGAACCCACAGCCTTCTGACTCAGAGGCGAGAGTGTTACCCACTGAGCCACAGCTGACAACTATATCAATAAAAGACCATTGACCTTAAAAATAAATGGGTCTTCCCGTGCAAGGCCTGGCATTTGCCTGCCCCTGCTCCCTGCTTCTTGTTTCTGGAGGTGGGGGGTGGGGATGAGGGCGGGGGAAGGGTGGTTGGCTTTGTGCAGAATCTCCAACTATCCCAAACATCCCACGTCAGAGGAAAGAGGCAGTGAGCCAGAGGGTGAGGACTCCTAGGCTGGAATGGGGGGGTGGGTAGTGGGGGGGGGGGTTCATAGGTCCCAGGCTGTCAGAGGGATCTTGGCCCCAGGCTGTCAGAGGGATCATAGGCCCCAGGCTGTCAGTGGGATCACAGGCCCCAGGCTGTCAGTGGGATCATAGGCCCCAGGCTGTCAGAGGGATCATAGGCCCCAGGCTGTCAGAGGGATCATAGGCCCCAGGCTGTCAGAGGGATCATAGGCCCCAGGCTGTCAGAGGGATCATAGGCCCCAGGCTGTCAGAGGAATCATAGGCCCCAGGCTGTCAGTGGGATCACAGGCCCCAGGCTGTCAGTGGGATCATAGGCCCCAGGCTGTCAGAGGGATCATAGGCCCCAGGCTGTCAGAGGGATCATAGGCCCCAGGCTGTCAGAGGGATCTTGGCCCCAGGCTGTCAGAGGGATCTTTGCCCCAGGCTGTCAGAGGGATCATAGGCCCCAGGCTGTCAGAGGGATCTTGGCCCCAGGCTGTCAGAGGGATCATAGGCCCCAGGCTGTCAGAGGCCTCAAGTTCAAGTGGTGGCCGGTTCGCCCAGAGAGGCTAACCACGAGAGGAATTGGAACCCACCTTTGTGGTTTCAGGCCCAGAGAAGCAGACCAGACACACTCCCCCACCCCCACCCCACCCCCACTCCCCCACTCCCCGCCAAAAGATTTAGCTAAGAAATAGTACCGACGCGACTTGCAAAGTTTGCAGGGCTGCCCAACACCTCCTCCTGCTCGTCCCCGGCCTGGCCAACCTGAGGCTTGGTTTCTTGGCGGCTTGAAGGAGGCCTGAGATATGCCCGTGACGGCACGAGTGCCCCGACAAATTTACTGCCCTCTCCCCTTTCACCTCATGTAGCTCGGAATTGACAGGTGCAATCCCGCCACAATTACCATCTGAGGCAAAAGAGCCAAGGGGCGAGATGAGAAGAATGTTGTTTTTTACACAGCGAGTCGTCATGATCTGGAACGCGCTGCCTGACAGGGGCGGTGGAAGCAGATTCAATACCAACTTCCCAAAGGGGAATTTGGATAAATACTTGAAGGGAAGGAACATTTGCCGGGCTTATGGGGAAAGAGCAGTGGGAGCGGGGACAATCGAACAGCTCTGTCAAAGGGCCGGCACTGGTACGATGGGCCGAATGGCCTCCTTCTGTGCTGTAATTGTGTATGATTCTATAAAGTGCCGGGTTACAACCCATGGAATCAGAGGGCCAACTCACTTGGCAGTAACTAATGCTCCGTGTTCCCTTTCTGTTGTAAGTATTGATTTGAACTGATTTGAAGCTGTACATCCAGGAACAGGGGTACGAGGGTAGGTGTGGGGGAGGAGGAGGAGGGGTGGGGAGGGGGAATTACTATAAGACAACACACGCAAATATCACCCGAAACAGCATTCATGGAACATGAACCCCTCTAAGTGAAATGCTTTCGATGTATCTCTTTTCTGGAACAGTCCTGCTCTGAAAACAAAAGGCATATCCATCTTATTTCAACAGAAGCGATTTGTCTTCACCACAGTTGCTTAAACCATCATTTTAATCACTGGCTAAGATGCTTCTAGCAGCCATTTTGTGAGAAGCTTGTGATCATTCCACCGTGGCCTTCACTTGCAGGTCCCATTTGTGTACGCGTGGTCAGGTAGACATAAAGATTCCTCAACTATATTATTCAACTTTTTAAATATTTTGTTCCTCTTGAAATTGTGTTTTATTTCCGAAAGTGTTTGATTTTTTTAAGCCTTACTGTAAAAAAAAATGTATAAAAAAACCAAACAAGTCTGTTATGAAGCTGTAAAACTTCAATGGATGTTTTTCTTTTCTAACTTGATGTTCTTGCATTTCTGTATTCTTTGCTGTTTATTGCTCTGTGGTTCCTCGGAAGGTCTTTGGTCTGTTTTCATCTGAAAGGACCTTTCCAGGCTTAAACAAGGGGCACTCCAGTGAACTCCGTCAGTGCAGTCATTCCTTCCAGTGCGTTGCATGTTGAATAGGCCAATGTTTGTGGGCCTGACTGGCAGGGCTTCAGTTAAAAACACGAGCTGGGTAAAATTCTGGACCTGATTCTATGAGCCATCATCCTGAGGAATCATTTCATCCCAACAAAAAACATAGACGTGGTTAAAAATGACAAGCTGCATCCATCAGACAAACAAGTGTACAACTGACAGTGAGCTGACGTTAATGTATTCTGCCCCCTTGCTCTCCATGGCCTGTCGCTTCATCGATCAATCAATCCATTGGACGGGGCAGCTTGAGGCCTCTTCCTCCTCACTGACAAGGCTAAATCTTGGAGGAGGCAAAAAAAAAAAGAATACAGGGATCAATTTACAGAAAAACTCTTGGACATTCCTGCCCAACTCACTAAAGCAATCAGACAGGGGATCAGGGGACCATTTTACCGTGACACATCATTAGATTACTTGTAGGGAAAAGATTTTCAGGGCTATGGGGCAAGTGCAGTGGAGTGGGGTTAATCGGACAGCTCTACCAAAGAGCCAGCACGAGCACGATGGGCCGAATGGCCTCCTTCTGTGCCGTATCATTCGATGATTATATGCACTTCACGAGCCCACTGCCCCGATAGATACGCCCCAAAGTTATTCAGAATCTAGGACTGCATAAGACGGCACAAAGCCCTTTCCTACCTGTCAGGCCGACATCAAAAGTGTCAGACTTTGATCACTCAACGTCTCCCAGCTTTCCTCTTTTCCCACGTTTTGTTTTCTGTTGGGATGGAAGTCACATCTCTTTGTCGGCTGTACGTGGACTGGGAATGGGCAGTTGCTGGGAAGCATGGGGTCCCACACCACACCACAATTGGGAATTCAATGGGAACCTCCGTCAGAAGATCGGTGTGGTGGCAAATGATAAATCTGGCTCGCTGGTGATGTGAGTGGTGGCTGGGACTTATGTTGTTGTCACACAGCATTGGGTGTAGGCTGCTGACACTCTGCTTTGCCTCAGCTCTCTGAATTGAAAAGTAATCATTACCCCCACACCCTTCACATTTGCGTGCTCACATTACTCACATAAAGAAAAGAAACATTTACAAGGCTATAGGAAAAGAGCGGGAGTTTAGTGGGGAGTGGGACTAACTGGATCACTCTTTCAAAGAGTGGGCACGGGGGTGGATGGGGAGGGGGCAGTGGGGAGTGGGACTAACTGGATCGCTCTTTCAAGGAGCCGGCACAGGCACGATGGGCCGAATGGCCTCCTTCTGTGCTGTACGATTCTATGAATAGGAAGTTAGTGAGTGGCAAGTGCCGAGGTCATGCTACGGTCTGTAACTCACTCAAACTCAGGAGGGTTTTATTTATGCAACAGACGGCAGGCCTAATTGATCATTGCGTCACCCTGCCTGTCACCCTGAAGTGGTCACCATTGATCTGACCTGGCACACGCGGAAGGAATTACATCACTGGTGAGGGATAGCACTTCCTCTGAAAGGGGAATGCCTGACTAATGAGACGAAAGGAAGGACCTCACTGGTAGGGTCTACTTGCCCTTTGGGAATTGTCCTTTTCTCTATAAAACACCAGTTTGGGTTTTGGTTTGGAACATGCCTTGTTTAAACACTCGGGATACACCGAGTAAACAAATCTCTTACATGCTGGCACTGTTATGATTTTTACAAGTCCCTCGGCTTCAAGTAGTGAGCTCCCACGTTACAGTAGTTAAATTAAATTTGTGGAAATATATACACACTGTTCTGGAGACAATTTGTTTCTTTTGCTGGGTTCGATTTCCACTATATGTTTGTACACAAAGGTGCTGTTGTATATGTATCAAAGGAACCTGTGACTGGTTGGTGTACAGGCTGCAGATGCGCCCATGTCACTCCTGCGTGTTTTCTAATTAAATGCCATGTATGCAGTATATCCTGCATGTGTTCGAAAAATAAAAGGTCAACTTTTCTTTCTAAATATATGAAGTAACCAGAAGCACAAGCGCCTCACAACAAAAATGTCACGTATAGTCCGTAGCAGCTATCTGCCACGCACAGTCTATCGATACTAGCCGCAGATCACCCTCCTCTCCGCATTTCCCCCGCTGAAGCGCTTGAGACATGATGCCCTCCCTCCATCCCATTCGTACGCAAAAGCCGCAAGCTTATCTTCAATGCATTTTAAGGGACGGTTTTCAAATTTTAAAAGTTTGTTCCTGGGGTGTGGGCATCGCTGGCAAGGCCGGCATTTATTGCCCATCCCTAATTGCCTTTGAGCAAGTGACGTTGAGCTGCCTTCTTGAACCGCTGCAGTCCGTGTGGTGAAGGTGCTCCCACAGTGCTGTTAGGGAGGGAGTTCCAGGATTTTGACCCAGCGACGATGAAGGAATGGCCGATATATTTCCAAGCCAGGATGGTGTGTGACTTGGAGGGGAACGTGGAGGTGGTGGTGTTCCCATGCGCCTGCTGCCCTTGTCCTTCTAGGTGGTAGAGGTTGCGGGTTTGGGAGGTGCTGCTGAAGAAGCCTTGGCGAGTTGCTGCAGTGCATCTTGTAGATGGTACACACTGCAGCCACGGTGCGCCGGTGGTGGAGGGAGTGAATGTTGAAGGTGGTGGATGGGATGCCAATCAAGCGGCCTGCTTTGTCCTGGATGGTGTCGAGCTTCTTGAGTGTTGTTGGAGTTGCACTCATCCAGGCAAGTGGAGAGTATTCCATCACACTCCTGACTTGTGCCTTGTAGATGGTGGAAAGGCTTTGGGGAGTCAGGAGGTGAGACATTCACCGCAGAATATCCAGCCTCTGACCCACTCTTGCAACCACAGTATTTATGTGGCTGATCCAGTTAAGTTCCTGGTCAATGGTGACCCCCCGGATGTTGATGGTGGGGGATTCAGCGATGGTAATACCGTTGAATGTCAAGGGGCAGTGGTTAGACTCTCGCTTGTTGGAGATGGTCATTGCCTGGTACTTTTGTGGCGCGAATGTTATTTATCAGCCCAAGCCTGAATGTCGTCTAGGAATGTCGTTGAATACGGAGTGGAAGAAACGTACTTTAGTCCACTTTGTTCCTCATCGGCTTAAATATTTCCTTGCTTTGTTGAGAGGATTTTTTTTGTGAAAAAGGAAATGCGAAAAAAACTAAAGCAACTCAGTGCAGGAAGTGAGAGTTGTTTTGGTTAAGTTCAGCTACAATGGTGTGCGCAGAGGGCAAATATTTAAAGAAAGGGGGCGTTTTACCAGTGGCAAATGATGCAGCCAAGACACTTACATAAGAACATAAGAAATAGGAGCAGGAGTAAGCATTTGGCCCCTCGAGCCTGCTCCGCCATTCAATAAGATCATGGTTGACCTGATCATGGACTCAGCTCCACTTTCCTACCCGCTCCCCATAACTCTTGACTCGCTTATCGCCCAAAAATCTGTCTATCTCCACCTTAAAAATATCCAATGACCCAGCCTCCACAGCTCTCTGGAGCAGAGAATTCCAAAGATTCACGGCCCTCTGAGAGACGAAATTCCTCCTCATCTCAGTTTGAAACGGGCGGCCCCTTATTCTGAAACTATGCCCCCTAGTTCTAGATTCCCCCACGAGGGGAAACATCCTCTCTGCATCTACCCTGTCGAGCCCCCTCAGAATCTTATATGTTTCAATAAGGTAGCCTCGTTCTCTAAATTCCAATGAGTATAGGCCCAACCTGCTCAAACTTTCTTCATAAGACAACCCCTTCATGTCAGGAATCAACCTCGTGAACCTTCTCTGAACTTACAGGACCCATGTTCCAACGGTCTCCTCTCGCATGAAAATGCTGACTCTTACAGGAGTATGAACATCGGAACAGGAGGAGGCCATTCAGCCTCTCAAGCCTGTACTACCATTGAATTAGATAATTGGGCATCCGTATCCTAACTCCATTTACCCACCATGGTTCCGTATCCTTTAATAGTCTTAAAATCTATCAATCCCAATTTTGAAATTTTTAATTGACGTCCCCCAGCATCAACAGTTTTTTGGGGGCGAGAGTTCCAGATCTCCACTACCTTATGTGTGAGGAAGTGCTTAAAATCACCGCTTTTTAGACCCCTTGTTCTGAACTTTCCACACCAGAGGAAATTGTTTCTCTCTATCTGCTCGTTTAATCATTGTAAGCACCTCAATTACATCAACTCTTAATCTTCTATGCTCAAGGGAAGGCAAGCCTAGTCTGTTCAACCAACCATCAAAATTTAACCCTTTTAGTCCCAGTCTCATTCTAGTGAGTATGGGTTCCACAGACCTCACCCAAGAGGACATCCTTCACCTGTTGGTCTGAAGAGCATGGTTTTCCAAGTTCACACTGCCAGTGTGGAGCCTGTCTTTGTGGCCGCACATATGGGGGGCATTGGAAAGCATACTGCCCATGGCTCGACACCCATTCACTTCAATCGTGGATGGTGGGCCCCGAATTGCCTTGTAAGTGTGGTCAGTGCTGGGCGAGGCCAACTTGGGGATTGGGCCCTCCATCGATTTTAGGGGGGGAACAGGAGGACCAGAGACAGTGCCGATCTAACCTAATCATATTTGTACTTATCGGGGAGAGAGGTATCAATGGACAGGGATCAGGAGCAAGAGTTCAGGCTTCCCGCCCTTCCTAACTCTGGTGCGCTGCGGCCAAACAGCAGCGGCTGGATTGCGACCCTAGCTGAGAGCAGCTCGCTCTCCTTTGATCAGACATCTCTTTCAGTTTGGTTCACAAAGTCTCAAGTCACGGTTACTTCAGTGGCTGTGGTGTGTCAGGATTGCACAGCTTGGGGAATCCCAACCGACCTAGGGTTACCAACCCTCCTGGACTGTCCCAGAGTCTCTTGGAATTAAAGATTGATCTGCTAAGCACTGCTTCCAGCAACACTGGAGAAACAATCACAGACGGTGGTAAAAAAAAAATAGTTTTTGTTTCCCTATTTCCTTGGAACACTTTTATTTATTAGTTATACAATAATTGGAGATGGCGGGTGGGCGGGGCTGGGGGGAACAGCTGTTTGATTGACAGTCAAGAATCGTCCAGTCGGTTAACGCAGAGACCGCTCGATTTGCGCTTAGCGTGGGAAGGCGGGGCGCCGTGACGGTGGACTTGTCGGGCAACCAATGGCAGGAGCTTCTGGGGACAGGTGGGGGGGGATTTGGAGGTGGGGGGGGGGGGGGGGGGTCAGGTGACGTTGCCCTCCAGGATTACGTCCAACCAGAGATGGCAACTCCAAGCAGATCGCAAATCGGACACGGCGAGGCCCCCAGGACATCTTGCCCGTCACAGCAAGCTTTACCCGCTATACCATGAGTCGCCATAGGAGACACCAATGCTCTGTGTGAAAACCGAGGATACAAACTGTTGCGATTGGGTGGGACAGGTGTTTTTAAAATATTGCCTTGCGGCACCTGGTAAGTGTGGCTTATGTCTCATGTCAATGATTTCACATCACTCTGTACCATTAGTTTATTATTAAATATAATTTTCATTACAACATTATTCATGTTTTTGTCATTTTTAATAAATTATGAATCTTTCAATCATTCATACACAGACATCTAACTGAACGATGCCTGCGGGAATGTACTGATATTTGAGTTTGTAGACATTGGCTTGATGTTTTTTTCTTAATCTGGATCGTAACTGTCAAGTATTCAGCTATCATTGTAACCCATGTATCAGTTGACCTAAGTTGTACACCTTGAGAACATTGACCACAAAGGGGGTGAACTTGTGGGAGACAGTCCTAACCTGGACTTTACAGGCACAAAAGGAGAAGCTCCACCCACCTTCATCACTTGAGGTCTTGGTAATAAAGGTAACTGGTCACACGGTGACCTTCTCTCAAGTATGGGTCTCGTGTGCATTTATACTGTAGAGTAAGGACTTATCATTGGTGACGAGAAACAGAGATTTAAACCACGCGGGCATGGCCACTAGCAGCACAGAAGAGAGGTACTGTGTTGGTGATGATTGTGACGACTTTATTGAGACACTACAGCAAAGTTTTGTCACTAAGGAATGGCTGGGACAGGATTCGGCCGACAGACGCAGGGCTCATCTCCTGACGGTTTGTGGATCCAGAACGTACTCCCTGATGAAGGACCTTCTAGCGCCAGAGAAGCCGGCAGACAAGACATTCGAAGAGCTCAGTAAGTTGATCGGGGAACACCTTAAACCGGCGATCAGCATGCACATGGCAAGACACCGGTTTTACACGCACCGGCGGCGAGAAGGGCAAAGCGTTCCAGACTTCGTGGCAGATCTCCGGTGTAAGTTCCCAGATGCATGCAGAGCAGAGACGCTGTGAGACTTTTTTATTGAGGGCATCGGGCACGCTGGGGTTTTCAGGAAACTGATTGAGACCAAAGACTTGACCTTGGAAGCGGCGGCTCTGACATTTATCTCAGGGGAGGAAGAGACCAGAATGATGCATGACAAAAATCTTGGCTCAAATGCGGCAAACGACCAGGAAGTCAACATTGTTAATGCGGCACACAGTTCTCTAGGCAGACAAGGGCAATCAGACATGCCCCAGCATGCAGTCGAACCCAAAGGGGGAATTCAACAGAGACAATGGCTGGCTGAATGGCGACTCATGCCATCGCAATGGACAATGCGGCCAGTAATGGGGCCATGAACACCTGTTAATGGTGTGCTTAAGGACAGTTACAGAGACAGTCAGAGACGATCGACTGGTAATGGACCTTTTGTTTCCAAAAACGGGACCTCCAGCTCATGCTGGAGGTGTGGAGGCAAACACCCAGCCAGAGCTTGCAGGTATCAGCAATATACCTGCAGAAACTGCAACGTCAGCAGTCACTTGGTGCGTATCTGCAGGAAGCCTGCAGCCAGGTTGATGTACGAGGAGGACGGGCCCGATGTAAGCCCTACGAGACCAAATGAATACTGGGGGAAATTGCTGGAAGCTGAAGTTCAGAAAGTTCATGTGGAGCACATATACAGTTCATACACCAGGACGCCACCGATAATGATGAAAGTGCTCCTTAATGGCAACCCAGTATTAATGGAGCTAGACACGGGGGCCAGCCAGTCCCTGATGAGTATCAAACAGTTCGAAAGGTTGTGGGTGCCCAAGGCCAGGAGGCCAAAATTATTGCCGATTGACGCACAGCTACGGACATATACAAAGGAGATCATTCCGGTGCTAGGCAGCGCCACGGTAGTCGTGACCCACAAAGATTCGGAGAACAGGTTGCCACTCTGGATTGTCCCAAGGGATGGTCCCACACTACTGGGGAGGAGTTAGTTTGCTGTCATGAACTGGAAATGGGGCGATGTCAATGCAATTTCTTCTGTGGAGCGAGTATCATGCTCACAGATCCTGGACAAATTTGACTCATTATTTCAACCCGCATCGGCACTTTCATGGGGGCCAAGGTAGTGATTCACATAAACCCGGACGCCAGGCCAGTACACCTCAAGGCCAGAGTGGTGCCGTACGTGATGCGGGAAAAGATAGAAGACGAATTGGACCGCCTGCTGAGGGAAGACATCATCTCACCAGTCGAATTCAGTGACTGGGCGAGCCCGATTGTGCCGGTGCTCAAGGCGGATGGGTCGGTCAGGATATGTGGTGATTACAAGGCCACCATCAATCGGGTGTCACTCCAAGACCAGTACCCGCTACCGAGAGCGGAGGACCTCTTTGCGACGCTATCCGGTGGCAAACTTTTTTCAAAATTGGACCTGACCTCAGCTTACATGACCCAGGAGCTGACGAGTGAGTCGAAGAAGCTGACCACCATCACGACACTCAAGGGATTGTTTGAGTATAACAGATGTCCGTTCGGGATTCGTTTGGCCGCCGGGATCTTTCAGTGAAATATGGAAATCCTCCTCAAGTCGATTCCAAGGACGGTGGTTTTTCAAGACGACATCCTCATCACGAGTCGCGATACTGAAGAACACCTTAACAACCTGGAGGAGGTGCTACGCAGACTGGACCGGGTAGGGCTGTGACTGAAAAAGGCGAAGTGCGTCTTCTTAACTCCAGAGGTAGAATTCCTGGGGAGGAAGGTAGCAGCAGACGGGATCAGCCCTATTGCGTCCAAAATGGAAGCAATCCAGAGAGCACCCAGACCCCGTAACACAATGGAGCTGCGTTCGTTCCTGGGGCTCCTGAACTATTTTGGTAACTTTCTTCCCAAATTGAGCACGATGTTAGAGCCGCTACACATGCTCCTACGCAAAGGTCATGGTTGGGTCTGGGGGGACAGCCAGGAAAGGGCTTTTGATAGAGCACGCAATTTGTTATGCTCCAACAAATTGTTAACGTTATAGGACCCGTGTAAGAAACTTGTTTTAACGTGCGATGCGTCGTCCTATGGGGTCGGGTGTGTGTTGCAGCATGTAAATTCCAATCGTCAGTTACAGCCGGTAGCTTATGCCTCCAGAAGTCTGTCCCAGGCAGAAAGGGGCTACGGGATGGTAGAAAAGGAAGCGCTAGCATGTGTATATGCAGTAAAAAAAATGCACCAGTATCTGTTTGGCAGGAAATTTGAGCTGGAGACAGATCACAAACCCCTAACGTCCCTTTTGGCCGACAACAAGGCCATAAATGCGAATGCATCGGCCCGCATACAGAGGTGGGTACTCATGTTAGCTGCCTATGACTACACAATTTGGCACAGACCCTGAAAACTGCGTCGATGCACTCAGCAAGCTCCCACTAGCCACCACTGAGGGGGCAACTGAGCATGATGCTGAGATGGTCATGGCTGTTGAAGCTTTCGAAGGCGAAAGCTCACCTGTGACAGCCCGTCAGATTAAAGTCTAGACAAATAAAGACCCGCTACTGTCTTTAGTTAAGAAATGTATCCTGGATGGGGACTGGGCAGCCACATACGGGGCATGCCGTGAGGAATTTAAACCGTTTCATAGGCGCAAGGATGAACTCTCGATTCAGGCCGATTGCCGACTGTGGGGAAACCAAGTAGTCATGCCCCAGATGGGCAGAGAGGTGTTTATCAGAGAACTTCACAATGAGCACCCGGGCATTGTCATGATGAAGGCAATTGCCAGGTCACACGTTTGGTGGCCAGGGATAGACTCAGATCTGGAACTTTGTGTTCGCAGGTACAACACGTGTGCTCAGCTGGGCAACGCACCCAGGGAAGCCCCCCTTAGCCCTTGGTCCTGGCCCGCCAAGCCATGGTCACGCATCCATGTGGACTATGCAGGTCCTTTCATGGGAAAAATGTTTTTGGTTGTAGTAGACGCCTACTCCAAATGGATTGAGTGTGCCATTTTAAATTCAAGCACATCCTCTGCCACGGTAGAAAGTCTACGGGCAATGTTCGCCGTCCACGGTCTACCGGATGTCTTGGTCAGCGACAATGGCCCGTGCTTCACAAGCACTGAATTCCAGGACTTCATGGCAGGCAATGGAATCAACCATGTCAGAGCGGCATCATTCAAGCCGGCCTCAAACGGCCAGCCGGAACGAGCAGTGCAGATAATCAAACAGGGGATGCTCAGAATCCAAGGGGGTTCCCTACAAAGCCGCTTATCACGCCTCCTGTTGGCCTATAGATCCCGACCACACTCGCTCACATGGGTTCCACCCGCAGAGCTGTTAATGAAAAGGACGCTCAAAACCAGGTTATCCCTTATACAACCTACTATGAAAGAAATTGTTGAGAGCAGGCGTCAGTCACAAATTGACTACCATGACAGGAATGCAAGGGCGCGATGTATTGATGTAAATGACCCTGTTTTTGTCCTTAATTACGCTGCAGGGCCCAAATGGCTTGTAGGCACTGTGATTGCCAAAGAGAGGAATAGGATTCTGGTAGTTAAACTTACCAATGGACCAATCTGCCGCAAACACATGGATCAAACGAAAAGGAGGTTCAGCAACCCCATAGAAGAAGCAGAGGAAGAAATTACGTAGAGTTTACTCCACCACAGGGGACCGAATACCGGAACCAAGTGGAGGAGAGCCCAGTCACTGTGGGCAGTCCGGACAGGCCTGAGGCACCGCAAACAGCAGACACTCAGGTCAGCGCCCAACAACCGGAGCCCCAACTCAGGCGCTCTACAAGGGAGCGTAAACCACCAGAGAGACTTAACCTGTGATCCCAATAAGACTTTGGGGGGGAGGTGATGTCATGTATTCAACTATCATTGTAACCCAGCGGGAGATCGAGAGCCAGCGGCAGTTGGTGAGAGGGGAGCGACCTATCAAAAGCCCAGCGGGAGATCGAGAGCCAGCAGCAGTGGGTGAGAGGGGAGCGACCTGTCAAAGGCCCAGCGGGAGATCGAGAGCCAGCGGCAGTTGGTGAGAGGGGAGCGACCTATAAAAGGCCCAGCGGGAGATCGAGAGCCAGCGGCAGTTGGTGAGAGGGGAGCGACCTATAAAAGGCGCAGCGGGAGATCGAGAGCCAGCGGCAGTTGGTGAGTGGGGAGCGGCCTATCAAAAGCCCAGCGGGAGATCGAGAGCCAGCGGCAGTTGGTGAGAGGGGAGCGACCTATAAAGGCCCAGCGGGAGATCGAGAGCCAGCGGCAGTTGGTGAGTGGGGAGCGGCCTATCAAAAGCCCAGCGGGAGATCGAGAGCCAGCGGCAGTTGGTGAGAGGGGAGCGACCTATCAAAAGCCCAGCGGGAGATCGAGAGCCAGCGGCAGTTGGTGAGAGGGGAGCGACCTATAAAGGCCCAGCGGGAGATCGAGAGCCAGCGGCAGTTGGTGAGAGGGGAGCGACCTATCAAAAGCCCAGCGGGAGATCGAGAGCCAGCGGCAGTTGGTGAGTGGGGAGCGGCCTATAAAAGGCCCAACGGGAGATCGAGAGCCAGCGGCAGTTGGTGAGAGGGGAGCGGTCTATCAAAGGCGACCGGTGCAGCTACAGCGGGAGAGAAAGCAAAATAGAAGTAGAAAGTAATCAAAAAGTGACGTCACAGCCAATGTGGTAAGTGATTGGCTGGTGATTGGTGAGTAACTTTTCTTTTCTTTTTTATATCAGTAAGTGAACTGTAACATTGTTATTACCAATTTAAGTGTATCTAAGGTTAAGACATGGCAGAAGAGCTCGGTCACGTAATATGCTCCTCCTGTACCATGTGGGAACTCGGGGACACTTCCGGTGTCCCTGGGCGCTACGTGTGTGGGAAGTGTATCCGCCTCGAGCTCTTGACGGTCCGCGTTGCGGAATTGGAGCTGAGGGTGGATTCACTCTGGAGCATCCACGATGCTGAGAATGACGTGAGTATCACGTGTAGTGAGTTGGTCTTACCGCAGGAGAAGGGTCCTCAGCCAAATAGGGAATGGAAGACGAGCAGGAAGAGCAGTGCAAGAAAGATAGTGCAGGGGTCCCCTGTGGTCATCCCCCTGCAAAACAGATACACTGCTTTGAGTACTGTTGGGGAGGATGACTCATCAGGGGAGGGCAGCAGCAGCCAAGTTCATGGCACCGTAGGTGACTCTGCTGCAAAGGAGGGCAGGAAAAAGAGTGGGAGCGCGATAGTGATAGGGGATTCGATGGTGAGGGGAATAGATAGGTGTTTCTGCAGACGCAACCGAGACTCCAGGATGGTATGTTGCCTCCCTGGTGCAAGGGTCAAGGGTGTTTCGGAGCGGGTGCAGGACATTCTGAAATGGGAGGGAGAACAGCCAGTTGTCGTGGTGCACATTGGTACCAACGACATAGGTAAAAAAAGGAATGAGGTCCTACGAAACGAATTTAAGGAGCTAGGAGCTAAATTAAAAAGTAGGACCTCAAAAGTAGTAATCTCGGGATTGCTACCAGTGCCATGTGCTAGTCAGAGTAGGAATCGCAGGATAGCACAGATGAATACATGGCTTGAGCAGTGGTGCAGCAGGGAGGGATTCAAATTCTTGGGGCATTGGAACCGGTTATGGGGGAGGTGGGACCAGTACAAACCGGACGGTCTGCACCTGGGCAGGTCCGGAACCAATGTCCTAGGGGGAGTGTTTGCTAGTGCTGTTGGGGAGGAGTTAAACTAATATTGCAGGGGGATGGGAACCTATGCAGGGAGACAGAGGGAGACAAAAATGAGGCAAAAGCAAAAGACAGAAAGGAGATGAGGAAAAGTGGAGGGCAGAGAAACCCAAGGCAAAGAACAAAAAGGGCCACTGTACAGCAAAATTCTAGAAGGACAAAGGGTGTTAAAAAAGCAAGCCTGAAGGCTTTGTGTCTTAATGCAAGGAGTATCCGCAATAAGGTGGATGAATTAACTGTGCAAATAGATGTTAACAAATATGATGTGATTGGGATTACGGAGACGTGGCTCCAGGATGATCAGGGCTGGGAACTCAACATCCAGGGGTATTCAACATTCAGGAAGGATAGAATAAAAGGAAAAGGAGGCGGGGTAGCATTGCTGGTTAAAGAGGAGATTAATGCAATAGTTAGGAAAGACATTAGCTTGGATGATGTGGAATCTATATGGGTAGAGCTGCAGAACACTAAAGGGCAAAAATCGTTAGTGGGAGTTGTGTACAGGCCTCCAAACAGTAGTAGTGATGTTGGGGAGGGCATCAAACAGGAAATTAGGAGTGCATGCAATAAAGGTGCAGCAGTTATAATGGGTGACTTTAATATGCACATAGATTGGGCTAGCCAAACTGGAAGCAATACGGTGGAGGAGGATTTCCTGGAATGCATAAGGGATGGTTTTCTAGACCAATATGTCGAGGAACCAACTAGGGGGGAGGCCATCTTAGACTGGGTGTTGTGTAATGAGAGAGGATTAATTAGCAATCTCGTTGTGCGAGACCCCTTGGGGAAGAGTGACCATAATATGGTGGAATTCTGTATTAGGATGGAGAATGAAACAGTTAATTCAGAGACCATGGTCCAGAACGTAAAGAAGGGTAACTTTGAAGGTATGAGGCATGAATTGGCTAAGATAGATTGGCTAATGATACTTAAGGGGTTGACTGTGGATGGGCAATGGCAGACATTTAGAGACCGCATGGATGAATTACAACAATTGTACATTCCTGTCTGGCGTAAAAATAAAAAAGGGAAGGTGGCTCAACCGTGGCTATCTAGGGAAATCAGGGATAGTATTAAAGGCAAGGAAATGGCATACAAATTGGCCAGAAATAGCAGCGAACCTGGGGACTGGTAGAAATTTAGAACTCAGCAGAGGAGGACAAAGGGTTTGATTAGGGCAGGGAAAATGAAGCTTGCAGGGAACATTAAGGCGGATTGCAAAAGTTTCTATAGGTATGTAAAGAGAAAAAGGTTAGTAAAGACAAATGTAGGTCCCCTGCAGTCAGAATCAGGGGAAGTCATAACGGGGAACAAAGAAATGGCAGACCAATTGAACAAGTACTTTGGTTCAGTATTCACTAAGGAGGATACAAACAACCTTCCGGATATAAAAGTGGTCAGAGGGTCTATTAAGGAGGAGGAACTGAGGGAAATCTTTATTAGTCGGGAAATTGTGTTGGGGAAATTGATGGGATTGAAGGCCGATAAATCCCCAGGGCCTGATGGACTGCATCCCAGAGTACTTAAGGAGGTGGCCTTGGAAATAGCGGATGCATTGACAGTCATTTTCCAACATTCCATTGACTCTGGATCAGTTCCTATCGAGTGGAGGGTAGCCAATGTAACCCCATTTTTAAAAAAGGAGGGAGAGAGAAAGCAGGGAATTATAGACCGGTCAGCCTGACCTCAGTAGTGGGTAAAATGATGGAATCAATTATTAAGGATGTCATAGCAGCGCATTTGGAAAATGATGACATGATAGGTCCAAGTCAGCATGGATTTGTGAAAGGGAGATCATGCTTGACAAATCTTCTGGAATTTTTTGAGGATGTTTCCAATAAAGTGGACAAAGGAGTACCAGTTGATGTGGTATATTTGGACTTTCAGAAGGCTTTCGACAAGGTCCCACACAGGAGATTAATGTGCAAAGTTAAAGCACATGGGATTGGGGGTAGTGTGCTGACGTGGATTGAGAACTGGTTGTCAGACAGGAAGCAAAGAGTAGGAGTAAATGGGTACTTTTCGGAATGGCAGGCAGTGACTAGTGGGGTACCGCAGGGTTCTGTGCTGGGGCCCCAGCTGTTTACATTGTACATTAATGATTTAGACGAGGGGATTAAATGTAGTATCTCCAAATTTGCGGATGACACTAAGTTGGGTGGCAGTGTGAGCTGCGAGGAGGATGCTATGAGGCTACAGAGTGACTTGGATAGGTTAGGTGAGTGGGCAAATGCATGGCAGATGAAGTATAATGTGGATAAATGTGAGGTTATCCACTTTGGTGGTAAAAACAGAGAGACAGACTATTATCTGAATGGTGACAGATTAGGAAAAGGGAAGGTGCAACGAGACCTGGGTGTCATGGTACATCAGTCATTGAAGGTTGGCATGCAGGTACAGCAGGCGGTTAAGAAAGCAAATGGCATGTTGGCCTTCATAGCGAGGGGATTTGACTACAGGGGCAGGGAGGTGTTGCTACAGTTGTACAGGGCCTTGGTGAGGCCACACCTGGAGTATTGTGTACAGTTTTGGTCTCCTAACTTGAGGAAGGACATTCTTGCTATTGAGGGAGTGCAGCGAAGATTCACCAGACTGATTCCCGGGATGGTGGGCCTGACCTATCAAGAAAGACTGGATCAACTGGGCTTGTATTCACTGGAGTTCAGAAGAGTGAGAGGGGACCTCATAGAAACGTTTAAAATTCTGACGGGTTTGGACAGGTTGGATGCAGGAAGAATGTTCCCAATGTTGGGGAAGTCCAGAACCAGGGGTCACAGTCTAAGGATAAGGGGTAAGCCATTTAGGACCGAGATAAGGAGAAACTTCTTCACCCAGAGAGTGGTGAACCTGTGGAATTCTCTACCACAGGAAGTAGTTGAGGCCAATTCACTAAATATATTCAAAAGGGAGTTAGATGAAGTCCTTACTACTCGGGGGATCAAGGGGTATGGCGTGAAAGCAGGAAGTGGGTACTGAAGTTTCATGTTCAGCCATGAACTCATTGAATGGTGGTGCAGGTTAGAAGGGCTGAATGGCCTGCTCCTGCACCTATTTTCTATGTTTCTATGTTTCTATGTTTCTATGTTTCTATAAACTGACCTAAGTTGTATACCTTGAGAACATTGACCATAAGGGGGTGAACTTGTGGGCGACACTCCTAACCTGGACTTTCCAGGTATAAAAGGGGAAGCTCCATCCACCTTCATCACTTGAGGTCTTGGTAATAAAGGTAACTGGCCACAGAGTGACCTTCTCTCAAGTATGGGCCTCGTGTGCATTTATACTGTATGGTAAGGAGATATCAGTAACAGGAAAGTTTCTTAAGTCTTTCAGGGAGTTGGCCTCACCCGTAGTTTGGTGAATCTCTTTACTCAGCACAGGAATAGGCCATTCGGCCCAACTGATCCATGCAGTGTAATCTCCACACGAGCCTCCTCCCACCCCTCTTCATCTCACCCTATCAGCGTAACCCTCTATTCCTTTCTCCCTCATGTGTTTATCTAGCTTCCCCTAAAATACATCTATGCCATTCACCTCCCTGTGGTAGCAAGTTCCACATTCTCACATCTCTCTAGGTAAAGAAGTTTCCCCTGAATTCACCATTGGATTTATTAGTGACTATATTTATTGCCTCTAGTTTTGGTCTCCCCCATGAGTAGAAACGTTCTTCTCTATGTTTACCCTTTCAGAACCTTTCATAATCTCCGAAGACCTCTATCAGGTCACCCCTCACCCTTCTCTTTTCGAGAGAAAAGAGTCCCAGCCTGTGCATCCTTCCCTGATAAGTAAAAACTCTCAGTTCTGCTATCATCCTTGAAAATCTTCTCTGCACCTTCTCCAGTGCCTCTATATCCTTTTTATAATATGGCGACCAGAACTATGCACTCTGTTCCGCTGTTGGACTCTGAGGCACAAGCTCACGTTTAAAGTCAAGATGAAGGTGGTCTCATTGCTCACTGGTTAGAGTCACAGTTTTGGTGTGGTGTACAGACCGTGAACATTCCATCCGTGGTCTGGGCTGAGTTAGCGGTGGAAGGTGCCAATGTCCGAATTAGCTTCAATGCCGACGGGTAATAGAGAGTAAAAAAATCTGTTAAATTTGCCACATCTGATGATTGCCTAAGGACAAACCCCACAGCATTTCCCCCTCCCCACCCCCGCCCCCACCTCTGTCACTCTGATCAGGCTTGGCTTCAGTTGAATGACCAGTAAAAAATTAAAAGAGCGCTGTGCCAAACCTATGGGGCAAATAGCAACAGCAGATCAGCTTGAGATCACGCCTGGAAGAATGGTGAGTTGTTTGGGGTACAGGAGGGCTGAGGTAGCCGGCAGAACTGTGCAAAATCCGCACAGACCCACCTCCTTCAGCTTTCAATCATTACACATCAACAGAATTATAATAGAGGGTCAATAATAAAAGGTCACATGACGACAGTTTCCAGGACATCTTGTGTAACATGTGTATTAGTGATGTTGTAAAGAACGTATCAGATATCATAGGGCTCTCCTGTATGGCTCAGAGACGTGGACCATATACAGCAGACACCTCAAATCGCTGGAGAAATACCACCAACGATGCCTCCACAAGATCCTGCAAATCCACTGGGAGGATAGACGCACCAATGTCAGTGTTCTCGATCAGGCCAACATCCCCAGCATTGAAGCACTGACCGCACTTGACCAGCTCCTTTGGGCGGACCACAAGACTCCCAAAGCAAGCGCTCTACTCGGAACTCCTTCATGGCAAGTGAGCCGCAGGTGGGCAGAGGAAACGTTTCAAGGACACCCTCAAAGCCTCCTTCATAAAGTCTCTGGCCAAAGACCGCCCTAAGTGGAGGAAGAGCATCCGGGAGGGCGCTGAGCACCTCGAGTCTCGTCGCCGAGAGCATGCAGAAAACAAACACAGGCAGCGGAAGGAGCGTGTCACAAACCAGTCTAACCCATCCATTTTTCAACCACTGTCTGTCCCACCTGTGACAGAGACTGTAGTTCCCATATTGGACTGTTCAGTCACCTGAAAACTCACTTTTAGAGTGGAAGCAAGTCTTCCTCGATTTCGAGGGACTGCCTATGACGTTGATGATCACAAGAATGGAGCATCCTTCACTGTTGAAGTCCTCCATGGTATCTGCTGTACAATAGCTGCCGTACCAAGAGTGGGATTAGGCTGGAGAGCTCTTGGTCGGCCGGCGCGGACACGATGGGCCGAAATGGCCTCCTTCCGAGCTGTAAATTTCTATGATTCTATGATTCTATGATGGACAGAGAGCGATGTGATGCCACCCTGCCTCGGGATGGTACACATTAAAGGGAGATCCAACCTGCAAAATCGGAAAAAATTACAAAAAGTGCGAGGCTCACCCACAGAGATAGACAAAAATAAGTAAGAGGTCCAATGACTGCAACTCATATATATCTACCGCAATGTAGACTGTGCCTAGAATTAGGCTGCTTATTGTAAATAAAGACGATTACCTTAATGACGTACGGCAACCCACTATCTATGAAACTAAATTGGTAACTGAAAACATAGAAACATAGAAAATAGGTGCAGGAATAGGCCATTCGGCCCTTCGAGCCTGCACCACCATTCGAAATGATCATGGCTGATCATTCACCTGAGTACCGCTTTCCTGCTTTCTCTCCATACCCCTTGATACCTTTAGCCGTAAGGCCCACATTTAACTTCCTCTTGAATATATCCAACAAATTGGCATCAACAACTCTCTGCGGTATGAATTCCACAGGTTAGCAACTCTCTGAGTGAAGAAGTTTCTCTTCATCTCAGTCCTAAATGGCTTAACCCTTATCCTTAGACTGTGTCCACTGAGTCTGGACTTCCCCAACATCGGGAACATTCTTCCTGCATCTAACCTGTCCAGTCCCGTCAGAATTTTATATGTTTCCATGAGATCCCCTCTCATCCTTCTAAACTCCAGTGAATAAAGGCCCAGTCACTCAATCTCTCCTCATATGTCAGTCCAGCCATCCCGAGAATCAGTCTGGTGAACCTTCGCTGCACTCCATCAATAGCAAGAACGGCTTTCCTTGGAGACCAAAACTGAACACAATATTCCAGGTGAGGCCTCACCAAGGCCCTTTACAACTGCAGTAAGACCTCCCTGCTCCTATGCTCAAAACCCCTAGCTATGAAGGCCGACATACCTTTTGCCTTCTTTACCATCTGCTGTACCTGCATGCCAACTTTCAATGACTGATGTACCATGTCACCCAGGTCTCATTGCACCTCCCCTTTTCCTAATCTGCCGCCATTCAGATAATATTCTGCCTTTGTGTTTTTGCCCCCAAAGAGATAACCTCACATTTATCCACATTATACTGTATCTGCCATGCATTTGCTCACTCACCTAACCTGTCCAAGTCACCCTGTAGCCTCTTAACGTCCTCCTCACAGCTCACACCGCCACCAGCTTAGTGTCGTGTGCAAACTTGGAGATATTACACTCAATTCCTTCATCTAAATCATTGATGTATATTGTAAATAGCTGGGGTCCCAGCACTGAGCCCTGCGGCACCCCACCAGTCACTACCTGACATTCTGAAAAGGACCCGTTTATCCCAACTCTCTGCTTCCTGTCTGCCAATCAGTTCTCTATCCATATCAGTACATTACCCCCAAAACCATGTGCTATAATTTTGCACACCAATCTCTTGTGTGGGGCCTTGTCAGAAGCCTTTTGAAAGTCCAAATACACCACATTCACTGGTTCTCCCTTGTCCACTCTCGTAGTTACATCCTCAAAAAATTCCAGAAGATGTGTCAAGCATGATTTCCCTTTCATAAATCCATGTTGACTTGGACCAATCCTGTCACTGCTTTCCAAATGCGCTGTTATTTCATCTTTAATAATTGATTCAAACATTTTTCCCACCACTGATGTCAGACTAATCGGTCTATAATTCCCCGTTTTCTCTCTCTCTCCTTTTTTAAAAAGTGGTATTACATTAGCTACCCTCCAGTCCATAGGAACTGCTCCAGAGTCGATAGACTATTGGAAAATGATCACCAATGCATCCACTATTTCTAGGGCCACTTCCTTAAGTACTCTGGGATGCAGACTATCAGGCCCCGGGGATTTATCGGCCTTCAATCCCATCAATTTCCCTAAAATAATTTTCTACCTAATAAGGATATCCTTCAGTTCTTCCTTCTCACTAGACCCTCGGTCCCCAATACTTTCGGAAAGTTATTTGTGCCTTCCTTTGTGAAGACAGAACCAAAGTATTTGTTCAACTGGTCTGCCATTTCTTTGTTCCCCATTATAAATTCACCTGAATCTGACTGCAAGGGACCTACGTTTGTCTTCACTAATCTTTTTCTCTTCACATATCTATAGAAGCTTTTGCAGTCAATTTTTATGTTCCTGGCAAACTTCCTCTCGTACTCTATTTCCTCCCTCCTAATTAAACCCTTTGTCCTCCTCTGCTGACTTCTAAATTTCTCCCAGTCCTCAGGTTTGCTGCTTTTTCTGGCCAATTTATATGCCTCTTCCTTGGATTTAACACTATCCTTAATTTCCCTTGTTAGCCACGGTTGAGCCACCTTTCCCGTTCTATTTTTACTCCAGACAGGGATGTACAATTGTTGAAGTTCATCCATGAGATCTTTAAATGTTTGCCATTGCCTATCCACCGTCAACCCTCTAAGTATCAATTGCCAGTCTATTCTAGCCAATTCATGTCTCATACCATCGAAGTTACCTTTCCTTAAGTTCAGGACCCTAGTCTCTGAATTAACTGTGTCACTCTCCATCTTAATAAGGAATTCTACCATGTTATGGTCACTCTTCTCCAAGGGGCCGAGCACAACAAGATTGCTAATTAGTCCTTTCTCATTACACATCACCCAGTCTAGGATGGCCAGCCCTCTAGTTCGTTCCTCGACATATTGGTCCAGAAAACCATCCCTAATACACTCCAGGAAATTCTCCTCCATCATATTGCTACCATTTTGCTACCAATCTATATGGAGATTAAAGTTGCCCATTATAACTGCTGTACCTTTATTGCACGCATCCCTAATTTCTTGTTTGATGCTGTCCCCAACCTCACTACTACTATTTGGTGGCCTGTACACAACTCCCGCTTGTGTTTTCAGCCCTTTGGTATTCCGCAGCTCCACCCATACAGATTCCACATCATCCAAGCCAATGTCCTTTCTTACTATTGCATTAATTTCCTCTTTAACCAGCAACGCTACCCCACCTACTTTTCCTTTCTGTCTATCCTTCCTGAATGTTGAATACCCCTGGATGTTGAGTTCCCAGGCTTGGTCACCCTGGAGTCATGTCTCCGTGATGCCAATTATATCATATTAATTAATTTCTGACTGTGCAATTAATTCGTCCACCTTATTATGAATACTGCTCGCATTGAGGCACAGAGCCTTCAGGCTTGTCTTTTTAACACATTTTGCCCTTTTAGAATTTTGCTACAATGTGGCTCTTTTTGAATTTTGGCTTGGGTTTCTCTGCCCTCCACTTTTACTTTTCACAGTAAAACATCCCAAGATGCTTCAAAGGAGCATTATCAAGCAAAATTTGACACCAAGCCAGGAGCAGAGTTTTGACAAGTGATCAAAAAGCTCGGTTTAAGATGTTAAACCTGTTATGTATTTAACCCCTTGCAACCTATATTACCCTACCACCAGAGGGCCTACCTGTTGGAGTCCCAAGGGATCCCAGCATCCCCTGGGAGCACAGTATATAAGCAGGCCACCCACGAGGTACCTGCACTCTGGAGTCTTATTAAAGGAGCTAATGTCACACTTGCTCATTGTACACAGTACTCAGTTTCATCCCTTGTTATGAACATATTAAAACAGAGGTCCCGTCTGCTCTCTCAGCTGGGCGTGAAAGATCCCATGGCACTATTTCAAAGAAGATCAGGGGAGTTCTCCCCGGTGTCCTGGCCAATATTTATCCCTCAACCAAACGCCATAAAAAATAGATTATCTGGTCATTATCACATTGATGTTTGTGGAAGATGGATGTGCGCAAATTGGCTGCCGCGCTTCCTACAGTACAACAGGTCCCTCCGACTGAGCAGCGCTCCCTCAGCACTGCACTGGGAGTGTCAGCCTGGATTTTAGTGTTCAGTCTCTGGAGTGGGTCGTGAAGCCAGCACCTTCTGACTCAGAGGCGCAAGAGAGAGTGATGCCCACTGAGCCACGGCCAATACCACAGTCAATTGGTCATTTTACATTGAGCTCTCTTTCTTTTTAATTGGAATGTAACCTGCCTGTTCGATTGTGACTGATTGAAGTTTTTTTGAATATGAAATCAGGTACAAATGCAATGCATAATTTTGCTAATCAAGTTTTGATGCCTGAGGGCGGAGGCGGTGGGGGCCGAGGGAAGGTTGGGGGGGGGGGTGGGAGGCAGGGGTAACGGGAAGAGGCATGCGAAGGATTGTCTCGAAAGTAATAAAATAACCTCGTGAGCTGCTGCTGTCAGTTTCTCCATTTCTGACTTATTACGATGGCTGCTATTATCGGTACAGAAATAGTACAATAAATATTGGAAATAAATGGATGAGATCTCGCTGAGAGCTGCAAATTGTCAGGTGCGCATTTAAGAAATGCTACCAATTATTCCTTATCTCTGCGCATTATTTAAATCATGTCTAACTGGGTTATTTAAAACAGAATAAGTTCAGCAGTTATAAGGTTTTTTTTTCTTAAGTTGTCAATATTTTTGAGAGATATGTAATGCATTACACTTGCACATCAACTTCACAGAAACTTTTCTATTGAGGAGCGAATGAATATATGAATAATTTTACTTTGCTCTTTTGCTACCATTTACATATCAGACATTTAAATTTACCGTTAAACACTAATCATGCCTCAATGTCCTGACAGCGTGATGGTCCTTGTTCTCTGAGATATCCTGAAGTGGAAGGTTATCATAGAACAGTACAGCACAGAGAGGAGGCCATTCGGCCCATCGAGACACTGCCAGTTTATTCGAAGAGCAATCCAATTAGCCACACTCCCCCGCTCTTTCCCCCAATCCCTAGTATCATAGAATCATAGAATACTTACAGCATGGAAAGCCATTCGGCCCATCGAGGCCATGCCAGCTCTCTGCAAGAGCACCTCAGCTACTCCCACTCCCCCACCCTTTCCCCGTAGCCCTGCAAAAATAATTATTTCAGGTACTTATTCAACTCCCTCTGGCAAGCCATGCCTCTATCACTCCTTCAGGCAGTGCATTCCAGATCCTAACCACTCGCTGCGTAAAAAAGTTTTCTCATATGTCGCCTTTGATTCTTTTGCCAATCACTTTAAATCTGTGTCCTCTGGTTCTCGACCCTTCTGCCAATGGGAACAGTTTCTCTCTATCTACTCTGTCCAGACCCCTCATGATTTTGAATACCTCTATTAAATCTACTCTCAACCTTCTTTGCCCTAAGGAGAACAACTCCAGCTTCTCCAGTCTATCCATGTAACTGAAGTCCCTCATCCCTGGAACCGTTCTTGTCAATCTTTCCTGCACCCTCTCCAAGGCCTTCACATTCTTCCTAAAGGGTGGTGCCCAGAATTGGACACAATACTCCAGTTGAAGCTGCAGCAGTGTTTTATAAAGGTTCATCATAACTTCCTTGCTTTTGTGCACTATATCTCTATTCCTGAAGCCCAGGATACCATATGTTTTTTAACCGCTTTCTCAACCTGCCCTGCCACCGTCAATGATTGTGCACATATACCCCCAGGTTGCTCTATTCATGCACCGCTTTAGGATTGTATCCTTTAGTTTAGATTGCCTCTCCTCATTCTTCCTCCCAAAATGTATCACTTCACACTTTTCTGCATTAAATTTCATCTGCCACTCATCCCACCAGCCTGTCAATGTCCTCCTGAAGTTTATCACTATCCTCCTCATTGTTCATTATACTTCCAAGTTTTATATCATCTGCAAATTTTGAAATTATGCCCAGTACACCCACATCCAAGTCATTAATATATATCAAGAAAAGCAGTGGTCCTAGTACTGACCCCTGGGGAACACCACTGTATACATTCCTCCAGTCCGAAAAACAACCGTTCACTACTACTCTCTGTTTCCTGTCACTTAGCCAATCCCGTATCCCTTTTATTCCATGGCCTTCAACTTTGCTGGCAAGCCTATTGTGTGGCACTTTGTTGAATGCCTTTTGGAAATCCATGTAAACCACGTCAACCACATTGTCATCATCAACCTTCTGTTACCTCATCAAACAACTCAATCAAGTTGGTTAAACATGATTTGCCTTTATCAAATCTATGCCGGCTTTCCTTAATTAATCCACGTGACTGTTAATTTTGTCCCTGATTATTGTTTCTAAAAGCTTCCCCAAAACCGAGGTTAAACTGAGTGGCCCGTAGTTGCTGGGTTTATCTTTACACCTTTTTTGAACAATGTTGCAACATTTGCGATTCTCCAGTCCTCTGGCATCACAAAAGTTTCTAAGGAGGATTGGAAGATTATGGCCTGTACTTCCGCGATTTTTCCTTCACTTCCCTCAGTGTCCGAGGATGCAAATTTTTCTTCTTCAAATATTTATCCAATTCCTTCTGAAGGCTACTGTTGAATCTGCCTCCACCACCCTATCAGGCATTGGGCTGGATTTTAGGCTTTTCTGTTTTGGGACAAAAACGGAGGCGGGGCGGGAAAGTTACCGGCCGGGAATAGTCTGCGCTTTGACATCTGAGCCCTGTGCTTTGGAGGTTTTGGCATCTGGGCGCTGTGTCAGGGGGCACAGCGCGAAGGGAGGCGTTGTACACTTTCCATGGTGCAAGGTTGGGATACTCTTGAACTAAAGTGCTGGGCCGTGTGTGTTCCGAGAGAGGCCTGCGGGGGTGGGGGGGCAAAACCTTAAAAAAATAACACAAAAACATTCCCAGAACATTGCCCACACCACCACAACACAAATCGCTGAAAACATTAAAAGAACAAACACTCGCACTTACCTTTGGAGTAATTTACCTCCCTCTGGGCCGCTGGCTATGCCGGACCGCACTGATTTCCCAGGCGGTCATTGCGGGGCGTGATTCCAGCAGACGGATCGGGGATAGGTCCAAACTCCTGCCGGTATTACAACCAGGGACATTGTACACCCGGCGCAGCTCTTCCCGGCGGTGCTGCTCTGCGACACCGCAAAAACCTGGGTGGAGGATCGCGGCGGGGCATTGGAGACCGAACCCCTGCCTTTCACACCGCTCCGGGGAGAAACCCGGAGCACAAAGGCCCAGGAAATCCAGCCCATGGTGTTCCAAATCCGAACAACTCGTTGCATAAAAAAGTTTTTCCTCATGTCGCCTCTGGTTCTTTTGCCAATCGCCATAAATCCGTGCCCTCTGGTTATCGATCCTTCAACCAATGGTAACAGCTTCTCTTTATTTACTCTACCTAAACCTTCATGATTTTAAGCACCTATCAAATCTCCTCTTTGCCTTATTCCATTCAGACAGGGACCATTTGCATCCTCTAGTGTTTTCCAGGAAATTCCCCCATTTCTTTGCTTGGTATGGGTTTTCCTCCGGTCCACGTGACCTAAATCAGGTGGTATAATAGCGGGAAATGAAGGAAAATCATGTTGGGGTGGGTGCTCACCAGCATAACCACCATCCCCTGTCCCGCTACAGGGAAGGAAGTCGCCCAGGCCCAGACTGCTGCCCTGCCAGATGTGAATGGCAACAAGGCCTGGGAAACCTGCCCATTTTATCTCTCCTTCTGGTGCCGCTAAACCGCAGGGGCTGCCAGGGAAAGGGTGGGGGCACTCACTGGGGTACTAGCAGAATACCTGCCGGTGCCCCTGTCGGAGGATGAACGGCCCAGTCCAGTATATATGTGTAAAACACTACTTTGATTGTGCGATATCACGCTGCAGTAACATTGGAGGGTTTTACATAGTAGAGACAGATTTTATTTGGTTTCTCGCTTGGCAAAATCATAGAATTGCTCTAAAAGATTTGCTGGAAAGAACAATCAGAAGAACTCAATATCACCGACACAGAGGAATACGAAATTGGCTAAAAGACAGAAAGCAGAGATTAGCGGTGAGTGGTTGTTTTTCAGACTGGAGTGTACAGTGGCATTCCACAGGGGTCGGTAATTAGGACCACTGCACTTTTTGATATATATTCATGACCTGGACTTGGGTATACAGGGCACAATTTCAAAGCTTGCAGATGACATGAAACTCAGAAATGTAGTAAACAGTAAGGCGATAGTTACAGACTTCAGGAGGACATAGACATACTGGTGAAATGGGCAGACATGGCAGACTACATTTAACGGTTCGCAGTGTGAGGTGATGCATTTTGGAAGGACGAATGTGGAGAGGCAATATAAACTAAATGGTATAATTTTAAAGAGGGTGCAGGAACAGAGAATCCTGGGAGTGTACGCACACCAAACTTTGAAGGGCAAACTGAGAAGACTGTTAAAAAAAGTATAGGGGATCATAGGAACAGAGGAGCAGGAGGAGGCCATTGAGCCTCTTGATCCTGTTCTGCCATTCAATGAGATCATTGTGACCTGTGACCTAACTCCATATACCTGCCTTTGGCCTATATCTCTTAATACCTTTGGTTAACAAAAATCTATTAACAATTGACCCAGTATCAATTGCCGTTTGCAGAAGAGAGTTCCAAACTTCTACCACCCTTTGTGTGTAGAAGTGTTTCCTCATTTCACTCCTCAATAGTCTGGCTCTAGTGTTTAGACTATGCTTCCAGTTCTACACTCCACAACCAATTTCTCTCTAGCTCCCCTATCTGTTCCCCTTAATATCTTTAAAATTTACTTTGATCAGATTACCCCTTAACCTCTAAATTCTAGGGACTACAACCCTAATTTGTGCAATCTCCACTTATTAATTTAACCCTTGGAGTCCGGGTATCATTCTGGTGAACCTTCGCTGCACTCCCTCCAAGGCCAATATATCGTTCCTAAGGTGTGCTGCCCAGAACGGCTCACAGTGCTCCAGGTGTGGTCTAAACAGGGCTTTGTACAGCTGCAGCATAACTTTTACCTCCTCTAGACATAAAAGTCAGCATTCCATTCACCTTTTTGATTATTTTCTGTACCTGTTCATGACATTTTAATGATCAATGTATCTGGACCCCCAAGTCTCTTTGGGCCACCACTTTTTTTTTAGCTATTCACCATTTAAAAAGTACCCCGTTCTATCCTTCTTAGGTCCAAACTGAATGACCTCACATTTGCCGACATTGAAATCCATTTGCCACAGTGTTACCCATTCACTTAATCTATCGATATCCTTTTGTAATTTTATGCTTTCATCTGCACTGCCTACAATGCCGCCTATCTTTGTGTCATTTACAAATTTGGCTTTATGACTTTCTAGCCCATCATCTAAGTCATTAATAAATATTGTAAACAGTTGAGGCCCCAACACTGATCCCTACGGGACCCCAGTAGTCACATCCGGCCAATTACAGTACCTGCCCATTATCCCTACTCACTGTCTCCTGCCGCTCAGCCAATTTCCTAACCAGGTCAATCATTACCTTCAATTCCATGGGCTTCAATCTTAATTAACAAGCTGTTATGTGGGACTTTATTAAATGCCTTCTGCAAGTCTATATAAATAACATCCACAGACATTCCCCTGTCCTCTATTTCCGAGGTGTTCAGTCACCCTATCCTTAATTATAGACTCCAGCAATTTCCTGACAATAGATGTTAGGCTAACTGGTTTATAATTCCCTAGTTTCCCTCGTGCCATTCTTAAATAGCGGAGTGATATGCGCAATTTTCCAATCTAAAGGAATGGTTCCTGAATCGAGGGAACTTCGGAAGATTATAGTTAGGGCATCTGCAATCTGCTCACCTACTTCCTTGAAAACCCTGGGATGGAAACCATCTGGCCCTGGTAATTTGTCACTCTTTAGTGCCATTATTTTTCTTCATTACTGTTAATTTACTCACATTAATTTTACTCAGTCCCTGTCCCTGATTCAATTTTATTTTCCGTGGGATTTCTGGCATGCTATTTTCTTCCTCGACTGTAAATACTGACTCGATGGCTGGGATTGTGATGACCTCAGCGGGTCCATGGCAGGTGATGCCGGAGGTAGGTCCTAACCCCGCTGCTGTCTCCATCTCACTGTCTGAAATGATTTCCCTTGATTGGGCTTGTCAAGACCGCCCAGCGTGTTTCCTAGCCAATTAGAGGAAGTGGGCCTGGTGACATCATTTGATGATGCATCATCAGCCAGTTTCCTGAAAGGGACCATGGCTAACTTTATTTTGACAGTTGTGCTGTTAGCCTTCTACAGCATTGAGATGCTGCAAACATTGACAATCACTACACAGAGGTACAGGGCTGCACCCAGGCTCTCCCAGAACTCCCTCACAGCATGCAGGGAGACCCTTTTCCCTTCCCATGGATGGCAGAGATGCAGCCCAGTTGCACATTGTACAGGAGGGCACAAGCAGGGATGTGGTCAGGAGGACCAGGCTGCATTGCCACAAATGCTTCAATGATCTCAGTAGATCACAAAACATTACTGCAAAGTCACACTCAACCTCATCTTGCTGTGCCTCTCATCACATCCCCATCACTCTGCCTTCCCGACCCTACTCCTGCACATCATTACTCACACCACCTGACCTTGCACCTCCACCCATCCCTCTCTGTCTATATTATCACATCCCCATCTCACAAGCCACCCCTCACACTCACCCTCATCCTAGTCATCATCATCATCATAGGCAGTCCCTCAAAACGAGGATGACTTCGGCATTTAGGGTTAGAGTTAGGGTTAGGGTTAGGGTTGCTTCCATGCCAAAAAAAGGATGAGTTCACAGGTGTTTCAAATGAAGAACGTGAACTACATGTTGAAGGGTGGAAGATACCTGTGCGTGGATTTTTTTTAATGTGTGGTGTTCGTTGCACACCAGCCACCACACGGACTTGACAGTGCTAGGTCTTGGTCCAGTGGCAGGGATTACCCAAGGCAACTGGAGACCTGCTCTGCTGCACGGATCTAGTGCGCACACATATCGCAGTGTGGGCTGGCCCGAGCTGCCCCTGGGCCCCTGGCCCTGAACTCACGCCTCCCCTGGGCCCCGATCACACCCCTCCACAGTGGAACCATACCAACTAACAACACACAAAAATAGCTTCTTGGGTGTTTTATGCAATGTTCATGTAAAGTTTCTGTTAATGTGATGTCAAACATTGAAACCTTTATTTTCAACATTTGTGTTCTTGGACAGATGTGTGTGCACCTTTGGAATTGGCTTAGTGAGTTGCAGTGAATGCTGAGACATAACAGTACCTCCCATAATGGTGATGAGTATGAAAGGAATGGCTTGGGCATTGTAGGGATGCTTTATGGAGGTGGTGTGAGGTGATGCCAACCTGGCACATCATGTGGCAGCCACGGTTTACAGCATCAAGTGAAGTAAATCTGGCCATGGTGCAGCCACCCTTCGCCTCCCGGGCAGCAATGTGGTCAAGTGCTGATGCCCGGTGTCCTGTGCAGCGTCAGGTGATTGCGGAGAAGGTTGGTGTTGTTGTTGGTGCTGCCAGTGTGTTTGGGTTAACCATGGTGGGATTCTGAGGACCAAGCTGAGAGACCATAAAAGGCACCCATGTTGATGGAATAGATGGCAGGTGAAGTTGAGATGATCGAAGCGATCAGTCAATGATGAGAGAGTTCTTCCAATGAGGTGCAAGTGGATGGAGAGTGGAATATGGAAAGCGTGCAGAATCTGTGCTGGAAATGGACTGAGAAACAGCTTGTGGCCGAGGAAAGTCTCTGGTGGGCAAAATTTCCCTCCGCCAGAAACGGGGTGCAGCTAACGTTATTTCGGTGCTCCGTCCACCGCAATGCATGGGGCGGACATTCCGGCGATATTCAGCTCTTTGGTTTCTGTTTCCAGTCGGAGTGGTGTTGGTGTCGGGAGAGGGGCTGAAGTGCGGTCGGGTCATGGTGGCCAGCGCTAGCGGGGCGGAAGTGGGGGCGGGTTGTGGGGGGGTGTCGACGCGCCAAGTCAGCAGTGCCGCGCTGACACATCACAACGTCCCTCCCCTTCAGTTAAAGGGGAGCTGTGAGCTCTAGCCACTTTAGTGGAAAACACTGGGCCTCCAGGGTGGGGGGGGGGGGCGGTTTCGGCTGGGCCGGCTGCCTGGTACCCAAGACGGGGTGGCAGGCAGCCTGTTGGCGGACCGGCCGAATACCGCGGGCATAATTGTCGGACCGACCTGGCAGTCAGCCGACAGTAAAAAATAAAATGGAGTCGCCGGCAGTGCGACCACCCCTTCAAGGGCGGCCGCGCCACCCAGCCCCAAAACGGGTACCGACGGAAAAAGCTGTCGGGGACACCGACCTGTGGCGGCACCGCTCCCACAGGGCAATTCCCCATGCAGAAATTTCCGAAAGGGGGTCGCCGCCAGTCGGTAAGGGGTTGACATGTGTACGACGCGACGGGTAAATGGGCGGGGCTATCCCGTACACCGCTCCAAAACTTAAGGAGGGCAATATACAAAATGGCGGCCCATCCGCGTCGACTGAGCGGTAATTCCTTACCGACCTGTGTCCGCCTATTTGAGGCGGTCATGGCGCATATAGAAAGGGGCAATTTCGGTGCCTGTCTCATCTCCGAAATAAGAAATAGGAGCAGGAGTGGGCCGTACGGCCCCTGGAGCCTGCTCCGCCATTTAATACGATCATGGCTGATCTGATCATGGACTCAGCTCCACTTCCCCGCCCGCTCCCCATAACCCCTTATCCCCTTATCGGTTAAGAAACTGTCTATTTCTGTCTTAAATTTATTCAGTGTCCCAGCTTCCAAGGCTGTCTGAGGCAGCGAATTCCACAGATTTACAACCCTCTGAGAGAATAAATTTCTCCTCATCTCAGTTTTAAATGAGCGGTCCATTATTCTACGATCATGCCCCCTAGTTCTAGTCTCCCCCATCAGTGGAAACATCCTCTCTGCATCCACCTTGTCAAGCCCCCTTCATAATCTTATATGTTTTGAAGGGATGCAAAATTCACAAGAAACCGCTCCCCCCCTCCACCCCGTGTTTGGGCTCATTCAAAAGAAAATTTAATTTGGGACTATCTACCGAAAAGTTTGGAACTCTGAAGTGCTTATGGAAGAAACTATGAACTTTAATAGAATTTTGGATTTTAAAAGACAAACTCAAGGCTGTGGGCGGACCTACGGAACTAGCAAGAGACAGTCTAATTAAGTGAAGCTACCTGGGTGTGAGGACTAAGTTAACCTGTCTGGAGGGATGAGTATTCAAAAATCCTTCCCCACAAGAGACATTAACATCACAAAATCATCCAGAGGTAGCTACCCATCAACATGTGTCTGGACAACCATTTCGGCATATACATCACAAAGAGGCCCAATCCAGCCTGTATGTGAAAGATTAAGCACAAAAGGACATTGCAATTGCCAAACTAATATTTCCATCAGGAAATAGTTTTTGAACATCAACTCACCCAAAACATATCAACTTTTAACAATCCCACCAAAATATTACAAAGAAGAACCAAGCCCGCTAAAATTATACAAAGGATTTTGAAAAGATTTGGCGGCAAGATTAGAACACTGAAATTGTATAACTGACCCCTGTTTTTAACAGAGGTGAGGTGGTTGCTAGGTAGCTACAAGGCTGCTACCACCTCAGATGCCATACTACACCAGGTGCTACACTGCGAGTATGTCATCACGACAAGGAGAGAAACCAACGCGACAGTTGTAAACTAACTTCTCCAGCCTCGAAGTCCTGAAGTCCTGAAGGAAGGAAGACCATCACCATCGCAGCAGTAACTGAACACAGTCAATGTGGTATCAAGGGAAAAACAACTGCGATCTACCGTTAACTATCAAAAGGTTTGGTAAGCATAGTCTCTGCATGCCCTGGAGTCTAACCTAGCTAGAATTAGGTATTGGGAAGTGGGAGGTATAATTTTACTGCAACCCCCTTTGAATATGTAGTGTATGGTACTTTATTCGAGTGATTATAAGTTTGACCTTGTACCTTTCCTTGTATTGTCCTTTATTAGAGTGATTGTAAGTTTGGCCTTGTATTTTCTTACTCGAGTAATAAGCCTGTATTACTTTGACTGTAATAAACCCAGTGTCCTTTGCACTTTTGTCACACCCCGCAAATAAATCCAAAGTACAGAACCCAAGGGAGTAGGAGCGATTCGAACCGCTCAAGTTGGTCAGAAGGGATTACCTGACCCCCTCATAGAGACCAACCCCCTTACAGTTTTGATAAAATCACCTCTCATTCTCTTGAATTCCAATGAGTAGAGGCCCAATCTACTCAACCTTTCCTCATAAGTCAACACCTTCATCCCCGGAATCAACCTAGTGAACCTTCCCTGAACTGCCTCCAAAGCAAGTATGTTCTTTCGTTAATATGGAAACCAAAACTGGCCTCACTAATACCTTATATAGCTGTAGTAAGACTTCCCCGCTTTCATACTCCATTCCGTTTGCAATAAAGGTCAAGATACCATTGGCCTTCCTGATCATTTGCTGTACCTGCATACTATCCTTTTGTGTTTCATGCACAAGTGCCCCCAGGTCCCGCTGTACTGCGGCACTTTGCAATCTTTCTCCATTTAAATAATAACTTGCTCTTTGATTTTTTTTTGCCAAAGTGCATGACCTCACACTTTCCAACATTTTACTCCATCTGCCAATTTTTTGCCCACTCACTTAGCCTGTCTATGTCCTTTTGCAGATTTTTTTGTGTCCTCCTCACACATTGCTTTTCCTCCCATCTTTGTATCGTCAGCAAACTTGACTACATTACATTCAGTCCCTTCTTCCAGTCGTTAATATAGATTGTAAATAGTTGAGGTCCCAGCACTGATCCCTGCGGCACCCCTAGTTACTGTTTGCCAACCAGAGAATGAACCATTTATCCTGACTCTCTGTTCTCTGTTAGTTAGCCAATCCTCTATCCATGCTAATATATTACCCCCAACCCCATGAACTTTTATCTTGTGCAGTAACCTTTTATGTGGTACCTTGTCAAATGCCTTCTGGAAGTCCAAATACACCACATCCACTGGTTCCCCTTTATCCACCCTGTTCATTACATCTTCAAAAAGCTCCAGCAAATTTGTCAGACATGACTTCCCTTCAGGAATTTTGCTTTTCCAAATGTCCTGCTACTGCTTCTTTAATAATGGACTCCAACATTTTCCCAACCGCAGATGTTAGGCCAACAGGTCTACAGTTTCCTGCTTCTTGTCTGCCTCTTTTTTTAAATAGGGGCGTTACATTTGCAGTTTTCCAATCTGCTGGGACTTCCTCAGAATCCATGGAATTTTGGTAAATTACAACCAATGCATCCACAGTCCCTGCCGTTACTTCTCTTAAGAGCCAAGGATGCAAGCCATCAGGTCCAGGGGATTTATCTGCCTTTAGTCCCATTATCTTACTGAGTACCACCTCCTTAGTGATTGTGATTGTGTTAAGTTCCTCCCCCCCCCCATAGCCCCTTGACTATCCACTGTTGGAATATTGTTAGTGTCCTCTACCGTAAAAACTGATACAAAATATTTGTTCAGAGTTTCTGCCATCTCCATGCTCCCCATTACTAATTCCCCGGTCTCGTCTTCTAAGGGACCAACATTTACTTTAGCCACTCTTTTCCTTTTTATATACCTATAGAAACTCTTGCTATCTGTTTTTATATCTAGAATCTTAGTAGCTGTTTCACGTTTCTCCCTTTCAAACGCTACATTGAATTTGATCATGTTATGAGCACTATTAGATAAATGTTCACGCAACGATAGGCTGTTAACTAAATTCTCGGCTTCGTATACAGAGACACAGAGTACAAAAGCAAGGAAGTTATGCTAAACCTTTATAAATCACTGGTTAGGCCCCAGCTGGTGTGTCGTATCCAATTCTCAGCACCTCGCTTTAGGAAGGCCTTAGCGAGGGTGTAGTGGAGATTTACGGGAATGGTGGTAGCGATGCTTGACTTCAGTTAAGTGAAGAGAGTAGAAAAGCTGGGATTGTTCTCCATTACAGCAGAGAAGGACACCTAAAGCAGAGGACAGATTTAAGATAATTGGCAAAAGAACCAGGGGGGATGAGGAGCTTATTTTTATTCGACAAGTTGCAATGATCTGGAATGCACTGCCTGAAAGGGCGGTGGAAGCAGATTCAAATATAATTTATCTAAGGGGAATTGGATATATACTTGAAACATTCACAGAGCTACGAGGAAAGAGCAGGGGAGTGGGACTAATTGGATCGCTCTTTCAAGGAGCCGGCACAGGCACGATGGGCCTTCTGTGCTGTATCATTCAATGGTTGTAGGAAATCCTCCTCAAGTGAGATGCAGTCCGGACACAAGGCAGTCTGCCTTACTATAGCTCGATTCCTGGTCACCTTCATGCATGGCTTTTCACTCTGTGACTGGCACTGTCAGAGATGATCATAGCAACTGTCAGATTACCGGCAGGAATTGATTTATCTTGGAAAGGACACCATGAAATTGAGGAATTTGACAGCTGCCCGTTCGAAAAAGAATAGTCAAGGACGCCAACCTCGACAAATCCAGCCTGGCTGCTGCAGCAGCTGGGATCAGCGAACCCAGCTCTTGCTGGACCTGTCCCTAGTCTGTTTGCCTCGGTGTCAGAGCAGAATGGGCCTGTACGGTGTTTGTTTTACATTCTACCTTGATTCGTAGACCTTCAGGAATTACAGGAAAAAGGACAGCACGAGACACAAAGTTTAGGCCTTCCCCAGTTTTCAGTTTTATTATGCAAAAACGAATTAAAAACTACAGAACTAGACTTCTGAGAGAATGGACTGAAGATAGACAATCACCCGTCCAGTTCCTAGCTGTAATGGTGGTTCGTGGTCGTTGGTTCCGTGACCGGTTGTTCCCTCTTCTGGTCGTTCTCTTCAGTTCTGTTCCTTCCATGTTCATTCCGTTCCTTCCCGTTTGCTTCCGTACCTCTCCCTCTGAGTTGCTTCTAGCTCATATACTTATATCCATTTTATGAATAACCCCTCGCTGAGCTGAGGTTTCCGAAAATGTGTTTGGATTAATATGGTGTTTGTGGTGATCTTGTTTGATTGACTGCCATGATAGACCTGGCTGTCCCCAATTTACCCACGGAGTCGACAGGGCAAAAGATAACTCCTCATCTTAAGTACCCCTTTCTCCAAAAATGTACACCTGGTGTAGTCCCTTTGTTGTTCTGGTTCCTTGCAAACTTGCAGTCTCCAGAGAGAATTGTTTTTCCCCTCCAGCCAATCAGTTCAGGGGCCTTTCTGTGGGTTCATATCAAACGTATCAAACCCATTGTTTCTCTGCATAAACCCAGTCTGGCTCTCGACCACAGAGATTGTCCTTAATTGGTGATGAGTCACCACCTGCCCTGGGATGGCGTCCTTTATCTCCCTTTGTCCGGTCAATCCCAAAAGGTTGTATTAAATCAATGTGATCAATTTTTAGTTTGTGGCCTCTTTCTGTGCCTTCTGGAAAAGTGTATAAGCTTACAGGCCATTACCAACTGTGACAGCATGGGCACAGGCCACACTCGACCAGCTCCGTTGGGCGGGCCATATTGTTCGCATGTCCGACACAAAACTCCCGAAGCAAGCGCTCTACTCGGAACTCTTACACGGCAAGCGAGCCCCAGGTGGGCAGAGGAAACGTTTCAAGGACACCCTCAAAGCCTCCCTGATAAAATGCAACATCCCCACTGACACCTGGGAGTCCCTGGCCAAAGACCACCCAAAGAGCATCTGGGAGGGCGCTGAGCACCTCGAGTCTTGTCGCCGAGAGCATGCAGAAACCAAGCGCAGGCAGCGGAAGGAGCGTGCGGCAAACTAAGCTCCCCACCCACCCTTTCCTTCAACCACTGTCTGTCCCACCTGTGGCAGGGACTGTAATTCTCGTATTGGACTGTTCAGTCACCCGAGAACTCACTTTTAGAGTGGAAGCAAGTCTTCCTTGATTTCGAGGGACTGCCAATGATGGTGGTGATGATGATATGGTCACATCACACAAAGCCTGACTATTGAACATCGGCACGAGTTCTCCAGCCCTCCAGCTCTCCAAGATCTCTGCGCTCCTCCAATTCCGGCCTCATGTGCATCCCATGATTTTCATTTCTTCACGATTAGTGGCCGTGCCTTCAGCTGGCTGGGCCCTAAACTCTGGAACTCCCTCCCTAAACCTCTCTGCCTCTCTACCTCTCCTTCTTTAAGGTGCTTATTTACACCTTCCTCTTTAACTAAGCTTTTGGTCACTTGTCCTAATATCTCTTTAAGCTGCTCGGTGTCAAATTCTGTTTGAAAATGCTCCTGTGAAGCGCCTTGGGACGTTTTACTATGTTAAAGGTGCTATATAAATGCAAGTTTTTGCTGTTGTCACCACCTTTTTTTCCCTTTTAGAATTGTACATCACAGACGGAGGCCATTAGGCCCATTGTATCTGTGCCAGCTCTCTCAAAGTCCCTTTCTCCTGCCCTCTCTCCACTCGCTTAAATTAATTTTTCTTTTTCAAAGATTAACCCACTTCTCTTTTAAACGGTATATCGGATTCTACTTCCACCATTGGCGGAACAGGCACGAGGGGCTGAATGGCCTGCTCCTGTTCCTTAAGTTCTAAGGCTCCTAAGTTTGGCTCCCTCCCGAACCCATGGCCCTCGTGACCAATTGTAGCACCCAACTGCATTCTGTCTGAGGCGTGCGAACGCAGCACCGACTGCAGATTGAACCTGGAACATCCTGAGCTGCTCAAGGGGGCCGAAATTGATGGCCTCACCGCCCACTGCCGCCGACTGCCGCCGAGATCCACCGACATTCCTCTCGGGGTTGCTCCCAGTGCCAGTTTGCACTTGGGCAGGAGCGAGCGGGCGGGAGGGGAGAGCCGCCGGGAACCGTCCGCTGACGTCAGCGGACGGCCAAGTGGCGCAAGTGACCTCCCGCCCGCCGAGCTGCCAGATTGGTGCGGGCGGAAGTCGGCGGGAGTTGGCGCCAGCAGGGGGAAGGACCGCCGTGAGAAGGCTGGTCTAACCCCCCCCCAAGGTAAGTTTAAAAAACTGGAAAAAAAAAGGTTTGTGAACTTTGTAATACAATTTTTTTTCACAGCGACTTACCTTAACGGGTTCCCCTGAAGGTCTTCCGGGTAATATTTTTTCCAATAATTTTTATTTGAACGCCTTTGACCCTCCGTTGACCCGACGCCCTCCTCGGTGGCACTTCGGTGGCAAGAGCCTTTGCCGGCGAGATTGGGAGCTCCCGCCCAGTTTGACGGCGTATGTCACTCGTTTGCCGCCGCCCAGCTTTTAAATTATTTCATCAATTTCCCGCCCGCTGAGATCCCGGGATCTCAGCGGCCATCGGCGGCCTGTTGGGCAGGACTTGGGCGGGACTTGGGCGGGACTTGGCCTTCACCAAGTTCGACCCCAAGGTGCTTGCAGCTGATCCTGACCATCGGCTAAATTCCCAGCATGTAGTCTCGCCAAGCAGGAGCACACGACTTTGTAAAACACTGGTTCGGTCCCAGCTGGGGGCATTGTGTCCAATTCCGGGCACCACACTTTAGGAAGGATGTCAAGGCCTTGGAGAGGGTGCAGAAGAGATTTACCAGAATGGTGCCAGGGGTGAAGGACTTCAGTTACGTGGATAGACTGGAGAAGCTGGGGTTGTTGTCCTTGGAGCAGAGACAAACGGAAAAGATTTGATAGAGGTGTTGAAAACCGTGAAGGGTTTTGATAGTAAATAAGGAGAAACTGCTTCCAGTGGCAGAAGGGTCAACAACCAGAAGACACAAATTGAAGGTGATTGGCCAAAGAACCAGAGGCGACACGAGGAAACACGTTTTTACACAGCGAGTTGTTATGATCTGGAATGCACCGCCTGAGAGGATGGTGGAAGCAGATTCGAGAGTAATATTCAAAAGGGAATGTATTTTAACAATTATTTGTTCCTGGGATGTGAGCGTTGTTGGCAAGGCCGGCATTTATTGCCCATCCCTAATTGCTCTTGAGAAGATGGTGGTGAGCCGCCTTCTTGAACCGCTGCAGTCCCTGTGGTGATACTTCTTTGTGATGGTTTCGTACAACTGAGTGGCTGGCTAGGCCATTTCAGAGAGAAGTTAATCATCAACCATGTTGCTGTGTGCCTGGAGTCACCTATAGACCAGACCAGGTAAGGACGGCAGATTCCCTTCTCTAAAGGATATTAATGAACCAGATGGGTTTTTATGACAATCTAGTAGTTTCATGGTCACCATTACCAATACAGGTCGAACCTCCCTTTTCCGGAACCCTCGGGACCTGGCCTGTTCCGGATAAGGCATTTTTCCGGACGAAGGCTGGTCACATTAAATTGGACGGTCCAGGTACTGAGCAAGGGAATATCGGGGCTGGCTTGGGGCTGGGAGTGCGGCAGAGAGATCACGGAGGCGATGGGGGTTGGGGATCTCGGGATCAGGCCAGCGATTGCGGGAATCGGCAGCGAGGAAAGACTTCAATTTGTTCATGTCGGAGTTCTGTGCATGCGCCACCTGGTGGCCGGGAACGGTTCTGGACGAGGGGTGGTTCCAGATAAGGGAGTTCTGGATAAAGGAGATTAACCTGTAATAGCATTTTTTATTCCAGGTTTATTTCATTAACTTAATTTAGATTCCCCAGCTACCATAGAGGAGATTTGAACTCATATCTCTGGATCATTATTCCAGACCTCTGGATTACAAGTCCAGTGACATAACCACTATGCTACTGATCCCGATAAGTGGATAAATAATTGAAGGAAAAGAAAATTACAGGGCTACAGGGATAGAGCAGAAGAGTGGAACTAATTGGATAGCTCTTTCAAAGTGCCGGCACAGGGACTATGAGCCAAATGGCCTCCTTCCGTGCTATATCATTCTAAGAGTGTATGATAGTGGAAAACAGCCCTTGATGTTCCCTCCAGAAGTGTAGCATTTATCACACAGAAACAGCAAGTACCAAAATCCACACCCACGGAAACAGGGAGATGGCAAGCTATATAATACCAAATTTGTCGGAACATTCGGAACAGGAGACCATTCATCCCTTCGAGCCTCTTCCGCAATACAACGGCAGATCTGTATCTTAACTGCATCTACCCGCTTTGGTTCTGTATCCCTTAATACCTTTGCCTGACAAAAAATTAACAATCACAGTTTTGATATTTTCAACTGACTCCCAGACTCGATAGCCTTTTGGGGGAGAGAGTTCCAGATTTCCACTGGATACAGTTCAGTGATCGCTGGAGGCAACTGCGGGAGCCACCTTGCAACAATATCCCACTCAATGTAGATCTTTTGGAAAGGCAAGCGTTAATTAGAATAGGAATTGCACAGGAGAATCAGGTTCATCAATCAAATCATAGATGATCCCTCGAAATCGAGGAAGATTTGCTTCCACTCTAAAAGTGAATTCTCAGGTGACTGAACAGTCCAAATATGGGAATTACAGTCTCTGTCACCAGTGGGGCAGACAGGGGTTAAGGGAAAGGGTGGGTGGGACTGGTTTGCCGCATGCTCCTTCCACTGCCTGCGCTTGTTTTCTGCATGCTCTCGGCGATGAGACTCGAGGTGCTCAGCGCCCTCCCGGATGCTCTTCCTCCACTTAGGGCGGTCTTTGGCCAGGGACTCCCAGGTATTGGTGGGGATGTTGCACTTTATCAGGGAGGCTTTGAGGGTGTCCTTGAAATGTTTCCTCTGCCCACCTGGGGCTCGCTTGCCGTGTAGGAGTCCCGAGTAGAGCGCTTGCTTTGGGAGTCTTGTGTCGGGCATGCGAACAATGTGGCCCGTCCAACGGAGCTGGTCGAGTGTGGTCAGTGCTTCGATGCTGAGGATGTTGGCCTGATCGAGGACACTGACGTTGGTGCGTCTGTCCTCCCAGGGGATTTGCAGGATCTTGTGGAGATTATAATATTGCCAGCGTTAAATGTAGTGCTCGGCAACTAGAGCATTTGTGGCAATGCTGTAAAATCCGAGTGCCTCTGTATTAGGGGACAGTTGGTAGTTGCCACTGGAAAGGCAATGACTGGAGGGAGCTTGGAGCCCTCCTCGAATAAAGTTTACAGCTTGACATCGGATGTGCAATGTCTGTGCGCTGGTCGACAAACCATAAATCTTGACGCACTGAGTATTATAGAACAGTCCCTTAACTTTCAATTTTCTCCCATCTCAGGATCGGTATTGAACACTAAATCAACTGCAACATCTTTTCTGCTCCCTGTAGTAATAATAACAGTTGCATTTATGTAGGGCCTCTCCCATCACAGTGCTTCACACGCAGCCACGGTTTTCCTTTTCAAGTGCGCCGATCATTGTCGGCAACAGAAGCAACAGTTTTCCCAGCAGGAACCTCCCATGTCTTGCCAGGCCCTTAAGTCCAGTTACAATGTTGTTTTCCTGTCAAAGCTACCTTTGAAATCCCTCAATAGTTCTTGATTTACTCTGTTATGTTGTTTTTATTTAAACATTTTTCTTTTTACAGCTCTCTTCAAGATATCGATCCACCCTAATCACAGCGTCCCTGGGTTCTGAGCACAGCCATCAGCCTTGACAGGCCTCTTCCTCCAGGGGACTAGGCGATAAAGGCCAGCCTTGCTATCAATCAGTAAAGGCGTTTTATTTCCCTGCCCCCACCCCCTCCAAAACATATTGTGTAACAAAAAACAAAGAGCTATTTTTACAACAAACTTATGTTTAGAATAACTCCACAAGACTGAGTACTGTAAGCTTAAACTGATGTGACCTTAGTCTCTTTAATAAAACTCCAGAGTGCCAAAGCAGCCAACCTTTTATACTCGTTTGCATGAGATGTGCAGGTGACCCTTGGGCCTCCAATAGGTGCGCCCTCTGGTGGCAAGTCTTACACAGTTATAATGTTTGCATACATAACACAAACCCATTGTCATCAATATAGAATCAGCACAGTTACAGTTACAGCACAGAAGGAGGCCATTCGGCCCGTCGAGCCTGTGCCGGCTCTCTGCAAGAGCACCTCAGCTAGTCCCACTCCCCTGCCCTTTTCCCGTATCCCTGCAAATTTCTTTTCCTTCAGGTACTTATCCAATTCCCTTTTGAAAGCTGCGATTAAATCTGCCTCCACCACTCTTTCAGGCCGTGCATTCCAGATCCTAACCACTCGCTGCGTAAAAATATTTTTCCTCACATCGCCTTTGGTTCTTCTGCCAATCTGCTTGAATCTGTGTCCTCTGGTTCTCCACCTTTCCACCAATGGGAACAGTTTCTCTCTATCTACTCTGTCTAGACACCTCATGATTTTGAACCCCTCTATCAAATCTCCTCTCAACGTTCTATGCTCTAAGGAGAACAACCCCAGCTTCTCCAGTCTATACAGGTAATTGAAGTCCCTCATCCCTGGAACCATTCTTGTAAATTCCCTCTGCACCCTCTCTAAGGCCTTCACATCCTTCCTAAAGTGCGGTGCCCAGAATTGGACACAATACTCCAGTTGAGGCAGAACCAGAGTTTTATAAAGATTCATCATAACTTCCTTGCTTTTGTACTCTATACCTCTATTTTGAAGCCCAGGATCTCGTAAGCTTTTTTAACCATTTTCTCAACCTGCCCTGCCACCGTCAATGATTTGTGCACATATACCCCCAGGTCTCTCTGTTCATACACTCCATTTACGATTGTACCCTTTAGTTTATATTGCCCCTCCTCATTCTTCCTCCCACAATGTATCACTTCACAATTTTCTGCGTTAAATTTCATCTGCCACATATCCGCCCATTCTACCAGCCTGTCTATGTCCTCTTGAAGTTTATCCCTATCTTCCTCACTGTTCATTATACTTCCAAGTTTTGTGTCATCTGCAAATTTTGATATTTTGCTCTGTAAGCCCAAGTCCAAGTCATTAATATATATAGTTTCAAGAAAAGCAGTGGTCCAAGTACCGACCTCTGGGGAAGACCACTGTATGCCTTCCTCCGGTTTGAAAAGCAACCGTTCACTGCTACTCTCTGTTTCCTGTCACTTAGCCAATTTTGTATCCATGGTGTCACTGTCCCTTTTATTCCATGGCCTTCAACTTTGCTGGCAAGCCTATTATGTGGCACTTTATCAAATGCCTTTTGGAGGTCCATATACATCACATCAACAGCATTGCCCTCATCATCCCTCTCTTTAGTACCTCACCCTGGAATTTGGCATCACTAATTGCCCCTTGAGAAGGTGGTGGTGAGCCCCTTCTTGAACTGCTGCAGTCTGTGTGGTGAAGGTGCTCCCGCAGTGCTGTTAGGGAGGGAGTTCCAGGATTTTGACCCAGCGACGATGAAAGAACAACAATATATTTCCTAGTCAGGAAGGAAACTCGGAGGTATTAATTTAAGTCGTTCCCAATCCATTCACACACAGCAGGCCTGAATGTCTAGCCCCTGTTATTTTTGACACATTCCACCCATTCAGATATACTCAAAATTTTCTTTCCCATTACCTCAGATTTTGGAACTCCTTTCCTCTCTCAATCTTCCCTGTCTCTTCCAATCTGTGGGCTTTTAAAACCTCCGCTTTTTGGTGTTGCTTTATGTGTTAGTTTACCTTTTTGTTTTTAGGCTCAGTGATAGCACGCTCGCCTCTGAGTGATGTGAAAGATCCCATGGTGCAATTTCAAAGAAGAGCAGGGGAGTTCTCCCCGGTGCCTGGGGAACACCACTGTAACATAGAAAGCTAGCACACAGGTACAGCAAGCAAAAAGGAAGGCCAGTGGCATGCTGTCCTTTATTGCAAGGGGGTTGGAGTATAAGAATAAGTAAGTCTTGCTACAATTGTGCAGGGCCTTGATGAGACCACACCTGGAGTACTGTGCACAGTTTTGGCCTCCTTATCTGAGGAACGATAGACTTGCCTTGGAGACGGTGCAACGGAGACTCACTAGATTGATTCCAGGGACGAGAGGCCTGTCTTATGATGAAAGGTTGTGCAGAATGGGCCTATACTCTCTGGAGTTTAGAAGAATGAGAGGTGATCTCATTGATACATATGACATTCTGAAGGGGATTGACAGGGTAGATGCTGAGAGGTTGTTTCCCCCTGGCTGGAGTGTCTACAACTAGGGGGGCACAGTCTCAGGATAAGGGGAAGGCCATTTAAAACAGAGATGAGGAGGAATTTCTTTACTTAGAGGGTTGTGAATCTTTGGAATTCTCTGCCCCAGAGGGCAGTGGATGCTGAGTCTCTGAATATATTCAAGGCTGAGATAGACAGATTTTTGCAATCTAGGGGAATCAAGATATATGAAGATTGGGCGGGAAAATGGAGATGAGATTGATGATCAGCCATGATCTTATTGAATGACATCGTTGGTGATATATCACCAACAATGTCTCTGCAAGATCCTACAAATCACCTGGGAGGTCAGGCGCACCAACATCAGCGTCCTCGTCCAGGTTAACATTCCCAGCATTGAAGCACTGACCACACTCGATCAGTTCCGCTGGGCAGGCCACATAGTTCGCATGCCGGACATGAGACTCCCAAAGCAAGTGCTTTATGCGGAGCTCCTTCACAGCAAACAAGCAAAAGGTGGGCAGCGGAAACGTTACAAGGACACCGTCAAAGCCTCCTTGATAAAGTGCGATATCCCCACTGACACCTGGGAGTCCCTGGCCAAAGACCGCCCAAAGTGGAGAAAGTGCATCCAGGTGGGCTCTGAGCACCTCGAGTCTCATCACCGAGAGTATGCAGAAATCAAGCACCAGCTACGGAAGGAGCGTGCGGCAAACCAGTCCCACCCACCCCTTCCCTCAACGACTATCTGTCCCACCTGTGACAGAGTCTGTGGCTCTCGTATTGGACTGTTCAGCCACCAAAGAACTCACTTCAGGAGTGGAAGCAAGTCTTTCTCGATTCCGAGGTTCTGCCTATGATGATGATATTGAATGGCAGAGCAGGCTCAAGGAGCCAAATGTCCTACTCCTGCTCCTATTTTTTATGTTCTTATGTTCTTGTATCCCAGCCAATGTTTATCCCTCAACCAAGACCACTAAAACTCCCTTGTTTTTTCTGTCTTATTAAGGGGCTTGGCCAGCAGGGGGGGTGGGGCCTTAGGTGCTTGGGCCGTAGGTGGACAACTGCGGTGAAGACTCCTCGCACATCATGGTTGTCAGCCAGCTGCTCAATCTCATAAGAACATAAGAACATAAGAAATAGGAGCAGGAGTAGGCCATACAGCCCCTCGAGCCTGCTCTGCCATGGCTGATCCGATCATGGACTCAGCTCCACTTCCCCGCCCGCTCCCCATAACCCCTTATTCCCTTATCATTTAAGAAACTGTCTATTTCTGTCTTAAATTTATTCAATGTCCCAGCTTCCACAGCTCTCTGAGGCAGCGAATTCCACAGATTTACAACCCTCTGAGAGAAGAAATTCCTCCTCATCTCAGTTTTAAATGGGCGGCCCTTTATTCTAAGACCATGCCCTCTAGTTCTAGTCTCCCCCATCAGTGGAAACATCCTCTCTGCATCAACCTTGTCAAGCCCCCTCATAATCTTATACATTTCAATAAGATCACCTCTCATTCTTCTGAACTCCAATGAGTAGAGGCCCAACCTACTCAACCTTTCCTCATAAGTCAACCCCCTCATCTCCGGAATCAACCTAGTGAACCTTCTCTGAACTGCCTCCACAGCAAGTATATCCTTTCATAAATATGGAAACCAAAACTGCACGCCATATTCCAGGTGTGGCCTCACCAATACCCTATATAACTGTAGCAAGACTTCCCTGCTTTTATACTCCATCCCCTTTGCAATAAAGGCCAAGATTCCACTGGCCTTCCTGATCACTTGCTGTAGCTACATACTAACCTTTTGTGTTTCATGTACATGTGCTTTCTCCACCCACCATCTATTCTTCAGGTCGCGGGTTTTTTGTTGGACCTCAGCATTCAGCCATCTGTAGAGCTGCTTTGCTGCTCCCGAGTTGGGTTGTTGCTTCAGGTTCAGAAATGCCCTGCGCTTGCGGTTTATGAGCTCCTGGATCTCCTGATCATTCTCATCAAACCAGTCCTGGTGTTTCCTGGTTGAGTGACCAAGCGTCTCTTCGCAGGCACTGGTTGTGGAGGTCTGGAGGGCAAACCAAGCGCTGTGGGCGCTCTGCGTCTCGGGGTCATCAAGGGTCGCCAGGTTGGCAGTGAGGTGCTGGCTGTATAGGGCTCTCTTAACTGGGTCTTTGAGTGCCCCGGTGTTGATTTTTCTGTGGCATTGCTTCTGTTGCCGTCGTCACTTTGGGGCTATATTAACGTTGATGACAGAACGGATTGGGCGGTGATCCATCCAGCAGTTGTTGGCTCCTGTCATGGCGCGGGTGATCCGCAAGTCCTTGCGATCCCTCGCTCGAATGATGACGTAGTCGAGCAGGTGCCAGTGCTTCGGTCAACTGAGGAAGAGAGTTTTCGAGGATCATGTCCTCAAATCTGGCACCAAGCTTATGGTCTACAGGGCTGTAGTGATACCCGCCCTCCTGTATGGCTCAGAGACATGGAACATATAAAACAGACACCTCAAATCGCTGGAGAAATACCACCAACGATGTCTCCGCAAGATCTTACAAATCCCCTGGGAGGACAGATGCACCAACATCAGTATTCTCAATCAGGCCAACATTCCCAGCATCAAAGCACTGACCACATTCAACCAGCTTAGTTGGGCGGGCCACATAGTCCGCATGCCCGACATGAAACTCCCAAAGCAAACGCTCGACTCAGAACTCCTACACAGCAAGCGAGCCCCAGGTGGGCAGATGAAACGTTTCAAGGACACCCTCAAAGCCTCCTTGATAAAGTGCAATATCCCCACCGACACATAGAAACATAAAAAATAGGTGCAGGATTAGGCCATTTGGACCTTCGAGCCTGCACCACTATTCAATATGATCATGGCTGATCATGCACCTGGGAGTCCCTTGCCAAAGACTGCCCTAAGTGGAGAAAGAGCATCCAGGAGGGCGCTGAGCACCTCGAGTCTCGTCGCCGAGAACATGAAGAAATCAAACGCAGACAGCGGAAGGAGCGTGCGGCAAACCAGACTCCCCACCCACCCTTTCCTTCAATCACTGTCTGTCCCACCTGTGACAGAGACTGTAATTCCCATATTCAACAGTCACCTGAGAACTCACTTTTAGAGTGGAAGCAAGTCTTCCTCGATTTTGAGGGACTGCCTATGATGATGATTAAGGGGCTTCAATATCTTCCATTCCCAATTCTTATGAAGGAATTACTCCACACTGTTAATGTGTCTTGTCCCTTCGCAGATGCCGATGGACCTACTGTGTATATTTCTACTTTTATTTCAGACCAGATGGCACTGGGTTTAATTTGTGGTCAGTGTTGAGTCAGTTGATGTCAGTGCATGTCTCCGAAAGGGAAAATCGAGCAATATTCCCACTCTAGTGAGTCACTGTCCCACTACAAAATGCTGGTGTGTGTTTGTGTGGGTACCAGGTTAGCCACGGCTCAGTGATTAGCTCGCTCACCTCTGAGTCAGAAGGTCGTGGGTTCAAATCCCACTCCAAGGACTTGAGCACATAAATCAAGCCCGACATTCCAGTGTAGTGCTGAGGGAGTGCTGCATTGTTGGAGGGGAGATGTTAAACCGAGGCCCATCTGCTCTCTCAAATGGATATAAAAGATCCCATGGCACTATTTCAAAGAAGAGCAGGGGAGTTATCCCCGGAGTCCTAGGGCCAATATTTATCCCTCTATCAACATAACAAAAACAGAGTATCGGGTCATTATCGATTTAGATGAAGGAATAGAGTGTAATATCTCCAAGTTTGTGGATGACACTAAACTGGGTGGTGGTGTGAGCTGTGAGGAGGATGCTAAGAGGCTGCAGGGTGATTTGGACAGGTTAGGTGAGTGGACAAATGCATGGCAGATGCAGTATAATGTGGATAAATGTGAGGTCATCCATTTTGGGAGCAAAAACGCGAAGGCAGAATATTATCTGAATGCCGGCAGATTAGGAAAAGGGGAGGTGCAACGAGAGCTGGGTGTCATGGTACATCAGTCACTGAAAGTGGGCACACTGGTACAGCAGGTGGTAAAGAAGGTAAAGGGTATGTTGGCCTTCATAGCTAGAGGATTTGAAAATAGAAGCAGGGAGGTCTTAATGCAGCTGTACAGGGCCTTAGTGAGGCCTCACCTGGAATATTGTGTTCAGTTTTGGTCGCCTAGTCTGAGGAAGGACATTCTTGCTATCGAGGGAGTGCAGCGAAGGTTCACCAGACTGATTCCAAGGATGGCTGGGCTGTCATATGAGGAAAAACTGGATCAACTGGGCCTTTATTCACTGGAGTTTAGAAGGATGAGAGGGGATCTCATAGAAACGTATAAGATTCTGATGGGACTGGACAGGTTAGATGTGGGAAGAAGTTAGAAAAAAGGTTAGTCTAGATAGGGTGTGAATGGCGGAATAATTAGCAGCTGCCATGGGAAACAGAGAGAAAAAATACAAGTTACACACCATCCTGACTTGGAAATATATCGGCCGTTCCTTCATCGTCGCTGGGTCAAAATCCTGGAACTCCCTCCCTAAAAGCACTGTGGGAGCACCTTCACCACACGGACTGCAGCGGTTCAAGAAGGCGGCTCACCACCACCTTCTCAAGGGCAATTAGGGATGGGCAATAAATGTCGGCCTCGTCAGTGACGCCCAAATCCCGAAATAAACCCGACAATGAATCACTTGAGTGCGCTATTCAGAGACTAAGTAGGACCTTCATAATATTTAGACTGAGGCTTCCCATTATTGAGTTCCCAAGAAATGCACAGGACAAGCAAGGTGATGCACATCACAAGGATCACCTGCAGAACCTCAGAGAATGACATACTCTGGGTTGCTCCCTCTTAGAAGGACCATTCAGTTCAGTATTTGGGCATTTTTAATCGCATTAGAAGGTACAAGACCCAAATGTCATTGCCGTCCCTCTGGCCAATCTCCAAGTTTGAAGGGCACCCTAAACTACTATTGGGGATAAAAACAGAAAATGCTGGAAATACTCAGCAGGTCAGGCAGCATCTGTGGAGAGAGAAACAGAGCTAACAGTTCGGGTCGATGACTTTTCGTCAAAACCCATCTATTCGGGGTTTGCCTTGGCTCAGTGATCGCTCGCTCGCTAGTTAGGGTGGTCCTGGGTTCAAGCCCTGAAATTTAAGCACATGCTTGGGTGGGCAGTAGAGAACGAGAGGTGAGAGGGGTGGAATAAGGTAAGTTGCTCAAAGGATGAGCAAAGAGGAGTAGGGGGACAGACTAAGGTGTGGTTTGGCGATGAGAGCCACACCGCCACCACGGCGGTCTGGGCGGAGCGAGTGGTGGAAGGTAGAGCCAGGTGGGGAGGCTTCATCTAAGGGTAAGGTGTCATCGCCCCTCAACCAGGCTTCCATCAGGGCCGTGTTGTTGATGCAATCATCCACGATAAGCTCATGGATGGCAAGTGCCTTGTTCGCAAGCAAACAAAGAAAATAAACAACATTGGTATGTCCCAAAGTGCTTCATGGCCAATGAAACATTTCCGAAGTGTCGGGGAATGCGACAAATAATTTCATGTACAGTAACATACCACAAACAGCAATGAGATAAATGGCCAGGTAATCTGTTTTAGTGTAATCTCCCTTTCATGCAAAATCTCTCTCTCTCATTCTCTTCCCTCTCTACATCTGTGTCGGTCTCTCTGCATCTGTCTCCATTGCTCAAATAATGAATACTTGCTCTAATTTTCACTTCCATGTCTCTTTAATCTTGCTTTTCCTAATCTCCTCCTGTACTCTGTGATCCACTACCTAAATCCCCGAGAATTTCCGCCTGTGATCTCACAGTGTTCTCGGCTAGAGATGCCTGGCTGTTTTTACCGTTGTGATTTCTCAATAGCAGGTGTTGGTTCCATGATCAGAGGATTAGTTTTAAACTATTTCTGAGCCGTTAGAAATGAAGAAAGAAAGATTTGCATGGATACAGCGCCTTTCACGATCACCGGGCATCTCAAAGCGCTTTACAGCCAATTAAATACTTTTGAAGTGTGCTCACATGACCCTTACGGTTAAGGGGATCAAAGGGTATTGAGAGAAAGCAGGAAAGGGGTACTGAAGGAATGATCAGTTATGATCTTATTGAATGGCGGTGCAGGCTCGAAGGGCCAAATGGCCTACTCCTGCACCTATTTTCTATGTTTCTATGTTTCTATCACATTGCTTTTTATGGGAGCTTGCTGTGCACAAATTGGTTGCCGCGTTTCCCACATGACAACAGTGATTACACTCCATTGGCTGTAAAGCACTTTGCGACATCTGGTGGTTGTAAAAGGCGCCATTTAAATGCAAGTGATTCTTTATTTTATTGGCTGTGAAGCACATCGGGGTCTTCCGAGGCCATGAAAGGTGCAGTATAAATCTTTCTTTGAAAGTTTTCCTTTACCTGTGGAGGAAAGGAAGGCTGAGGGAGTTATTTGGAAAAAGATCAGTTCCATTTTCAGCTAATCCCAGATAAATAAGCTTTTGTCATCTTAGAGACATGACTACTTAAAATTTTGGAACATGCGGTCTTCTCGAAGGGACTGTTCCAGATAGCTAGCTGGCCGAGCTACACCAAAGGACAGGAGGAATGTGGCAACTTGCTTTAGTGGCCCAGTTATCACTGGCAGCTGCACCACTGTTAAGTATTGATTACTTCAGAAGTGCTGAGAGCCCTACATTATACACTAACTTGAAGTGCCAGAAGATGCTCACTTGTGACACATTAATTACAGGAACTTAACAACGGCTTATTCCACTCAGGCGGAGCCTCTGCACACCATGGCCTGTGGTGGAGAGCTGAGCCACAGGCATCAGGTAGCAGCTACTGCGATCAACCAGCCTCGGCCAAGGGATGAAGTTGATGGTCTTGCTGTGGTGGAACTCCATTCGTCATCATAGGCAGTTCCTCAGAATCGAGGAAGACTTACTTCCACTCTTAAAATGAGTCCTTAGGTGGCTGAACAGTCAAATACGAGAACCACAGTCCCTATCACAGGTGGGACAGACAGTGGTTGAAGGAAAGGGTGGGTGGGGAGTCTGGTTTGCCGCACACTCCTTCCGCTGCCTGCGCTTGGTTTCTGCATGCTCTCGGCGATGAGACTCAAGGCGCTCAGCGCCCTCCCGGATGCACTTCCTCCACTTGGGGCGGTCTTTGGCCAGGGACTCCCAGGTGTCGGTTGGGATGTTGCACTTTTTCAAGGAGGCTTTGAGGGTATGAAGGAGTTCCGAGTGGAGCGCTTGCTTTGGAAGTCTCGTGCCTGGCATGCGAACGATGTGGCCCGTCCATTAGAGACTCCATTAGAGACCAAAGGGTTAGTGTGTTATTGTCCACTGAAGGGAAGGCTCCTCTCCCATCTTACTGCAGCTATTCGCCAAGGCATCTTCAGCAGCACCTCCCAAACCGGCGACCTCTACCGCCGAGAAGGACAATGGCAGCAGGCGCATGGGAACACCACCACACCTGCAAACACAAAAGCAAAGTACTGCAGATGCTGGAATCTGAAATAAAAACAGAAAATGCTGGAATTCTCAGCAGATCAGGCAGCATCTGTGGAGAGAAACAGAGTTAACATTTCGGGTCGACGACCCTTTGTCAGAACTGGTGAATGTTTGAAATGAACAGATTCTTAAGTAGCACTGAAAGGGGGAGGGGAGGAAAGAATAAAAGGGAAGGTCTGTGATAGGGTGGAAGACAGGAGAGATTTGAGAGACAAAAGGGATGATGGGCTGACTTGAGATGGTAATGGCAGAAGTTAGAAAAAAGGTTAATCTAGATAGGGTGTGAATGGCGGAATAATTAGCAGCTGCCATGGGAAACAGAGAGAAAAAATACAAGTTACACACCATCCTGACTTGGAAATATATCGGCCGTTCCTTCATCGTCGCTGGGTCAAAATCCTGGAACTCCCTCCCTAACAGCACTATGGGAGCACCTTCACCACACGGACTGCAGCGGTTCAAGAAGGCGGCTCACCACCACCTTCTCAAGGGCAATTAGGGATGGGCAATAAATGTCGGCCTCGTCAGTGACGCCCAAATCCCGAAATAAACCCGACAATGAATCACTTGAGTGCGCTATTCAGAGACTAAGTAGGACCTTCATAATATTTAGACTGAGGCTTCCCATTATTGAGTTCCCAAGAAATGCACAGGACAAGCAAGGTGATGCACATCACAAGGATCACCTGCAGAACCTCAGAGAATGACATACTCTGGGTTGCTCCCTCTTAGAAGGACCATTCAGTTCAGTATTTGGGCATTTTTAATCGCATCAGAAGGTACAAGACCCAAATGTCATTGCAGTCCCTCTGGCCAATCTCCAAGTTTGAAGGGCACCCTAAACTACTATTGGGGATAAAAACAGAAAATGCTGGAAATACTCAGCAGGTCAGGCAGCATCTGTGGAGAGAGAAACAGAGCTAACAGTTCAGGTCGATGACTTTTCGTCAAAACCCATCTATTCGGGGTTTGCCTTGGCTCAGTGATCGCTCGCTCGCTAGTTAGGGTGGTCCTGGGTTCAAGCCCTGAAATTTAAGCACATGCTTGGGTGGGCAGTAGAGAACGAGAGGTGAGAGGGGTGGAATAAGGTAAGTTGCTCAAAGGATGAGCAAAGAGGAGTAGGGGGACAGACTAAGGTGTGGTTTGGCGATGAGAGCCACACCGCCACCACGGCGGTCTGGGCGGAGCGAGTGGTGGAAGGTAGAGCCAGGCGGGGAGGCTTCATCTAAGGGTAAGGTGTCATCGCCCCTCAACCAGGCTTCCATCAGGGCCGTGTTGTTGATGCAATCATCCACAATAAGCTCATGGATGGCAAGTGCCTTGTTCGCAAGCAAACAAAGAAAATAAACAACATCGGTATGTCCCAAAGTGCTTCATGGCCAATGAAACATTTCCGAAGTGTCGGGGAATGCGACAAATAATTTCATGTACAGTAACATACCACAAACAGCAATGAGATAAATGGCCAGGTAATCTGTTTTAGTGTAATCTCCCTTTCATGCAAAATCTCTCTCTCTCATTCTCTTCCCTCTCTACATCTGTGTCGGTCTCTCTGCATCTGTCTCCATTGCTCAAATAATGAAATACTTGCTCTAATTTTCACTTCCATGTCTCTTTAATCTTGCTTTTCCTAATCTCCTCCTGTACTCTGTGATCCACTACCTAAATCCCCGAGAATTTCCGCCTGTGATCTCACAGTGTTCTCGGCTAGAGATGCCTGGCTGTTTTTACCGTCGTGATTTCTCAATAGCAGGTGTTGGTTCCATGATCAGAGGATTAGTTTTAAACTATTTCTGAGCCGTTAGAAATGAAGAAAGAAATATTTGCATGTATACAGCGCCTTTCATGATCACCAGGCATCTCAAAGCGCTTTACAGCCAATTAAATACTTTTGAAGTGTGCTCACTGTTGTATTGTGGGAAATACGGCAGCCAATTTGCACACAGCAAGCTCCCACAAACAGCAATGTGATGATGTCCGGATAAGCTGGTTTTTTTATGTTGATTGAGGGCTAAATATTGGTCAGAACACCGGGGATAACTCCCCTGCTCTTCGAAATAGTGCCATAGGATCTTTTACATCCACCTGAGAGGGCAGACGGGGCCTCGGTTTAACATCTCATCCAAAAGATGGCACCTCCAACTGTGCAGCACTCCTTCAAGTCTCTGGAGTGGGACTTGAACCCACAACCATCCTGACAGCAGAGACGGGAGTGTTGCTCACTGAACCATAGCTGACACTAATGATGAGTAATCGGGAATGGAATGCATAAAGCAGGATTGAGGAAGCTTTTTCACTTTGTCAGCTGCGTAACTTCAAACTGTGAACAGCATACAAAATTTAGGTCAATGTTCCCGTTAATTTGCATGCATTTTAACTTTTAGATATTAACAGACTGTTTGATAAAGTTCTCAATAAGAAAATTGTTAAGAAAAGAAAACAAAGGATTTATATAGCTCCTTTCACAAACCTGGTACATCCCGAAGTGCTTTACAACCAATAAAATACTTTTGAAGTGTAGTCACTGTTGTAATGTAGGAAAATATAAAATTCAATTAGCGCACAGCAAGCTCCCGAAAGCAAATGTGATAAATTGATCTGATTTTGGTGCAGTTAGTTCAGTGATAAATGTTGACTCGGACAACCCTGCTCTTTTTCAAATGGTGCCACGAGATATTCCTTTATCCACCTGAGAGAGCAGACGTGGCCCTGATTAACGTCTCACCCGAAAGATGTTACAAAAATAATAGAACGGTTGCCGCATCGATATAGGGTGACAGAGAACAGAACGATGATAGTAAATGAATGTTTGGGTTGGCAGAATATGGGGAGAGGGGTGTCCCAGAGATCGCCGCTGAATTCTCCATTTATATAACTGATTTGAAAATTATGTCTACCTTTGCTGATGAGACTGTTGTGGAGTATTAAAAATATAACACTCACAGGAAAGGTCTTTTATAGAGAAAAGAGTTGTTTATTAAAACCTGATTAATCAAGGGCGATCCAGCCTCATCATTACCGTTGCTGAGTGCTCTCAACGCCAATCTCATGGGACAAGCTACTATATTCCTATACAGTTCAAGATGGTGGAACTACGTGGGCAAGTGTTCCATTGGTTAATACAGGTTACAGCAATTTCATTGGATGATACAGTTGCATTAATTTTATTGGTTACAGTAATTTCTAATGATTCCATTGACACATTCAGTTCTGGTGACTGTTGCTAGGGAAACGCCCCCTACAGGTTATGTGTTACATTTCTGGGAACGTCTTCCCAGGCTAATTCTCAGACAAATGTCCTTAGCAGACATATGGCTACCCTCTGCTTAAAAGAGGCTTTGTTCCTGTTATCTCATGTGGCTGGAACATCGTGGCCTTCTCTCATTATTACTGTGAGCTGTCTACATAAATCCGGTGGGTGTTCTAATCTCCGAAGAGAATTTCTCTGATCTTCTATGTTTTGCCTAATTGCTGGGATGTGGAATTCAGCTATTCTACCATGAACGCTTTTAAACCTTTCTCTGCTTTTCTTACTTTGTATTTTAATTACACTGAATCATTTTACCCCTAATTAAGATTTTTCGCTCTTACAAGACCAAATTAAGGGGTGTTTCAAACTGCAGATGCAGGAGACTGCGGCAGGTTATGGAGAGGGTAGGAGAGTTGGCAGATAGTCAGCGGAAGATTCAATATTCTGGAACTCCCTCCCTACCTAGCACCACTGCGAGAGCACCATCACCACACGGACTGCAGTGCTACAAGGAGAAGGCGGCTCACCACCACCTTCTCAAGGACTTCGACAGATGGACAGTAAATGTCGGCCTTGCCAGCAACGCCCACATCCCGTGAATAACTAATAGTAAAAAAAAATAAAAGGTCAATTGAATTGTCAGCTGAATTGATTCAAGAAGAAAACTTTTTGATGTTTTCTATATTTATAAATGTAGGTACAGGTTGCTGCTTAGATACTTTCCATCTCGGGGCCTATGCCTGAATTAACGATTAAGGTTACCAACTTGGCTTGGATGTATTCCTGGAGATTTTATCACATGACCTCCCACCTCCAACCGCCTCACCCAGTCGAACAGCCTCTTTTCCCCCATCTCCAATATATTTATAACTAATAAACAAAAGTGTTCAAAGAAAACACAATTTTGTTTTACAAAAGCAAAATACTGCAACTGCTGCTAAGCTGAAATAAAACAGACAATGCTGGAAATACTCAGCAGGTCAGGCAGCATCTGTGGAGAGAGAAACAGAGTCAACGGTTCAGGTCGATGACCCGAACTGTCAGAACTGCAAAAAGTCAGAGATGTAAGAACGTTCTCCAGTTCTGACGTAAGGTCCAACCGTGGACAAAAGAGCTGAATTCCAAAGGTGAGGTGAGAGTAACTGCCCTTGACATCAAGGCAGCATCAAGGAGCCCTAGTAAAACTGAAGTCAATGTGAATCAGGGAGGAAACTCTCCACTGGCTGGAGTCATACCGAGCACAGAGGTAGATGGTTGTGGTGGTTGGAGGCCAATCATCTCAGCCCCAGGTCGTCACTGCAGGAGTTCCTCAGAACAGTGTCCTAGGCCCAACCACCTTCAGCTTCAAAAGGTCAGAAGTAGGAATGTTCGCTGATGACTGCACAGTGTTCTGTGCCATCCGCAACTCCTCAGATAATGAAGCAGTCCATACCCGCATGCAGCAAGAGCTGGATGACATTCAGGCTTGGGCTGATAAGTGGGAAGTAACATTCGCGCCACACAAGTGCCAGGCAATGACTATCTCCAACAAGTGAGATTCTATCCACCGCCCTTTGACATTCAACAGCATTACCATCACCGAATCCCCCAACATCAACAGCCTGGGGGTCACCATTGACCAGAAACTTAACTGGACATAAATACTGTGACCACAAGAGTGGGTCAGAGGCTGGGTATTCTGCGGTGAGTATCTCACCTCCTGACTCCCCAAAGCCTTTCCAACATCTACAAGGCACAAGTCAGGAGTGTGATGGAATACTCTCCACTTACCTGGATGAGTGCAGTTCCAACAACACTCAAGAAGCTCGACACCATCCAGGACAAAGCAGCCCGCTTGATCGGCACCCCATCCACCACTTTAAGCATTCACTCCCTCCACCACCGGCGTACCGTGGCTGCAGTGTGTACCATCTACAAGATGCACTGCAGCAACTCGCCAAGGCTTCTTCGACAACACCTCCCAAACCTGGGACCTTATACCCGCTAAAAGGACAAGGGCAGCGGGTGCTTGAGAACACCATCACCTCCAAGTTCCCCTCCAAGTCACAAACCATCCTGACTTGGAATAATATTGTCGTTCCTTCATCGTTGCTGGGTCAAAATCCTAGAACCCCCTCTCTAGCAGCAGCACTGTGGGAGTACCTTCACCACACGGGCTGCAGTGGTTCAAGAAGGCGGCTCACCACCACCTTCTCAAGGGGCAATTAGGGATGGGCAATAAATGCTGGCCTTGCCAGCGATGCCTAAATTCAATGAATTAAAAAACAAATGCTATCCCTCTAGAAATAAAAATGCATGTGGCCTTTGTGAGACCACACCTGGAGTAGAGGTGCAGCGTTGAGAAACCGGAACCCTCGGGACCGAGGCCGCTCCAGATTCCAGGCTTTCCAGACTTTCGATCGTCTTTCTAACAATTAGCACCTTTATCTCCTGCGCCCTGGAGATTGTGACATCATCCGGTGCGCAGCTCCCCGTTACCGCCCCGGATGTGAAATTCACCCCTGCCCTCTGCAGCATCGCCGGGTGTCAACAACGGCAGTCACCTCGGCCAGCTGCTTGGGGAGTGCTAATTAAAGGCAACGGTGGGTCGGATAGGCCAAAATGTATTAATCTCCCCAGTGTGGTGCATTTTGCTTCTTTTGGACCCTGCGACTGCTCAGTCCTGCACTCTCTCTGAGTGCACGGGGCTGCTCTGCACGTATCGCAGGTGCCATCACCCAACAGACACAGCCTTATCATTCAATCAACGCAGCATTGGCCCTTCCCTTTAAGTGTAGGAAGGAGCCTCCAACCAGCAGTGCGGCCTTGGACATTGCTCAGCACCCTGCCACTACTGACCCTCGCACTCCCTTTAGCGCTCTATGGGAAGTGGCAGCACATGATTTAGCATGCCACTTCCCTCTTGCAGCACTAAAGCGGAGGTTCTTGGCAGAAGAAAATCTTTAGCACCCAGTGATACTTTTCCGCTCTCACAAAAGTTATCACCCCAAAGGCTGCGCTACGCAATTTCTAGCCCTGTGATTCTATTCTCTGATTCTAGGGGGCTGAAAGTCATCACCTCACCGCTGACGTCAGCGGACAGCCGAGTGACGCAACTGAGCTCCCGCCCACCGAGCTCCCAGATTGGCGGCATACGTCGTTCATTTACCGCCCGCCGACTTTCGAGGGACCTTGGCAATAAATATTCTGCCCAAAGTACTGTCCGATACCTCGGCGGCCATCAGCAGCACTTTGGGCGGCTCTTGGGCGGGCGGAGGCTTTGATGAAAATCGGCCCCTAAGTTTCTGATCAATGTAAAATGATGGCGTTAAGAAATCTCTCTGTTTCTGTCCAGGGTTATCTCCCATCTTCCCGTTCTGCAAAAGTTTTAATATTTCCACTTGCCACACAGCCGTGAAAAATGCCGCAGTTCTGGAGAAGATACGTGCAGCACTCAAACACACATGGCCAATTACAGCATCACTTGTTTTGCATCGAGTCATGACCTGATAGAGGTCTTTAAGCATATGAAGAGGTTTGATAGGGTAGATGTAGACAAGATGTTTGCACTTGTGGGGGGAGACCGGAACTGGGGGCCATATACAAGGCTCCCTCTAATTTTTCTTCTCGTGCGCGCTCCCTTTAACTTTCTGTGCGGTATCTTCCAGCGGTAAGAGTGGGCGAGTATCCTGCGCGGGACCGCCACGCACCCACACACCTTCGGGGGGAACGTTAGCCATACATAGAAACATAGAAACATTGAAACATAGAAAATAGGTTCAGGGTAGGCCATTCAGCCCTTCGAGCCTGCACTGCCATTCAATAAGATCATGGCTGATCATTCACCTCAGTATCCCTTTACAGCTTTCTCTCCATACCTCTCAATCCCTTTAGCCATAAGGGCCATATCTAACTTCCTCTTGAATGTATCTAACGAACTGGCATCAACAACTCTCTGCATTAGAGAATGCCACAGGTTAACAACTCTCTGAGTGAAGAAGTTTCTCCTCATCTCGGTCCTGAATGGCTTACCCCTTATCCTTAGACTGTGACCCCTGGTTCTGGACTTCCCCAACATCGGGAACATTCTTCCTGCATCTAACCTGTCCAGTCCCGTCAGAATTTTATATGTTTCTATGAGATCCCCTCTCATTCTTCAAAACTCTAGTGAATATAGGCCCAGTTGATCCAGGCTTTCCTCATATGTCAGTCCTGCCATCCCGAGAATCAGTCTGGTGAACCTTCGCTGCACTCCCTCAATAGCAAGAACATCCTTCCTCAGATTAGGAGACCAAAACTTAACACAATATTTCAGGTGAGGCCTCACCAAGGCCCTGTACAACTGCAGCAAGACCCCCCTGATCCTATACTCAAATCCCCAAGCTATGAAGGCCAACATACCATTTGCCTTCTTCACCACCTGCTGTACCTGCATGTCAACTTTCAATGACTGATCTACCATGACATCCAGGTCTCGTTGCAGCTCCCCTTTTCCTAATCTGCCGCCATTCAGATAATATTCTGTCTTCATGTTTTTGCCACCAAAGTGGATAAACTCACATTTATCCACATTATACTGCATCTGCCATGCATTTGCCCACTCACCTAACCTGTCCAAGTCACCCTGCAGCCTCTTAGCATCCTCCTCACAGCTCACACCAGCACGCAGCTTAGTGTCATCTGTAAACTTGGAGATATTACACTCATTTCCTTCATTTAAATCATTGATGTATATTGTAAATAGCTGGGGTCCCAGCACAGAGCCCTGCGGCACCCCACTAGTCACTGCCTGCCGTTCTGAAAAGGACCCGTTTATCCCGACTCTCTGCTTCCTGTCTGCCTACCAATTCTCTATCCACGTGCTTTAATTTTGCACACCAATCTCTTATGTGGGACCTTGTCAAAAGCCTTTTGAAAGTCCAAATACACCACATCCACTGGTTCTCCCTTGTCCACTCTACTAGTTACATCCTCAAAAAATTCTAGAAGATTTGTCAAGCATGATTTCCCTTTCATAAATTCATGCTGACTTGGACCGATCCTGTCACTGCTTTCCAAATGCGCTGCTATTTCATCTTTAATAATTGATTCCAACATTTTCCCCACTACTGACGTCAGGCTAACCGGTCTATAATTCCCCGTTTTCTCTCTCCCACCTTTTTTAAAAAGTGGGGTTACATTATATATAATAGTCACTAATAAATCCAATGGGGAATTCAGGAGAAACTTCCTTACCCAGAGAGTGGTGAGAATGTGGAACTCGCTACCTCAAGGAGTGGTTGAAGCGAACAGCATAGGTGCAGTTAAGGGGAAGCTAGATTGGTACATGAGGGAGAAGGGAATAGAAGGATATGCTGATAGGGTGAGAGGAAGGTGGGTGGTAGGAGGCATAAACTGTGGAGTATAAACACCAGTACAGACCTGTTGGGCTGAATGGCCTGTTTCTGAGCTGTACATTCTTTGTAATTCCATGTAATGTAATTCAGTTTGTAAATCACAATAGTGATTAGCTAACCTGAGTGTTTTTCTTTTTATGATACAAGAAACAGTCATTGATTCTGTAGTGCATGCGGAATGTGAAGCCAATTTTTTCCTCCTCTTGCCTGCTCAAAAATGTATTTTTACATCTCCTCACCTGCTCTCTCCATGGCTCCCTGGGCAACACATCCAATTTTGTCAAAATGATATTGAAAAGTAGCTAATATTTCAGAACAATGCTAATGAGAGTTTGCCGTGAATTCAAATCAATCTCGAGAACAGATGGTTGGATCAGTCTTGTGTATTCCACGAGCACAGTGTAACTATCACTCTCCATCAATGTCTCGCTGTTGCTACCCTTTCCATATGCCTCCAACCAGTCCTAGTGTCTCGCTTCATTCCCAGGATCATTCTTCTTGGCTTTCTCCATGGTCTGTCCTTATCTTCAGCTTCCACGCGCGTCACGCCATTCCAAACTTCTGTGTTCTGCAGCGACAGTTCCTCAGCTCCAAGCAACAGAACCAGAGGCGGTGTGAGGAAAAACATTTTTAACGCAGCAAGTTGTTGTGATCTGGAATGCGCTGCCTGAAACGGCGGTGGGAGCAGATTCAATAGTAACTTTCGAAAGAAAATTGGTTAACTACCAATGATGAGGAAAAATTTGCAGGGTTTAGGGTGTTTTGTTCACTCTATTCTGATTCTTAGATCTCGGAACTTATAGTGGGAAAGGACAACATGTGGCACAAAATTTAGGCTTAACCCAGTGTCAGTTTTATTACGGAACAAAAACCAACTAAAACTACAGGACTAGACTTCTGAGAGAAATTGACTGAAGACATACAATCACCATTCCTGGCTGTAGCTATTGTAGGTTCGTGGTCATTGGTTCCATGACCGGTTGGCTCTTCCTCTGTCCGTTCTCTGCAGTGCTGGTCCAGTTACTGTCTTTATGTCTCTCTGTTTGTCCTTCTTCGTTTTCTTCTTCCTCTCTTGTGTTTCTGTGTTCGTGTATTTATATCCATAGTATGAATAAATTTCCCGCTGGGCTGGGGTCCGATTAATGCGTTTGGATAGACCTGGTGATTTGTTTAACTGGCTGTGGTGATGAGTTTCAATGGCTACTAATTTGCACACTGAGTCGGCAGTGCAAAAGATAACTCCTTAACTTTAATGCCCTGTTATCCAAAAATGTGCATTTCGTAGGGTCCTTTCTAGTCATAAATATAACTGAAACGTAATACTAGCGTTTGTTCATTCACTCATGTGCACACCCTTTGTGTATGTAGGATTGTGAGGTTTTTCTTTTCCATGTGTTTCCACCAGGTACAACCCCCCCGTGACTTCAGCAGAGGTAGTTCCTCCTGCTCACTTCCCTGTGACACTTTTGGCGTACGTCCTCTGGGTTTTGGAGCCTGAGTGGGTCCCGCCTGCTCCTCCTGCAGGGGCAGACTCGGCCGTCAGTGTCCGAGAAAGCAGGTGGGACTCTGACTGAGGGCGGAGGCTTTGAGAAGAGCCCCCACTTCCATGTCCCCTCTCACCATCATCCCTCTCATGGGCCACCCGTACCTCCCTGCTCGAAAGGGGCTGGAGAGTACATTTGCTGCACAAGTCGACATTAATATCCCTCCTCAGGATGAGATCAATAAGCATCTGCCAACATTGTTCACAGCAAGCATATTAGAATCATAGCGTGGTTCCAGGACAGCAGGAGGCCATTCGGCCTGTCGAGCCCGTACTGGCTCTCTTGCAAGAACACTTCAGCTAGTCCCACTCCTCCGCCCTTTCCCCGTATCCCTGCAATTTTTTTCCTTCAGGTACTTATCCAATTCCCTGTTGAAAGCCATGATTGAATCTGCCTCCACCACCTTTCAAGCCGTGCATTCCAGACCCTAATCACTCGCTGCGTAAAAAGGTTTTTCTTCGTTACCTTTGGCTCTTTTGCCAATCACCTTAAATCTATGTCCCTGGTTCTCGACCCTGCCATCAGTTTCTCTTTATCTCTTCTGTCCAGACCCATCATGTTCTCATTGGACTGGAGCAAGTGGCCATTCTTTCCATGGAACAGCACATCGTCACTGTCACCTGAGAGATGGTGGTGCTCATTGTTATGTATGTAGCAATATATAGTTGCCACCAGAGGGCGTGAATGCAGGAGTCCTACGGGTCACCCACACTTCGTACTGTGCACATATAAAAGGACTTGCTAGCTTGTTGTTCAGGCACGCTGGTGTTATAATAAAGAGACCAAGTTCATACTAGTTTCAGCTTACAGTACTCGGACTCATAAGATTATTTCTTACTCATGTTGGAAATGGACTCCTCCGGGCCCTGTACATTTGCACACATCGCACCTGTAAAAGCTTCCAGAGCCTCATGCAATTGTTGCTGCCCCTCCAGGATCACCCTCGTTCTCGATGGCCGCTGAGGTTCAGTACCTGCATGCAGCCAAGCAGAGCTGGGAGCGTCCTGTGCCCTCCGGCGAGGAGTCTCCACTGCTGTCCCTGTCTACACCATCTGCTCTTGCTCACTTGTGATGTGTGATACACCAGGTAACGTGGATAGAGAACAGGTTGGCAGACAGGAAGCAGAGAGTCGGGATAAATGGGTCCTTTTCAGAATGGCAGGCAGTGACTAGTGGGGTGCCGCAGGGCTCAGTGCTGGGACCCCAGCTATTTACATTATGCATCAATGATTTGGATGAAGGAATTGAGTGTAATATCTCCAAGTTTGCAGATGACACTAAACTGGGTGGCGGTGTGAGCTGTGAGTAGGAAGCTAAGAGGCTGCAGGGTGATTTGGACAGGTTAGGTGAGTGAGCAAATACATGGCAGATGCAGTATAATGTGGATAAATGTGAGGTTATCCACTTTGGGGGCAAAAACAGGAAGGCAGAATATTATCTGAATGGTGACAGATTAGGAAAAGGGGAGGTGCAACGAGACCTGGGTGTCATGGTTGATCAGTCATTGAAAGGTGGCATGCAGGTACAGCAGGTGGTGAAGAAGGCAAATGGCATGTTGGCCTTCATAGCTAGAGGATTTGAGTATAGGAGCAGGAGGTCTTATTGCAGTTGTTCAGGGCCTTGATGAGGCCTCACCTGGAATATTGTGTTAAGTTTTGGCCTCCTAATCTGAGGAAGGACGTTCTTGCTATTGAGGGAGTGCAGCGAAGATTCCCGGGAAGGTTGGACTGACATATGAGGAGAGACTGGATCGACTCGGCCTGTATTCACTAGAGTTTAGAAGGATGAGAGGGGATCTCATAGAAACACATAAAATTCTGACGGGACTGGACAGGTTAGATGCAGGAAGAACATTCTCGATGTTGGGGAAGTCCAGAACCAGGAGACACAGTCTAAGGATAAGGGTAAGCCATTTCGGACTGAGATGAGGAGAAACTTCTTCACTCAGAGCGTTCTTAACCTGTGGAATTCCCTACGGCAGAGAGTTGTTGATGCCAGTTCATTGGATATATTCAAGAGGGAGTTAGATATGGCCCTTACGGCAAAAGGGATCAAGGGGTATGGAGAGAAAGCAGGAAAGGGATACTGAGGTGAATGATCAGCCATGATCTTATTGAATGGTGGTGTAGGCTCGAAGGGCCGAATGGCCTACTCCTGCACCTATTTTCTATGTTTCTATGTTTCTATGTGACAACACTACTCTATCTCACACAGGATCCATCGAGGAGTGCGTATCTTCGCTGGTTCTGGCTGCGCTCGGGTCTGCTGACGTTGCATAGAAAATAAAAACATAGAAAATAGGAGCAGTAGTAGGCCATTCTTCCCTTCGAGTCTGCACCGTCATTCAATATGATCATGGCTGATCCTCTATCTCAACACCATATTCCCACTTTCTCCCCATACCCCTTGATGTCTTTTGTGTCTAGAAATCTATCTATCGCCCTCTTAAATATATTCAGTGACTTGGCCTCTATAGCCTTCTGTGGTAGAGAATTCTAAAGGTTCACCACCCTCTGAGTGAAAAGATTTCTCCTCATCTCGGTCCTAAATTTGCTACCCCATATCCTGATACTGTGACCCCTTGTTCTAGACTTCCCAGCCAGGGGAAACATCCTCCCCGCATCCAGTCTGTCCAACCCCGTCAGAATTGTATACATTTCAATGAGATCCTCTCTCATTCTTCTAAACTCTAGTGAATACAGGCCTCAGAGAGTGGAGCTTTCTCTGAAGGGTTATCTTCCTCATCTGGCTGGAAAGTGGGGGGATGGGGGAGGAGGACACTTGATGGACCTGTGAGAGAGTAAAGAGATGAATTACAAGTCTTATGATAAGAATGGGTAATGTTACCATTCTGCATATGATGACATTTCACTGGCTGCTGACATCAGTCACCATATGAGTGACTGCTGTATGCCCTGTGGCTGTATGAGGTGTAATTCTGTCACCAGGTTGCTGTGATATCTCCCTCTCTCCGTCTGTCACTGCCACCAACTCCGGAGAGTTCGAGGGCGTGCTCCTCTGCTGGTGTCGAATCACTGAAGACTGGAGGGCCAGCCCCGGTTCTCCCCCTCTCCATATTGTTGTGCGCTCTCTACTCCTGCAAGGAGAGAAAGAAGAGAACTTTGAATGAAGGTGGTGGAATGAATGTCAAGTACATCGGTAGAGGGTGACTGTGAGGCAGTGGCGTGACATTGCCAAATGGCCTCCTTCTGTGGTGTCAGCTGTGGCTCAGTGGGTAGCTTCAGGAACTTGAGCCCATAAATCTAGGCTGACACCTCCAGTGCAGTGCTGAGGGAGCGCTGCGCTGTCGGAGGTGCCGTCTTTTGGATGAGACGTTAAACCGAGACCCCGTCTGCTCTCTCGCATGGATATAAAATATCCCACGGCACTATTTCGAAGAAGAGCAGGGGAGTTATCCCCGGTGTCCAGGCCAATAGTTATCCCTCAATCAACATAACAAAACAGATTATCTGGTCATTATCACATCGCTGTTTGTGGGAGCTTGCTGTGCATAAATTGGCTGCCGCGTTTCCTGCATTACAACAGTCACTACGCTCCAAAGGTACTTCATTGGCTCTAAAGTGCTTTGAGGCAGCCATTGGTCGTGAAATGCAAGTCTGTCTTTTTCTGTGTTGTTACTTGCTACGGTTGCATTGTGTCAGATGGTGGTTAGTCAGATGGGGATGTGCGTAGGTGGATATACAGAGAGGTCCTGCAAGGTAGGTGGGTGTGAGGAATGATGTGCAGGAGTGACAGGAAGGCAGAGGGATGGGACTATGGTGACAGGCACATCAGGATGTAGGTGAGCCTGACATTGCACTCACCATTCCTGACCTTGTCAGATCATTGAACCTCTTGCGGCACTGGGTCCACGCCCTCCTCACCACATTCCTGCTGCTGACCTCCTCTGCGATCTCCGGCCAGGTCCATCTTGTGTCTTTGGGTGGTTGCTTTAGTCCATTCCCAGGAAAGAGGACCTCCCTGCGTTGTCTTACTGCACTTCCGGGAAGGCATCTGTCAATCTTGGCACTGCCCTCTGTCTCTCACTCCAAGGCCCACAGATTTGTCAGCCTTATTCCAAGCTTAGAGCTCTTGAAATCACCTTCAAATGAGATGCACGCAAGTCTACTTTAAATATCCGCGCTGAAAATGAGTCATCCATGACAGACTCAGACCCGCTCTATTTAATTGGGCCGGGATATGCACATGAGGCTTTCAACTGGTGCCATTAAGTTCATCACCATCATAGGCAGTCCCTCGAAATCGAGGAAGACTTGCTTCCACTCTAAAAGTGAGTTCTCAGGTGACTGAAGAGCCCAATATGAGAATTACAGTCGCTGTCACAGGTGGGACAGACAGTGGTTGAGGGAAAGGGTGGGTGGGGAGTCTGGTTTGCCGCACGCTCCTTCCGCTGTCTGCGATTGCTTTCTGCATGCTCTCGGCGACGAGACTCGAGGTGTTCAGCGCCCTCCCGGATGCTCTTCCTCCACTTATGGCAGTCTTGGGCCAGGGACTCCCAGGTGTTGGTGGGGATGTTGCACTTTATCAAGGAGGATTTGAGGATGTCCTAGAAACGTTTCCTCTGCCCACCTGGGGCTTGTTTGCTGTGTTGGAGTTCCAAGTGGAGCGCTTGCTTTCAGAGTCTCGTGTCGGGCATGCGGACAATGTGGCCCGCTCAGCAGAGCTGGTCGAGTGTGGTCAGTGCTTCGATGCTGGGGATGTTGGCCTGATCGAGAACACTGATGTTGGTGCATCGTTGGTGGTATTTCTCCAGCAATTTGAGGTGTCTACTGTATATGGTTCATGTCTCTGAGCCATACAGCCCTGTAGACCATGAGCTTGGTGCCAGATTTGAGGGCCTGATCTCAGCAAAACCCCAGAGGTAGAAAAGGCCATCCATCAGCTCAAGAACAACAAGGCATCAGGAGTAGGATGGAATCCCCGCTGAGGCACTAAAGTATAGCAGAGCAGCACTATTTGCACGAATGCATGACCTCATCTCTCTCACCTGGAATGGGGAGAGCATGCCGGGAGATCTCAGCGATGCAGTAATCGTGACCATCTTTAAAAAAAGGGACAAGTCCGACCGCGGCAACCACAGAGGAATCTCCCTGTTGTCGGTCACTGGGAAAGTCATCGCCAGATTAAGTTAAAGGCACGGTGCAGAACGCGCTGTTCAAACCTTCGGGTACTGACCTGCTATGCGGCCCACATACACCCACCCCGACTCCAAGGCAAAGATTCCGGCCTCTTTCTTTCCGTGACCTGGGAGTGGCTGATGTTGACATTGGGTGCCGAAGCATTGCAAACCAAAGTTGAACTCCTGTGCGCTTTGTTGTATATGCAGACTATGGATGTACTCTCTGTGTAGTCACTGTGTGGTTGCATGAGATCGAGACGTGTTTGCCTGATGTACTATCAATAAGGTTTACACTGTGTATATACATGCTGGCACCACTAGAGGGTGCAACTGGTGGAGACCGGAGGTTTCCTGCCCTGGTGGCAGGGCCCAGTATAAAAGGCTGCTCACCATGCTTGTGCCTCACTCTGGATTTACAAATAAAGAACCAAGGTCACTCGAGTTTGAGTACAACATACTGCCTTGTGGAGTCATTCATAAGTACAGTACAGACATAATACGCTTGTTTCATGTAAACTCATACACCTCACTCTCCCACCAAAGTAAAAACTATAAAGACAACGCACATGGACTATTCGAATCTGGTTATTTGCAGAATAAAAAATTCTACTCACTTTATCTTCATTCTCTTGAGAAGCACTTTGAATTACTTTTAATATGCTAAATCGATCACTTTTATTATTTGATTGAACGCCAGACAAGTTGGGCCCATTGCAATAAAGCAGTCTAATTTCCCTTGAGTTCTCGTGAAGTCATCTGTCTCTTTGCTTCTGCAGTGGGTACGATGACGAGAGCCCTCTTCACGTCCGAGGAACCTGGTCGTGTCCGCATGTACAAATATGTGAGGTGTTGCCTCCACTTTGAGGCGACACAGTTTTAAACGGAAGCTTTATTTCCGTCCTAATATTCTGGACTTACACCATTATCTCAGACAGATAAGCGAACGTGTGTACAAGTCAATGTATATGGGCAACGGATGTGGGTGCGTGTATCTATTTGAAAGAAAGAACGACCTGGATTTATATAGTGCCGTCACAACCACTGGATGTCTCAAAACAATTTACATCCAATGAAGAGCTTTTTTATTTGAAGTAATGTAGGAAATTTGGTGGTGTGTATGTGCTGTGCATGTGTACATGGGTGTACGTGGTCTGTGTATATGTCAATGTGTTTGTATATGTGTGTAGTTGCATGTGTGTGCATGTGTGATTATTTATGTTTATTCGGTGGGGTATATGTGCATTAATATACATTTATGGGTGCTGTGTATGATGTGAATAGGTGTGTGTATGTGCGTGAGAATGTATGTGTGTGAGAGTGAATATGTATGTTTCTGTGAGTGTGTGCATATATGTGTGTGAGTATGTGTGCGTATGATTCTGGATATGTAAATGTGAATGTGAGTGTCATATTTCACCCCGAGCTGAGCTTCCAACCACATAGCCGCGCCATTTCCTGCATTATAACATTGACTGCACTCCAAAAGTACTTCATTGGCTGTAAAGCGCTTTGAGACATCCGGTGATCGTGAAAGGCGCTGTATAAATCCAAGCCTTTCTTTTTTCTTTCTTTATCACTAAGTCCGCCCATTTCCACCTCCAGAACATTGCTCGTCTCTGCCCCTATCTCAGCTCATCCGCTGCTGAAACCCTCACCCATGTCTTTGTTACCACTAGACTTGACTATTCAAATGCTCTCTTGGCTGGCCTCCCACATTCTGCCCTGCGTAAACTTGAGGTCTTCCAAAATTCTGCTGCCCGTGTCCTAACTCGCACCAAGTCCCGCTCACACATCACCCCTGTGCTCGTTGACCTACATTGGCTCCTCATTAAGTCATGCCTCAATTTTTAAATTCTCATCCTTGTTTGTAAATCGCTCCATGGCCTCCTCCCCCCTCCCAATCTCTGTAAACTCCTCCAGCCCCAGAAACCTCCAAGATATCTGAGCTTCTCTAATTCTGCCCTCTTGAGCATCCCTGATTTTTCATGCTCTCTCTTAGCATTCCTAATATCCTTTTTAATTTTACCTCTGAACTTTCTATATTCCTCCAGAGATTCTACAGTATTTAGCCGGCGCTAGGCCCTAAGTTCTGGAACTCCCTCCCTAAACCTCTCTATCTCTCTATCGCTCTTTCCCCCTTTAAGACGCTCTTTAAAACCTACCTCTTTTCACCTGCTCTAATATTCAAGGAGGAGATCCAGAAGGCTCAGGCCAAACATGTGCCCTTAAAGAATAAGGGTGGGAATAACAATTCTAGAGCCCCCTGGATGTCGAGGGACTTATAGGGGAGGATAAAGTAAAAAGGGGAAGCTTATGTCATATACCGACGGCTAAATACTGTAGAATCTCTGGAGGAATATGGAAAGGTCAGAGGTAAAATTAAAAAGGATATTAGGAATGCTAAGAGAGAGAGCATGAAAAATTCTTAACAAGTAAAATTCACGAAAACCCAAAGATGTTCTAGAAATATATTAAGAGCAAGAGGATAATGAAAGAAAGGGTAGGGCCTATTAGAGACCATGAGGGTAATCTGTGTGGAGGTGGAAGATGTTGGTATGGTTCTTAATGACTACTTTGCATCTGTTTTCTCAACTTAGCTGCCATATTTCCCACATTACAACAGTGACTACACTTTAAAAAATAAGTACTTCATAGGCTGTATAGTCTTTTGGAATGTTGTGAAAGGCGCTACAGAAATGTAATTTCTTTCTTTACTTACCTTTATTGGCCGAGGCATAGAATGCAACAGCAGGGAGGTTATGCTTAAATTGTATAATACTCTGGTTAGGCCACAGCTGGAGTACTGCGTGTAGTTCTGGTCGCCATATTATAGGAAGGACGTGATTGCACTGGAGAGTGTGCAGAGGAGATTTACTAGGATGCTGCCTGGAATGGAGAATCTTAGCTATGAGAACAGATTGGATAGGTTGGGTTTGTTCTCCTGAGAACAGAGGAGGGTGAGAGGAGACCTCATTGAGGTGTATAACATTTTCAGGGGCCTGGATATAGTGAATAGCAAGACCCTTGGTGGAGGGGTCAATTACAAGGGGGCATAGGTTTAAGGTGATTGGTAGAAGGTTTAGGGGGGATTTGAGGGGAAGCTTCTTCATGCAGAGGGTTGTGAGGGTCTGGAACTCGCTGCCTGGAAAGGTGGTAGAGGCAGAAACCCTCAGCACATTTAGAAGATGCTTGGATGGGCACTTGAAGTTCCGTAACCTACAGGGTTATGGACCGAGAGCTGGTAAGTGGGTTCAGACTGGACAACCTCTTGTTGGCTGGCACAGATACAATGGTAAGTACTTCAGGGAATCTAATATGGCCAGGGTGATCTCCTGGACTGGTTTCAATCACCTAGATGGGTCGGAGAGGAATTTTCACAGATTTTTTTGCCTGGGTTTTTATCTTTTTTTTGCCTCTCCCAGAAGATTGCACAGCTCCGGGAGGGTTGGAGTGTAAAATGTTGCGATACATGGGGTATCGCAGTTGTGGGGGGGTGGCGGACTGGTTGAGCCGGATGCTCTTTACCTGTCCGCCATTGTTCATAGGTTTATATGTAACCTTCAGGCTGCTGACCGAGGGCCTTGTGGCTCTTTGTCGGCCACACAATGGGCCGAAATGGCCACCTTCTGCGCTGTAAATTTCTATGTTTCTATGTTTCTACATCTCTTTATGTGGCTCAGTGTCAAATTTTGTTTTATAACTCACCTGTGAAGTGACTTGGGCCATTTTACTAGGTTAAATGTGCTACAGAAATACAAGTTGTTGTTGAGTATGTGAGTGTGATTGTGCACAGTTTTGGTCTCCTTACCGAAGGAAGGATATACTTGCTATAGAGGGAGTGCAACACAGGTTCACCAGACTGATTCCTGGGATGGGGGGATTGTCATAGGAGGAGAGATTGCGTAGACTCTGCCTATATTCTCTACGATTTAGAAGAATGAGAGGTGATCTCATTGAAACATACAAAATTCTTACAGGGCTTGACAGGGTAGATGCTGAGAGATTGTTTCCCCTGGCTGGGGAGTCTAGAACCAGGGTCACAGTCTTAGAATAAGGGGTCGGCCATTTAGGACTGAGATGAGGAGAAATTTCTTCACTCAGAGGGTGGTGAATCTTTGGAATTCTCTACCCCAGAGGGCTGTGGGGGCTGGGTCTTTGATTATATTCAAGACAGAGATCAATAGAGTTTTGGATATTAAGGGAATCAAGGGATATGGGGACAGTGCAGGAAAGTGGAGTTAAGGTAGAAGATCAGCCATGATCTCATTAAATGGCAGAGCAGGCTCGGGGGCCGAATGGCCTACTCCTGCTCCTAATTCTTACGTACCTATGTGTGTATGTGAGTATGCAATAGAATTTCAATGTCCACTTGCTTGCAATGTATTAACATATGGAGCCAACAGGCAAGCTTCCTACCAGCAGTGCATGCTTGTGGAATTATCTCCATAATATCCAGCATTCCCATATTGGAAAGGATCCCTGCCCTTTACAGGGAAAATGTCTCTCAGTTGCACACGCGAAGAAAAGTGACAAACCCATAGAAAGAAAGAATTTGCGTTTATTTGGCAGCTTTATGTCCTCAAAGCAATCCGCAGCAAAATAATTACCTTTGAATTGGAGTCATTGATGTTCTTTAGGGCAATTTACGCACAACAATGTCCCACATCAGTGAAATAAATGATTGCTTGTACGGTTTTTGGTAATGTTGAACGAGATAGATTTTGACAGGGCAACTCCCCTGTTTGTCAAATAGTGCTATGGCATCTCTTACATTCATCAGAACAGACAAACGGAGCCTGCTTCACATCACATCCAATGGTCAGCACTCCCTCAGTACTGCACTAAAGTATCAGCCTAGATTAAATGCTCATGTGTATGAAGTTAAACTTGAGCTCGTCCAAAACTCGGCAACCCAGGTCCAAACTCACTCAAGTCCCGCTCATCCATCACCCCTGTGCTCGCTGACCTACATTGGCTCCCGATCCGGCAACGCCTCGATTTCAAAATTCTCATCTTTGTTTTCAAATCCTTCCATGGCCTTGCCCCTCCCTATCTCTGTCACCTCCTCCAGCCCCTCAACCCTCCGAGATCTCTGCACTCCTCCAATTCTGCCCTCTTGCACATCCCCAATTCTCATCACTCCACTCTTGGCGGCCGTGCCTTCAGCTGCCTGGGCCCTAATCTCCATCCCTAAATCTCTCCTCATTTAACACACCCCTTAACACTTTAACCCAGCTTTTGGTCACCTATCCTGATATCTCCTTATGTGGCTAAGTGTCAAAATATGCCTGATAACGCTCCTGTGAAGCGGCTTGGGACGTTCCGCGACATTAAAGGTACTTTAAATGCAAGTTGTGGGTAAAAGGCTAAAACACCATGCTATGTGACAGATCGAGTCACTAATACAGACAGGCATGTGAGCCGTCAGAACATTTCTGAGCGAGTTAATGTAATGAGCAGCATGCACAATACATTTGAGTGGTGAAAGAAAGACAGAAAGAAAGAAAGAATGAAAGAAAGAAAGAAAGAAAGAATGAAAGACAGACAGACATACATACATACATACATGGACGTCCCAACATGCTTTACAGCCGTTTACTTTTGAAGTGTAGTCACTGTTGTAATGTAGGAAACGCAGAAGCCAATTTGCGCACAGCAAGCTCCCACAAGCAGCAATGTGATAATGACTAGATAGCCTGTTTTAGTGATGTTGATTGTGGTATAAATATTGTCCAGGATGTAGTGTCCCTGCACCTTACTACAAACTCACATGAGGCATGTATATATCAGACACGGTCACTCTGTGACCTTCACCTTTATTGCCAGGACCAAGGAGTGCTGACCCTGGGTGGGACCTCCCCTTTATACCTGGAAACCCAGGTGAGGAGTGTCTCCTGCAAGTTCACCCCCTGTGGTCAGGGTGTGCATTTCTAGGGTACAGGTACAGTGTACATGAATTACAGTTACATGACTATGTCATTGCAAGATGGTTAAATACATGACATCACCTCCCCTCTTAAGTCTTTTTGTTTCAGAGGTTAAATCTGTCAGGTGGTCGACGCTCTCCCGTGGAGCTCCGCAGTTGTGGCTCTGGCGGCACGTGTCTCTGTCACCTGAGGTGATTCCGGCCTGTCCGGACTGGCTGCAGGGACTGTGCATGCTGAGGGCTGTCTTTGTTGCTCGCCCGCTGGCAGTGGTGTGGATGCCATCTCATGCTCTTCTTCAGGTTCCTCCCTGTCTATGCTGAACCTTTTCTTTACTCGGTCCAAGTGTTTGCGGCATATCTGCCCATTGTTTAGTCGGACCACCATGACTCTATTTCCTTCTTTGCCAATTACAGTGCCCTCAAGCCATTTGGGTCCCAAAGCATGGTTCAGAACAAATACCGGGTCATCTATTTCTATACACCTCCCCCTTGAGCCTCGATCATGGAGCTCGGTTTGGGTCTGGCGCTTGCCCGCAACAATGTCTGCCAGATCTGGGTGAATGAGGGACAGGCACGTCTTGAGCGTGTGTTTCATGAGGAGTTCCGCTGGCGGGACTCCTGTGAGCGAGTGCGGCCGGGACCTGTAGGCCAGCAGGAGGCGTGATAGGCGGTACTGAAGGGAGGGTTCTTGGATGCATAGCATGCCCTGTTTTATGACTTGGACCGCCCGTTCCGCCCGGCCAATGGAAGCCGGCTTGAACGGCGCTGTCCGGACGTGCTTGATACCATTGCCTGACATAAACTCCTGGAATTTATGGCTGGTGAAACACGGGCCATTGTCGCTGACCAGGATGTCCGGCAAGCCGTGGGTCGTGTAAACCGTAAGCAGGCTCTCCACGGTGATGGATGTCGTACACGAGTTCAAAATGATGCACTCGATCCACTTCGAGTATGCATCGACAATGATCAGGAACATTTCCCCCATGAACGGGCCCGCATAGTCTACGTGAATACGTGACCATGGTCTGGTGGGCCAGGGCCATGGGCTGAGTGGGGCCTCCCTGGGGGCATTGCCCAGCTGGGCACACGTCGTGCACCTGCGAACCCAGTGTTCCAGGTCTGAGTCAATCCCCGGCCACCATACATGTGACCAGGCAATGGCTTTCATTAACACGATGCCAGGATGCTCGCTGTGGAGTTCCCTGATGAACGCTTCCCTTCCTTTCTGGGGCATGACTACCCGGCTGCCTCATAGCAGGCAGTCGGCTTGGATGGAGAGCTCATCCATCCGTCTCTGAAACGGCCTGACTTCCTCGGGGCACGCCCTGTGTGCGGGCGCCCAATCCCCAGTCAGGACACATTTCTTTATCATGGATAGGAGGGGGTCCCTGTTGGTCCAGAGTTTGATCTGTCGGGCTGTGATGGGGGAGCCCGCAGTGTCAAAAGCCTCAACGGCCATCACCATCTCAGCGCTCTGCTCCGATGCCCCCTCGGTGGTGGCCAGTGGGAGCCTGCTGAGCGCGTCAGCACAATTTTTTGTGCCTGGCCGATGCCACATGGTGTAGTCATACACAGCCAGCGTGAGAGCCCAGCGCTGTATGCGAGCTGACGCTTTGGTGTTGACAGCTTTGCTGTCGAACAACAAGGATGTTAACGGCTTGTGGTCCGTCTCTAGCTCGAACCGTCTACCAAAAAGGTACTGGTGCATCTTTTTCACACTGTACACACACGCGAGTGCCTCCTTCTCGACCATGCTGTATTCACGCTCTGCCTGGGAGAGCGACCTGGAGGCGTAAGCCACCGGTTGGAGTCGGCCGTCATCGTTACCCTGCTGCAACACACACCCAACCCCGTAGGATGACGCATCGCATGTTAAAACCAGTTTTTTACAAGGGTCATACAAAGTCAACAGTTTGTTGGAACACAGCAGGTTCCTCGCCTTATTGAAAGCACGTTCTTGACCCCCCAAAGTCCCCCCAAAACCATTCACAACCTTTACGGACGAGCATGTTTAACGGCTCCAACAATGTGCTCAAGTTCGGCATGAAAGTTCCCAAAATAGTTCAAAAGTCCCAGGAATGATCGCAACTCCGACGTGTTGCCGGGCCTGGGCGCCCAGCGGATAACCTCCGTTTTTGATTCAGTGGGCCGGATCCCGTCTGCGGCAATCCTCCAGCCCAAAAACTCGACCTCTGGGACCAAAAATACACACTTGGCCTTTTTCAGCCGCAAGCCTACCCGGTCCAATCGGCGTAGCACCTCCTCCAGGTTGTGGAGGTGTCCTTCAGTGTCTCAACCCGTTATGAGAATGTCGTTTTGGAATACGATCATTCCAGGAATGGATTTGAGCAAGCTTTCCATGTTTCTCTTAAAGATGGCTGCTGCCGAACGAATGCCAAACGGACACCTGTTGTAGATAAATAATCCCTTGTGTGTCATGATGGTGGTCAGAAGCTTGGATTCTTCAGCCAGTTCCTGAGTCATGTAGGCCGAAGTGAGGTCCAACTTCGTGAACAGCTTGCCACCTGCCAGCGTGGCAAAAAGGTCCTCCGCTCTCGGAAGCAGCTATTGGTCCTGCAGCGATACTCGGTTGAGGGCGGCTTTCTAGTCGCCACAAATCCTGACCAAGCCATCTGCTTTGAGGACATGAACAATGGGACTTGCCCAGTCGCTGAATTCAACGGCCGAAATTATGCCCTCTCTTAACAGCCTGTCCAGTTCACATTCAATTTTTTTATGCATCACATACGGCACCACTCTGGCTTTGTGGTCTGGCGTCCGGAGTGATGCGTATCACTACTTTAGTGCCCTTGAACATTCCGACACCAGGTTGAATCAGTGACCCGAATTTTGCAGGACCTGTGAGCATGAACTTCGCTCCATGGATGAAATGGCGTACACATCCCCCCATTTCCAATTCATCTCGGCTAGCCAACTCCTCCCCAAAAGCGCAGGGCCATTTCCCGGAACGATCCAGAGTGGCAGCCGGTTCTGTAATCCATTATGTGTTACCACCAAGTTTGCACTGCCCAGCACTGGGATCATCTCTTTGGTGTACGTCCGTAGCTGCGTCTCAATGCGTTCCAGTTTGGGCCTGCTAGCTCTGTGTGGCCATAGTCTCTCAAATTGTTGGGCACTCATGAGTGACTGGCTAGCTCCCGTATCCAGCTGCCATTCAGTAAGACCTGCATCATCATGGGTGGTGTTTTAGTGCATGAGCTGTGGACGTCAGCCACATGAACCCGCTGAACTTCAGCATCTATGGCTTTACCCCAGGCCTCATCCTGCATTGCAGACCCCTCGTCTGGTTCCTCTGACCCGCAGATTAGCCTTGCTACTGCCTTTTTGCACATCCTGGCCAAGTGTCCACTGACATTACAAATCCTATAGGTATATTGCTGGAACCTGCAGCTTCCCGCAGTGTGTCTACCCCCGCACCTTCAGGATGAGCTGAGATTGAGATTGCTGTTAACAAAAGGACTATTTCCAGGCATTCCTCGCTGATTGCCCATTTGGCTGTTTCTAAGCACTCTGATGGTGGGTGTTAATGGTCCCATCGCGGGACGCATTATTCCTCGAGTTGGCATGAATTGCCGATCCCCTTTCCATTGTCCTTGTTGCATGCCCACCCTGTTGCAGCCTGGGCGGTTTCGAAATGCCCTTGCCTGATTGCGGGGTCCCGAGCTGCATTCACCATGTTAACTCCCTGGTCCGTCGCCACGTTTGGACCAGGGCTGCGTGCGTAAATTAGCTTGGTCTCCTCTTCCCCTGCCATAAAGTTCTGAGCTATCAACGCCACCCCTTCTAAAGTCAGGTCCTTTGTCTTTATGAGCTTCCTGAAAATGCCGGCATGATTAATGCCCTCGATGAAAAAGCCCCCTAACATCTCCCCCCTGCAGGCATCAGAGAACTTACAGAGACTAGCCAAGCGCCGCAGTTTGGCCATGAAGTCCAAGACATTTTGTCCCTCCCGACGCCGGTGAGAGTAGAACTGGTGCCGGGCCATGTGTACGCTACTCGCTGGCTTGAGATGCTCACTGATCAGCTGGCTGAGCTCTTCAAAGGACTTGTCCGCCGGCTTTTGGGGTGCGAGCAGGTTTTTCATCAGCGCATTCGTCTGTGGTCCGCAGCTGGTCAGTAGATGCGCCCTCCGCTTGTCAGCCGCTGCCTCTTCCAGCCAGTCCTTTGTGACAAAGCTCTGCTGGAGTCTTTCCACAAAGTCGTCCCAGTTCTCACCCACACAATAACGTTCCTCTGTGCCACCGGTGGCCATCCTCGTGGTTCGGTGATTCCCGTTTCTCGTCGCCAAATGTAGTGTCCCTGCACCTTACTACAAACTCACACGAGGCATGGATATATCAGACACGGTCACTCTGTGACCTTCACCTTTATTGCCAGGACCAAGGAGTGCTGACCCTGGGTGGGTCCTCCCCTTTTATACCTGGAAACCCAGGTGAGGAGTGTCTCCAGCAAGTTCACCCCCTGTGGTCAGGGTGTGCATTTCTATGGTACAGGTACAGTGTACATGAGTTACAGTTACATGACTATGTCATTGCAAGATGGTTAAATACATGACACAGGATACCGAAGATAATTCATCTGCTCTTCTCTGAAATAGTGCCATGGGATCTTTTACATCCAGCCGAGAGAGTGGACAGGGCCTCGGTTTAACGTCTCATCCGAAAGACGGTACCTCCGACAGTGCAGCACTCCCTCAGTACTGCATTGGGAGTGTCAGCCTAAATTTTTATGCTCAAGTTCCTGGAGTGGGACTTGAATCCACGACCTTCTGACTCAGAGGTGCTGGTGCTGCACAGAGGTGAGATGAGTGCCCGGTATTCACTAATACAGCAGGTAAAGCTGTGTGGGCTGACTAAAGCTTCAGATCGAACTACACGAAGGAGAGTGCACACTGTTTACAGCGAATGCGTTGGTGTTGACGAGATACGCCCACATTGAGTGATGGGCAGTAACACAAGTAGCGGGGAGGTGGGTGGAGGCCCCGTGGCTTGGCGGAGCAGCGGCACTGATTCTTTATCCAACCGGACGAGAGAGTAGCGGAGAGGTAGAGTGAGATAGGAAAGCGGGAGAAGAATTTGGACGGAATCTCAAGCAGCGGGCGGTAGATGGGAGATAGATGAGTTGGCGATGGAACTGGCTGCCATCTCGTGCAGTGGATGCTGCTTGGCCGAGTTCCTTCAAGCGAGGTAGGTACTGTGGGGAATTCAGGGCCAGAGTGGTCTCCTGGGCTGGTTTCGATCGCCTAAAGGAGTGGGAGAGGAATCTTCAGATTGCATTTCCAACCAAATTGGCCTGGGTTTTTTGAAAAATCTGGTTTCTCGCCTTTCACGGGAGATAACATGGCTTTTGGGTGCGGGAGGGGAATGGACGTATTGTGAGGATTAAGACATCGCTGTTGGTGTAGGACAGTTTGATGGATCAGAGGCTTTTTTCCTACCCATCATTCTTCGTTTAAAAAACTGCAGTTATTAAGAACATAAAAAATAGAAGCAGGTGTAGGCCATTCGGCCCCTTGAGCCGGCTCCGCCATTCAATAAGATCATGGCTTATCTTCTACCTCAACTCCACTTTCCCACACTATCTCCATATCCCTTGATTCCCTTAACATTCAACAATCTATCGATCTCTGTCTTGAATATACTCAATGACTGAGCATCCACAGTCCTCTGGGGCAGAGAATTCCAAAGATTCACCGCCCCCTGAGTGAAGAAATTTCTTCTCATCTCAGTCCTAAATGGCCGACCCCTTATTCTGAGACTGTGACCCCTGGTTCTAGACTCCCTGCATCTACCCTGTCAAGCCCTGTAAGAATTTTGTATGTTTCAATGAGATCATCTCTCATTCTTCTAAACTCTAGAGAATATCGGCCTAGTCTACTCAATCTCTCCTCATAGGACAATGCCCCCATCCCAGGAATCAGTCTGGTGAACCTTCGTTGCACTCCCTCAATGGCAAGTATGTCCTTCCTTGGGTAAGGAGACCAAAGCTGTACACAATATTCCGGGTGTGGTCTCACCAGGCCCCTATATAATTGCAGTAAGACATCTTTACTCTTATACTCAAATCCTCTTGTAATAAAGGTCAATAAACCATTTGCTTTCTTATTTGCTTGCAGTTATTGAAGTAGGGAAGTCTGTTAGAAGGATCCCATGAGAAAGTATGCAAAAAATCTCTGGCGCACTAAATGCATTATAAGCGGGACCTTTGTTATTGATGCTTAAGGTAATGCCAAATGGTTTGCGTCACTTGCTCAATATAGGCAGCTGCCCGTGATCCCTGGGACAGTGTTAGTGCTGTGGCCGCGGTCTACTTAGCAAAATATCAACGGAATAATCTCACTCCTCACACCTTTCCTTCTGCGAATTTTCATCCAGGGGTTTGGATATTAAGAGAATCAAAAGATATGGGGATAGTGCAGGAAAGTGGAGTTGAGGTCGAAGATCAGCCGTGATCTCATTGAATGGTGGAGCAGGCTCATGGGGCCAAATGGCCTGCTCCTGCTCCTAATTCTTATGGTCTTGTGTTCTTTATGCAGGAAAATAATCAGAGAGTCACAAGAAAAGTTGAGAGAAGAGGGAGAGACAAGCAGTCGAGATAATTCCCAGCTAAGAAGTATTGAAATCATGTGCAAAGATTAAGGACATAAGAAATAGGAGCAGGAGCAGGCCATGTGGCCCCTCGAGCCTGCTCCGCCATTTAATAAGGTCATGGCCGATCTGATCTTGGCCTCAACTCCACTTCCCCACCCGCTCCCCATAACCCTTGACTCCCTTTTCCTTCAACAATCTCCACCTTAAATATACTCAAGGGCAGTTGGACTTGTTGGCCTTTGGAAAAGTCAAACTTTGAAGGCACTAAATGAATGTTTGCAAGAATATGGAGGGAATGGAGAAAGCTGATGTAGGACAGGTTCTTCACTGCAGTAAAGCATTCATAAGAACATAAGAAATAGGAACAGGAGTAGGCCATGTGGCCCCTCGAGCCTGCTCCACCATTCAATAAGATCATGGCTGATCTGATCATGGACTCAGCTTCACTTCCTCGCCTGCTCCCCATAACCCCTTATCACTCAAGAAACTGTCTATTTCTGTCTTAAATGTATTCAATGTCCCAGCTTCTACAGCTCTCTGAGGCAGCAAATTCCACAGATTTACAACCCTCTGAGAGAAGAAATTCCTCCTCATCTCTGTTTTAAATGGGTGCCCTCTTATTCTCAGATCATGCCCTCTAGTTCTAGTCTCCCCCATCAGTGGAAACATCCTCTCTGCATCTACCTTGTCAAGCCCCCTCATAATCTTATACGTTTCGATAAGATTACCTCTCATTTTTCTGAACTCCAATGAGTAGAGGCCCAATATACTCAACCTTACCTCATAAGTCAACCCCCTCATCCCCAGAATCAACCTAGTGAACCTTCTCTGAACTGCCTCCAAAGCAAATATATCCTTTCGTAAATATGGAAACCAAAATTGCACACAGTATTCCAGGTGTGGCCTCACCAATACCCTGTATAGCTGTAGCAAGACTTCCCCACTTTAATAGAAACATAGAAACATAGAATACTCCATCCCCTTTGCAATAAAGGCCAAGACATCATTGGCCTTCCTGATCACTTGCTGTACCTACATGCTATCCTTTTGTGTTTCATGCACAAGTACCCCCAGGTCCCGCTGTACTGCGGCACTTTGCAATCTTTCTCCATTTAAATAATAACTTGCTCTTTGATTTTTTTTCTGCCAAAGTGCATGACCTCACACTTTCCAACATTATACTCCATCTGCCAAATTTTTGCCCACTCACTTAGCCTGTCTATGTCCTTTTGCAGATTTTCTGTGTCCTCTTCCATTCAAATACTCAGCGACCCAAGTTACAAATTAGGAAAATAGGAATGGGAAAACAGGTCAGGCAGAACTTTTTAATAGCCGGATGGACAGAGAAGGTCAACGAACAAACTGCATGAGTGGGTTCAAAAGCAATTAGATATGTTTCAGTAGAGGGAAGGAATTGAATGGTGAGAGCTGAGAAATGGGTTTCAGTGATAATGATGGAAAAATGCAGAAAACTATTCTGGTTGTACTTTAGCTTTCGCTAAAATAGTGATGGAAATGTGATCTCTATACATGTCTTAGGGGTTATTTCCAATGACAGAGGATAGAATGGCCTTGGATCTAGCCTGGAGGCGGCAAAGCTTGAACAAGTTCCCACTGGTTCTATAGTTTAGTTCCACTCCAGCGGGGAGCTTGTTGAGAGTGAGATGGAGCGTTGCAGCGAGGAAGATCGAGAAGAGGGTTGGCGCGATGACTCAGCCCTGCTTGACCCCAGTCCGGACGTGGATTGGGCCTGTGGTGGATCCGTTGATCAGGATTACGGCCTGCATGTCATTGTGGAGCAGGCGGAGGATGGTGACAAACTTTTGGGGGGCAGTCGAAACAGAGGGGGACGCATCGAAGCACTGATCACGCTCGACCCGACCCATTCCGCTGGTCGGGCCACATAGTCCGCATGCCCGACACGAGACTCCCTAAGCAAGCGCTCTACTCGGAACTCCCACACGGCCAGGTGGGCAGAGGAATGTTTTAAGGACACCCTCAAAGCCTCCTTGATAAAGTCAACATCCCCACTGGCACCTGGGAATTCCTGGCCCAAGACCGGCCAAAATGGAGGAAGAGCATCCGGGAGGGCACTGAGCACTTCGAGTCTCGTCGCCAAGAGCATGCAGAAACCAAGACAACAAAAGGAGCGTGCGGCAAACCAGGCTCCCCACCCACCCTTTCCCTCAACCACTGTCTGCCCCACCTGTGACAGAGACTGTAATTCCCGTATTGGACTGTTCAGCCACCTGAGAACTCACTTTTAGAGTGGAAGCAAGGTGATTTCGAGGGACTGCCTATGATGATGATATTACCATATGGGTAGGAGGGTTGAGGTCAGTGCAAAATGCTTGTTGGGCCAAGTGGCCTCTCCCCTTCAAATAATATCTTGCATTCTTAAAACCTTTGACACCATAGCACAGAGGGAGAGCCTAACTATTTTGCAGATGATAATAAATTGGGAAATGTAGTAAATAGTGAGGTGGATAGTAACAGACTTCAGGAGGGTACAGACAGACTGGTTAAATGGGCGGACACGTGGCTGATGAAATTTAATGCAGAGAACTGTGAAGTGATACATTTTGGTGGGAAGAATGAGGAGAGACTGACTAGAATGGTACCAGGGCTGAAAGACTTCAGTTATGTGCAGAGACTGGAGAAGCTGGGGTTTTTCTCCTCAGAGCATTGAAGCTTGAGGAAATTTGAAAGAGGTGTTCAAAGTCATGAATGGTTTTAATAGAGTAAATAAGGAGGAACTGTTTAAAGTGGTAGAACGGTCAGTAACCAGAGGATACAGATTGAAGCGACATGAGGAATATTTTTTTTATGCAGCGAGTTGTGATCTGGAATGCGCTGCTTGAAAGGACAGTGGGAGCAAGTTCAACAATAACATTTAACAGAGAATTGGATAAATACTTGAAGGAAAAAAAAAATGACAGGGTTGTAGGGAAAGAGCAGGGGAGTGGAACTAATTGGAGAGCTCTACCAAAGAGCTGGCACAGGCACGATGGGCCGAATGGCCTCCTTCTGTGCTGTATCACCCTAGGATTCTATAATTATGATGTATGAGAGCTGGAACTCATCAGGAATTGACCTGTAAGCGTTTGCTTTCTACAGAGCTCCTCACCTTTCGGTAAGCTCACTGTTCCTGGCACATTATGATCGCTGCTTTGATTCTGCTCAATATGATTATGCGGAACACTTTGGAGTGGGCTGAGAGGGAGCCCTTTCTTGCTGTTGAAAAGGAATCATCAGCAAGTTCTTCGCTGAGGCAGTTGGATAATCTGATCGCCTCATGTGTCAACCAGCATCGGAAAATCCATTGGCTTCGTCAAAGTGAGTGATGCGGCGATAATTCATTCCACTGAATCAACAAGCCCTGTATTCACAGTAACCAACCGTCTAGCAGGTTTACAAGATTCTCAGAGTCTCAGTGTCAGTCTCACTGTCAGAATCTCTTCAACAGAGAGAGTCCTTTTATACAGAATCTCCCCATCAGGGACCCCTTTTATAGAGAGTCTCCCCATCAGGGACCCCTTTTATAGAGGGAGTCTCACCATCAGGGACCCCTTTTATAAAGGGAGTCTCACCATCAGGGACCCCTTTTATAGAGAGAGTCTCACCATCAGGGACCCCCTTTATAGAGAGTCTCCCCATCAAGGACCCCTTTTATAGAGAGTCTCCCCATCAGGGACCCCTTTTATAGAGAGAGTCTCACCATCAGGGACCCCCTTTATAGAGGGAGTCTCACCATCAGGGACCCTTTTTATAGAGGGACTCTCACCATCAGCGACCCCTTTTATAGAGAGTCTCCCATCAGGGACCCCCTTTATAGAGGGAGTCTCACCATCAGCGACCCCTTTTATAGAGAGTCTCCCATCAGGGACCCCCTTTTTATAGAGGGAGTCTCACCATCAGTGACCCCCTTTATAGAGGGAGTCTCACCATCAGGGACCCCTTTTATAGAGGGAGTCTCACCATCAGGGACCCCTCGTCACCGTCTGGGGAAATCGCAGACATGCTACCTGCGGTAACCCAGGGCCGGGGTGTGGCGGGTGAGGTGAGCGTACCCTTTGCCAGGGTATGCTCAAAGAATTGGCTCAAATGGGATGCCAGAATTTGATCGGGAGCGCAACAATTGGGCCTAGGCTCTCCTGCAGTCCAGCACCAGGTCCTGGAGCAAAGTGCCAAGAAAGAGGGTCTCCGCTGTACATGTGCCTGAGCTGAAATTTCCCGGCCGAGAACATTGGGGGGGGGGGGGGCGGGGGGAAGGGGGGAGCGAGATTGAACTCACGTGCGCCTGCCGTTAGCGCCCTCGAGGGGAAACCTTGCAGGAGTTAACGGAGGCGCAAGGCTGAAGCGCCCAATACTGCAGCGCTGGTGGTAATGATGTCATCGCCGTGCGCAGCGAGCCGTTTTCACCCCACGCGGGGAAATTGAGCTTCGCCGCCCCTTGAGGCGGCCGCGGGCGATGTCGACGCCAGCCTCGCGGGTCGCCAACCGGGCCGCACTCCGCTCGCGGGGCGAGAGCGAAAGGGGGGGGAGGTGCGTGGCCGCAATTTTTCCTCCCGACCGACTTACCGGGTCCGGCCTGCCGTTCTGCGTTCCGCGGAGTCCGTGCCGCGAAGGTGCGTCCCGGCGTTCCGCCTCTGTGCCGGGCTCCCGCCTCGGCACCCCGCATCCCCGGCGGTGTAACGGTGGAGGCCCCTTGCCCCATTGTAGAGCTTGCGGCGTGCCCTCCGCTTTAACGGAACGGGGAGGGCCCTGTTCTCCCAGAGTAGTGCTGGAAAAATCTGCGCGCTTACCCCCCCCCCCCCCCAGTCCCAACCTCCCCCCCCCCCCCCCCCCCACCAACATTGCGCTCCACTTCCTCTTGGGGGCCGTAACCCCAATTTCCCGGCCAGGGCGAGACTCGTGGGCCGGGTGTCCCGCCTCAGTTACCGCCCAATTTCCACCCCGAGGCATCGATCGGCACAGGCTGGCCGCCAACCCGTTTTGTGGACTTGAGTACCCTCGAGTGGCATTTAACGGTAACCTCCCAGAGGCAGTATCGGGAGCAAAAGGATTGAATGATAAGGGTAAGTGGCTGCCTTGCTGCTAAACCAACTATCGCGCTGCTCTTTGTGGGAGCTTGCTGTGCGCAAATTGGCTGCCGCGTTTGTCTGCGTTGCAACAGTGACTACACTTTAAAAAGTACAGGCAACTCTCGATTATCCGGATCCCTCGGGGATCGGGCTATTCCGGGTAAACAATTTTGCCGCTAGTGCGAGTGCACGTCTCAGAGCCGAAATTTGACAGTGATATAACCAACCACAAAGGCGTTATCATAGCGTGAAGGCAATAAAATACATGACAATGGATTCACATCGTCTGTGTTAGTTCTGTTTTGTTTTTAAATGCCCCTGTAATTTAAATGCCCCTGTAAGTAACCAGAACCGACTGCAGTCGAGGTTTTGTTTTTCATCTGTTCCTGACTGGGGTCCGCTGCTCGTCACATGTGCAACAGTTTTTTTAAAGTGCCGTTGCAGTGGGTTCTCCGTTCGATCCGTGTACGGATAATCAAGAGTTGCCTGTAGTTCGTTGGTTGTAAAGCGCTTTGGGACGTCCGGAGGCCATGAAAGTCAAGTTCTCACTCAAATTCAAACAAGCTACTGCACTGGCGAGCTATTTACCTGTCACTGCCCCCAGGCAATCTGACACGCAGCAAAATCTATCATGTAGTGTGAAATGAGAGAGTGGTCACTGTTTACTGGTCCGTAGCAAGTCTAGTGCAAGAATCTGCAAGATAGAAAGAAGAATTTATCGAGCGCTATTCACGACCTCAGGATGTCCGAAAGAAAGAAAGAAAGATTTGCATTTATATAGCACCTTTCACGATGTCAGGACGTCCCAAAGCGCTTTACAGCCAATGAAGTCATTTTTGAAGTGTGATCACTGTTGTGATGTGGGAAACGCGGCAGACAATTTGCGCACAGCAAGCTCCCACAAACAGCAATATGATAACGACCAGATAATCTGTTGTTAGTGACGTTGATTGAGAGATAAATATTGGCCCAGGACATTCACCATTGACTTGGTGACTCACCGTTCCATGCCCATGAATACGCCTTCATACACATCATAGCTCTGCACCGGTTGCACTGCGCTTGGGACATACATGGACCTGCGCATTGCAGTAAAATAAAAGATGGCACCAATTAACAGTTGCCTGTTTTGTGAACGCCAAGAGGCATCAGAGCAAGGTTAATGGGTAATTGAAAGGAAGCGAGCACAACAATGCCCGAGAAGAATGCAGCCAACAGAGGGGAAGGATCCAACAATAAATAGCTGGCACTGTTACTGTGCTGCCAGTGACCCTGTCTCTCTCCTGGAGCAGGTGCAAGTGCCCCTCTTTGTCCTCCGTTGGTCCTGATCATCAGTGAACATGAAGGCTGATGCCTCTATCAATGACAATACTGCGCTGCTTGCTGCACCATGGCTCATTTTGCGCAGTGTTTTGACAGCAATACGCCGGGCAACCATCCAAGCACCTGAAGCAAACCAAAGGCTGGTGTGATCAGCGATCTATGCACGGACCATATTGTACATGTAGGGCTGGAAATTCGTTATAGCCTGGGTTAAGGAGGTGACACCGCCTGGGCGCTAATTTTAGCACCGGGCGATATTTACATAAGAACATAAGAAATAGGAGCAGGAGTAGGCCATTTGGCCCCTCGAGCCTGCTCTGCCATTCAATAAGATCATGGCTGATCTGATCATGGACTCAGCTCCACTTCCCTGCCCGTTCCCCATAACCCTTTATTCCCTTATCACTCAAAAATCTGTCTATCTCAGCCTTAAATTTATTCAATGACCCAGCCTCCACAGCTCTCTGGGGCAGAGAATTCCACAGATTTACACCATCTGAGAGAAGAAATTTCTCCTCATCTTAGTTTTAAATGGGCGGCCCCTTATTCTATGTCCTCTAATTTTAGTTTCCCCTACGTGGAAATATCCTCTCTGCATCCACCTTGTCGAGCCCCCTCATTACCTTATAAGTTTCAATAAGATCACCTCTCATTCTCCTGTACTCCAATGTGTATAGGCCCAACCTACTCAACCTATCTTCATAAGTCAACCCCCTCATCTCCGGAATCAACCTAGTGAGCCTTCTCTGAACTGCCTCCAATGCAAGTATATCCTTCCGCTGCAAGGTACAGCAAAAGTTGGTGCAGGAGGATGACGGCAGCGAAGAGGGCAACTGGATTGGATGTCATCAAGGTCCAGGTCACTGATTGGAGCATGGGCAGGTACAGCAGGAGCGGTGAGAGATTGTAGAGCGATGTGATCGGGGCCCAGAAGAGGCGAGGGCCCAGGGGCAGAACGGCCCAGCCTACACTGCGATATGTGCGCACTAAGTCCGTGCAACAGAGCTGTTCTTCAATTGTCTTGGTTAAATCAAAGCACATGGTATTGGGGGTAATATACTGACGTGGATCGGGAACTGGTTGGCAGACAGGAAGCAGAGAGTCAGGATAAACGGGTCCTTTTCAGAATGGCAGGCAGTGACTAGTGGGGTGCCGCAGGGCTCAGTGCTGGGACTCCAGCTCTTTACAATATACATCAATGATTTAGATGAAGGAATAGAGTGTAATATCTCCAAGTTTGCGGATGACACTAAACTGGGTGGCGGTGTGAGCTGTGAGGAGGACGCTAAGAGGCTGCAGGGTGACTTGGACAGGTTAGGTGAGTGAGCAAATACATGGCAGATGCAGTATAATGTGAGGTTATCCATTTTGGGGGCAAAAACATGAAGGCAGAATATTATCTGAATGGCGGCAGACTAGGAAAAGGGGAGGTGCAATGAGACCTGGGTGTCATTGTACATGAGTCATTGAAGGTTGGCATGCAGGTACAGCAGGCGGTAAAGAAGGCAAATGGTATGTTGGCCTTCATAGCTAGGGGATTTGAATATAGAAGCAGGGAGGTCTTAATGCAGCTGTACAGGGCCTTAGTGAGGTCTCACCTGGAATATTGTGTTCAGTTTTGGTCTCCTAGTCTGAGGAAGGACGTTCTTGCTATTGAGGGAGTGCAGCAAAGGTTCACCAGACTGATTCCAGGGATGGCTGGGCTGTCATATGAGGAGAGACTGGATCAACTGGGCCTTTATTCACTAGAGTTTAGAAGGATGAGAGGGGATCTCATAGAAATGTATAAGATTCTGACGGGACTGGACAGGTTAGATGCAGGAAGATTGTTCCCGATGTTGGGGAAGTCCAGAACCAGGGGACATAGTCTTAGGATAAGGGATAGGCCATTTAGAACTGAGATGAGGAGAAACTTCTTGAGAGTTGTTAACCTGTGGAATTCCCTGCCGCAGAGAGTTGTTGATGCCAGTTCATTGGATATATTCAAGAGGGAGTTAGATATGGCCTTTACGGTTAAGGGGATTAACGGGTATGGAGAGAAAGCAGGAAAGGGGTACTGAAGGAATGATCAGCCATGATCTTATTGAATGGTGGTGCAGGTTCGAAGGGCCGAATGGCCGACTCCTGCACCTATTTTCGATGTTTCTATGTTTCTAATCCTTGCCACTGGACCAAGACCTAGCTCTGTCAAGCCCGTGTGGTGGCTGGTGTGCAACGGTCACCACACGTTAAAAAAATCCACGCACAGGCATCTTCCAGCCTTCAATATGTAGTTCGGGATATCTGGAATATTAGGTCCTTCATTGAAACACCTGTGAACTCATCCTTTTTTGGCGTGGAAGCAAGTCATCCTCGCTCCGAGGGACCGCCTATGATGATGATGATGATGATGATCCTTCCTTAAATACGGAGACCAAAACTGTACGCAGTACTCCGAGTGTGGCCTCACCAATACCCTGTACCGTTGTAGCAGGACTTCCCTGCTTTTATACCGCCTCCAACCGGGATATTCACCATTAGCGCCCCACGAGGGAAGGGGAGCACGAAGGGAAGCGTTGCATGCTCCTCTTTGGGCGCTAACAGGGCAGGAGCGCGGGAGGCCTGCTGAAGTCGTGACACTCGCGTATCGGCATCCTAAAGTGGAGGGGAGGTCGACCAGCTCAAATCCTGCAGAGAAAGCAGGGCAGGTACGTCACACAGTACAAACAGGTAAGTAATGTCATTTAAAATTGAGGAAGTTGATTGCAGACACTTACCTTCTCCTCTGCAGCCACTCCGCCCCGATGCTCAGTGGGACCGGCTGCATTACCTGTCGGGGAACAGTGCCCGCCGGTAAAGTGGGCGAACCGATTCAATTCTGCCGCCGCGCCAAGGGGGCGTTGCACGCTCGATGATGTCACCACGTGGGTGGTGCTAGAGTGTACAGCGCTCTCGCTTAGCGCCGCCCCCATCCCTGCATTGTAGTTTTCAGGATGCGAGGACAGAGCGCTGTTGCGTCGGCAGGTGCTTAGCGGCTTGTTAGTGCCCCATTAGCGCCCTGTTAGCGGCCCTCTGTGGCGTTAACGGGTGGCGCTAACCACCGGATTTCGGCCCCATAATCTTTTCAGTAACGCTGGTTGAGGGATAAATATTGCAGTGGGAAGCCCATATCAGTCCGCAGTCAGCCACCAGTCTCTTGTTCTCTGATACAAGTGCAGTAATATTGGTTTGGTGAAGGTGGATCACTCCAGCGGGAGCGAGCAGCCATGAACATGTAAAACCCCAAGTCAGGCTCTGGAATGCATTGTGGGTGGGTGCAGTGGGTGCTGACTCTCCGTGTCGCCCACAAGAGGGAGCTGGACCGGTTCCTGACTGGAACAGAGATTGCATCATACAGAAGCTAAGGGGGAGAAATTGATTATTGCCCCGTTCGGGGCGCTAACTCTTGGAAGGCGGGAAACTAAGCAGCAGGTGCTAAAGTTTCGCTGCTCTCAAAAAATTGGCTTCAGGGCTCCCGGAAGGAAGCGCTCCATTCCCCCAGCTCGGAGCGCTAACTGAACGCACACTTCAGCTGTGCTGCAGACTGGGCCATGAGACACTGCCGTGGACAAAGGGTCCCCCCCTCCCGTGAAGGAATGGGCCATCCTTGCAGGCTCTGCAATTAAAGAATCACGTACCCGGACCACCTAAGGAGAGGGGAGACCTGTTCGATCAGCCCGGCACTCTAGCTAAAAGAAAGATAAGTTTCATTTTTACTTACCTGGGCCACCTCGCCTTTAATCATCGCCCCGATAGCGGCCGGCCGCCCAATCCATGCCAACTGCAACGGCCGGTGTTTTCGCCTGGCGTTGCTGCAGGGTGGAGGAAGTGGATTTCGGGTCGGGGGGGCGATGCGCGCGGCGATGACATCACGATCTCTGGCCGCAGGAGGTCGGGGTGCGAGGCCGTTAAACTCACGCCCAATATGGCAGAAGACGCTGTCAGCACCGCACCCGATCAGTAACGCCTGTCCCCGTTAACGCTCCCGGGGTGGGCGCAAATGCACCGAATTTCCCGGCCAACGTCTCTTTATAGATAACGCTAGGTCCGCGAGATCTCCTTGACTGGTTTAGGTCACCTGACGGTGGGGGGGGGGGGTGGTGGCAGAGAGGAATTGATCAGTATTTAACTGCTCGTTTCAGCCTTGGCTCAGGAGCCCACTCAACTCTGGTATCTGAAAACTCCGGGTTGAAGTCCCACTCCAAACAGCCGCGCATATCACTCAGGGCTGACACTCGCAGTGCAGTGCTGCGGGAGTGCCGCACTGTTGGAGGTGTCATCATTCGGATGAGACGTTAAACCGAGGCCCCGTCTGCCCCCTCAGAGATGAATTAAAAGATTCTAGGGCACTATTTTGAAGAAGAGCGGGGGAGGGGGGTAGTCACAGATTCTCCCTGGTGTCCTGGGCCAATATTTATCCCTCAACCAACATCACTAAAAACAGATTATCTGGTCAGTTACTGTCTGCAGGACCTTGTTATGTCCAAACTATTTGCTGTGTTTGCCTAAATAATAACAAGTGACAACATTTAAAAGTCATTAATTGGCTGTAACGCGCTTTGGGAAGTCCTGGCATCATGAAAGGTGTGATATAAATGGAAAATCTTTCATTCTTCCCCGACCTTCCTCCCTGCCACGCGTTCCCACTTGATGCCGATTGGTATTTTGTGTGTTCAGAATTGTGCAATATAATGCATATTGACCCGTGTTATTTGAGTTCCTTCTTAGACTCTGATCCATGAGTAATATCACAAGTCTTTCTGACTGATTTCCAATTTTTGAGAATATCCTCAGAAGCTGGGCTCATTGCCAATCTCCGTTTTCACAGCCAAGAGTCAAAGGTTTACAAGCATGGATATCAACAACAGGATAAGCAATGCTCAATCCCTGCAGCCTCCTGTTTTCTGTGCACATCCTCCTCAATGTAATATGCACATATGATACGCCCCCCCCCCCCCCCCCACAATCTCTGTAAACTCCTCCAGCCCCACAACCCTCCAAGATCACTGCACTCTTCCAATTCTGCCCTCTTGCACATCTCTGATTATAATCGCTCCACCATCGGTGGCCGTGCCTTCAACTGCCTGGGCCCCAAGCTCTGGAATCCTCTCCCTAAACCTCTCTGCCTTTCTATCTCTCACTCTTCTCCATTAAGACTCTCCTTAAAACCCACCTCTTCAGCTGCCCTAATATCTCCTTATGTGACTCGATGTCAAATTTTCTTTCGTAAGTGAAGCGGCTTGGGATGTTTTACTACTTTAAAGATGTTATACACATGTAGTTTGTTGTTGATGTATGTAGCTCTGAAGAATATTGGAACTCTGTTGGAATTTAAACCCAAGATCATCTGACCTCAGTGGACCACAGCACGTATCCTCACTCAGAGGGTGGTTTATTGTTGGAATTCTCAACCCCAGAGGGCTGTGGTGCCTCATCAGGGCTTGACTTTCCACTTCACATCACCCATCTGTGGCCCATATATCGCCCAAAACGGACCTCTGTCACCCATTTTGAGGAAAAAGTGGAAACTAGGCCAGAAACATCGCCAGAAAACTAAGCCCCCAAGTTTCAGCTCACTCCGCCGAACTGATCGCTGATCTAATCGCCCACACAAGGCCCATCCCAACTTTCGGCACATCGCCATCACAAGGCGTGAAATAGTTGCTTTTCCAGAGCTTTACAGAAAGAAATGGGCACTATGGACGCCATTTTGAAGATCGGAGGAAGGGGCGAGACAACCCAATAATCGTGCTAAGATGGTTGTGAGTGATTTATGGGTCCTGTATAGATAGATCTACTCAGATTTTTAATTATATTTAATTTTACTAATGGATTAGCCATTTTTTAGTGAAAAGTTCATTTATACCAAGTGAAAATAATTATTTAAGGTGACGGGGGCCTAGTGTTAGACTGGGGCTGGAATAGATAGAGTAGTTTAATAGATTCACATTCTTTAGTGAAAAGTTCATTTATAGCAATTGAAAATAATTATTGATAGTGATGGGGCCTATGCTTTCTGTGCCATTACTCATAACTGCTCACAAGCTGGTTTCTGAAAGGATCAATCGAAGAGATGGCGGAAAAATGCATAGACAGAGACAGAGGAGACGAGCGTACAACCAACAAAGGTACAAAGAAATGCAATCTTACCTCAACTTGTCTGAAAACGCGTGTCTAAAGAGGCTGCACTTCCGGAAGGAGGTCATCGATGAGATTTGCCAGCTCATCAAGGGGGATCTGCAGCCTTCCAGCACCATCAGAACCGCACTGTCCATTCAGGTGAAGGTTACTGCAGCGCTAGCCTTCTACGCTTCAGGATCTTTTCAGGCTTCAACTGGCGACATATCTCTCAGCACGCCACACACTGCTGTATTCGGCAGGTGACTGAAGCCCTTTACGCTCGCAGGATGGATTTCATAAACTTCTCAATGACCAGGGAAGCACAGACCGGGAGGGCTTTGGGTTTCTCGAGAATAGCAGACTTCCCCAAGGTGTAGGGAGCAATAGACTGCACGCACATTGTCCTGAAAGCCCCTTTAAAGAATGCAGAGGTGCTTCGTAACAGAAAGGGATTCCACTCCCTGAATGTGCAGCTTGTTGTCGACCACAAGCAAATAATCATGACAGTAAATGCTACATTTCCTGGCAGCATCCATGATGCGCACATCTTACGTGAGAGTGCTATCCCTGATCTGTTTGTCAATCAGCCAGAAGGTCACGGTTGGATGCTGGGGGGTAAAGGATATGGCCTTGCCAGTTGGCTGATGACCCCACTGCGCAATCCTGTCAATGAAGCGGAGAAACGTTACATTAGAAAGCCACATAGCGATATGCAACATCGTCGAAAAGACAATTGGAGTTCTTAAAGCAACGCTTCAGATGCCTGGATCATTCTGGTGGCAGCCTACAGTAGCACCCTGACCAGGTAGCTGGGTTTATTGTCGTGTGTTGCATGCTGCATAACCTGGCTATAAGGAGAGCACAACTAATGCCAGACGGAGCTGCAGGTCCAACTCCAGAAGGAGGGGAGATGGAAGAATCAGCCGGCGAGGATGAAGAGGAGGAAGAGGCGGAAGAGGCGGCTGGTGAGGACTGAGGACTTACGGGATGCCAATCAGCCTGGCGATCTAGCCATGGTCCCACCCACCTCCCCGAAGGCCAGTACCCAGTGGTAGTTACGTAGCTGCTAAGCTGTTGGGTCAGCAGCTCATTTATGAATGCTTTTCCTGAACTTACACCGGGGATAGTCACATTTACATTTACAGTTAAGGTTCACCAAAAGTTGCATTTGCGTTGAATTACTTTTTTGCCTTGCCTGCAGAGGCCTGGCATTTGCATTAATGCTTAACTTAATTAAACTTTTGTTAAAGTAATAGAATACAAAACAAATGCAGAACAATTATTAAATGTTATGCTTGATGTAACTATACTAGAATGCACAACAATTGTTAAACTCAATAAAAATGTTTATTTAACACAACAAATTTTTCTTTCTATGCCCTCTCCCCTCCCACACACCACCCCCCCGCCCCTCCCATCCCCCCGCCCACCCCCCAAACAGCAATGAACAATTCAACTTTAAAAAATGTAACATTGGTTTAGAAAACAATTAGAAAGCAACCCCCTCCTTACCTGCGGCAACGTTTCCCTCCAGGTCCTTTCCCACCCCGTGTTTTAACACCACCCGCCCGTTTTGGTCTCCGCAGACTGGGATGAAGCTGGCGTGCAGCGGGCAACGACAAGACTTCCTGCCGTGGTGGTGGTGTGGGAGTGGTGGACAAGGCATGACAATGTTCGTCTGCCGAGTCAGGAGGAACTGTACCCTCCGTACTCACTTGAGTGCTAGAGGTTGCACTTGGGCTCGACACGACACCTTGGGGTGCAGTGCCGTGTCCAACCAGCAACGCATGCCGAAGGGCATTGGTTGCGGCGGCCTGCTCTCTGATCCCCTCCAAGGTCTGTCGTGCTAACTCAGTTTGCACGACAGACCAGTTGGAGAAGTTCGTGGAGAACTGGTGGAACCCCTGGATTAGCTCGTGACCCATCGCAACCGTCTCCCGGCACATGGAGATTCAAGCAGTCCGTCTGCCCTTCCGAGGGAGGTGAGCAATCTTTTTAATAGAGTACGACAAATTACAAATTACTCACGGGACGCATGGCTGGATTCGGAAAGACCACGGGTGGTGGCCGAACGGCTTTCACGGCCAACCAGCCGGGCCGCACGCTCCTCAATTGCGGTTAATGGTTGGAGCTGAGCAATGCCGTCCACCGTTGCTCGGCGTGGTTGATTAATATATCTTCTGCAAACGAGAAAAGAGCATGGCATGGCATGGCATAAGCTAATGAACTCGGCAATATCTTGAGGTCACAACAGTTTAAAATGTTTAAAATGTTACATGCTGCTGGTTCACGTAACAAATTTAAGAATGACAAACTCAAACTCAATGAAGTGTAATATTAAGAATTTGCATGCATGCGTGCATCAGTAGCATATTACATATACAATTTGAAATAGAAAACGCAACTTACTGTTAACATTGGTTACATTCAAGAATTAGATTCAATGCAGGACATTCATTGCTCTAATAAAAATCAGTAAAATATAATTGGTAAAATATAAAATATAAAATGCAACTTACTCTTGCTGCAGCCACCAAACTATTGCAGTGTTTTCTGCACTGGTCAGCCCCGCTCGCCTCAAAGGATACAAGCTGTACCTAGATTTTACAGTAGACACGGGGTGGCGGTTTGCCATGCACATCCTGTGTTAATTCGGCCCACCTTACCTACACCTCATTGACCAGGGCCTCGTTTGCCTCGTCATTAAAGGGTTTGGCTCTTTTCCTCTCGTTTTCAGTCTCCATACTCATTTTTAATTAGATTAAAATTTATGTTTTCAATACGAATCACTTCAAATTATGTCCATTCAAACCACTCAAACCTTCCAGCTTCTCTCCTCTCTCCTCTCTCTCTCTCTCTAGCTAATCCCACCCTGTACCTTCTGAGCATGTGTGATGACCCCTGACCTCCCGAAACGTGGTAAAACCAGTCGGCCGGAAAAAAAAAAATCTTACACATGTGCACAAGGCCGTTGCTAAGGAAGCTTTTTGACTTCCTCTTTCGGTGGGCGAACGCGACTTCGCCCAAAATGAGATCGCCCATTCCACATCGCTGGCCTAAGGCCGAGTGGAAAATCGCAACAAAAAAAATGGGCCATGTAGCAGTGATCAGTAAGGCTGAGACGTCCTACATCGCTGGAACAAGGCCCATTTTTTGGAGCCTTGGCCACCTAGTGGAACGTCTAGCCCTCAGTCTTTGAGAATATTCAAGACAGAGATAGCTAGATTTTTGAATATTAAGGAAATCAAGGGATATGGGGATAGTGCAGGGCAGTGGAGTTGAGGTAGAAGATCAGCCATGATCACACTGAATGGCAGAGTAGGCGCGAGGGGCCGAATGGCTTACTCCTGCTCCTAATTGTTATGCTCTTATGTTCTTATGACCTCGATGTGGACATGCCTTTGACCCCTGGAACATCCTTCTGGTTGCAAAACCTCCTAAAAGCTCTTTCTCGAGAAACATGTCTTCAACACATTTCCCCAGACTTCTCTTCAAACTATCCCACAATGCACTTCAACAGTACTTCATTTTCTGAGAAATGCTTTGGGGCATCCTGCAGTCGTGAAAGGCGCTATTGAAATGCAAGACATTCTTTAAGATATGCTGGGGTCAGTGGAAGGCCTGTAATGGAAACTGCACCAGCAACGAGCAAGCGTGGGCCCCACTGAAAAGTGTCAGATGAGATAGCAGATGGAGCATCCCAGGGTAACCCAGGAACTCCCCCAGACATCTCTGCTCGATGTGGGGGCCAGGCTAGCAGTCGATCGGCCCTCTTGCCCCCTCTAATCAGAACATACACTGGCCTTCTCCCCAGGGGGCAGAATCCTGGTGGAACTGCGTTCAGCCCCACCTTTCAACCCCACTTACGTTGGAGGTGTGGCCAGGGCCCGAAGGGGAATTGCAGGCCCAAGTCTTATTTGCTGTAAATCTTAGAATAAGGGGCCGCCCATTTAAAACTGAGATGAGGAGGAATTTCTTCTCTCAGAGGGTTGTAAATCTGTGGAATTCACTGCCTCAGAGAGCTGTGGAAGCTGGGACATTGAATATATTTAAGACAGAGACAGACAGTTTCTTAAACGATAAGGGACTAAGGGGTTATGGGGAGCGGGCAGGGAAATGGAGCTGAGTCCATGATCAGATCAGCCATGATCTTATTGAATGGCGGAGCAGGCTCGAGAGGCCGTATGGCCTACACATGCTCCTATGTTATGTTCTTATGTTCTTATCTTATGTATCATGTTATATCTTGAAAGACTGTTGTTATTTGGGAATGAAAATATTGTACATGGATCATCCACGTAACAACAGCGCCACACAGTGGCCTTCTACTTTACAACACACACCCAACTCCTAAGCTATTAATTTGCTGCTTTAAGTACATGTGCCGTATATCCTATGTAAGCCTATATAAGTATCTATCTTTAACTCCGCAGCGCATTCACACCTGATTGGGAATCGTGGTCTTTCACACAACTTCCCATTCCTTCCCCTGGGATTCTTACAGTCAAAATGGCTGCTATTACATGTAGCTACCTTGTGTTTAAAGTTTCTCTTTCGAATGAGACGTTAAACCGAGACCCCATCTTGGATGGACATAAAAAAAAATCCCACGGCACTATTTCAAAGAAGAGCAGGAGAGTTCTCCCCCCACAGCCCTGGCCAATATTAATCGATCACCAAAAACAGATTATCGGGTCATTATCACTTTGCTGTTTGTGGGAGCGTGCTGTGCACAAATTAGCTGCTGCGTTTCCCACATTACATAACAACATAAGAAATAGGAGCAGGAGTAGGCCATACTGCCCCTCGAACCTGTTCCGCCATTTAATACAATCATGGCTGATCCGATCATGGACTCAGGTCTACTTCCCTGCCCGCTCCCCATAACCCCTTATTCCCTTATTGGGAATGCACTTCAGAAAAGCGCGTCGGGACGTCCTGGGGTTGTGAAAGGCACTATATAAATGTAATTTCTTTCATTCTTCTTTCTATTGAGTGCTGCTAGAATTTGGTGCACGTGTTCATTGCTGATTCTCGGAGCATGGGGTTTGGTTTCTGTTTGCTGGTGTTTGAGCTGAGCTTAGCCACACTGCTGACTCGTATCATCCCAGTGGGAGACTCGAACCTCCAGTGTGCTTTTTATTTTTACCTATTCCATGTCAGCACAGTTCCAAAGTATTGTTAGCAGTCTTCCCCACACCATCCGCAAATGGTAAAGAAAGACTTGCATTTCTATCGCGCCTTTCACGGCCACCGGACGTCTCAAAGCGTTTTACAGCCAATGAAGTACTTTTGGAGTGCAGTCACTGTTGCAATGTGGGAAACGCAGCAGCCAATTTGCGCACAGCAAGCTCCCACACCCAGCAACGTGATAATGAGCAGATAACCTGTTGATTGAGGGATAAATATTGGCTCGGACATCGGGGATAACTCCCCTGCTCCTCTTCAAAATAGTGCCATGGGATCTTGTACATCCACCTGAGAGAGCTCATGGGGCCTCGGTTCAACATCTCATCCGAAAGGCGGCACATCCGACAGAACGGCACTCCCTCAGCACCGTACTGGGAGCATTAGCCTAGATTTTATTGCTCCAGGCCCTGGAGCAATCCACAACGTTCTAACGAGGAGACGAGTGTGCTACTCACTGAGCCACAAGTGCTGGATCCGAAATAGTAGCATATGAAAATAATATGAGGGAAATCTGGTGGGACTCCGACTCCATAAAGGTCGGGGTCCTGATATCCCAGCGGCTGACCTAAAATTGGAATCTCTCACTTGAGCCTCTGCTCACCTCTTACAAGGTTATTGGTATGAAGGGGATGGGGGTCCGGGGGGGGGGGCAAGGACTCCCCACATTGGGAATTTCTACTTCCCTGGCCCGAATGGGACCAGTGTATGTCTGGAGACCTGTTGGCAAAGTGGGATGAGGTATACCCGTCTCCCGATAGACACGGGAAGGATGTGGAGTGGTCCGCACCCCAAAAATGAGAACGATTCTGGTATTGAGCCCCGTAATGTATTTGCTTCATGGGGGTCTTTGCTTAAGAATTCATAGCAACACATTGCTATTAAGAACCAATTGGTTTATTAACAAAGGTTTAACAATCACACTACACATTACAGTTCATCCGCTAGGCTCACAACTGCATACCTCATCGTGGATGACCTGGACCCAACTGGCTGGGGTTTTATTGAGTCTTATGAACATCACGTGACTGGCTCAGCCACTCACAATGCAACGGCTCGACAGTTATATATAAGGTATTGGTGAGGCCACACCTGGAAAACTGCCTACACTTTTGGTTTCCATATTTAAGAAAGGATATACTTGCTTTGGAATCAGTTCAGAGTCGGTTCACGAGGTTGATTCCTGAGATGAGGGGGTTGACTTAAGTTGAGGAGGTTGGGCCAAACTCATTGGAGTTCAGAAGAATGAGAGCTGATCTAATCGAAAGGTATAAGATTATGAGGGGGCTTGTTGTAGGCATTAGGCACCTGCTGAATATATCAAAACTCATATAAGTTTAAAGTGGCCACATATAAAATGGCTGCCCAAGCATGATGGGTACTCAGTTAGTCAAGTAATGAACTGGGGCTGACCGAGCGATGACCGAGCAATGACCCCTTGAGGCCCACTACCAGGAATGCCTTGGATACAAGATAATTATAACGAACCATTATAGTACACTGGTATAATCAGTGCCTTCACACAGCCGAGCCCCGAGGAACAGAGATAAGGGGGGAATCTGCCTCACATAACAAGGTCATTAATCAGCCCGAGCTGACAAAAACTGAACATACAGCCCCTGAGATATCAGGAGAATTCTATTGGGTTAAAGAAACCCATATGTAATCTATAATCAGTATGATTGAATTGTGTCCAGCCGAAGTGGGCTGAGTAACTGTAAAGAACTATTGTAAAACATATAAATATCGATGAGTTTCTTTGTTCATCGGAGAGAAGTGCCTGGATCCAGTCCTGAGGCTTCCTCCCCGCTACGAAAATAAAGGCCGCATTGGCGTTGGAACCGACTCTGAGTGTTGAGTGATTCTTCCAAGAAAACATTCACGCGAACAGGGCTTGACAAGGTGGATGCAGACAGGAGGTTTACACTGATAGGAGAGACTAGAACTAGGGTTTATAATCTTAGAATAAGGGGCCGCCCATTTAAAACTGAGATGAGGAGGAATTTCTTCTCTCAGAGAGTTGTAAATCTGTGGAATTCGCTGCCTCGGAGAACTGTGGAAGCCGGGTCATTGAATGAACTTAAGACAGAGACAGAGAGTTTCTAAACCGATAAGGGGATAAGGGGTTATGGGGAGCGGGCGGGGAAATGGAGCTGAGTCCATGATCGGATCAGCCATGATCGTATTAAATGGCGGAGCAGGTTCGAGAGGCCGTATGGTCTACTCCTGCTCCTATTTCTTATGTTCTTATTATTGTGTTCCTAACACAGAGGAGACTGCACACAGGGAGGTTAAAGTAACAGTGACTTCAGTCTTTAATAAGACACTCCAGAGTGAGTAACAGGCCTTTGGGGCCGGCTTATATACAGTGCTCCCAAGGGATGCATGGGCTCCCTTGGGAATTCAGGGGATATGAGCTTCCTGGTGGCGGAACATGGGAGTGCATGCTTTACAGATACACAACATTACTCCCCCCCCCCCCCCCCCCGCAAAGTCAAAGTGGAAACTATTTACAAGATGAGGTGGTCGGGAGCCTTTCTTTCCCTGGTGAACCACCTCGGTACAAATGTCTGTTCTGGTGTGTTGGCTGTGCCCTCGCTGGGCTGGCGTGTTGTTGGCCCTGCAGGGCTGCAAGGTGAGCGAGGCCTTGCTGGGCTGTTGGGCATGATGGGTTCGATTTCCTGGTCCTGGGTGGTGTCGTTGATCCTTTGGGTGTGTGTTGTGGGCTCAAAAAAGGTGGTGTCTGCTGTGGGTTGTTCAGGGCAGTCTGTGAACTGCAGCCTCGTTTGGTCCAGGTGCTTTCTGCAAATTTGTCCATTGACTAGTTTGACTATAAACACCCTACTCCCTTTTTTAGCTATCACCGTACCTGAGATCCACTTGGGACCATGTCCATAGTTTAGCACATACACAGGGTCATTCAGATCAATTTCCCGTGACTCAGTAGCGCGACCATCGTTTACATTTTGTTGTTGCCGCCTGCTCTCTACCTGATCATGCAGGTTGGGGTGAACCAGCGAGAGTCTGGTTTTAAGTGTCCTTTTCATGAGTAGCTCAGCTGGGGGCACCCCTGTGAGCGAGTGGGGTCCCGTGCGGTAGCTGAGCAGTACTCGGGACAGGCGGGTTTGGAGTGAGCCTTCTGTGACTCGTTTAAGGCTCTGTTTGATGGTTTGTACTGCCCGCTCTGCCTACTCATTGGAGGCTGGTTTAAACGGGGCCGAGGTGACATGTTTGATCCCATTGCGGGTCATGAATTCTTTGTCACTGACCAGTTTGTCAGGCAGGCCGTGGACGGCAAACATGGCCCTCAGGCTTTCAATGGTGGCGGTGGCAGTGCTTCCCGACATTATTTCACATTCAATCCATTTTGAAAATGCATCCACCACCACCAGGAACATTTGACCGAGAAACGGGCCCGCAGAGTCGACATGGATCCTCGACCATGGTCTGGAGGGCCAGGACCACAAACTTAGTGGTGCCTCTCTGGGCGCGTTGCTCAACTGAGCACATATGCTGCATTGCCGTACACAGGACTCTAAGTCAGAATCGATTCCGGGCCACCACACATGGGATCTGGCTATCGCTTTCATCATTACTATACCCGGGTGTGTGCTGTGGAGATCCGAGATGAACGTCTCCCTGTCCTTTTTTGGTAGCACTACGCGGTTACCCCACAACAGGCAGTCTGCCTGAATGGACAGCTCGTCCTTTTGCCGCTGGAACGGCTTGAATGGCTCTTGCATTTCAACAGGGATGCTGGCCCAGCTCCCATGCAGTACACAGTTTTTTACTAGGGACAGCAGAGGACCTTGGCTGGTCCAAGTCCTAATCTGGCAGGCCGTGACAAGTGATTTATCATTTTCAAATGCTTCCATGACCATCAACAAGAATGCGGGCTGCGCCATTTCTACCCCCGTGGTGGGCAATGGTAGCCGACTGAGAGCATCCACACAGTTCTCGGTGCCTGGCCTGTGGCGGATGGTATAGTTATATGCTGATAGCGCGAGTGCCCACCTTTGTATGCGGGCTGAGGCATTAGTATTTATCCCCTTGTTTTCAGCGAACAGGGATGTGAGAGGCTTGTGATCGGTTTCCAGCTCAAATTTGACGCCAAAGAGGTACTGATGCATTTGCTTTACCCCAAACACACATGCTAATGCCTCTTTCTCAATCATGCTGTCGGCTCTCTCGGCCTTAGACAAGCTCCTGGAAGCATAGGCGACAGGTTGCAACTGCCCCACAACGTTAGCTTGTTGTAATACACACCCGACTCCGTACGACGACGCATCACATGCTAGCACAAGTCTTTTGCACGGGTTTTACAATTCAAGCAGCTTGTTGGAGCATAAAATGTTTCTGACTTTCTCAAAAGCAATTACTTGTTTTTTTCCAGTTCTCACCTTTGCGCAATAACACATGTGTGGGCTCTAAAAGGGTGCTTAACCCGGGTAGGAAGTTACCAAAATAGTTGAGGAGTCCCAGGAACGACCGCAGCTCCGTGACGTTCTGTGGCCTGGGTGCATTCCTGATAGCCTCTGTCTTGGCGTCTGTGAGCCGAATGCCATCTGCCACGATCTTTCTCCCCAAAAACTCCACTTCTGTTGCCATGAAGACACATTTCGACCTCTCAACCGCAGCCCAACGCGATCCAGTCACTGGAGGACCTCCTCCAGGTTTTGTAGGTGCTCAGCGGTGTCCCGACCCGTGACCAATATGTCGTCCTGAAAGACCACCATGTGTGGTACCGACTTGAGTAGGCTCTCCATGTTTCACTGGAAGATCGCTGCAGCCGACCGAATTCCAAACGGGCATCTGTTGTAGATGAACAGTTCCTTGTGCGTGTTGATGCAGGTGAGGCCCTTCGAAGACTCCTCCAGCTCCTGCGTCATGTAGGCCGAAGTCAGGTCGAGCTTGGTGAACGTCTTGCCTCCTGTCAGTGTCTCAAATAGGTCGTCTGCCTTAGCTAGCGGATATTGGTCCTTTAGCGAGAAACGATTAATAGTTACCTTATAATTGTCGCAAATCCTGACCGTGCCATCACTTTTGAGTACTGGAACAATCGGGCTGGCCCACTCGTTGAATTCCACTGTGGAGATGATGCCCTCACGTTGTAGCCTGTCCAGCTCAATTTCCACTCTCTCCCTCAACATGTGAGGTACCGCTCGCGCCTTGTGGTGAATGGGTCGTGCCTCTGGGACCAAGTGGATCCGTACCTTCGCCCCGGAAAAGTTTCCAATGCTTGGCTCAAAAAGGGAAGTAAATTTGTTCAGAACCTGGGTACATGAGACCTCATCGACATGCGATAGCGCTCGGATGTCATCCCAGTTCCAGCAGATTTTTCCCAGCCAGCTCCTTCCAAGCAGTGTGGGGCCATTGCCCGGGACAATGCAGAGTGGCAGTATGTGCACCATGCCTTCGTAGGTGACCTTGACCATGGCGCTGCCCAGGACAGTGATGAGCTCTTTGGTGTACGTTCTCAGTTTCGTGTGGATGGGGCTCAGGGCTGGTCTGAGTGCCTTGTTGCACTACAGTCTCTCAAACATCTTTTTACTCATGATGGATTGGCAAGCGCCAGTGTCCAGTTCCATGGCTACGGGTAAGCCATTCAATTTTACGTTTAGCATTATAGGTGGACATTTCGTCGAAAATGTGTCACCCCGTGTACTTCAGCATCTGCCTCCTCTCTCTGAGGCTTGAAATTGCTTTGATCCACCATGGACCAATCTTCCTCTGCCATGTGGTGGTTAGCAGGTGTTGCAGAGCTTGCAGCTCGTCTGCAAGCTCGTTGGAGGTGCCCCATTGTTCCACAGCTCTTGCAAACATACCCTTTGAAGCGGCATGAATCAGCTGAATGGAAGCCTCCACAACACCAACAAGGTGTGAATTGCCTTGCTTTCATCCTTTGTTGGGGGCTCTGAGTCATCTGGGTCACCTGAGGCCTGCTGGCAGTTGCAGACTCATGGGTTCTGCCCTGTACATTTCTGCTCACAAACACAGTTCCAGTTAATTTATGAACATTGCTAGCACTTGTGTGCTGAAAGATTTGTTTGGTGTTATCACTGGTGGACTTAAACGTCTATGCTATCGCAATGGCCTTACTGAGGGTCAGTGTCTCTACAGTCAAAGGTTTTCGTAGGATGATCTCGTGGCCAATGCCCAGTACAAAAAAGTCTCTGAGCATTTTCTCCAGGTCGCCATTAAACTCACGTTGTCCTGCAAGTCACCTTAGCTCGGCGACATAGCTCGCCACTTCCTGACCTTCAGATCGCTGGCACGTGTAGAAGCGATACCTCGCCATCAGCATGCTCTCCCTCAGGTTAAGATACTCCCGAACCAGTGTACGCAGCTCGTCATATGACTCCGGTTTCACCGGAGCCAGAAGACTCTTCATGAGGCTGTAGGTTGGTGCCCCGCAGACCGTGAGGAGGATCACTCTCCTTTTTGCAGCGCTTCCTTCTCTGTCCAGCTCGTTGGCTACAAAGTAATGGTCTAGCCGTTCGACATAGGCTTCCCAGTCCTCACCCTCCGAGAACTTCTCCAGGATGCCCACAGTTTGCTGCATCTTTGCGTTGGATTCGTATTCTCGTCGCCAGTTACTGTGTTCCTAACACAGATGAGGCTGCACACAGGGAGGTTAAAGTAACAGTGACCTCAGTCTTTATTAAGTGAGGAACAGGCCTTAGGGGCCGGCTTATATACAGTGTTCCCAAGGGATGCTGGGATCCATTGGGACTTCAGGGGATGAGCTCCCTGGTGGCGGAACATGGGAGTGCATGCTTTACAGATACACAACAGTTATGTTCAACCGGTGAGTATACTCACAGGTGCACACATTACAGCCCCCTTTTTGAAGCCAGCTTGGGGTAGGGTGAGCCAGGCCGTCCCCCCAGATGCCAGAATCTGCGGCCACAAGGGGCTAGAGACTAGTGCCAATCGAGTGCCCTCCCACTGACTTCGCACACTCCAGCGGGGTCAGAGCTAGCGGGCGCTGGCAGGCGGGATCCGGGAATAACTGCCACGTGACGCAGCCCATGGTGCCAATGAATGTTGACCATCGATAGGCTACTAATCTACCAGCAGCATGACAACGCACTCTCCCAGCACGCATTCTTTTATTTTTAGCCATTAGCGATTACACAAGACCCGATGATTATCAGAAATATGTACGGCTAATTCTCACTGAATAATCACATCTCACCAGTTCAACATAGGTTTTATTGGGGTTTATTTCACCTGGGCGTCACCCTTGAATCAATAACAACGTGATTTATCGCAACACCGGACATTAAAAGTGACTTAAAAACTAGATTGATGTTTATGACCTTTAACTCACAGAAGAATCGAAGGATCATCGAAATTTACAGCACAGAAGGAGGCCATTCAGCCCATCATGTCCCCGCCGGCCGACCAAGAGCTATCCAGCCTAATCTCACTTTCCAGCTCTTGGTTCGTGGTCCTGTAGATTACAGCACTTCAGGTGCACATCCAAGTACTTTGTAAATGTGGTGAGGGTCCCTGCCTCTACCACCTTTTCAGGCAGTGAGTTCCAGACCCCCACCACCCTCTGGGTGAAAACACTTTTCCTCATCTCCCCTCGAATCCTTCTACCAATGACTTTAAATCTATGGCCCCTCTGCTAAGGGAAATAGGTCATTTCTATCCACTCTATGTCGGCCTCTCACAATTTCATACACAACTCTCCAAGATCTGGGAGTAATTTTAACTTCACCCCAGTTGGGGTCAGGTCCATTTTACAAACTGCTTCATCTTATTTTCTTGAAGTTAGTGTGAAGTAAATTGGGCAGTGTATCAAACCGTGAACAGATTTCTAGCGTAGACAGAGAGAAACTGTTCCCATTGGCAGAAGGGTGGAGAATCAGAGGGCACAGATTTAAGGCGATTGGCAGAAGAACCAAAGGCGACATGAGGGAAAACAGTTTTACGCAGCGAGTGGTTATGATCTGGAATGCAAGGCCTGAAAGGGTGGTGGAGGCAGATTTAATTGTGGTTTTCAAAAAGGAATTGGATAAATACCTGAAGGAAAAACATTTGCGGAGCTGCGGGGAAAGGGCAGGGGAGTGGGACTGGCTGAAGTGCTCTTGCAGAGAGCCGGCACAGGCTCAACGGGCCGAATGGCCTCCTTCTGTGCTGTAACCGTTCTCTGATTCTAGGATTCAACAAACTGAGACACAAGGAATAGGGGACGGTTGTCAGGCACGGATAGAAAACTGCTAGGGAGTGAGCAGGCAGAAAGTGGACATAAAATGAGACATTGTTGCTTGGCGGGAGAAGTCATCAGTGATGTCTTCCCAGGGATTGATACTGGGGCCTGGGGATTGATACTGGGGCCCGGGGATTGATACTGGGGCCCAGGGATTGATACTGGGGCCCAGGGATTGATACTGAGGCCCATGGATGAATACTGGGGGCCAGGGATTGATACTGAGGCCCAAGGATTGATACTGGGGCCCAGGGATTGATACTGGGGCCCAGGGATTGACACTGAGGCCCATGGATTAACACTAGGGGCCAGGGATTGATACTGGGGGCCAGGGATTGATACTGGGGACCAGGGATTGATACTGGGGGCCAGGGATTGATACTGGGGACCAGGGATTGATGCTGGGGGCCAGGGATTGATACTGGGGTCAGGGATTGATGCTGTGGGCCAGGGATTTATACTGGGGGCCAGGGATTGATACTGGGGTGGGATTGATACTGGGGGCCAGGGATTGATACTGGGGCCCAGGGATTGATACTGAGGCCCATGGATTAATACTAGGGGCCAGGGATTGATACTGAGGGCCAGGGATTGATACTGAGGCCCAGCGATTAATACTGGGGCCCGGGGTTTGATACTGGGGCCCAGGGATTGATGCTGTGGGCTAGGGATTGATACTGGGGGGCAGGGATTGATACTGGGGCCCAGGGATTGATACTGAGGTCCAGGGATTGATACTGGGGCCCAGGGATAGATACTGGGGTCCAGGGATTGATGCTGTGGTCCAGGGATTGATACTGGGGCCCAGGGATTGATACTGGGGCCCGGGGTTTGATACTGGGGGCCAGGGATTGATGCTGTGGGCCAGGGATTGATACTGTGGGCCAGGGATTGATACTGGGGCCCAGGGATTGATACTGGGGCCCGGGGTTTGATACTGGGGGCCAGGGATTGATGCTGTGGGCCAGGGATTGATACTGGGGCCCAGGGATTGATGCTGCGGGCTAGGGATTGATACTGGGGTCAGGGATTGATACTGAGGCCCAGGGATTGATACTGGGGGCCAGGGATTGATACTGGGGGCCAGGGATTGATACTTGGGGCCAGGGATTGATACTGAGGCCCAGGGATTGATACTGGGGGCCAGGGATTGATACTTGGGGCCAGGGATTGATACTGAGGCCCAGGGATTGATACTGGGGCCCAGGGATTGATACTGGGGGCCTGGGATTGATACTTGGGGCCAGGGATTGATACTGAGGCCCAGGGATTGATACTGGGGGCCAGGGATTGATACTAGGGGCCTAGGGATTGATACTGTGGCCCAGGGATTGATACTGAGGCCCAGGGATTGATACTGGGGTCAGCGATTGATACTGGGGGCCATGGATTGATACTGGGAGCCAGGGATTGATACTGGGGTCAGGGATTGACACTGGGGGCCATGGATTGATACTGAGGCCCAGGGATTGATACTGGGGGCCATGGATTGATACTGGGAGCCAGGGATTGATACTGGGGTAAGGGATTGATACTGAGGCCCAGGGATTGATACTGCACCAGGGATTGATACTGGGGCCCAGGTATTGATACTGGGGCCCAGAGATTGATACTGAGGCCCAGGGATTGATACTGGGGGCCTGGGATTGATACTTGGGGCCAGGGATTGATACTGAGGCCCAGGGATTGATACTGGGGCCCAGGGATTGATACTGAGGCCCAGGGATTGATGCTGGGACACAGGGATTGATATTGGGACCCAGGGATTGATACTGGGGCCAGGGATTGATACTGAGGCCCAGGGATTGATACTGAGGCCCAGGGATTGATACTGAGGGCCAGCGATTGATGCTGCGGGGCAGGGAGTAATGCTGGGACACAGGGATTAATGCTGAGACCAAGTACTTTCAGTCTGGATAGAAATAAGCTGGATTGGAAAAGAAGGGAAAGCATTACCACATTTGCAGTTTCATATTCGTGCCGCAAAACACCGTAAAACAAGTGTTTAAAAGAAAGATAAGCGTGTAGAGAAAGGACAGCACATTGGGATTAGTGAGGCAGAGCTGCCCTTGCTTACAATATCGCAGAGCTAGCTCAATGATCTCATCGTCTGCTCGCTCTGTGACAGCTGCAAGGCTACTAAATTACATAAAACATCTGGGAACAGGCGATCACAGAATCATAGAAAATTTACGGCGCGGAAGGAGGCCATTCAGCCCTTTGTATCTGCATCGGTCGACAAAGAGCTCCCCAGTCCAATCAAATTTCCCAGCTCTTGGTCCGCAGCCCTGTAGGTTACGGCACTTCAAGTGCACATCCAAGTACTTTTTAAATGTGGTGAGGGTTTCTGCCTCTACCACCCTTTCAGGCAGTGAGTTCCAGACCCCCACCACTCTCTGGGTGGAAACAATTCCTCATCTCCCCTCTAACACTTCTACCAATTACTTTACATCGATGCCCCTTGGTTATTGACCTCTCTGCTCAGGGAAACAGGTCTGTCCTCTCCACTATCCAGGCCCCTCATCATTTTATACTCCTCAATTAAATCCACCCTCAGCCTGCTCTGTTCCAAAGAGAACAAACCCCAGCCCCAGCCTCACGTATAGGAAACCGATTGGTCAGTGAGCTGTACGTGGAGACCAAACTAAAAGAGTGGCGAGCAAGGCAAGAAAAGTCTGAGGACGACAGAACCGTTCAAAAAAATTCCACACCCAACTCAATGGGGCTCTTCATATCTTCAACTCCGGCCCTTGGCCATCCCGTGTGACGCTCTGAATCCCGCAGACAATCCCTGCAGTCGATCAGGCCAAAGTCTAGCCGTGTGCAGAAGTCCAAAGCAGCAGATTTTCCGACTGTTCCGTTGTTATAAACATTTTTTCTTCAAAGGGTTTTCAAAGGCATCGGTGAGAGCATTTGCTGAAACTATTAGTGCGGCCATGACATTGCCAATTTAGACAGAATCTTGAATTGCGATAGTTCATTTGAAAGTTGGTGTGTTTGCAGAGTCTTGAACTATCGAGGCAGATAAGGGCAGCGATTATTGCTCATACTAGCGGATATCACCTGATCAAAGTTCCATCGCAGATTTTTTTCTTAAGTGGTTGAAAGTTCAAGCCATTAAAGGAAATTAAAGATTCTTCCTTGCTGAATTGCTGCTTTTAAAAATTCCTTTCCTTTCCAAATCAATCTTCTCTCTTGAAGGTGCTGGCTCTCTACTGGGGTGGGCATCACACAGATGGCAACCCTCAGGCAAGGGGACGTTCTTCCCGATTCATCCTCCGATAGTGAATGCGGGTACGCTATTTGACTGTGGCGGTCTTCACCCTCTCTTGGCCTCCAAAGTCCACGCAGCTTCCAGCCGGGGTCCCCAGTGAGGAAGCAGAATCAGAACTCCCAACTGATTCCCGCCTCCCCCCCCCACTCCCCGCCCCGCCAGCCCCCCCATTCCTGAGTGCAGGGAGGGGGTTCATATTGGTCAACTGTTGTGCCAGCTCGGGTCAGCAAACCCAGGTGAAAAAAGAAAGAAGGACCCTGTATTTCTATAGCGCCTTTCATGAACTCAAGACGCCCCAAAGCGCGTTACAGCCAATGAAGTACTTTTTGGAGTGTAGTCACTGTTGTAATGTAGGAAACACCACAGCCAATTTGCGCACAGCAAGCTCCCACACACAGCAATGTGATAATGATCAGATAATCTGTTTTAGTGACATTGGTTAAGGGTTAAATATTGAATCGTAGGATCATAGAATTATAAAAAACAGAAGGAGGCCATTTGGCCCATTGAGTCAGCCCCGCCTCTTTCGAAGACCAATCCAGTTAGTCCCACTCCCCGACTCTGTTCCCATACCCCGGTAATTTTTTCCTTTTCAAGTATTTATACAAGTCCCTTTTGAAAGCGACTGTCAAGCGGTGCATTCCAAATCCTAACCACTCGTCGCGTAAAATCGTTTTTCCTCATGTCGCCTCTGGTTCTTTTGCCAATCACCTTAAACCTGTTCCCGTTGGTTATCGATCCTTGGAAACAAAGCCAAAAAAACAAAATATAAAAATCCATTGGCCCAGGACACCAGGGAGACCTCCCCGGCTCTTCTTCAAACAGCGCCATGGGGCCTTTTGCATCCAACTGAGAGGGCAGATGGGGTGTCAGTTTAACGTCTCATCTGAAAGATGACAGTGCAATGCAGCACTCCCTCAGTACTGGCACTGGAGTGTCAGCCTGGATTATGTGCTCAAGTCTCATGGAGTGGAGACTTGAACCTACAATTGTCTGACCCTTGAGGCGAGATTGCGAGCCACTGGCCCACGGTTGACACCTAAGACCCGAGATCATAGAATTTGTTCAATAGAATATACTTCCAAACTTGTGGCAATAAAATTGCACTGGTCACTTCGTTGGTCATGGCTGTAATGTATGCCCCTGTGAGTATGCTCACAGATTGGTAGAGCTGTTGCACTGTGAGTGGCTTAGCCAGTCACGTGATGTTCACAAGACTCAATAAAACCCCGGCCAGTTGGGTCTAGGTCATCCATGATGAGGTATGCAGTTGTGAGCCTAGTGGATGAACTGGTAATGTGTAGTGTGATTGTTAAACCTTTGTTAATAACCCAACTGGTTCTTAATAGCAATGTGTCGCTTTGAATTCTTAAGCAAAGAACCCATGAAGCAAATACATTACGGTGGCCAATGTCTCTAATGGAGGCTGGGGGGGGAGAAAGAAATGACATTTTTCATCGGGTGGGGTCCATTAAGCTGAGATGTTGTCTCTGAGATTCAATACTCTGCAGTACAATCTGCCACTCAGCTAATGTCTCCGAAACGAGCAGCATAATGATGGAAATGCACATATACGGAAGACATTTCGAGGACATGTAAATAGAAAATCCCAACTGATTGAAAATCTGAAAATAAGCCAGTGAATGCTTTGTATCTAATTGTTAAAATACTGTTGAAAATGTTGGAGGCTGACAAGAACATTCATGTAAAGAGAGTTCAGGGAACAGCAATTAGGACAATTTTGGGGGACTTTGAAATGAGAGTTATGAATAGAAAAATGACAGAAATGAATGTGCTTTTATTATAGAAAGACAGATTATGAGGGGATATGATCCATGCTCTAAGCGGCATGTAATTCAATTGATTGGTGTAATGAATAACGCAGTGTTTAGATTGGGGGATCCATATTCTGGCGTTTGAAGTGTCTTTGGGGTCATTGATAATTTCACAGGATCCCTATCTTGGAGATTTACCTCTTGTTTCTTCAGAAAATTGATTGAATTGGATAATGCTCATGATACCACAAATTGTTTTTGGTCTGGGAGGGGAACAATACGAAGTACATGAACTTGATGGGCAAAAAGGCTTTTTTTTCTCAATCCATGGGCTAGAACCTCCACTTTTGTGCTTGTTGCCCAAAAATGGGTGTTATTTCCGGCGTGGGCGGTAAAAAAGGGTTTTCAGATCGCCAGCTTCTTTTGCCCATTCTCAAAGCGCCTAGTCTCCATTTTTGAAACTTGGCGTTACCGCGAGCGATATGAAATGGGCGGTAGTGTTACATTTTTTTGACCTTCTGCCGTAAAGTGTCGCCATCCTTAGCAACGGCATGCCAACGCTCGATTCCTGCGATTCAGGAGATCAAGGGTCATCATGACATGCGCAGAAGAGGGGACAGATTGGGCCCAAGTTTCAGATGTTGATTAGAATGGCGCGCCTCCGTCAGTTACGTCGGCTGTTTAGGAAAAAAAGCACGCCGAAATCCTACCTCGGAATTCTCGTCTCCTTCGAGACCGTGGCATGGAGCATCGGAGGCTGAGGTGGACGGAGCAAGTATCCTCGCAGCTAGCGGGGGGGCGGGGCTAGGGCCCAGCGTGGTTTTCAATGTCGGCAGCCTTGCGCATGCGCGTTACAGCGTGCGCGCATGGGTAATGGGTCTTCCACCTTGGCAGTCGGCCATTTAAAGGGAGAACGTGGCACTCTGTTAAAGTGAGCTGTGACTTTTGGGTGCAGGTAGGGAAGGAGTGAAAAGTCTTTAAGTGATTCTTGGAGTGCAAAGGAGTGCTGCATAGGTGCATGCAAGGTAAGGACTGTGTTTTTCAAAATCACTGAGTGTAAATCCAGTACAGTAGTGCAAGAACGTGCAGTGAGAACAAAGAACTGCTTGCATGAAAAAGTGGAGACACTAGTTAATGTCATTGAGGGGAGATGACAGGAGCTGGACAACAGCAACAGAGGCCGCACAAAGGTGGCACCCAACGAAATCAAGAAATACTGGGACCTAGTTGCAGACGCATACTGCGGAGTGGTGAATACCAGGAGATCTGGGAGCCAGTGTAAAAAGAAATGGCAGGACCTTGGTCAAGTCGTTCGTGTAAGTAATATCTTCCTTTTCTCAATGGAATTGCAATTGTAAATGTGACCAGCTGTGTATGTCCCACCCAGCAGAAAGGGACCCTCCCTAAAAAGTTATATTTTCAGCTTTGCAGAAGAAATTGGCTGACAACAAAAGGGAAAGAACACAAACAGGAAGAGGCCCGCCAAATCTGCGCCCACTGACACCCTTGGAACAGAGGGTCGCTGCCCTGATGAGTCGCGCCTGGAGAAAAGCAATCAGTACAGCACAAGCTGGGCCCACACGCGTGGGAGAGGCTAAGTCCTGAAAATGCAATATGACCCTTCAAATCAACCTGCTGCCTAGCCTGCTATGTGTGAGACTACTCATGTCACCCATCCTGCCCACTCCTGTGCTGCTAACCATTTGACTGTTTGATTATATTTTGCAGAACATGATGCCAATCCAGAAGATTCAGAAGAAGATTCAGATGCGTGCGATCAGGACCAAGGCCGTGAGCGGGGTGGGGTTGGTGGGGGGGAGGTGTAGGAGGGGGGCATGGATATGTGTTCAGGGGAGAATGTTGATCGTAATATGGATCAGTCCATAGTGCAGGGCCTCACTCTCCCAGACAATACCATGAGTTCTCGTCCAACATTCCATTCTTTCATCCACCCCCCCAACCTTGCGTAGTGCTTTAAGTTCTGATGCGGCATGCCATCGTTTCCTCACGTACCCATCCGCGTTTAGTGATGTAAGTTCTAGACCGACGTTCCATGCTTTCACATCTTCCGAGATTGAGGTTCCCAGTGGCGGTGGTGGAATTCAGCGTGGAGCACCTAGGGCCCCACTGTCAGAGGTAGAGGGTCCCAGTGGTGGAGGTGGAATGCAGCTTGTAGCAACCAGGGCCCCACTGTCAGAGGAAGCGGGTACCAGTGGTGGTGCTGGTGGAATGCAGCGTGGAACACCCAGGGCCCCACTGTCAGAGGAAGCGGGTACCAGTGGTGGTGCTGGTGGAATGCAGCGTGGAACACCCAGGGCCCCACTGTCAGAGGAAGCGGGTACCAGTGGTGGTGCTGGTGGAATGCAGCGTGGAACACCCAGGGCCCCACTGTCAGAGGAAGCGGGTACCAGTGGTGGTGCTGGTGGAATGCAGCGTGGAACACCCAGGGCCCCACTGTTAGAGGAAGCGGGTACCAGTGGTGGTGCTGGTGGAATGCAGCGTGGAACACCCAGGGCCCCACTGTCAGAGGAAGCGGGTACCAGTGGTGGTGCTGGTGGAATGCAGCGTGAAACCCCCAGGGCCCCACCGTCCCACCCTGCGCCTCGCACTGGAGGAGTGCCGTGAGGCTGAGCTGGAGCGAGAGGAAGGAGACTCCGAATAGACTCTCCTGAGGTGCAGTGTTCAACAGATGCGCTTGAGGTTATTGCATTGGGTGTGGAGGGCAATGGCCTTACCCGTTCACTCCAGGTCACCATCAGAGGGGTTGGTGATGAGTTAACAGCACTGTCTGGACAAATAGCAGTTATGCCACGTGAACTGAGTGCGGGAATCTCTGGAGAAGCGCAAACGCTGGCAGAGGCCATCAGGGAGTTAACTGCTGCAATAAGGGCACATATCCCGGCCAATCAAATGTCACCATCATTGCAATCCCAGTATCAGCCTCTGTAGAGACCCAAGCTGGGACCGCCCTCTCTCCCCTCCACCCTCTCTCTTCCCCCATCCCCCCCCCATGAAGCAGTGCACATTCACCGAGATGTGGATGAGAGCTGGGTGCAGCCTTTCTTTGTTGCTGTTGTTGATGGAGTAGTTGTTGATGCCACTGTTGTAGCTGTTTTCAAATTGAAATTGTTTACTAAGTTTTGTAACTTAGAGTTTTTAAGTGATCCTAAAGTGTAAATGTTCTCACAGTTAATAAGTTGTTTAAATTTACTGCGTTAAAAGTTATCTTAAGGTTTTTCAATGATCTTGTTCACAAATTGAAATTGTTTACTAAGTTTTGTAACTTTAAAACTTTATAAGTATTTGGAGTTTTTAAGTGATCTGAAAGAGCCATATCAAATTAAGTTTTGATACAAGAATGATTTTATTGCACTAAAGTAAAGTCCATTGTAAAGATTTCAATGAAATATATTATACATTGAATCTGAATCATGACAGGAATGCTTTTATTATTGCACTAAAGTAAAGTACATTGCAAACGTTTCAATAAAGTTTATTACTGAACATTAAAATTGAATCATGGTCCATTATCATATCACCACACAATATTTAGGAACACCTGCAAAAGATATACATCCCTCACCCCTTCAGTCATGCCTGTCTCCCGCACCTAGCCATGACCGAGGGGCGTGCTGGTGTGGTGTGTCGCGGCTCGGAGATCTCTCCTGCTGCAGTGGAATGGGTGTCCGTGGGCCGAGGAAGCCAGTGACTGATTGCCTTTGAAGGGTGCAAAATTTGTGGGAAACCCCCCCAGTGCTTGGACTCATTGGAAAGGAAATTTAATTTGGAACTATCCACCAGATAGTTTGAAATCCTAAAGTACACATGGAAGAAACTACGAACTTTAATCGAATTTGGGATTTTACGAGACAAATTTAGTCTGTGTGGGCAGGGCTCGAGAACTAAAGGATGACTATCCTACAAAGAAGCCGGTTTGAGTATTGAAGCTGTCTGGGGTATTGAAGCTAAAGCAAATTGTCTGGAGAATTATGGATACTCAAAAATCCCAACAAATTAACATAGCAACAATTAACCAAGAGATAGCTAACCATCATCAGGCATATGCATAACAACAAAGGCCCATCCAGCCCGCATGAAAAAAACCCAAGCACAGACAGACATTGCTAATATTTCCATCAAGAAACAGATTTGGAAGATCGACACACCCGAGGCAGGTTAACATTTAATGGGCCCGCCAAAATATGACAAAGAAATATCAAGCCCGCCAAAATTAAACAAAGATTAAACAAAAATTAAACCAAAAAAAATGCTGATTTGGCACGAAGATTAGAACAGCTCAAAACGTATAACAGGGTCCTGTTTTCACAAAGGATATGCCTTATGCATGCTACTGCCTCAGGAGACACTGCTAGGGATGCTTAGCAGAAATTTTGCACACAGCAACCTAGCATCATAGAGCATCAAGAAGGGAGAGAGACCACCGCAGCAGTTGTAACTAACTTCTCCAGCCCCGACATCCATGAAATTGAAAAGCAAGGAGGAGCATCACCATCGCGGCAGCAACCGACCACGGCCAACGTGGTACCACCAAAAACACCGCGATCGACCAACTTCGAAACAAAACTCCACAATGAAGAAACCGAAGAATCGAAAGTTTCCACTCTACAACCGAGGCCTGACCACCAACAGGTGAAAACATTACCTAAAAAGACTTTGAAACCTACTTCTAACGAAAGAAAATGGGTACTTACCCCATAAGTCCAAAACGTGCCCTACCGCATCAGCGGACACCACCCAACTGAAGATTGCGCAGCAAGAAGTCTTCTCCGACGTTTGGGGTACGGCAAGCAGAACCTACAGAATCCAGCGAACCCGAAATCGCGAACCACCGCCAACTGACCATAAAGGATTGATAAGCATAGTCCCTGTTTGCCTTGTAGTCTAATCTAGTCAGTATTGGGTATTGGGAGGTGGGAGGTGTATTATTCACTGTAACCCCTTTGAATGTGTAATGTACTGTTCTTTATTGGAGTGATTATAAGTTTGACATTGTATTTTCTTGCCTTTAATAAAATCGAAGTTCTTTTGCACCAAACCAGTTGTCTCTTGCACTTTATCACATCCCCCAAATAAATCCAGAGTCTAGAACCCAGGGAGTGGGAGCGATTTGAACCGCTCAGAAGGTCAGAGGTGAACCTGACCCCCGAGACCAACCCCTTATATCCTACAGTATCTGAGACACACAGATCGGTCCTGCCGCTGACTGCGAGGGGTTGGGTTGGGGGCGGGGGGGTGGGGGGAAGAAGAGTGGTGTTGGGGGTGTAGGAGTGAGGAGGGACACACGGAGCGAAGGGTTGGGTGGTGGGGGAGCGGGCGGGGGGGGCGTGGGGAGAATGCTGCTGGGGGTGTGGGAGACAGTGCTGGGTTAGGGTGAGTTACACCACGTTACTCGAACAGTCAGTCCCTGACAGAGGCACGTTAATGCCAAACAGTTAGTTTTTACAAATGAGAGATAATCTAGTCTGAGGTGAGTTATCCAAGTAATAGGTTGGACTAATGGGGTATGATGATTTCCAAAGGATCAACTTAGCCACAATTAGTTGTTGATGTGTCTGCCTCAGCCAGGAGCCTAAACTTGTTTATTCATAAAAAGGGAAACAACTGTCCTCACTCAGCAAATATAAGGCAAACTATCATCGCAAGACGTTTTAGGCCATTTTAAGTGATGTGTTTAATGCTTTAGTCCTTTGTGTTTAATGCTTCCCACCCTCTATCTCTGGCTATGCCTGCACTGAACTTAACTCTAGGTAAGGTTTTTCAGAACTTACAAAAGTGAACTTACTCCGTTCTAAGTTAGTTTGGAGTAACTTTTATCAGCGCAAACTTGCAAAACAGGCCTAAGTGGCTGGACACGCCCCCTTTTGGAAAAAAACTGAACTAAACAAAACTAAACTACTCACTAGAACTGGAGCAAACTATATGTCGAGAATTGCGATTTCTAAGATACTCCAAACTAAACTACTTGCTCCAAAAAAATAGGAGCAACTCCACCCGAAACTTGGGCCTGGAGCTCAGAGGCACTGAAGGCGTGTGTGGCTGTGGTGTGTGCTTGTTTGGTTGTTGTGGGAGGCATGAGGGAGATTCACCAGCAGCAAAAAGTCTACGAGGCACCAAGAACATAGTTGTCACCGAGTTTTTGCCCAACAAATAAGATATAACATGGAAGGGATGGAGGAGGTCCTAGAGCTGGTAGCCAGGAACACTGGTGGCAGAGGGCTCCCAGTGGCCCCGGAGCGCAGCACTGCACCCCAAGGTGCCGCATCCCCATTGCCAACCACACATGAGAGCTAGCAGCAACATCTTGCTTCTGGCTCGAAGCACGTTCCCACCTCGGGACCGTACTCTCCCGTATCCATCCAAGCAGCGGTTCGACTGTCACCCCCCCCTCCAATGAAGCATCACCTGAGGACCTCCTCGGCCAGACAGCTTGGAGTCAGGAGGGGAAAGGGAAGGGGTAGAGGTGAGGAGAACCAGGGTGGGTGGGGGTGTGATTGTGGGGGGAGGGTTGGTTTGTACAAGAATGCTGATGATTTCAGACTAATGTTCGGTTTAAATGTTTTTTATTTAACAAAACCTTGTAGCGCTTTAACTCAGATAGCTGCACCATTACGCACTGGTGATTCCTTAACATCAAAGGGTATAATTACACTTAACTTCAATCAACTTAAACTTTAACTGTCACCAAGGTGATGGCCACCATTGATGTATGACCTGCACACCCAGCAGTGTGTCAGCCTTGTAAATAACACCAACATTCTTTCAGGCAAAGCGATCATTGATGAGCTCCTGACGTAAAGCTCTTGCAGCTATCATGCCACATGGACCCTTTCATGTAGTCTACAGTGGGGCGGGGGCATGTCTTCAGCATCAGCCTGGTTGTCTGGGCCGATTCAGCGTCCGCCTCCTCGTCCTCCTCTTCCTCTCTCTGGTGAGGTGGACTGTCAGACTCATCAGGCAATTCTTGTCCCCTCCTGATAGCCAAGTTGTGCAGCATGGAGCACACCACCACGAATTGAGTTACCTGCTTAGGGTGGTATTGGAGCTCGCCTCCTGAGTGGTCCAGGCATCTAAAGCGCTGCTTCAGCACTCCAATGGTTTTCTCCACAATATTGCGAGTGGCTCTGTGGCTCTCATTGTATCGCTTCTCAGCTTCAGTGTGGGTGTCACGCTGGGTGGTCATCAGCCAGGTGGTGAGGCCATATCCTTTGTCACCAAGCATCCAGCATTGACCTTGTGGCTGATTGTTAAGCAAGTCAGATACAGTGCTCTCACGCAAGATATGAGCATCATGGGTGCTGCCCGGAAATTGAGCATTCACTGCCAGTATAATTTGCTGGTGGTCGACAACCAGTTGGACATTCAGGGAGTGGAATCCCTTGCAGTTCCTGAAAACCTCTGCATCTGGAAAAGGTGCCTGCATCGCGATGTGCGTACAGTCTATTGCTCCCTGCACCTTGGGGAAGTTTGCAATTCTGGAGAATCCTAGAGCTCTCTCACTCTGTGCCTCCCTGGTCATAGGGAAGCTGATCAAGTCCCTCCTGCATGCATACAGGGCTTCAGTGATCTGTCTAATGCAGCGATGTGTGGCATGCTGAGAAAGTCTGCAAATGTCTCTAGCTGTGGCCTGAAAAGAACCCGAGGCGTAGAACGACAATGCCACAGTGACTTTGACCTTGATGGACAGTGCAGTTCTGATGGTGCTGGCAGGCTGCAGATCTGCCCGTATCAGCTGGCATACCTCAGTGATAACCTCTTTGTGGAAGCGCAGTCTCCGAAGGCAGGTGGTGTCGGGCAAGTTGAGGTAAGACTGCTTCTCCCTGTACTTGCGGGGGGTGTAACGTCTGGTCCTCCTCATCTGTCTGGCACGTCTTACATTGGGCACATAATTACAGTGGGGCATACCTTCGGCGATCTCTAGTCTACTGCATGTAATTGGTCACCAAGAGAAGGTGAGAAAGGACAGGCCCCATTGCAGGAGCTCTCTGTTTTCCACCAATTGGTCACAAACAAGGAATGTCCCGACGAAGACACATATTCAATTCCAATCGGTCACAGTATGGTCAAGATATTTGTAGAGATGTTCACATCAACTATCAGCGACCTGCAGAGTATATCCAAACTCCGCTGAGGTTGAAGCACAGCAGCCTTTTAAAGGACGCGACATGCGATCTAGAACATGGCGTCCATAACGCTGTGATTAGTTCCAGTTAGTTCCACTTTTTCTGGGCGTTTTTTTGGGCGAGCGATGTTGTGGACGATATGTGTGCGAGGTGGTGAAATTGATGCTGGGCGACCTCATGGCCGCTAGTTTCGGTAAATATGCTCTTTACGACAAAAAAAAAGTGGTCGGGCGTTAATATTGAATCTCGGCGTTAGATCCGTGTGGAAATTAACGCTGGGCGATATTATGGGCATTGATTTCGCCTATTCTGATTATTCCGCCCAAAAAAAGTGGGCGGGCAGTAATATTTTTTCCCGTCGTTAAGCACATGGGAAAGTTTCCTAAAAATGCTCGTCAGTTTCTATTTTGTGCCAAAATGGGCGATATATGGGCATTATACGTCATTTCAGCGGTAAAATGAGCGTTAAATGGGCGTTAAGCAGGCAAAAAAAGTGGAGGTTCTAGCCCCATAACATTCTCATGTTCTTGAGGAAACAAAACAGAAGATCTAGGGGTGTGAATCTGGATCTTTTCATAGCATGGACATCAAGCGAAGCCAAATAGAACGATCAACATTCAATTACCAATGAAACACATATTAAATGTTTAATGATCTATGGCTTTTTCCACCAGTCATGTCTCTTAAAGTTGGTGCTTCACTTTTCTTTAATAATGTATTTACTATTATCTTACATTGAATCATACAGCACAGCAGGAGATTTGGAAAAGCATAATTCGGTCAGGCATAGTCAGCATGGATTTATGAAGGGGAAGTCATGTTTGACAAATTTACTGGAATTCTTTAAGGATGTAACAAACAGGATGGATAAAGGGGAACCAGTGGATGTGGTGCATTTGGACTTCCAGAAGGCATTTGACAAGGTGCCACATAAAAGGTTACTGCAAAGATAAAAGTTCACGGGGTTGGGAGTAATATATTAGCATGGATAGAGGATTGGCTAACTAACATAAAAAATAGAGAGTCGGGATAAATGGTTTATTCTCGGGTTGGCCATCAGTAACCAGTGGGGCACCACAGGGATCAGTGCTGGGACCCCAACTATTTACAATCTATATTAATGACTTGGGTGAAGGGACCGAGTGTAACGTAGCCAAGTTTGCTGCTTCTGCCTCTACCGTCCTTTCAGGCAGCGCATTCCAGATCACAACAACTCGTCAAGTAAAAAAATTCTCCTCATCTCTCCCCCAGGCATTCTTGCCACTTAGCTTAAATGCGAACATACAGAACATACAGAAAGAAAAACATCCTTTGGTTCATCCAGACTGTCCCACATAATTCTGACACCTTCTGCATCACGAAATATACACTCCCCAACCCACCCAAAACCATGGCCCTGATTTTCCCTCCTGGGTCAGGAGAGGGGCAAGCAACTTCGGGTGCAGATTGGAACCCGCTGATGGTTCCATCCCACTCCCAGAAGTGATTTTACCTTGATTGAGATTGTTAAGTCCACCTTGCGAGGTTCCCGGCCAATTTAAAGGAAGCGATTCTGTGGACATCATTTGGTGATGCATCATCAGCCGGTTTCCTTAAAGGGGCCATGGCTACATTCATTGTGACAGTTGTGCTGTCAGTGTTCTACAGCATTGAGGTGCTGCAAACACTGAGAAGCACTGCACAGAGGCACAGGGCTGCACCCAGTCTCTCCCATCACTCCCTCCATCTGCTTATGGAGGGAGTCACAGCTCGCAGAGAGGTTCTCTTCCCTTCCCATGGGCGGAAGAGATTTCACCAGGACACCAGCGCAGTCTGGTTGCACATTGCACAGGAGGGCACAAGCAGGGATGTGGTCAGGAGGACCAGGCTGCAGTGGCACAAACCTTTCAATGATCTCAGTAGATCACAAAATGTTACAGCAAAGCCACACTCAACCTCATCCTGCTGTGCCTCTCATCACATCCCCATCACTCTGCCTTCCCTACCCTACTCCTGCACATCCTTCCTCACACCAACTTACCTTGCACCTCCACCCATCCCTCTCTATCTATATTATCACATCCCCATCTCACTAGCCACGCCTCACACTCACCATCATCCTAGTACAACCATGCCAAGCACCAACACACAAGAATAGGCTCTTGTGTTTCAGCCAAGTTTCTGTCAATGTGTTGTCAAAGATTGAAATCTTTATTTGCAACACTTTTCCTTCTTGGACAGATTTGTGTGCTCCTTTGGAAGTGGTGTAGTGAGCTGTATTGAATGGCCAGACATAATGGTAACCCCGCAATGGCAATGAGTGTGAAGGACAGGCTTGGACATTGTAGGGAAGATTTATGGAGCTGATTTGGGTGGTGTCAATCTGGCACATCATGTGGCAGTCAAGTGAAGTAAATCTGGCCATGGTGAGGCCAGCCCTGGCCTCCCGGGCAGCAACGTGGTCGGGTGCTGATGCCCTGTGTCCTGTGCAGCATCAGGTGATTGCAGAGAAGGTTGGTGCTGTTGTTGGTGTTGCTAGTGTGCCTGGGGCTGATCGTGGTGGGATTCTGAGGAGCAAGGTGAGATTTTGTCAAGCTTCTAACATTGGAAAGTGAACAGCTGTGAAATGGTGGCTTTTATACTAGTTTTTCAGTTGTCCCCTATTCTGAGGAATGGAGAGTGACTGAAAATCCGATGTACTTACCTGATGTGATCCCCGAGTGACGGGAACCTCCTGAAAAAGTTGGACAAATGGTTAGTAGCTTGTAAAATGCTGCTCAAATACTTTCAAACAGCTTCCTGGGATCCATATTAAATGCTAGCCACTGCTCTCGCTGCATCCTGGGATCCACACTCAATGCTATGCACCGTCACATGCACACTCTCGACCTCTCTCTTCAGCAGCACCGACTCACTCTATCTCTCATCATCATCATAGGCAGTCCCTCGAGATCGAGGAAGTCTTGCTTCCACTCCAAAAGTGAGTTCTCAGGTGACTGTACAGTCCAATACAGGAATTACAGTCTCTGTCACAGGTGGGACAGACAGTGGTTGAAGGAAAGGGTGGGTGGGGAGTCTGGTTTACCGCACGCTCCTTCCGCTGCCTGCGCTTGCTTTCTGCATGCTCTCGGCAACGAGACTCGAGGTGCTCAGTGCCCTCCCGGATGCTCTTCCTCCACTTGGACAGTCTTGGGCCAGGGACTCCCGGGTGACGGTGATGATGTTGCGCTTTATCAGGGAGGCTTTGAGGGTATCCTTGAAACGTTTCCTCTGCCCACCTGGGGCTCGCTTGCCGTGTAGGAGTTCCGAGTAGAGCGCTTGTTTTGGGAGTCTTGAATCGGGCATGCGGATAATGTGGCCCGGGGCCCAATGGAGCTAGTCGAGTGTGGTCAGTCGATGCTGGGGTGTTGGCCTGATCGAGAACACTAACATTGGTGCATCCGTCCTCCATGGGGAATTGCAGACTCTATCTCTAAGCTGTCCTGGTCCGCAGTTCCATTTCCTTCGCCTCATCCGGCGCTTTAACCAAGAACTTTTTTCCTTCCTTTCAGGTGTCAAGGATCGTAAACTTCAACAACTCTTGGACTCCAACACACCTCCAGAACCTTCTTCCCCGAAACATCCCTCTGATCTCATCCCTTCTTCCAATCTCACCCACTGCTGTGTTTTCACTATCCGCTCTGACCTTCCCCTCTCTGACCCCGAGGGATCAGTCCTCAGCAAAGACCTGAGCTTCAACCCCTTACACCCCCACCTCCATGAATCAGTGGAGGATGCTCCATAATCCCTCACGGTTGAGTGTCAAAGGCCTTTGTGAGGTCAAAGAAGGGCCATGTAGAAGGGTTGGTGCTGTCCCCTGCATTTCTCTTGTAGTTGTCGCGCGGTGAAGATCATGTCCGTTGTACCCCTTAGTGGACGTAATCTGCATTGCGACTCTGGGAGGAGCTCTTCAGCCACAGGGAGAAGATGATTGTTGAGGATTCTTGCAATGATTTTCCCTGCGGCTGATAGCAGGGAGATTCCTCTGTAGTTACCGCAGTCGGACTTGTCCCTTTTTGATTACGGCATCCCTGAGATCTCCCGGGTGTGGTGAGGGGGTCAGGTTCACCTCTGACCTTCTGAGCGGTTCGAATTGCTCCCACTCCCTGGGTTCTAGACTTTGGATTTATTTGGGGATGTGACAAAGTGCAGCAGACAACTGGTTTTGGTGCAAGAAACTTTGATTTTATTTAGGAAAGAAAATACAATGTCAAAACTTACAATCTCTAGAATAATGAACACTTTATGACGCATACAAAACGGGTTACAGAAGATAATACACCTCCCGCCTCCCAATGCCTAAATCTGACTAGGTTAAACTCTAGGGCAATAGGGATAAAGCTCACCAATCCTCTTATTCACAGTCAGCGGTGGTTCGCAATTTCGGGGTTCGCTGGACTCTGTAGGTTCTGCTTGCCATACCTCGAACGTCGAGAAAGACTTCTTGCTGCGTAGTCTTCAGTTGGGTAGTGTCCGCTGATGTGGTGGGGTGCGTATTGGATTTATGGGGTGAGTACCCACTTTCTTCTCGTCGGAGTAGGTTTTAAAGTTCTTTCAGGTAATGTTTTACCTGTTAGTAGCTCAGGGATAGCTTGCGAATCTTCAGGTTTTCGTCAGATTGACTTCGGTTTGGAAATTTTTGGTCGCGGTGGCTCAATATTACAAATTTGGTTGCTGGTAATATCTTGGTGGTTGTTTCATGAGCCTCTTGCTGCCGCGACGTGCTTGGTGCCCTGGTCGTTTGCGATGCTGTCTTGGTCGATGTTCTTAAGGACCAGGTTAACGAAAGCTGGTGTGCTGATCTTGAAGTCTGCCAGGGTCTGAAGCATACGAAGCTGGTATGGAAGCAAAGTGACTTGTTGGCTGTAAAACAGGGCCTCAATTATACCTTGAGAGCCTTTCTTAATCTGCACGGCAAATCAAACCCGATTCTTTGTCTTCGTTTTGGTGGGCTTGGTAATTCTTTGTTGGATTTTGGCGGGCTCATTTACGGTAACTTGTTTGGGATGTGTCGATCGGTTGAATTCGAGTTGCGATTGTACAAATTATTCTTGGTGTTTACGTTGTCTGCCTAAGCCTGTGTTTTTCCATGCAGGCCGGATAGGCGATTAGCATTATGCATGTGCTGGATGGGTGTCATGCTTAGAGCTATGGCTGGCTATCTCTGGGTCAATTGTTGCTATGTTAATGTCTCCTGGGGAGCAGAGTTTTGGAGTTTACACAATTCCCCAGACAATTTGTTTTCGTTCGAATATTCCAGACAGCTCCAATACCCAAAACTGGCCTTTTCATAGGTTAACGTTCCCCTGGTTTTTGCAGTCCTTTTCCCCTGCAGACCCATGCATCTTTTAACAATCCCAAAGTTTATTTTAAGCGAGTCCAAAATGATCCTTCCTTAGGGTTTCTTCACACAGAGGGGGAATCTTTGAATTTTGAGAAAACTCGAATTTTACAGGCATGCTCTCCTCCTTCCCGATAACAGAAATGAGGTCATGTATTCGCACCAAAAGTGCTTCTCCGCCATACTGGGGTATGGCGAGAAAGCAGGAATGGGGTACTGAAGTTGAATGTTCAGCCATGAACTCATTGAATGGCGGTGCAGGCTAGAAGGGCCGAATGGCCTGCTCCTGCACCTATTTTCTATGTTTCTATGTTTCTAGTGTTTCGGAGGGAATTCCATCTGCTCCTGTTGCCTTGTTGTTTGAGCTGATGGATGGCCTTTTTTACCTCGTGCCGGGCTGGGGTTGTGCTGAGATGGTGGCGGGTAGCATGCTGTGGGATGGAGTCGAGGACACTGGCGTCGAAGACAGAGTCTCGCTTAAGGAGATCTTCTAAATGCTCCTTCCAGCGGACACCGACTGCCTCTCTGTCAAGAAGCACAAACCATGAAATCACTGTCTGTGCCCAAACGCAATGTAACAAAAGAACAGCGGGATACCAATTTAACACAGCTTTGAAAAAAAAACTTGAGAAAGCGATAATCTGCCTTCCCATTTTCAATTTGTTTCTTTCAATCCTTACTTCAGCGATCATCAGTCTTGTGTGGCTTTCACTGTTCATAAATGCTTGATTAGCGGTTTCTGTTGAAATTTGCATTTTATGTTTCTCTTTACCTTTTTATTTAGAGGCCCTTGTCTTTTTCTTCGAGAAAAAAGTATATTTAATTTCCAATCTTCGCATGGAGCCGTCCAAAAATGCCATTATTCAGCTCTCATTACATTTACCAAGTGCTTCCTCTCATTTAAACTTTATAACCCAAAGTTTGTTCTTATAAAGTCCTTATTGATACCCTGGGCTCTAAAAGAAGTGGCTGCAGAGATAGTGGATGCATTGGTTGTAATTTACCAAAATTCCCTGGATTCTGGGGCAGTTCCAGCGGATTGGAAAGCCGCAAATGTAACACCCCGTATTTAAAAAAGGAGGCAGACAAAAAGCAGGAAACTACAGACCAGTTAGCCTAACATCTATCGTTGGGAAAATGCTGGAGTCCATTATTAAGGAAGCAGCAGCAGAATATTTGGAAAAACATAATTCAATCAAGCAGAGTCAGCATGGTTTTATGAAAGGGAAATCATGTTTGACAAATTTGCTGGAGTTCTTGAGAATGTAACGAGCAGGGTGGATAAGGGGAAACCAGTGGATGTGGTGTATTTGGATTTCCAGAAGGCATTCGATAAGGTGCCACATAAAAGATACAAGTTCACGGGGTAGGGGGTAATATAATTAGCATGGATAGAGGATTGACTAACTAACAGAAAACAGAGAGTCGGGATAAATGGGTCATTTTCCGGTTGGCAACCAGTAACTAGTGGGGTGCCGCAGGGATCGGTGCTGGGTCCTCAACTATTTACAATCTATATTAATGACTTGAATGAAGGGACCGAATGTAATGTAACTAAGTTTGCTGATGATACAAAGATGGGTGGGAAAGCAAATTGTGAGGAGAGCACAAAAAATTTGCAAAGGGATATAGGCAGGCTGAGTGAGTGGGCAAATATTTTGAAGATGGAGTATAATGTGAGAAAATGTGAGGTTATCCACTTTGGCAGAAAAAATAGAAAAGCAAATTATAATTTAAATGGAGAAAAATTGCACAAAGTGCTGCAGTAGAGCGGGACCTGGGGGTCCTTGTGCATGAAACACAAAAGGTTAGTATGCAGGTACAGCAGATAATCAGGAAGGCCAATGGAATGTTGTCCTTTATTACAAGGGGGATAGAGTATAAAAGCAGAGATGTCCTGCTACAACTGTACAGGGTATTGGTGAGGCCACACCTGGAGTACTGCGTAAAGTTTTGATCTCCGTATTAAAGGAAGGATCTCCTTACATTGGAGCCTGTTCAGAGAAGGTTCACTAGATTGATTCCGGAGCCGAGAGCGTTGAGTTATGAAGATAGGTTGAGTAGGTTGGGACTATACTCATTGGAGTTCAGAAGAATGAGAGGTGATCTTTTCGAAACATATAAGATAATGAGGGGGCTCGACAAGGTGGATGCAGAGAGGATGTTTCCACTCATGGGGGTAACTAAAACTAGGGGGCATAGTCTCAGAATAAGGGGCCACCCATTTAAAACTGAGATGAGGAGGAATTTCTTCTCTCAGACAGTTGTAAATCTGTGGAATTCTCTGGGACAGAGAGATGTGGAGGCTGGATCATTGAATATATTTAAAGTGGAGATAGACAGATTTTTGGGCGATGAGGGAATAAATGGTTATGGTGTAATGACTCAAGAGTCTGGTTACTGTAAACTCACTCAGGTCCATCTTTATTCCAGCCTAAGAGTGCCAGCTTGACAAAGACACCCAGCTTATATACAGGGGACCAAGCACACATGCCACATGCGTATAGCCCGATGACCTCCGCCCACGACGCCCTCTGGTGTCTTGTTAATACTTAACAACATCCCCCTTTCAAAATCTTAACAACAGTCTTTTTACAAATTAAGACGATCTGGGGCTTTCCTCTCAGGAGTTGATCGTCTCAGTTCAACTTTGGCTCTGGACGAGCGTTCTGAGTCCGTTGAGACTGAGGGCTGAGTAGCCAATCTGATGGGAGTGGTAATGACCACATCAGAGACTGAAGGTTCAGAGTCAGCAATGTCAGCAGAGTCCTCTGATGAGTGATTGGTTGGTTGGTCACTGACTGCATCTTCCTCACTCGGTTCCAATTCATCCGTGTGCCGCAGTTTAACCTGGTCAAGGTGTTTCCTGCATGTTTGCCTATTCTTGAGCACGACAATAAACACTCTGTTACCCTCCTTGGCTGTAACAGTGCCAGCAATCCACTTTGGACCTTGATCATAGTTCAGTACATAAACCGGATCGTTGACCAAGATGTCACGTGACACGGCAACATGATCATGACACCATTGCTGACTTTGATGTGTGTTTTCAACACGATCATTCAAATCAGGATGAACAAGAGAAAGCCTGGTCTTGAGATTTCTCTTCATCAGTAGTTCAGCAGGAGGAACCCCAATAAGCAGATGGGGTCTTGACCTGTAACTGAGCAATATACGTTACAACCGTCTCTGCAGTGAACCTTGAGTTACACATTTTATACTTTGCTTGTTGGAGTACGCAACCAATCCCATATGATGAAGCATCACCGGCCAATACAAGGCGCTTACACAGATCATAATGAACAAACAACTTGTTTGAACATAGCAGATTCTTGGCTTTCTCAAAGGCTCTATCTTGAGATGCACCCCAGACCCAGTTGTCGCCTTTTCTTAGTAACACATGCAGTGGCTCTAGTAAAGTGCTCAATCTGGGTAAGAAATTACCAAAGTAGTTGAGTAGCCCACTGAACAAACGCAGCTCCTTCACATTGTGAGGCGTGGGTGCATTTTTGATGGCCTCGGTTTTTGAATCAGTGGGTCTGATGCCATCAGCAGCAATCTTCCTCCCGAGGAATTCGACTTCAGGTGCCATGAATACACACTTGGAGCATTTCAGCCTGAGTCTCACTTTATCCAGACACTGTAGGACTTCAAGATTGTTCAAATGTTCAGCAGTGTCGTGACCTGTGACCAGAATATCATCTTGAAACATGACAGCTCTAGGAACGGACTTCAATAAACTCTCCATTTTCCTCTGAAATATGGCTGCATCCGAACAAATCCCAAAAGGACACCTGTTGTGGATGAACAGTCCTTTATGAGTTTCTTCGAAGAGTTGACAAGCTCCTGTGTCATATAGGCCAACGTCAAATCCAGTTTCGTGAACGACTTTCCACCAGCTAGCATGGTGAACAGGTCATCAGCCTTCAGTAGCAGGTACTGATCCTGTTTCAAAAATCGGTTAATCATAACCTTGTAGTCTCCACAAATCCTGACAGGGCCATCACTCTTCAACACAGGAACTGGCCCACTCGTTAAACTCGACCTTGATCCCTTCACGCTGGAGTCTGTCAAGCTCAATTTCAACCTTCTCTCTCATCATGTACGGAAGGACCGAGCTTTGTGATAGACAGGCCTTGCATTGGAGTCCAGGTGAATCTGCACCTTGGCTCCCATAAAATTCCGAAAGCCCGGTTCAAACAAAGAAGGGAACTTTTTCAATACTTGAGCACACGAAGTATCATCCACCGAGAACAACATCTTGACATCATTCCAGTTCAGCTTGATTTTCTCGAGCCAATTCCTACCGAACAGCATTGGATCATTATTTGGGACAATCCATAATGGTAGCTCGTGAACCACGCCGTCATATGACACCTCGATTGCTGCACTGCCAAGCACCGGTATGAGTTCCTTAGTGTAAGTACGCAATCTGGCATTGACTGGACTCAGCTTTGGTTTTGCAGCCCTAGTGTCCCACAGCTTGTCGAATGTCCTTTGGCTCATTATCGACTGGCTCGCACCCCTGTCCAGCTCCATTGATACAGGCACACCATTCAGCTTCACATTAATGACTATCGGCTGGCTCTAGCTCAGGAACGAATACAGTCCATTCACTTCCTCCTCGTTTTGCGTATCCGGGCCATCACTGAACTGATCCTCATCAACCATGTGGTGAGCCACACATCCTGGACACATCCTGTGAAGATACTCCACTTTCGAACATCCATTGCATGAGTATTGTCTAAACCGACACTGATGAGGCCGATGATTGCCCCCACTACGCCAACAGGGTGAAATCTGGATCGAACCAGTTGGCGGACTCTGAGCAGTGGCAGGTTTTGCGTAAGCAGATCTGCCCGAAGACGACGCCATCTTGTTTACAGTACTTGCCGTGGAACTCAGACTCATCGATGATATCTGCCTCAAATTATCATCCGTCGTCATGCATGCCTGGGCAGTCGCGATGACCTTTTTCAAATCCAGCGTCTCGGCAGTCAATAACTTCCTGAGGATCGCATCATGGCAGATGCCTATCACGCAGGCATCACGCAGCATGTCTCCCAGCATGTTCCAGAACTTACGCGGCTCAGCAAGATGTCGCAGGTCGGCGACAAATCCCGACATGACCTGGCCCTCAGCACGAACATGTGTGTAGAAATGGTAGCGTGATATGATGATCTCCTCTTTTGGCTTCAGATGGTTACCCACCGACGTACACAATTCCTCGTACCCTTTTTCCACCGGACGTACAGGTGAGGGAAGGTTCTTCATGAGGCCGTAAATTTTCGGACCACAAACGGTGAGGAGAACTGCCCTGCGCTTAACTGCGTAGGCCTCTGCCTCCATGCCGTTGTCCACAAAATACTGATCCAGGCGGTCGACAAAATCCACCCAATCCTCGCCCTCCACGAATCTCTTCAGAATTCCAACAGTGCTCATTGTGCATACGAAGGTTCTTAAATTACCTCGTCGCCAATTGTAATGACTCAAGAGTCTGATTACTGTAAACTCACTCAGGTGCAACCGGATCCATCTTTATTCCAGCCCGAGAGTGCCTGCGTGACAAAGACACACAGCTTATATACAGGTGACCAAGCACACATGCCACATGCATACAGCCCGATGACCTCCGACCACAGCGCCCTCTCGTGTCTGATGACCCCCAAGCATTAATACATAACATATGGGGAGCGGGCAGGGAAGTGGAGCTGAGTCCATGATCGGATCAGCCATGATCTTATTAAACGGTGGAGCAGGCTCGAGGGGTCGGGTGGCCCACTCCTGCTCCTATTTCTTATGTTCTTATGTTCTTTTATTACACAATTAATTATAACGGCATAATAATTATTCAAAGTCAGCTGTTTACCCATTTCTCAGCCAACTAATCATTTCTGATAAACACTAATCTTCTTTCGTATGGTAGTAGCAAAATAATTCAAACATCGATATCTAAGTTGGATATCCAGGCCAAAGCTTCTGGTGTAACAGCGTGGATATCTTGTAGGCTGCCTGCGAATCCCCTCTGAGGGCAGAGCTCGATGATGTGTTCCAGGGTCTCCACAGTCACATGATGGGGGGGCTTTAATCTTCCGCCTGTGGAGAAGGTGGCAGCACCGACCGTGACCGGTTCTGAGGTCGATGGTTGTCCACTGTTGACGAGGAAGGTTTGGTCCTTCAGGTTGTACTGTGGGGTCCTCCATAAGGAATCCATTTCGTATGTCGCTGTTCTTCCAAGCATTTCAACATCGGTCATAAACACGAATATAACAACAACTTGTATTTATCTAGCGCCTTTATCATAGTAAAACGTCCCGAGGCGCTTCACAGGAGCGTTATCAGACAAAATTTGACACTGAGCCTCGTATGGAGATATTAGGGCAGGTGATCAAATGCTTGGTCAAAGAGATAGGTTTTAAGGAATGTCGTAAAGGTGGAGAGGGAGGTAACGAGGCAGAGAGACTTAGGGAGGAAATTCAGGGCCCAGGCAGCAGAGGCCAGAATTGGAGGAGCACAGATATCCCTGGGGGGGGTGGGGGTTGTGGAGCTGGAGGAGGTTACAGAGATAGGGAGGGGCGAGGCCATGGAAGGATTTGAACACAATGAGGAGAATTTTGAAATCGAGTCGTTGCTGGACCGGGAGCCAATGTAGGTCAGTGAGCACAGGGGTGATGGGTGAGCGGGACTTGCAGCGATTTAGAACTTTCCCGAGTACCCTGCTCCAAATATTAAGCCACTACCTCTTTCTCAGATGTCAGAAGGTTGTGGATGCAAGCTGCCCTTTGGGTCTTGAGAAAAACATCCAGGCTGACACATCAATGCAACCCAAGGGAAGTATTACATTGCCAGGGGTATTGTTCATCGACACTACCTGCCTGCTCCAGCGGTAAAGATGGCCTTTGGCAAATCAGAGAAGGGCAAGGAGTTTGAATACTAGGTCACGGCAATCTAGCTAACCATTTTACAACAATATAAAGGCCACGTTGATCCTGCTGGCCAGTGTAATTTATGCACCTGTGAGCATGCTCACTGGTTTGTGGAGCTGTTGCATCGAGTCGCTAAAATTAGCGCTGGGCCCTGACTCCGTTAGGTGTGTCGAGGAGGCTCAAGCACGTGGGGAGATCCCGTCCGAACTGACCCCCGTCCGGACGGAATTCCTCATCGGCGCCAAACCCCGGAACCTCCCTCGGGAGCCGGCGCCTCACAACTTGAGCCGCCTCGGGGAAATCCCCTCCGTGCCTTTCAGTTCCGCGCGGAGGGGTTTCCTGTACGGGCTGCTCCTGCACACTCTCAACTTTGCCATCCTCATCTGCCGTCCGGACACGCCATGGCGTACCATCTTGCCGTCCGGAGGAGGTGGGGGTCCCCGATGGAGTGCACTCTACGCGGGAGTCCTCCCACTATTTATCGGGGACTTGGCCTGGAGGGTGGTGCACGGAGCAGTCCCGTGCAACAAATTTTTAAGCCGGTTCACGGGCTCCCAGGCCGCCTGCGATTTCTGCGGCCTGGAAGAGTCCGTGTTCCACGTTTTTATGGAGTGTGCGAGGTTGCAGTCCCTGTTCCAATATTTGAAGGGGCTGCTCCTCAATTTCTGGTTGCACTTCAGTCCCACACTCCTGATCTTTGGGCACCCTGTGCGAGGGGAACAGGCAGGTCAGAAGGCCTCCTCGTAGGACTGCTCCTGGCACGGCCAAGGGGGCCATCAGCCAGTCCAGGCAGCGGGCGGTCGAGGGGGTCGTTCAGCCTGACTGTCTTCCTCTCTTCCACAGTTACATCCGAGTCAGGGTATCCCTGGAGATGCAGCACGCGGTTTCCACCGGTATGCTCGCGGCCTTCCGCGAGAGGTGGGCACCGGAGGGACTGGAGCGCATCATCACCCCCGGCAACCAAATTTGAATTTGAATCGTTAATGTCTAAAGGTTAATTTGTTTAATTTGCAGGTTTCAGTGCCTCCCCCTTTTAGCCAGGGGACTCTTGTATAATTTGTATTTTGGTACCCTCAAGAAAAAAGACCAAAAATAAACAAGGGGGCACCTGAAAAGTATTTGGAGTGTGCCCCCCCTTTAATCAGGGGGTACTGATTAAAGTATTACAACAAAATAGTTGTGGAGCTGTTGCACTGTGAGTGGCTTAGCCAATCAGGTGATGGTCACAAGACTCAATAAATCCCCAGTTAATTGAGTTCAGGTTCTCCACGACATGGCGTGTCGTTGTGCCTGGTGGATAAACTGGTCGGGTTCAGTTTGATTGTTAAACATAGAAACATAGAAACATAGAAACATAGAAACATAGAAAATAGGTGCAGGAGCAGACCATTCGGCCCTTCGAGGCTGCACCACCATTCAATAAAATCATGGCTGATCATTCAATATCAGTATCTCTTTCCAGCTTTCTTGCCAAACCCCTTTATCCCTTTAGCCGTAAAGGCCTTATCTAACTCCTGTTTGAAGATATCCAACGAACTGGCCACAACAACTTTCTGCGGTAGAGAATTCCACAGGTTAACCAATCTCTGAGTGAAGAAGTTTCTCCTCATCTCAGTCCTAAATGGCTTACCCCTTATTCTTAGACTGTGACCCCTGGTTCTGGAACTTCCCAGCAACGGGAACATTCTTCCTGCCTCTAACCTGTCCAATCCCGTCAGAATTTTATATGTTTCTATGGGATCCCCTCTCATTCTTCTAAACTCCAGTGCATACAGTCTCTCCTCATATGTCAGTCCTGCCATCCCAGGAATCAGTCTGGTGAACCTTTGCTGCACTCCCTCAATAGCAAGAACGTCCTTCCTCATATTAGGAGACCAAAACTGCACACAATATTCCAGGTGAGGCCTCACTAAGGCTCTGTACAACTGCAGTAAGACCTCCCTGTTCCTATACTCAAATCCTCTAGCTATGAAGGCCAACATACCATTTGCCTTCTTCACTGCCTGCTGTACCTGCATGCCAACCTTCAATGACTGATGTACCATGACACCCAGGTCTCTTTGCACCTCCCCTTTTCCTAATCTGTCTTCATTCAGAAAATATTCTGTCTCTCTGTTTTTTTCCCCAAAATGGATAACCTCACATTTATCCACATTATACTGCATCTGCCATGCATTTGCCCACTCACCTAACCTGTCCAAGTCACCCTGCAACCTCTTAGCATCCTCCTCACAGCTCACGCCGCCACCCAGCTTAATGTCATCTGCAAACTTGGAGATATTACATTCAATTCATTCATCTAAATCATTGATGTATATTGTAAGTAGCTGGGGTCCCAGCACTGAACCCTGCGGCATCCCACTGGTCAATGCCTGCCACTCTAAAAAGGACCCGTTTATCCCGACTCTCTGCTTCCTGTCTGCCAACCAGTTCTCTATCCACGTCAGTACATTACCCCCAATACCATGTGCTTTAATTTTGCACACTAATCTCTTGTGTGGGACCTTGTCAAAAGCCTTTTGAAAGTCCAAATGCACCACATTCACTGGTTCTCCCTTGTCCACTCTACCAGTTACATCCTCAAAAAATTCTAGAAGATTTGTCAAGCATGATTTCCCTTTCATAAATCCATGCTGACTTGGACCGATCCTGTCACTGCTTTCCAAATGTGTTGCGATTTCATCTTTAATAATTGATTCCAACATTTTCCCCACCACCGATGTCAGGCTAACCGATCTATAATTCCCTGTTTTCTCGCTCCCTCCTTTTTTAAAAAGTGGTGTTACATTAGCTATCCTCCAATCCATAGGAACTGATCAAGAGTCAATAAAATGTTGGAAAATGATCACCAATGCATCCACTATTTCTAGGGCCACTTCTTTAAGTACTCTAGGATGCAGCCTATCAGGCTCTGGGGATTTATCGGCCTTCAATCCCATCAATTTCCCGAACACAATTTCCTGACGAATAAGGATTTCCTTCAGTTCCTCCTTTTCGTAAGACCCTCCAACCCTTAGTATTTCCGGAAGGTTATTTGTTTCTTCCTTCATGAAGACAGATCCAAAATATTTGTTCAATTGGTCTGCTATTCTTTGTTCCCCATTATAAATTCACCTGATTCTGACTGCAAGGGATCTACATTTGTCATCACTAATCTTTTTCTCTTCACATATCTATAGAAGCTTTTGCAGTCAGTTTTTATGTTCCCTGCAAGCTTCCTCTCATACTCTATTTCCCCCCTCCTAATTATATCCTTTGTCCTCCTCTGCTGAATTCTAAATTTCTCCCAGTCCTCAGGTTTGCTGCTTTTTCTGGCCAATTTATATGCCTCTTCCTTGGATTTAACACTATCCCTAATTTCCCTTGTTAGCCATGGTTGAGCCACCTTCCCCGTTTTATTTTTACTCCAGACAGGGATGTACAATTGTTGAAGTTCATCCATCTGATCTATAAGTGTCTGTCGTTGCCTATCCACTGTCAACCCTTTAAGTATCATTTGCCAGTCTATCCTAGCCAATTCACGTCTCATACCATCGAAGTTATCTTTCCTTAAGTTCAGGACCCGAGTCTCTGAATTAACTGCAATAAGGGCACACAGCCCGGCCAATCAAATGACACCCCACCATGAAGAAGTGAACATTCACTGAGATATGGATGAGAGATGGTTGCAGCCTTTCTTTGCTGCTTTTGTTCTTGTTCTTGAAGTAGCTGAAGTAGCGTTTTTCAAATTGAAATTGTTTTGTAAGTTTTGTAACTTTACAACTTATAAGTGATCTTATGGTGTAAATGCTCTCACATTTTGTAACTTATTTAATTTTGCACCTAAAAGTGATCTTGAAGTTTAAGTGATCTTAAGAGTGTAAGATTTTTCACATTGAAATTGTTCTGTAACTTTACAAGTTTATAAGTGATCTTAAAGTTTTTAAGTGAGCTTCAAGAGTCATATTAAAAAGTAAAGTTTGATACAACAAATATTTTATTACAGTGACGTTAACTTTTCAATAAAATATTTTTTCATTAAAACTGAATCAGGTTCCATTAACACAACACAACGTAGGAACAACTCCAAAGAATAAACATGTCCATGCGCAACAGTGGTCGCAGAGTCCTCAGGCATCAGTAGTTGAAGCGTTCACGGATGAGTTGCTGGTGCAGGGCTCGAGCTATCGTTAAAGGATCACGATGGACGGCCGTCCTCCGACCTTGTGCTCCGGCATCAGGCACTTGCATATTTTCCTCATCCTCATTCCGCTCTTCCAAAATACTATCATCAGGCACTGGACCCTCACGTGGGTCTTCGAGTTCCACTAGCCAGCTCATGATGGCTAAATTATGTAGCATGCAGCACACAACAGTGAAGTGACCAACAATCTGAGGAGAGTATTGCAAGTGGCCTCCGTAATGGTCCAGGCATCGGAATCGCTGTTTCAATGTGCCAATGGTCCTCTCAATGATGCTGCACGTCGCAATGTGCGCCATGTTGTATTGACGGTCAGCTTCTGTCCGTGTCACACGTAGGGGCGTCATGAGCCAGGTGGTCAGGCCGTACCCTTTGTCTCCCAGTAACCAGCTCTGCCCTTCTGGCTGCTGCTCAAACATGTCAGATATAACGCTGTCGGGTAGGATGAACGCATCATGGGTGCTGCCAGGGTATCTCGCATCGACTGACATGATGCGCTGCTTGTCGTCACACACGAGCTGCACATTAATGGAGTGGAAACCTTTTCTATTCCTGTACTGCTCAGAATCCTCCACAGGTGCTTGCAAGGCTATGTGGGTACAATCAATGCAGCCCTGTACCTTTGGGAAGCCGGCAATCCTGAAGAAGCCCTCGGCCCTCTCATGGATCGCTTGTGCGGTCATTGGGAAATTGATGAAGTCATTCCTCCGCGCATACAGTGCAGCCGTGACCTGGTAAACGCAGGCATGTATTGCACGTTGAGACATGGCGCACACATCTCCAGTTGTAGCCTGAAACGATCCCGAGGCATAGAAGGCAAGTGCAGCTGTTACCTTCACTTCAACAGACAAGGCAGTTGGCGTTCTGCTTCTGGGCTGCAAAATCTGCTCTCAGCATATCACAGATCTTGTCGAAATCTCGACCTCCGATAAACGACTCAGACACCTTCAGCTCCAGCAGAAGTTTCTTTAATTTACTTGCTCGCAAGGGAAAGGTCACACTCAGTCAATGGCTAAGTGAACACCTTTGAAATGGTACAATTTCACGAGATATTTATACAGTAAAACCCAAGTTATGGCCTCTCCCTGTGTATTGGCTCTGTCTCGCAGTCAGTGAATACAGATAAAGAGTTAATTACTACATCCTTGTCCTGACATGGTTTCCAGATATTTCCTTCTGTCAGGGTTATTAGTTGGCCAGCCGGCCATCACTCAATGAGAGTGTGGTAATGAGATATTACCTGCATTGCATTGTGTCAGAATTGTCCAGTTTCCTGGTCAGTTATCTTTTTGCATCAAATGGATGAGGTCTGTACAAGAGATAATGGCTGGTGGTTTGAGTACTTCAAAAAGGGTGGGGTGGAATGGAACTGGTGTCGTATAGACAATAGGAGAGCACCATGGGTGGTACTTGTCTCAGCAGGACTTGCCTCCCAGCTGTCTGGTGGTTATCAGCCATTTCAAGCCAGGTTTAGCTGTTTATGCAAACCGACTGCTTGTTGCAGAAATTCCTGGAAGGACCAGGACTCCATTTTGTTTTATATTAAAAAGGGCACAAAAATACAGTGTGGTACAGCTCAGATAAAAATACATTTCCACATTCCTCCATTTTGTTCTTCACAAGGACAACTTAATCCATTCTGATCTTGTACAGTCTCTCTATTTCCATTTCCACGCAAGAGCCTTCAGTAGTTGTTGCTACTATAACTCTTGTCATGGTCTCGGTAGGTAACATGGTTTTTCCCACCCTGGCACAGCAACACTTAACCAAGACAAGTAATAGATATAGGGTGAAGACTATCAGCAGGAATATGATCAAACCCTGTACCATAGATCTCCCTAGGGATCCCAACGATCCCGATGCTCAACCCCACAAGGTGATACCGTCCTGGCCAACTGTCTGTTTATACTCTATTACCTTTTTCCTAATGTATTCAGCTAGACTGCCGATTTCTTCTGATTTATCCAGGATATACGTACAGCATTCTCCACCTATTAATGCGCATGTCCCTCCTTCCTTGGCTAGGAGATAATCTGAGGCCATACGATTTTGGAAAGCCACTGTTCGAATAGCTACCATTTCATCATTCACCCCTTCGAAGGCTTGTGAAGTTGCGTTGGCTACTGATTCGACTAAGTTCCCGTAACTGCCATTCGGTTGAATATTTCATTTAGCCATGTCAAATCCCGTTTAACTCTATGACTTCCATAGGCATCCCTTAAAGTCTTTATTGATCTGATAAAGGGTACCACATATCCTAAGTAACAGGACCCTGTCCAGTTGGCTGGTAACCATGGGTAGGCTTTATGGCCACAAATAAAGTAGGTGCAATTATAGGACGTCAGCTCCTGGTCCTTTCGCGCCATCCATACGCGAGTGGTCTCACCTTCCCACCCTTCACCTGAGGCTTTGTTATGGACCATTGTCCAGCCAACGGTTGCTATCTTTCTCCCATCAGTGGGATTTTTTGTGGCTTGCAATTTAGTCATTTGGAAACACTTGCTGTGTCCCGTTTCTAGTCCTTTAGTCTCATTACTCACTAGGCATATTATACCCTCAGGATTTCCTATTCCGGGAGTAATACTTAGGAAGGGAGGCTGATGGTTATTATTATAATTTGACTGGTACCATCCCTGGAAGGTTGTAAGTTTATACCCCGCTGACCTCCATTCTGTTTGTTCCTTCGTTTCGGACACCTTGGTTAGGTTTGTCCTATTTTGCACTATCAACCATTCTACCATTTCTGATTCGTTAAAGGGGACAGATCTTAGGGGAATACCCCCTTCGGAGTGGACAGGTACATGGGAACATATCCAACAACTCGACAAGTTTCTTTCTTGAGCATACTTATGACTCAGTGTCATAAATACGTTTACTTGCAGTTCCCTTCGGTGGCGTGTCTGTACCCCTGGTATAATCAATAAGGCAAAGTAAAACCCTGTCAAGCCCAGCACCATCAGTCCCCATAGTCCGTACAGTTTCTTATTCAATCTTCCTTTTTCTGTTCCTCTGGTTCCTTCTTCCCTACCTCCTGGTTGGGTGCCCTTTTGCAATGGGACGCATGGATCCATGTTGGTCTTTCCTTTACCTTGATTGTAGTATTAGTCGCCAGCAAGACCTGGTATGGTCCTTCAAATCTTGGTTGTAGACTGCTTTTTCTTTTAAAGATTTTGATGTAAACAAATTCCCCAGGCTCCAGGTTATGACACTTCCCTTCCGCTGGCTTGACTTGAGCTTCCTTTACCTGTGAATGAAAGCTGGAAATACATTTGGTTAGTGCAATACAATAATTCAACATATTTTCTTCCATTTTGTGGATGTCCATTTGTTTTGCAGTAAATGGTGCTGTAAAAGGTAGTCATTGGGGACGTCCCATAACTATCTCATGCGGTGACAGGCCTGTTGTTCTGTTGGTTGCAGATCGCATTACCATCAAAGCTAAGGGCAGCAGTTCTGTCCAGTTCAGTCCAGTGTCATTGCATAATTTTGCCAGCTTATTTTTAAGCGTTCCATTATATCTTTCAACAAGTCCAGCTGATTGTGGATGATAACTGCAATGAAAACGTTGGTTAATCTGCAAAGCTTTACACATTTCTCTTGTAACAGCTCCCGTGAAATGTGACCCGTTATCACTAGAAAGCTTAGCAGGGATTCCGAAGCACGGTACGATTTATTTTAACAAACATTTAGCAACAGTAGTGGCATCGGTCTTTTTACATGGAAAGGCTTCAATCCATCTAGAGAACACATCTACAATAACGAATACATACTTGAATCCCCTACACATAGGTAATTCAATAAAATCCATTTGTAAATGTACAAAAGGCCTCATTGGATTTGAGTGGGAGGCAGATTCTACTTTTTCCGTCTTACCCGGATTCATTGTCTGACAGGTAACAATTTGTTTTGCAATTGCCGAAATGCCTGGTGCATATCAAGTTGCCAAAATATAATCTGCCACCCCCCTTTGCCTGCATGTGTGAATGTATGAACACATCGGGCAATCCATGGAAGTAAGGATCTAGGGGCCACCACGCGGCCGTCGTGGTGAACCCATATTCCTTCTGGATTTTTTTAACATTGATCCTTCGTCCAGGTCACCACCTCCTACTGGCCTGTGTCTGAAAGGCCAGCACATCATTAATAGTGGGTGGTGGGTCTGAGCAATTATTTTTCCTTAGTGGAAACAATGACACCTGCATCCCCCCTTTTGACAGAGCTGCTGACTTAGCTGCATTATCAGCTCTGGCGTTTCCAAGTGCCACCTCATTCGACTGGCCTGTATGTGCTTGGCATTTGATAATGGCAAGTTTCAAGGGGCATTGAATGGCTCGCAGGAGATTTTCCACTTGTTCTGCATTTTTGATAGTGGTTCCTGAAGAAGTCAGGTACCCGCGAATTTTCCAAATTTATCCATAGTCATGTGATACCCCAAAAGCATACCTGGAATCAGTGTAGATATTAACTGTTTGTCTTTCAGCCAGAATACAGGCTCGAGTTAACGCAAACAATTCGGCTTGTTGGGCTGAAAAGGAGTCTGGAAGAGAGGCTGTTTCGACAACATTAAACTGGGTTACAATTGCATAAGCCGCTCTAGGTTGGCCCCGATCATTTCATAAGGCTGATCAGTCAACATAGTACACTAGATCAGGGTTACACATTGGTACATCTGTTAGATTGATGCATGGTTTAGTCACTAATTCGGTTACCATTTCACATGAATGGGGTTCGCCGTCTTCTTCCGTGGGGAGTAGAGTGGCTGGATTTAAGGTGGTACATCTTTTCATGATAAGGTTCGGGATTTGATAACAGTTCAACTTCATATTTAGTGGTTCTTGCAGAAGTTAGGTGTTGGGTGGCACATTTAGTAAGTAAAATCTCGACAGTGTGTGGGATGTATAGAATGGTTTGATGATTTAGAGTTATTGTCTGAGCCTGTTGTATAGCGTAATAAGCTGCTGCCAACAAAGGAAGACATCCTGGTAGTCCGCGTGCCACTGGATCTGGTTGGGTACTGAAATACGCTACCGGTCGCTGCCTGTCCCCATGTAACTGAGTCAAAACAGATTGTGCAAAACCCAACTTGTGATGAACAAATAAGTTGAATGTCTTAGTGTAATCTGGTAATCCCAAGGCTGGTGCTGAAGTGAGGGACTGCTTAAGATTCTGGAAAGCATTCCGGGATACTTCATTCCAAATCCTTCTTTCTGCATTGTGAGAATATAGTAGATTCATTCACAGCTCGTAGGTCTTGGACAAACCTCCATTTGTCGCTATTGGGCTTCTGAACCGGAAGAATCGGTGTGTTACACGGACTTCTCATTTATGCTTATAGTGATTCACAGATCACAGAATGTAAAGTATTTGTTTTATAATTTTATTAAAAGGCTTCCAAACCCAAGAATTTTCTAATACACCCAAAATGTTGATCAAGGAGATCACCTGAAATATCTCAAAATCCCAATTCAAATATTGTACTGCCACTCTTTATCTAAAAAACAAATCCTCTTACTGAGCTAGAAGCTTTCGCGTCAAGATTTTACACCAAGGTTTTTACACCAAGCGTACTTCCCCAGCCTGCAGCCTCGAGAGACCCACAAAGGCTTTTTTTTTTTAAAAGGCATTACAACTTCCCAAGGCATTACAACTTCCCTTCCCCATTCTTTATCTTACTCCTAGACTAAATTTATGTCTTTCATACCAATGTAATCAATGATTGCGTGTGTTCTTTCAATAAGTAAGTGAGCGTGTCAAATCAATTCTCTTTTTTTTTAAACCGGGACCATGTCTCAACAAACCTATCCTTTGTGCATTTCCTAGCTCAGTAACTTCTCATACGAATAAATCCACACCTGCGCTTCTAGCTTAAAATGTCTTAAACTTCCCACATACAGGACAACACTATGAAGGGTTAAAAAAAAACTTCACTCGGTTTGAAAAAGTGGGTGGAGCTAAAACAAACAGGCAGCTCCACAACCTTTCCAAACAGGCTTTCAGACACATGAAAAAAAAAACACAGAAGCACTCTCATTCAAAGACAGACATTCACAAAAGTCTCTCTCCATTCAATAAAGCTTTTTTTGTTGGCCAGCTTTATTTATTTTTTGAATCCATAAGTCACTATCAGGTTCTCTTTTTTTTTGACATATTGATTTACTTCCTCTTAATTTTACGTGGGCTTGAAGAATCGGAACCCAGGCCTTTTCTATTACTTTCTTTTTTTTTTCTTTGTCTCTTCTACCTGGGTCTCTGTTTATAACTCCTCTAGACATGTTGTTCTCTCTGAATTAAATGAACCATCGGGTGGAAATGGCCTGTTTTCACCCTCAGTCCACTTTACCCATTTTTTTTTTGTGGTCAATTGAAGACTCACCACAATTCTGGAGCGTGACATAGGCTGGTGTGCCTTTTGGTGGTGTTTTACTTGCTCCGGCACCCGTTCCGGATGATTAAGATTTTCCACCGTTTCTGATCTCACAATCCTTTCGGTCCACCGAGTTCTCTACGCCCACTTCTCCTGGCCGTTACATGGCCTGAAAAGGCTCTTAATTCCGGCTCAGTCTGGGTGTGTGAGAGATGTTGGCACGAACCAACCGCAGTTGATCAATCAGTTACTGTTTCTTTTCTTAATCAATCCTTGTTTTCCCTTGTGACTCTTCCCGTTTCTCTAATTGGAATGTCGCTCAAAGGTATTGAACACAACAGTATAACAAGGACAACTAGGACAAACAACATTCACGCGAGTATACAAATCATAACCTTAAACTCAATCTAAACAAATAATCAATTCTCAGTCTGCATTGTACGCCACTACAGACCGAGTCCTTAACTTATCCTAATAAAACGTACAAAACTTATGGTCCCATTACCTTAACTCTTATCACATAAGAACCTTCGATAGTGCTCTTTTTACCTTTTCTTACTGAAACCTTCCCCGGGCTGTTTCAAGATATTTCCAGAACCAGATCTCTTCTGCCTGTGAGCTGAGAAAGAAATGATCACAAAAAATAACTTTAGCTTTTAAATGTCGAGTCTCGTAGATTGCAGTACTTCCACCGTGGACAACAGATTACATATGCAATTCAACAGTGAAGAAACCTCTTGTGAGCAAAAGGCTCACCTTGTTTTGGCCACTGAAGCCTTTCACTGGAGAGGCACTATGCCTGTATCCATTTTACTCACAGGGCAGAGAGTATGCATCTCGGTGGAACCTCCAAGAAGTAACTGTCGAAATCTTGACCTCCGATAAACGACTCAGACACCTTCAGCTCCGGCAGAAGTTTCTTTAATTTACTTGCTAGCAAGGGAAAGGTCACACTCAGTCAATGGCTAAGTGAACACCTTCGAAATGGTACAATTTCACGAGATATTTATACAGTCAAACCCAAGTTATGGCCTCTCCCTGTGTATTGGCTCTGTCTCGCAGTCAGTGAATACAGATAAAGAGTTAATTACCATGTCCTTGTCCTGACATGGTTTCCAGATATTTCCTTTTGTCAGGGTTATTAGTTGGCCAGCCGGCCATCACTCGATGAGAGTGTGGTAATGAGCTATTACCTGCCTTGCATTGTGTCAGGATTGTCCAATTTCCTGGTCAGTTATCTTTTTGCATCAAATGGATGAGGTCTGTACAAGAGATAATGGCTGGTGGTTTGAGTACTTCGAAAAGGGTGGGGTGGAGTGGAACTGGTGTTGTATAAACAATAGGAGAGCACCATGGGGGGGAGGGGGTGTATTTGTCTCAGCAGGACTTGCCTCCCAGCTGTCTGGTGGCTTTCAAGCCAGGTTTAGCTGTTTATGCAAACCGACTGCTTGTTGCAGAAATTCCTGGAAGGACCAGGACTCCATTTTGTTTTATATTAAAAAGGGCACAAAAATACAGTGTGGTACAGCTCAGATAAAAATACATTTCCACAATCTCAACGACAACCTCTCTGCGGAAACGCAGCCTTTTGACACAATCAGCCTCGCTCATGTCCAGGTACGAGCGCCTGGCTCGATATTGCCGACGTGGGTAAGGTCTCCTGCCCATCAGCCTACGGGCTATGACGTTCCTGGTGCGGTGAGCTCTAATCAATTCTCTCCTATGCAGTGAATTGCTGGTGAACCGTTGCATAATCCGTGGTGTTGACAATGCAGCACCCATTGTACAATTACAAATTTAAGTTTCAAACTGGCTATCTGGCTGCCTCTCCCTGTCCCTGGCCGAATGTCCTCAGCTTCCCTCGCAACTCGAAGGCTGGCTTGCTGTGTCTTCAGCCACCATCAGCCACTGCCGCCGCCTCTATCCCGTGGTCGAATAGCCTCAGTTACCCTTGCAGCTCGAAGGCTGCTTGCTGTGTCTTTGGCTGCCGTCGAGCCACTGACGCCGCCCCTGTCTGCTTCACACAGGTAGGAATATTCAATATTTTGTATTGGCTTTGTTTATAATTTTTTATTCAGGATGGCTCTTTACTTGTATAAGTAAATGCTTGTAAAATTTAATTACTTCCCTTCACCCCCTCCCCCTCCCCCCCGCCCCCGTTCCCTACGCCTGATTTGTAACCTACGCCTGATTTGTAAAGTGTAGGCAAGGTTTTCCTGAGCGTACAAAAATCTAGACTTACTCCATTCTAAGTTAGTTTGGAGTAAGTTTTCACTGCCTAAACTTTCAAAATAGGTGTAAGTGGCCGGACACGACCACTTTTGAAAAAAAAATCTGTTCCAAAATGAAACTGTTCGAACTGACTATAACTGGAGCAAACTAAATGCCGAGAATTGCAATTTCGAAGATACTCCATTCTAAACCAGTTGCTCCAATTCAGGCTGAAACTTGACCCTCATGTTTCTATGGTTCTAAGTTTCACATTGTGTAGCTGATAATTAACATTTACAACTCTATTTACAACCCTTTTTACGCACACAGTTGAACAGATAAGCATTTTTCTTTTGGAGTGTTGTGAGTCTATGACCAAATGCATCTTGCAAATAAATCTCATTAAAAATATATTAATCAGTATCGATGTGACAGGTTTAGAGATTTGCCATCAGCGACTGACCGATTAATACAAGTAACTCGGTTCGCTATCTGGTAGTCTCTTTGCAAAGCCACAGCTGTCTGTCCCTACACCACTGAGCCGCACTTTATATGGACGTTCCTACAACAGTTACAGGATGCGCTGTGGCTCAGGAGGCTCCACAAAGTGGGGACAGTTCAGCACACTTGAAATCATGCTAGTTATCATCTTTCTGCTTCTGCTGATTACGTGCGCTGGGTTGATAGCCATCGCATGGCTCGTGATCCACCAGCCCCTGGCTGTAGGTGAGTTTATTCCAAATCCTAATATACCAATTGGATGTGCACTATTACAAAGCAATATTTAACCCCTGTGGTGCTCCACGCATCACTCTCACTCCACGAAATTCCCGGTCTCAGCGTGCCATCGTGCAGAGGGCAGGATCTTCGCCACTGAGAGGGAGGGACAGTCAGGGCAGCGTTTGCTTTTGGAGACTTACCTGGGCATCAGTTCAAGCATTCCCGGGTGGAGGCCTTTGGCGAGGTTAGCTGCCTGACCTCTTAGATATAACTCAGGCAGGTCAGAGGAGAGAAAGTAGGTTCTATTTATCCACTTTCTAATCATACCTCTCCGCCCTTATGTTCAGAAATGGAGTTATGTCTTGGATGCGCGGTGTTCATATATGAGGATGTCTGCAACCTTACAGGATGTCTGTAATGTTAGGGGATGTCTGTAATGTTACAGGGTGTCTGTAATGTTAGGGGATGTCTGTAATGTTACAGGGTGTCTGTAATGTTAGGGGATATCTGTAATGTTAGGGGTGTCTGTAATGTTACAGGATGTCTGTAATGTTACAGATGTGTGCAATGTTACAGGGTGTCTGTAATGTTAGGGGATGTCTGTAATGTTACAGGGTGTCTGTAATGTTAGGGGATGTCTGTAATGTTAGTGGATGTCTGTAATGTTAGGGAGTGTCTGTAATGTTAAGGGGTGTCTGTATTGTTAGGGGGTGTCTGTAATGTTAGAGGATGCCTGTAATGTTAGGGAATGTCTGTAATGTTACAGGATGTATGTAATGGTAGGGGGTGTCTGTAATGTTAGGGGATGCCTGTAATGTTAGGAAATGTCTGCAATGTTACAGGATGTCTGTAATGTTACAGATGTCTATAATGTTAGGGTATGCTTGTAATGTTACAGGGTGTCTGTAATGTTACAGGGTGTCTGTAATGTTAGGGGATGTCTGTAATGTTAGGGGTGTCTGTAATGTTCGGGGATTTCTGTAATGTTAGGGGTGTCTGTAATGTTACAGGATGTCTGTAATGTTAGGGGATGTCTGTAATGTTACAGGATGTCTATAATGTACGGCGGGTATCTGGAATGTTAGTGGTGTCTGTAATGTTAGGGGATGTCTGTAATGTTACAGGGTGACTGTAATGTTAGGGGATGCTTATAATGTTACAGGGTGTCTGTAATGTTAGTGGATGTCTGTAATGTTACAGGATGTCTGTAATGTTAGGGGATGTCTGTAATGTTACAGGATGTCTATAATGTTATGGGATGCCTGTAATGTTAGGGATGTCTATAATGTTAGGGGATTTCTGTAATGTGTGGGGATTTCTGTAATGTTATAGAATGTCTGTAATGTTACTAGTCGGTCGCAAATTAGGGAGTGTTTACATATTAGTGGTATTTGCATGTTCGGGATTGTTGCATGTTAGGGCATGATTGCAATGTGAGGGAGTGTATTATGTTAGACATGTTTTCAGTATTAAGGGGTTGACTGCATAAGGAGGTGTTTGCATGTTTGCATTATATTATTATAATTTACATATTTTCGTATTTTGATATATCCCAAATTATTCTTGGTGCCCTGTCTCTGTGGGGAACTGGGCGGCTTGTTTGGGAAATAAAGGGGTCAATTCCTCATTAAGGATTGGCGCTCACTGGGGTCGCTGGTCAGCTTATCACAGAGTGTTATGTATGTAAACATTATCAATGTGTAAGACTTGCCACCAGGGGGCGCACCTCTGGGAGACCCAAGGGTCACCTGCACACCCCGGGCAAGCAGGTATAAAAGGCAGTCTACCATGCTGCTTCCTCACTCTGGAGTTACAGTAAAGAGATCAAGGTCACAACAGTTTGAGCTTAAGATATACAGTCTTGTGGAGTTATTCTAACCGTAACACAGAGCATGGCCCCTTTCTCTCTATTTAAATGAAGGGATGGAAGTGACGCTGCTCTGCTATGCTCTCATTTTAATTGGGCCTCTTTTATTTGCTCTTATTTTATCCATAGATAACCATAACATGACCAACCATACCGCCCAAGTCTCAAGGGGCTCCTTTACGATAACCCGAGGAGCCTCGTACACTACTCAGTTACAAAACAGATCCTCGCTGCAATTCAAGGCTCTCGCCTTTGATGTCCAACACCTGGTAGGTGTGATTTAGCATTCAGTTATTCACTTTAATCCTTGTGTTAAAGTTACGTGGGGAGCGACGGAGAAAAGTCAATTGTCCTTTAGACACACAATGCAACTCATTGCTGGCAGAATGTAGTCACTCCAGAGACTTGAGCACAAAAATCTAGGCTGACACTCCAGTGTGATACTGAGGGAGTGCTGCACTGTCGTAGGTGACATTCTTGTCCTAGGGTCAGTTCTTCATCTGTGTTTTTTAAATTATTGTTCTACGTAGTATTTACAGACCCAACTAGCCGGTGAGCCTCCTCCCACCCTACTTTACCTAGCCCCATCAACATAACCTTCTACTCCTTTCTTTCTCATGTGTTTATCAGATGCACCAACGTTAGCGTCCTCGACCAGGCCAACATCTCCAATGTCTCTAAGCACTGACCGCACTTGACCAGCTCCGCTGGGCAGGCCACATTGTCCGCATGCCTGACATGAGACTCCCAAAGCGAGCGCTCTACTCGGAACTCCTACACGGCAAGCGAGCCCCAGGTGGGGCAGAGGAAACGTTTCAAGGACACCCTCAAAGCTTCCATGATAAAATGTAACATTCCCACCGACACCAAAGATCGCCCTAAGTGGAGGAAGAGCATCCAGGAGGGTGCTAAGCACCTCGAGTCTCATCGCCGAGAGCATGCAGAAGGAGCGTGCGGGAAACCAGACTCCCCCACCCACCCTCTCCTCCAACCACTGTCTGCCCCACCTGTGACAGAGACTGTAATTCCCGTATTGGACTGTTCAGTCACCTGAGAACTCACTTTTAGAGTGGAAGCAAGTCTTCCTCAATTTTGAGGGACTGCCTATGATGATGATGTTTATCTAGCTTCCATTTAAATGCATCTATCGGGATGTGGGCATCGCAGGCAAGGCCGGCATTTATTGCCCATCCCTAATTGCCCTGAGAAGGCTGCCTTATTGAGCTGCTGGTAGCACTTTCATGCAACTGAGAAGCTTGCCAGGGCAGATAAAAGTTAACCATTTTGGTATGGAGTCATGACAAGCTGCATCACCTTGTCCGGAAGAGTAGAACCAGAGGACATGGCCTGCATTTGAAGAGGGTAAATTTGAAACAATATTTCAGTGAGTGGGTGGTCAGTCTATGGAACAGGCTCCCCAAGGAGATGGTGGGAGCAGTTAGTATCGATTTATTCAAATGCAAATTAGATAGATTTCTTTCAGGAAATAACATTGAGGTACAGTATATGAGTGGTGTGAGAGATGAGGGGCTGGATTTTAGGCTGTTCTATTTTCGAGGCGAAAACAGAGGCGGGGCGGGAAAGTTAGCGGCCGGGAATGGTTTGCGCTTTGGTAAGGAGGTTTGGGCACCTGGGCCCTGTGTCAGGGGGCGCAACGCGAAGGGAGGCTTTGTACACGTTTCGTGGCGCAAGGTTGGGATACTCGCGAACTAACGTGCCGGGCCGTGTGCGCTCCGAGAGAGGCCTGGAGGGGGGAGGGGGAGAGAAGGCGAAATCTTAAAAAACCCACAAAAACATTCCCAGAACATTGCCCACACCACCACAACACAAATCGCTGAAAACATTAAAAGAACAAATACTCGCACTTACCTACGGAGTAATTTACCTCCCTCTGGGCCGCCGGCTATGCCGGACCGCACTGATTTCCCAGGCGGTCATTGCAGGCACACTTCCAGGTGGACGGATCGGGGATAGGTCCAAACTCCCACCGGTGTCACCACCAGGGCGGTTGCACACCCAGCGCAGCTCTTCCCTGCAAAAGACGGACTGGAGGATCGCGATGGGGCGCAGGAGATCTGAACGCCGCCTTTCACACCGCTCCGCGGAGAAACCCGGAGTGTAAAGGACCGGACAATCCAGCCCAACGTGGGGTGAGTGAGGTGTGCTCGGGAGGAACTTTGGACCTGCGGTTCCCAAAGCTCTCCACCATTGGGGGATTCCCTCACCTCATGTCTGGGTCTGTTATAGGCTCATTGATGGAGACTGATCGTCAAGGTACCAGGATAGTGGAAATCGAACGAGATGGACTGAGTCTTTCCTGGTCAAGCACTGCCTATTTCATAGAATCATACAGCACAGAAGGTGACCATTCGGCCCATCGTGTCTGTGCCGGCATTGACAGAAGATCACTTGTTCCCTCAGTGCTCTTCTGCAGATAGCTGTGAATGACCCCCCCCCCGCCCTCCAAGCCCTCCCCAATCCTACCTCATTCTGGTTATTAAATGGACGTAAATGTAAAAATACCGATAAAGATTGCGGCCTATTGCCAAGGTACAAAGTGCACTAACGGTGTGGTGTAACGCGGCAATCGTTTGTTCCTGCAGATACGGAACATGTTCCTGCTGGGTGGACTCCGTGAGCAGTACAAAGGCTGTCAGCTTCTACAGTTCCGGTGAGTACCTCGCTGGTAACTCAAGGCGCTGGCACAATGAACAGACATTAGCACCAGCCTACAGAGCTCAATGCAAGCTCAAGGAACGCTACCTCATCTTTCAATTCATCCCTTTACAACCGTCCAGCCTCAACACCGAGCTCAACAACTTTGCACCATAACCACTTGTGGGAACAGCAGGCGCTGGCAAAGACCCTGCTGTTCCCCTTTACATCCTCCAGACCCATCCTTTGTTTCTTAACTTGTCCCATTTCCATCCCCTTTTACCCTCGCACCATCATCCCTTTAGTCATTCTGTCTCTCCTGCCTTCCACCCAATCACAGACTTTCCCTTTTGCTCTTTCCTCCCCTCCCCCCTTTCCCTGCTTAAAATCTGTTACATCTTTAACTTTTCCAGTTGTGACGAAGGATCATCGACCTGAAACATTAACTCTGTTTCTCTCTCCACAGATGTTGCCTGAGCCACTGAGTGTTTTCAGCATTTTCTGATTTTTATTTTCTATAAAGCCCCTCTGACCTTTCGCTTAATGTAATTGAAACTGATCTGAAATTCACAGATTAACGCTTTAACTGAGGCACTTTGTACAAATGCACAATCGCGTTTATCGCTAATCCTGCACAGACCGAGCTCACACTCTCTATGTTCTTTGGAATCAAGGACTTGTATTACTTAGTTGCCCTGTGCTTGGTCATCATCATCATAGGCAGTCCCTCGAAATCGAGGAAGACTTGCTTCCACTTTAAAAGTAAGTTCTTAGGTGACTGAAGGGCCCAATATGGGAATTACAGTCTCTGTCACAGGTGGGACAGACAGTGGTTGAGGGAAGGGGTGGGTGGGACTGGTTTGCCGCACGCTCCTTCCGCTGCCTGCACTTGGTTACTGCATGCTCTCGGCGACAAGACTCGAGGTACTCAGCACCCTCCCGGATGCACTTCCTCCACTCAGGGCGGTCTTGGGTCAGAGATTCCCAGGTGTCGGTCTACTGAGGGAGGGCTGCATTGTCAGAGATGATGTTTTTGGATGAAACGAGACCCTGTTTTCCAGTTTAACTGGATGCAAACGATCCCACAACAATATTCGAAGAAGGGCTGGGGTTTCTCCCAGTGTCCTGTGCCAGGATTTATCCCTCAACCAACACCAAAACTAGTTATTTATCTGGTACGCTGTATGTGAGACCTTGCACGCAAATTGGCTGCATTACTTCAGCAACTGCATGTTAAAAGTAATTCATTGGGTACAAAGAAAATAAATAACTTGCGCCTTTCATAACCTCAGGACGTCCCAAAGCGCTTTACAGCCCATGACGCACCTTTGAAGTGTAGTCACTGTTGTAATGTCGGAAACGTGACAGCCAATTTGTGCACAGCAAGCTCCCACAAGCAGCAATGTGATAATGACCCGATTATTTGTTTTAGTGATGTTGATTGAGGGATAAATATTGGCCAGGACACCGGTGATAACTCCCCCTGCTCCTCTTCAAAATAGTGCCGTGGGATCTTTTACATCTGCCTGGTTTTATCTCATCGGAAAGATGACACCTCCCTCAGAGCAGCACTGGGAGTGTCCGCCTGGATTTTGTGCTCACAACCTTCTGACTGAGGTCAGAGTGCTACCCACTCAGCCAAGGCTGACACTCAAATGAAGCACTTTGGGACGGCACTGAGGAGGTGAGAAGGTGTTGTGTAAATGCCAAGGGGCCGAAATTGATGGGACTCACTGCCCACTGCCGCCCACTACCGCCCACTGCCACCGACATTCCTCCTCGAGTTGCGCCCAGTGCCACTTTGGAGGTGGCCTGCAGCGGGCAGGAGGGGAGAGCCGCCAGGAACCGCCCGCTGAGTGGAGCAACTGACCTCCCGCCCGCCGAAATGGCAGATTGGTGCAGGCGGGAGTCGGCGGGAATCGGCGCCAGAACAGGGGGCTGGACCGCCGCGAGGAGGATGGTCTGTCCCCGACAGTGAGACTGAAGATCTGAAAAAAAAAAAGCTGAGTAATAAATGTTAATATATTTTCTTTACAGCGACTTACCTTGATGGGGTCCCCTGAAGGTCTTGAGATTTTTTTTTTTAAATGTTCTTTCTTTGCAGGTCTTCGTCCCTCCGTGGGCCCGACTGCATCCTCAGCAGCACTTGGGCGACAAGTGCCTTTGCCGCCGAGAATGAGAGCTCCCGCCCGCTGCCGCCCAGATTGGTGGCGTAAGTCCCTCCTTTGCCGCCGGCTGCCCTTTCAATGATCTTTGTGCCGAAAACCCCGCCCAGAGTACCGTCAGGTACCTCGGTGGCCATCGGCGGTCCTTTGGGCGGCACTTGGGTGGGCGGGGGCCTTCAGCAATTTCGGCCCCTTGCAAGTCTTTCTCATGCTCACCTCAACAGCACCCTCTTTCATGCAAATCTAACAGGTTCGCACAGCTGACTGGAGTAGTGCGACCTGAACTGACTGTTAGACTGAGGCTCCTACTTGGGTGGTCCCCCACTCACTGCACTGAGCCCGTCCATCAACGGCAGCTTGGGGCCATAAAAGGCGCGGCGAGCAGCGGCCATGGGCCGCGTGGAGGCATGACGCTGCAAGGTACAGCGCGAGCTGGTGCAGGAGGGCAACGGCTATGAAGAGTGACGTCATCAAGATCCAGGTCGGTGATTGGAGCGTGGGCAGGTACAGCAGGAGCGGCAAGGTCAGGGCGAAGGAGCGGCGAGAGACTGTGGAGGGACGTGATCGGGGCCCAGGGGAGGCGTGAGTTCGGGGCCAGGGGCCCAGGGGCAGCACGGGCCCAGCCCACACTGCGACGTGTGTGCGCACTCAGTCTGTGCAGCAGAGCTGGTCTCCAGTCGTCTTGGATAACCCTTGCCACTGGACCAAGACCTAGCTCTGTCAAGCCCGTGTGGTGGCTGGTGTGCAACGGCCACCCCACGTTAAAAATATCCACGCACAGGCATCTTCCACCCTTCAGGATGTAGATCGGGTCCTTCATTGAAACACATGTGAACTCATCCTTTTGGTATGGAAGCAAGTCATCCTCGATTCGAGGGACCGCCTATGATGATGATGATGATGTGGGTCCCCACTCCTAACTATATCGATTATTTACTGTACCAGATTCTCAGTAATGCTAGCTACAACTCTGCTGGCATGTGTTATGTTGCAAGATGCTAACCCTTATATCTTTAAGAAAGAAAGACTTGCATTTATATAGCACCTTTCACGACCTCAGGATGTCCCAAAGAACTCTACAGCCAATGAAGTACTTTATGAAATGCAGCCACTGATGTAATATAGGAAATGTGACTGCCAATTTGCACACAGCAAGGTCCCACAGCATGAGATAATGACTAGATAATCTGTCTTTAGTGATGTTGATTGAAGGACAAATATTGGCCAGGACATCGGGGAGAACTCCCCTGCTCTTCTTCGAAATAGTGCCATGGGATCTTTTACGTCCACCTGAGAGAGCAGACATACACGCGCAGGAATTTGAATGGGCAGCGCAGCCCGATAAAGGGGCCACACACCCAAATGTAAAATAGAGGGTGCATTGGTGATCACCTGTCCTAATAGTTCCTTATGTGGCTTGCTGTCAAATCTTTCTCTGATCATCGCTCCTGTGAAGCACCTTGTGACGTTTTTAACTGCGTTAAAGGCGCTATATAAATGCAAGTTGTTGCTGCTTCTTGTGCTTTTCAGAAATGGCAGTGTGGTTGTGTTGTTCGACCTCCACTTCACCGGCACCGTGTCAGATGCCAAGGTGCGCAGCGAAATGGTGACCGCTGTCGAAACTAACGAGGGGTTCTTTCTGGGAAACTTCCGAGTCAACACGAGCAGCATTCATATCACAAGTAAGGGAATGGGCGGAGGGCTAAACGGTGACGGGGTGATGGTTTGGGGAAGAGCGTTAGCTGTTGCCTCTACTTCACCGCTGGGGTTTGACTGAGCCGATTGTTGTATACTCACCAGCACCAGGGGAGTGGACATCGAGCGAACCAATGCCAACACCAACAAGCAGACACTGAGATTAATGCCTTCCTTAAGAATATCAAGACCCATTTTTTATGAATGGGTGTCACCGGCCATCCGCCCAGGTTTTCTGGAGGGTTATTGGGCAGTGAGCTAACCTACTCCCAACCTGCTCAGGCGACGCTCTACATGCATTTGTTCAACCGATCCCATCAAGAACATAAGAAATAGGAGCAGGAGTCGGCCATTCTGCCCCTCGAGCCTGCTCCGCCATTCAATAAGATCATGGCTGATATGATCATGGACTCAGCTCCACTTCTCTGGCCGCTCCCAAAGAAGTCCGAAACGCCCTTTCCTTGCTGAGTCAGCTGATTGCAGCCAGTGTAACGATTGGCCGAAGCGGCCGTGGGCTAAGGGAGGGGCCATTCCCGATCATGATTGCATTCCAGTCACCCTTGCTGAAAAGTACATTCGTTCTCGCGATCTGGGCGACGTTGGCAAGTCTGGAGAGACCCGTATGTAGACATGCTGAATGCAGGAAGGCTGGAGCTGGCTGCCTTCAGGACAGCCCAGTGGGAAAGAGTCCTGAAACATGCGCTAGACCTCCTTATTTACATAAGCAAAGAGGCCTAGCGCTTGTTTCAGATCCCGGGCCCTGGACGCCTGTACTTCAGCCGTTACCAATATGGCGGGTGGCAGACTGTTGCCTGCGTATGCCGCCCACAGTATTGGACACATAGGCGCCCGTTTTACTCCTGTGGACAGGATTGAGTGCGCAAGTGAAGTGCTCTACAAGTGAATAGCCAGTTGAAGCTCGCTCTCCCAGCTCACACGTGGAGAATGGTCAAGTCTCGGGGCAGCCAGCAGCTATAGAACTGTATCCAACACTCGTCAGTGACTTCAGGAGAGGAGGGAAGAAATAGGAGGAGGAGAAAAGAAAGGGTTTTGCTGTTACTATGTCTGATTTTCACTTACCGATGTATTTTTTTGTTTCAAAGAACATTGCTTTCCAGGAGACAGGATGTGTGCCGATGGTATAACCTGTGTCGATGAGGACTTGTTCTGCAATGGAGCAACGGATTGCCCCGACAGTTCAGATGAAGACAAGCAACTTTGTGGTACAGTTATCTTTTGGTTTCTTGCTTTGGTTGTGATGTGCATTTAGGTTCCAACATTACCACAACGACTACACTTCAAAAGTCCTTCATCAGCTGTCAAGCGTTTTGGAATGTTCGGAGGCTATAGGAATGCTAGTACTTTCTTGCTTAGTATTGGCATCACAGACAAGTGCTGTCCGCATTGGCAAAGGTGCCAGACCTGGAGTGTATGCATGGACTCAGGCCAGGCACCTGATACCGCATTGAGACTGGAAAGTAAAGCTGGGGTGTGTCAAACCCCAACTGTGGAGACCCGACCACATGTAAATGTGAACTTCAGCAGTTCAAGACCAAACTCAGATTCAATTTCCCACAGAGCCTTGTAATGTCACCAAGCGGTGACATAATCTGTCGACTAAGCTTCGCAATAGAAACATAGAAACGTAGAAATTTACAGCGCAGAAGGAGGCCATTTCGACTCATCGTGTCCTCGCCGGCCGACAAAGAGCCACACGGCCCTTGGTCAGCAGCCCTGAAGGTTACATATAAACCTATGAACAATGAACAATGGCGGAAAGGTAAAGAGCACCCGGCCCAACCAGTCTGCCCCACACAACTGCGACACCCCTTATACTGAAACATTCTACACTCCACCCCAACCGGAGCCATGTGATCTCCTGGGAGAGGCAAAAACCAGATAAAATCCCAGGCCAAATTAGGGAGAAAAAAATCTGGGAAAATTCCTCTCTGACCCATCCAGGCGATCGGAACTCATCCAGGAGATCACCCTGGCCGTATTCGATTACCTGCAGTACTTACCATTATATCTGCGCCGTCCAACAAAAGGTCATCCAATCGAATCCCACTTACCAGCTCTAGGTCTGTAACCCTGCAGGTTACGGCACTTTAAATGCCCATCCAACCATCTCTTTAAAGTGGTGAGGGTTTCTGCATCCACCACTCTTCCAGGCAGCGAGTTCCAGATCCTCAATCAGAAACTGAGAAGGAGTTCAGGAGAAGGAGCGAACATCAGCTCTCCATAACTGCAGTGACATCAGGAACCGTTTGCAGTCGGTTTGCTGTGTGCAGGGTAAATGAACCTTATGATGAGCATTAAAGTTAAACTCACTTCCGTGTCCACTAAAGCTGTGCCCAATAACGGGGCTACATTGCCTGCTGGGTGAATCTTTGGTTCAAGCATTTCTATTCCAATTGGTACACCGGTTAGATTTGTATGTCATTTGCTTTTTAGGTTTGCTTCCTGGCTGGTAGTGAGTTATCAATACAAGATGTCATTAACTGATCCTAAGGAAGCAATGGCAGTGTCCCAATTAGCTTTGGTGTCCCCAGTGTGAGACGTCGTCCCGTGATTGTCACCCAGCAACCCACCGCTTTGAAATTGATGCAGGATTACGCGAGGTTTGGAAACGACCCTTCCTCCCCATTTCTGCACCAGTCAGCTACCCTGATCCACTTTCTAGGTTGACGCATGAAAAAAGGCCTTTTGGGTGAGGAACTGTCCTCCAACATGGGTCAGTGCCTTTGGTGTGAAGAGAGATGTAGGTGTGGAAAATATCGCACACACACTTTCCTCACTCAGAATAAAGTCTGTATATTACACGATCGAATCAGTACCTACCAGAACTAAACCTCTGGTATATAGTGTGCACTTCCTACATGTGTTGCACCTACTTCCTGTCACACTTTAGCCATCACACTTTAGACGTTACAGTTTAGCCGATCCTCTGTCTCCACTGTGAACAATACTTGATCAAACCCCCTTAATTGGCACCCCATCCACCATATCGAACATTCACTCCCTCCACAACTGGCTGCAGCAACTCGCCAAGGCTTATTTGACAGCACCTCTCAAACCCGCAACCTCTACCACCTAGAAGGAAAAGGGCAGCAGGCGCACAGGAACACCACCACCTCCACGTTCCCCTCCAAGTCACATATCATTCTGATTTGGAAATATATTGCCGTTCCTTCACAGTCGCTGGTCAGAATCCAGGAACTGCTCCCTAACAGCACTGTGGGAGCACCTTCACCACACGGACTGCAGCGGTTCAAGAAGCCAACTCACCTCTGTTTGACTGTGTTCCCTTGTTCTTTTTCGTTTCATTGCTTTAAATATCAGATTACGCACACACACTCAGCTATAGTAATGCAGGATCAGCTCTTTATGGAAACCACATACTACACAACACCAGCAGAGAGCTTGGGTCTTTTTCATCCTACACCATTCCAGTATGAGCGAGCTACAGAACCAGTATTCGCTGCTGCTTTTGAGCCATGCACCATCCGATTCCAGTATATGCTACTAAAATAGTGTTCACTTACATTTCTTATAATAACTTTTACCTTTGATCACTACATTCCAATAAATCACAGTATATCAAAAGGTACATACAAATGCTAACTGAATAACAATGTAAACTAAACAACCAGGCACTCAACTTTCCTGAAATTGCTTTATTGCTGCATTCAACTCTTGCCATCGATTTTATTACTATAACACCAAATTGACGCATCCAAATATGGCTGAAAAAATCTCACACCTTGCCTCTCCTTCCCTGTGAGGACTTCCTCTGCTTTAATCTCTTACCCAATTTACAACCCATGTTCATCAGAAAGCTGTTTGCATTTTTAACCCAGCTGATCTCACAGACTGCACAGAGCAAACAATGAGGACTTCGCTCCTACAACCACTTCTCAAGAGCAATTAGCGATGGGCAATAAAGGCTGTCCTTGCCAATGATGCCAATAACCTACTCTAGGCATGTTGTAAATACATTGCATCACTGATACTTTTAGAGGAATAGAATTGAAAATAACTTAAGTTATGTTAAACCTATACTGAACCTTGGTTAGACCGCACTTGGAGTGCTGTGCACAGTTCTGCTCTCCATATTACAAAAAGGATATAACAGCACGGGAAAAAGTGCAAAAATGTATATAAGCATGGTAACAGAGCTGAGAGGTTTTACCTATCAGGAAAGATTGAACAGGCTGGGGCTTTTTTCTCTCGAAAATAGTCGGCTGAGGGGTGACCTAATAGAAATGTTCAAGATTATGAAGGGATTTGATAGGGTAGATGTAGAGAAGATGTTTCCACTTGTGTGGGAGACCAAAACTTGGGCAATAAATATAAATTATTCAATAATAAACCCAATAATGGATTAAGCTGAAACTTCTTTATTCAGAGGATGCTTAGAAGGTGGAACTCAGGATCACATGGAGTGATTGATAGATGCATTTAAGGGGAAGCAAGTTAAGTACATGAGGGAGAAAAGAATAGAAGGATATGTTGACAGGGTGAGATGAAGTAGTAAAGGTGGGAGGAGGCTCGTGTGGAACATAAGCACCGGCATGGACCTGTTGGGCGGAATGGCCTCTTTCTGTGCTGTAAAATTCTATGTAATTCTATGTGCTCAGAATTCAGCCTAGAGGCAAATTCCACCGTTGCCTTTGGTGGATTGGCTGCCTCATGGACCGCTGAGTCTCTATCCAAGGCCTGCCCCTCCCCGATATGTTGTCCTCATTGAGCTTCCGTGCCACTCCTTCCCCTTTCCTTGCTCCCCAACCAAATGGAAGCATAGAAACCTCGAAAATAGGTGCAGGAGTAGGCCATTCGGCCCTTCGAGCCTGCACCGCCATTCAATATAATCATGGCTGACCATGCAACTTCAGTATCCCATTCCTGCTTTCTCTCCATATCCCTTTAGCCGTAAGGGCCACATCTAACTCCCTTTTGAATATATCCAACGAACTGGCCCTAACAACTTTCTGCGGTAGAGAATTCCACAGGTTCACAATTCTCTGAGTGAAGAAGTTTCTCCTCATCTTACCCTTTATCCTTAGACTGTAACCCCTGGTTCTGGACTTCCCCAATATCGGGAACATTCTTCCTGCATCTAACCTGTCCAATCCCGTCAGAATTTTATATGTTTTCTCATATAAGCAAGGTTTTCTCAGCTCCATGCAACAAGTAGAAGGCTCCCGTTAAAATAGACCTGCGGAGTAGAACTGTGGGGGTACTATTGGCCTTTTACTCCCCTTCCTGTGGTCCCAGCTCCCCAGCTGAAGCATGACCCCTTCCTTTCCTCTTTCAGCTACTAATCAATTACCCGCTATCAATTTCCAGCATTTTCTGTCTCTGTTACAAATGTGGTTGTAAACTGGTGTCTGGCACTCTGTAGTGGTAGGAGACGGTAATTAATATCCTTCTCTCGCTCCCACAGCTACACCCTGCGATGGATTATTTTTGCTGACTGGCCCTTTCGGTTCATTCCATTCGATTCACTTCCCCAAGCCGTACGATCCTGACACGTTCTGCCGATGGATTATCAGGTAAATTACCGGAACACGTCAACACTCGGGGCACTATATTAGTGTGCTTCCCTGCACCTCTATTCTTTTTGTTAATTCATTCACAGGATGTGGGCATCGCTGGCAAGGCCAGCATTTATTGCCCATCCCTAATCAAGACCCAGACTTTTGCGTCAGTCCAGAGTCACGGGGACCAGACGGCCTCTGTTACCTCATTAAAGTGTGTCAGCTGTCGCTCACTGGGTAACACTCTCACCTCTGAGTCAGAAGGATCATGGGCCGAAATTGCCCTTTTCCTTAAGGCCTGTTACCGCCGGAAATCGATGGCCATGCTGCGGAGTGCAACGGCTGGCGATTTTTCGTGGAATGGCCGCCATTGTGAAAATTCCGCTCCCGCGGTGTTCTGCCAGTGACCTGCCGCCCATCCCCCCCCCCACCCGACCCACTATCGCTCCGCTGCTGACAATCCGTCCTAGTACGTCATCAGGAATTTCGCTCAAGAGGCCACTGCATCAACCGCGCCGGCAAAAACAGACGAACCACGGTAGGTGCGCTCCGTTCCCAGCGGTGGTACTGTGGGAGTGCTGCACTGTCAGATGGTGCTGTCCTTCAGTTGCGATGTTAAATTGAGGCCATGTCTGTCGTTGCAGGTGAATTTAAGAGATCGCGTGGCATTACAGGTTGAACGTCCGAAATGCGGAGTTCCAAAATTCGGAACGTTCCGGAATCCAGACACCGGGCCGATCCGTGGCGGGGTCGTCCAGAAACCGCAAAGTATTCCAAAATCCGGACTCCCCCCGACCTTCATCGGTCCGACCTCCAGCCCGACTTGCCGCGACTTCGCCCGCCCCGACCTCCGGCCCGACCTCCAGCCCTGACCCTCGGCGGCCCGACCTCCGGCCCGACCTCCAGCCCGACCTCCAGCCCTGACCCGCGGCGGCCCGACCTCCGGCCCGACCTCCGGCCCGACTTCGCCCGCCCCGACTTCGCCCTGACCCTCGGCGGCCCGACCTCCGGCCCGACCTCCGGCCCGACCTCCGGCCCGACTTCGCCCTGACCCTCGGCGGCCCGACCTCCGGCCCGACCTCCGGCCCGACCTCCGGCCCGACCTCCGGCCCGACTTCGCCCTGACCCTCGGCGGCCCGACCTCCGGCCCGACCTCCGGCCCGACCTCCAGCCCTGACCCTCGGCGGCCCGACCTCCGGCCCGACCTCCAGCCCTGACCCTCGGCGGCCCGACCTCCGGCCCGACCTCCAGCCCAACCTCCGGCCCGACCTCCAGCCCGACCTCCGGCCCGACCTCCGGCCCGACTTCGCCCGCCCCGACTTCGCCCTGACCCTCGGCGGCCCGACCTCCGGCCCGACCTCCGGCCCGACCTCCAGCCCTGACCCTCGGCGGCCCGACCTCCGGCCCGACCTCCGGCCCGACCTCCAGCCCTGACCCTCGGCGGCCCGACCTCCGGCCCGACCTCCGGCCCGACCTCCAGCCCTGACCCTTGGCGGCCCGACCTCCGGCCCGACCTCCAGCCCGACCTCCGGCCCGACCTCCGGCCCGACTTCGCCCGCCCCGACTTCGCCCTGACCCTCGGCGGCCCGACCTCCGGCCCGACCTCCGGCCCGACCTCCAGCCCTGACCCTCGGCGGCCCGACCTCCGGCCCGACCTCCGGCCCGACCTCCGGCCCGACCTCCAGCCCTGACCCTCGGCGGCCCGACCTCCGGCCCGACCTCCAGCCCGACCTCCGGCTCGACCTCCGGCCCGACCTCCGGCCCGACCTCCAGCCCGACCTCCAGCCCGACTTGCCGCAAATTCGCCCTGACCCTCGGCGGCCTGAATTCGCCTCCCCCCTCGCCCCCTTACCTCGGCTGCCCGACCCCACCTACTTCGGCCCAGGCAAAGACATTCCAAAATCCGGAAATACCCGGAATCCGGAACGGTCCCGGTCCCGAGGTTTCTGGATTTCGGACGCTCAACCTGTATTTCGAAGTAAAGCAGGGGATTTCTTCGTAGTGTCCTGGGGCTAATATTTATCTCTCAACCTACATCACAAAAAAAACAGATGGTCTGGTCATTATCACAGCGGGAGCTTACTGCAAATTAGCTGCCATGTTTCCTACGTTACAGCAGTGAATACACTGTAAAAAGAAAAGTACCTAATTGGCTCTGAAGCGTGTTGGGTCATCCTGAGGGCATGAAAGGTGTGAGTCTTTCGTTCAAGTGGCTATGCGTGCTTCTAAACTGCAACTGGGGATAGGGAGCACCCGACACAAGGTCACTCCACTCTTCACCCAACATTCACGACAGACATTCTACAGCACAAGTCACTGGATAGTGATGAGGAGCAGGAACCCTGGCTGTCTTTGTCCCTTACCTAAACCAGAGACATTGAGGCCGAATGGTATCCTTGCTGAGATCAAGAAAGAAAGAACGAAAGTCCTGCACCCCTATGGTACTTTTCAATGACCTCAGGACATCTTGAAGCACTTTACAGGCAAGGACATACGTTTTGAAGTGTAGTCATCATTGCAATGTAGGAAACGCAGCAGCCAAATTGCGCACAGCAAGCTCCCACAAACAGCAATGTGATAATGACCCAATAATCTGTTTTTGGTGATGTTGATTCAAGTAATTCAGCACAGATCAGGCATCACCCTGATGCCTGAGAGGCAGTGTTATACCATATTCACACAGGGAACATAGTTATTGCTCATCATCATCATAGGCAGTCCCTCGCAATCGAGGAAGACTCACTTCCACTCTAAAAATGAATTCTTAGGTGACTGAACAGTCCAATATGGGAATTACAGTCTCTGTCACAGGTGGGACAGACAGTGGTTGAGGGAAAGGGTGGGTGGGACTGGTTTGTCGCACGCTCCTTCCGCTGCCTGCGCTTGTTTTCTGCATGCTCTCGGCGACGAAACTCGAGGTGCTCAGTGCCCTCCCGGATGCTCTTCCTCTACTTAGGGCAGTCTTTGGCCAGGGACTCCCAGGTATTGGGATGAACGATGACCACTTTCCATCTAGTTCACCTTCTACCATCCTGTATTAACCAAGCCAGTACCATTCCTTCTATTAACATGTGTTTCTAGTGTTCCAGACAGGTTTCTGCACTATGTTTATGAATTATGATTACGATGATGAAAAGAGTGGTCATTATGGTTGAAGGGATGGAAATGGTTCTATTTTACTGATTTTAATAGAAATATGTCCCAAAGCGCTGTGCAGGAACGTTATCAGTCAAAATTTAACACTTGAGCCACATCGGGAGATATTAGGACAGGAGACCAAAAGCTTGCTCAAAGAGGTAGGTTTTCAGGAGCATCTTAAAGTGGGAGAGAGAGGTAGAGAGGCGAAGAGGTTTAGGGAGGGAGTTCCAGAACTCAGGGTCCACGGAGCTGAAGGCACGGCCACCGATGGTTTAATGAGTGAATGTCATCCTGAGCCACTGGTGAAACTTGGCACACTCCACGTCCAGATTAAGCAAATCTTCATCGAGTCTTTGGATCATTAAGCAACTCATTGGCAGCTTACAAAGTATAAAATGAGCGATGCTATAAGCTGCTTCAGGATTGGTCTGCTGTCTGTTAATGAAATCACGTCAAATTCGATGCTGCAAATTTGCTATCATTAAAATCCAGAAAATAAATATATATATATGTCGTTATTAACATCTTTCAAAAGAGAGGACAAATATATCCCCTCTATGCGAGTCTGGCCCTGGTAACATGCAGCTTGTAAGTTCGGATATTATTAACTCTTAGACTGCTGCCAGAATTATGGAAAGTCCTGCCCCCTCCCTTCCCACAACACTCCCCTCACCTCCCCTCTCAATCAAAGCAGAGGATGTCCTCACAGTCTCAAGAGCACTTTACAGCCAATGAAGTATGTTTGGAGTGTAGTCACTGTTGTAAGAACGTGAAGATAGGAAAGCAGCAACTGTACCAGACCCAGGTCAGTTCTCGGCCTAATTGGGTGGTCTGGGAATGCCCCGAGACACTCCCCCAGAGGTCGTGCATTGATTGGAGGGGGGGGAGGGGGGGGTGCCAAGGAACTGAAATTAGGGGCTGGTAAGTTTATTAGAACTCCCTAACGTCTCACTTGTGTGTGTGTGCTTGTGACTAGAGTTGAACCAGGCCTTTACATAAAGGTGGGTTTCACTGACTTCCAGACTGAGGAATGGACTGACTCCCTCAACCTGTACCAGGGGACAGGCTCCGGTAAAGAATTAATCGGTAAGCAATCAACTGCTTGGTACATTCTTAGATTAAATCTATTGTAATTTTCTTTGTGGGGTGAAGGTGAGAGGTGTTAGTGCTGGAGAATTTTTCCTATTTCAGACACCCAGGGGTGAATTCTGACGCAGTCCCACAGTTGCAATTAGCAATGCAAAGACTTATAGCCGTTCGATTCCTGCCTGCCGCCACCATCTGACCTGGGCCCTTTATTTAGGCGGCCAAGGTGCCTGCCTGACTCAGATGAGAGCTTTATTATGTTATTATCCACTCTGGGTCCAATGACGTCCATTTTACTGAGCAGGGTAGATGAGGAGGCCCTCTCAGATAAGTCAAAAGCAATTTGAGTGCTGCTGCGGACCCCATAAGGAAAGACTAGGCCTCTGCTGCCTTGGGCTCCCCTCTATCCCACCTGCAAAATGGCCCCGATGTACCCACCCGACCCGTGACTTACCTTAGGGCCAGAGGGCAGCTGCCAGAACACGTGATTTTGACCAGTCCAAAGCTGGCTAGGTGCCTCGTTCCAACTGTCAGCTGTGGCTCAGTGGGCAGCACCCTTGCCTCTGAATCAGAAGGTTGTGGGTTCAAGTCCCACTCCAGCAACTTGAGCACATAATTCTAGACTGACTCTGCAGTGCAGTGCTGAGGGAGCGCAGCACTGTCGGAGGTGCTGTCTTTCGGACGAGATGTTAAGCTGAGGTCCTGTCTGCCGTCTGAGGTGGACATAAAAGATCCCAGGGCACTATTTCGTGGGGGAATTATCCCTGGTGTCCTGGCCAATATTTATCCCTCAATCAACATAACAAAAAAACAGATTATCTGGTCATTATCACATTGCTGTCTGTGGGAGCTTGCTGTGCGCAAATTGGCTGCCGCGTTTCCCACATTACAAGCGTGACTACACTCCAAAAGTACTTCATTAACCGTAAAGCACTTTGAGAGGTCCGGTGGTCGTGAAAGGCGCTATATAAATGCAAGTCTTTCTTACTTTAAGTGTTTCGGGACGGCACCTGACTGGCAGGATGTGAATGAGGCCCGGCAGGTAAAATAGCCCAAGCCTCAAACTAATGACATCAGGTGTGTTTGACACTGACTCATTGGCTGGAACTGGCTGCCAGTTAAATCGCCCCCCTGCCACTGTCAGCACTGAGTATTTGTATAGTATAGTGAAGTGCCTCTAATCTGCCCCAATAACGTGTCTCAGTCTCGGCAGAGACAATCCTAGTGCGCCATTTCCCAATTTCAAAATGGGGTTGCCCGGCGGCCTTGCCCGGCCCGTTAATCCCGCTTGGCGCCTCGAGGCTCTCGGACGGTTCGATGCAAGTGAGGCTGGGTCCACACAGCCACCTCGTCACAGTAGGGACGGGCGATCGGCCGCACACTCCGCTGGTCAGGAGCCCGAAGGTCAGTAATCGAGCACCTCCTGGGGGAGTGGGGGGGGGGGGCGAGGCATGGGAGGGAAAGGCCTGCTCCCCCGCTGAGGTCTAACCTTGGAGTGAGCCAGCGGAGGGAAAGGCTTATGGGAGGGGAAGGAATCTCAACCTCGGCAAAAACAAATGGGAGGGGTTTGGTTTTTAACAACGATTCCCGGCATCAACTCACGCAACCCTCACCTCACTCTGTTTCCCTCAGCCTCGCTCTCAGGCTCCCATCCCGGATCGGTGAGGATTTTCTCCGACCAGGCTACGGCAGAATTCCAGACGGATAATTTCCCATCTGCTGATTTTGGTTTCAACGCAACCTTCACAGTGTTTAACCTCAGTGCCGTCAGCAGTAAGTCTGCACAATTGCCCGAAGGGAAACTTGTGTTTCATCGGAATGTAGATTGTAATTCTCTGTTCCAGCAGCTGGGTGTGAACAAGACACCAGAACAAAACAGCGATCCAGTGGCAAATCGTAATCGGTGCCCTGCCACAGGTTGGCAATCAAGAACAAGGGAACATAATCTTAAAATTAGAGCGAGACCATTTTCGGACGGAAATCAGAAAGCACCTTTTCACACAAGGGGGTAGTATAGATTTGTAACCCCCCTCCCCCAAAAGACTGTGGCTGTTGGAGGGGGATGCAATTGGAGCTTTCAAGACTGAGACCGATAGCTTTTTGTTAGGTTAGAGCTGGTAATTGGGATTAGACAGGATGACCCTTTTGTTGGACTGTGCAGATATAATGGTAAGTACTGCAGGGAATCGAATACGGCCAGGGTGATCTCCTGGACTAGTTTCGATCGCCTGGATGGGTCAGAGAGGAATTTTCCCAGATTATTTCCCCCTAAATTGGCCTGGGTTTTTATCTGTTTTTTGCCTCTCCCAGGAGATCACATGGCTCCGGTTGGGGTGGAGCGTAGAATGTTTCAGTATAAGGGGTGTCGCAGTTGTGTGAGGTGGACTGGTTGGGCTGGGTGCTCTTTGCCTTTCCGTCATTGTTCATAGGTTTATATGTAACCTTTAGGGTTGCTGACCAAGGGTCGTGAGGCTCTTTTTCGGCTGGCGTGGACACGATGGGCTGAAATGGCCTCCTTCTGCGCTGTAAATTTCTATGTTTCTATGTATTATATGGAGCAAAGGCAGGTAATTTAGTTGAGGTACAAATCAGCCACGATCTAATTGAATGGTGGGACAGGCTAGAGGGGCTGAATGGCCTCCTCCTGTTCCTAATGTTGCTATGTCAGTGCACTGCACTGCACCGTGGAGTGTTATTATGACCCTGAATATTTGTGGGGGATGTGATCCCGATAGGTATGCCCAGGGTCACGCCCGTCACCGGCACTGACCCCGGACAAAGTTTCCGGGGTCAATGGGAGGCCTCCCCCTCCCCAATATTGGGCCGTGGCTCAGCACTCCTACTGATCAGCGGGGGTGCAGACTCTCGGGCACTGATGCTCTGATTGAAACTCCCATCCATTTGGTTTCCCAGCTTGGCGGAGATGGTTAAGCTCAGACCTTGTCTACCACGCCTGGTAGATTGACAATGCCTTGGGCTCCTGCATCCATTGAGATGACCGCACGTTCCGCGGTTGACTGCAGAACATCGATGCCCTGAACCGGAACCCCACACACGTGGGTGATGGACTGCACCGCATGCTCCAACATTGTGTGGAAGATTCCTCATAAGAACATAGGAATCAGGAGCATGGTGGAGCAGGTCCCTCGTGCCTGCTCCGCCGTTCAATATCATGGTCGATCTTCGGCCTCAACTCCACTTTCCCGCCCGATCCCCATACCCCTAGGGTCCAAAAGTTTATCTAACGCAGCCTTGAACCACTCAGCATCTGCAGCCCTCTGAGGCAGAGAATCCCAAAGATTTACAACCCGCTGAGTGAAGAAATTCCTCCTCATGTCAGTCCTAATTGGCCGACCCCTTACCCTGAGACTGTGCCCCCTGGTTCTAGACTCTCCAGCCAGGTTGAAACAACCTCTCTGCATCTACCCTGTCAATCCCCCTCAGAATTTTATATCTTTCAATGCGATCACCTCTCATTCTTCTAAACTCCAGAGAGTTTAGAACCGCACAGGCAGCCTTGAGCAAATATGTTGCATATGAAGCATTGGAACGTCGGAATTGTTAGATGCATAAAGACGCAGGTCCATCCAGATCGCCTTCTACCATCCTAGTAGTCGCACGATACAACTACAATGGAGTTGTTGACTTATCGTAGCAATCAATTTCCATAAATGAGTCTACAACAGAGCCAGACATGAGGTGAGGAAAACGCCAGTGGTGGAGAGCTTGGAAACCATAGATCCACAGTCACCTGTTCCTCCACAGCTCCTTACACTCACCACACGCCATGTCTCAAATGACTCGTGCACTATTTCCCAAAATGTTATTTTCTACAGAGAGCCGCCCCCTGTTTTATGGCAGACACATCTATTCCGTCAGCTTCAGCTTTGTTTATTCAATGTTTTACTAACAAACGCACTCAGGCAAGCAGTACTTGTGTGCACACTAGGTCCGTGCAGCAGAGCTTGGTCTCCAGTCGTCTTGGTTAATCTTTGCCACTGGACCAAGACCTAGCTCTGTCAAGCCCATGTGGTGGCTGGTGTGCAACGGCCACCACACATTAAAAGAATCCACGCACAGGCATCTTCCATGCTTCAACATGTAGTTCGGGACCGGGAATATCTGGGTCCCTCATTGAAATATCGGTGAACTCATCCCTTTTTGGTGTGGATGCGGGTCATCCTCGATACGAGGGACTGCCTAATACGACTAATACTTACTGGGAGAACTGACTGAATGGTCAGTAATCATTTAGCTTGGGGTTTACTCTCAGGTCACAAAACAGTGCCGATGTGTTTAATGCTGTGATTGCCATTATCTCTGTCTGTAGATCAGGAGAAAATAAACTGCAAGTTTCAAGACGGACTTTGCTATTGGAGACAAGATCCATTGGACGACGGTGATTGGGAGAGACTCAGTGGACCTTCCTACCCACCCCTAACTGGCCCGACTGATGATCACACGTATGGAAACCAATCAGGTAGTAATGAACCTGTTGTAACCATAACACAGAATTACACCGAGTGCACAGCACAGAAACAGGTCGGTGCCGATGTTTATGCTCCAGGAGAGCCTCCTCCCACCGTTCCCCATCTCACCCTATCAGCACATCCCTCTAGTCCTTTCTCCTTCAAGTAATTTTCTAACTTCAATACTTCAACGCATCGATACTATTCGCCTCAACCACTCCCTGTGGCAGCGAGTTCCACATTCTCACCGCTCTCTGGGTAAAGACGTTTCTTCTGAATTCCCGATTGGATTTATTAATCACCATCTTATACTGATGGCCTCCAGCTTTGGTCTCCCCACAATTGGAAACATTTTCTCGACATCGACCCAATCAAACCTTTTCGTAATTTTAAAGACCGTTATTAGGTCAGCCTTCTCTTTTCTATATGTGAACAAAGCACATATCATCATCATCATCATAGGCAGTCCCTCGGAATCGAGGAAGACTTGCTTCCACTCTTAAAATGAGTCCTTAGTTGGCTGAACAATACGAGAGCCACAGTCCCTGTCACAGGTGGGACAGACAGTGGTTGAAGGAAAGGGTGGGTGGGACAGGTTTGCCGCACGCTCCTTCCGCTGCCTGCACTTGGTTTCTGCACGCTCTCGGCGACGAGACTCGAGGTGCTCAGCGCCCTCCCGGATGCTCTTCCTCCACTTAGGGCGGTCTTTGGCCAGGGACTCCCAGGTGTTGGTGGATGTTGCACTTTATCAGGGAGGCTTTGAGGGTGTCCTTGTAACGTTTCCTCTGTCCACCTTTGGCTCGTTTGCCATGAAGGAGCTCGGAGTCGAGCGCTTGCTTTGGGAGTCTCAGGTTAGGCATGTGAACAATGTGGCCTACCCAGCGGAGCTGATCAAGTGTGGTCAGTGCTTCAATGCTGGGGATGTTGGCCAGGCAGTGGGAGCAAGGCAAGTGGGTGGCTCACTCCAAACATGCTGGAGTCTCACAGGGCAAAGCAAGGGACCCCTCTGGCTCCCTTTTCTCCCCTGATTTGACCTCTACAACAATATAACCACAGCTCATCTCTGAAAATGGCACGGAAGGTGAGGGCTCTGGAGTTCCTTTGGATCATGGAAGGGCCCAGGCCACAGTTGACAACAGCTCCAGCATGATCAGAATTAAGGTTAAGAGATTAAGCCAGCCTTCCATCTCCCACCCTCTGTAAACTAGAGGGGATTCAAAACTCTGCTGCCTGTGTCCTAACTCGCACCAAGTCCTGTTCACCCATCACCTCTGTAATGGAGGCATGTGAAAAAGGAACGGCAGTAATCATGGGGGATTTCAACCTACATATCGATTGGTCAAATCAAATCGCACGGGGTAGCCTTGAGGAGGAATTCATAGAATGCATACGGGATTGTTTCTAAGAACAGTATGTTACAGAACCTACAAGGGAGCAAGCTATCTTAGATCTGGCCCTGTGTAATGAGACAGGAATAATAAACAATCTCCTAGTAAAAGATCCTCTCGGAATGAGTGATCACAGTATGGTTGAATTTGTAATACAGATTGAGGGTGAGGAAGTAGTGTCTCAAATGAGCAAACAAAGGGGACTACAGTGGGATGAGGGCAGAGTTGGCTAAAGTAGACTGGGAACACAGACTAAATGGTGGCACAATTGAGGAACAGTGGAGGACTTTTAAGGAGCTCTTTCATAGTACTCAACAAAAATATATTCCAGTGAAAAAGAAGGGTGGTAAGAGAAGGGATAACCAGCCGTGGATAACCAAGAAAATAAAGGAGAGTATCAAATTAAAAACCAATGCGTATAAGGTGGCCAAGGTTAGTGGGAAACTAGAAGATTTGGAAAATTTTAAACGACAGCAAAGAATGACTAAGAAAGCAATAAAGAAAGGAAAGATAGATTACGAAAGTAAACTTGCGCAAAACATAAAAACAGATAGTAAAAACTTTTACCAATATATAAAATGGAAAAGAGTGACTAAAGTAAATGTTGGTCCCTTAGAAGATGAGAAGGGGGATTTAATAATGGGAAATGTGGAAATGGCTGAGACCTTAAACAATTATTTTGCTTCGGTCTTCACAGTAGAAGACACAAAAACCATGCCAAAAATTACTGGTCACGGGAATGTGGGAAGGGAGGACCTTGAGACAATCACTATCACTAGTGGGGTAGTGCTGGACAGGCTAATGGGACTCAAGGTAGACAAGTCCCCTGGTCCTGATGAAATGCATCCCAGGGTATTAAGAGATGGCGGAAGTTATAGCAGATGCATTCGTTATAATTTACCAAAATTCTCTGGACTCTGGGGAGGTGCCATCGGACTGGAAAGCAGCTAATGTAACGCCTCTGTTTAAAAAAGGGGGCAGACAAAAGGCAGGTAACTATAGGCCGGTTAGTTTAACATCTGTAGTGGGGAAAATGCTTGAAGCTATCATTAAAGAAGAAATAGCGGGACATCTTGATAGGAATAGTGCAATCAAGCAGACACAACATGGATTCATGAAGGGGAAATCGTGTGTAACTAATTTACTGGAATTCTTTGAGGATGTAACGAGGATCGAGGTGCACCGATGGATGTGGTGTATTTAGATTTCCAAAAGGCATTCGATAAGGTGCCACACAAAAGGTTACTGCAGAAGATAAAGGTACGCGGAGTCAGAGGAAATGTATTAGCATGGATCGAGAATTGGCTGGCTAACAGAAAGCAGAGAGTCGGGATAAATGGATCCTTTTTGGGTTGGAAATCGGTGGTTAGTGGTGTGCCACAGGGATCGGTGCTGGGACCGCAACTGTTTACAATATACATAGATGACCTGGAAGAGGGGACAGAGTGTAGTGTAACAAAATTTGCAGATGGCACAAAGATTAGTGGGAAAGCGGGTTGTGTAGAGGACACAGAGAGGCTGCAAAGAGATTAAGCGAATGGGCTAAGGTTTGGCAGATGGAATACAATATCGGAAAATGTGAGGTCATCCACCTTGGGAAAAAAAACAGTAAAAGGGAATATTATTTGAATGGGGAGAAATTACAACATGCTGCGGTGCAGAGGGACCTGGGGGTCCTTGTGCATGAAACTCTTTTAGAGTCTACCTGCAAAAACATAAAACATTAAACCGTGCCACCCGACCTGGGTGACACACCAGACATTTACAAGGCCCTTTTTTCCTTTTTTTTGTTTTTTTTTTGTGTTTTTCTTTTTTTTTTTGGTTTTTTTTTTGGGCGCTAAAATCACATTTTTCCAGTGCCCCCTATAAAAGGGAAGGGGACACTAAAAGCACCGGCAATTAAAACAAATTAAACTTTAAAACATAAAATCAAATTAAAATTTGGATCTCAAAAAGTTAGTTTGCAGGTGCAGCAGGTAATCAGGAAGGCGAATGGAATGTTGGCCTTCATTGCGAGAGGGATGGAGTACAAAAGCAGGGAGGTCCTGCTGCAACTGTACAGGGTATTGGTGAGGCCGCACCTGGAGTACTGCGTGCAGTTTTGGTCACCTTACTTAAGGAAGGATATACTAGCTTTGGAGGGGGTACAGAGACGATTCACTAGGCTGATTCTGGAGATGAGGGGGTTATCTTATGATGATAGATTGAGTAGACTGGGTCTTTACTCGTTGGAGTTCAGAAGGATGAGGGGTGATCTTATAGAAACATTTAAAATAATGAAAGTGATAGACAAGATAGAGGCAGAGAGGTTGTTTCCACTGGGAGGGGAGACTAGAACTAGGGGGCAAAGCCTCAAAATATGGGGGAGCCAATTTAAAACCGAGTTGAGAAGGAATTTCTTCTCCCAGAGGGTTGTGAATCTGTGGAATTCTCTGCCCAAGGAAGCAGTTGAGGCTAGCTCATTGAATGTATTCAAATCACAGATAGATAGATTTTTAAACAATAAGGGAATTAAGGGTTACGGGGAGCGGGCGGGTAAGTGGAGCTGAGTCCACGGCCAGATCAGCCATGATCTTGTTGGGTGGCGGAGCAGGCTCGAGGGGCTAGATGGCCTACTCCTGTTCCTAATTCTTATGTTCTTATGTTCTTATTAATATTGGGAAGGTCTGGAACCAGGGGTCACAGTCTGGGGATAGGGGTGGGCCATTTAGGACCGAGATGAAGAGAAACTTGTTCACCCGGAGAGTGGTGAACCTGTGGAATTCTCTGCCACAGAGAGTTGTTGGAGCCAATTCGCTAGATGTATTCAAAAAGAAGTTAGATGTCGTCCTTACTACTGGGGGGATCGGGGTTTATGGCGAGAAAGCAGGAATGGGATACTGAGGTTGCATGTTCAGCCATGAACTCATTGAATGGCGGTGCAGGCTCGAAGGGCCGAATGGCCTACTCCTGCACCTATTTTCTGTTTCTATGTTTCTATGTTTCTGTGTGCTCGCTGACCTGCATTGATTTCCAGTTAGGCAACGCCTCGATTTTGAAATTCTCACCTTCATTTTCCAATCTCTCCATGGCCTCGCCCCTCCCTATCTCTGTAATCTCCTCCAGCCCCTACAAACCCCCGAGATCTCTACGTTCCTCTAATTCTGGCCTCCTGCACATCCCTGATTGTCATCGCTCCACCATCGATGGCCGCGCCTTCAGCTGCCGAGCTCCTAAGCTCTGGAACTCCCTCCCTAAGCCTCTCCGCCGCTCCACTTTTCCTCCTTTAAGTCGCTCCTTAAAACCTACTTTTATGACAAAGCTTTTGGTCACCTGTCATAATATCTCCTTATGTGGCTCGCTGTCAAATTTTGTTTGATAATCGCTCCTGTAAAGCACCCTGGGATGTTTCACTCTGTTAAAGGCGCTATATTAATACAAGTTGTTGTTGTTGTTGGAAAGAGACTAATTGTGTTTGCCACTACTGTTCCTCGTTCATTGAATGCAACCCTCCCCCACAAATTATACAGTCCAGAAGATCACTATGTTACAAGCCTATTTCCTATTAGCACCAAAACAGCTGGCAGCTAGGAGTAGGTGGATGAGTTTTGCCACCAAGTCTGTTCCTGCAGTTGACCTGGAGGGAGAGCAGTGTCCTGCTGTGAGAGTGTGTGCTATTGTAAATAATGTGTGGCAACATCTCCCCCTACTGACTTCAACCTAAAATTGCAGCTACACGTGGAGCTTTTTCTGTGTTTTGTTCCTCACGGCCCAATAATTTCATGAACTAGCTTTACAAGTCAACCTCTGACAGAAGACTGCCCTGTGGAAATGGAGGATAGCGACCAGTCCTCAAATCTCCTTTCAATGTTTCCTGTAGCTGTGGCTCAGTCAGTAGCACTCTTGGTTCAAATCCCACTCCAGAGACTTGAGCACATAATCCAACCTGACACGCCCAGTGCAGTACTGAGGGAGTGCTGCCCTGTTGGAGGTGCCGTCTTTCAGGTGAGATGTTAAACCGAGGCCCCATCTGCCCTCGCAGCTTGGATATAAAATATTCCATGGCACTATTTCGAAGAAGAGCAGGGGAGTTCACCCTGGTGTCCTGGGTCAATATTTATCCCTCAACCAACAGCACTAAAAACAGATTATCGGGTCATGATCTCATTACTGTTTTTGGGACTGTGCTGTGTGCAAATTGACTGCCGCATTTCCTACATTAACTAAGACCGCCTATTTCCACCTCCATAATATCGGCCGATTCCGCCCCTGCCTCTGCTCGTCTGCCGCTGAAACCCTCATCCATGCCTTTGTTGCCTCCAGACTTGACTATTCCAATGCACTCCTGGCTGGCCTCCCACATTCTACCCTACGGAAACTTGAGCTCATCCAAAACTCTGCTGCGCTTGTCCAAACTCACACCAAGTCCCGTTCACCCATCTTCCCTGTGCTCGCTGACCTAGATTGGCTCCCGGTTAAGATTTTAAAATTCTCATCCATGTTTTCAAATCCTTTCATCACCTCTCGCTCTTCCCTATAATCTCCTCCAGCCCCATAACCCCCCAACCCCGAGATATCTGCACTCCTCTGATTCTGGTCTCGTGACCATTCCTGATTATAATCGCTCAACTATTGGTGGCCGTGCCTTCTGTTGACTGGGCCCTAAGCTCGGGAACTCCCTCCCAAAACCTCTCCGCCTCTCTACCTCTCTTTCCTCCTTCAAGACGCTCCTTAAAATCTCCCTCTTTGACCAAGCTTTTGGTCATCTGTCTTAATATCTCCTTATGTGGCTCAGTGTCAATCTGGCAAGGAATTAAATCTCCACTGTATCTTTAATGCAGTCTATTCACTTGCTGTATGGAACCACTGCTAACCCCGCCCCCTAACACCATTCCCTTGCTATTTAATACTGGAGAGCTAGAAAATCAGAGAGAGCGGCACTGAATCTGAGCTGGATCATAATCCTACAGCCAGGCAGGATATGTCCATGGAAACATATTAAGACAGTTGAGGGCCCCAGCTTGGGCTGTGAATGATTCCTGGATGATATCATGAGTGTTGTGCACGCAATTAGACTGAGTACTGTTTAACTCCAAGAGGTATGACCTTGGCTCTGCTTTATTAAGGCCCAAAGTGACTAATATACAAAATGGCTGGCCTTTTATACTTGGGCTGCACACACGTGCGTGCAGCCCAATGGCCTCCAACAGTGATGCCACCTAGTGGCTAGTGATCCCAAAAGTACATACATGACAATGAGTATCACTAATCTATCACTAGGGTGTATTGACCAAGTGCTTCCTCGATTGAAAAGCTAGGCTCTCGCGAACTGGTTTGAATGAAAAGAAAAAAGATTTCTATAATACCTTTCACGACCTCAGGATGTCCCAAAGCACTTTGCAGCGACAGAAATACTTTTGGAGTGCAGTCACTGTTGTAATGTAGGAAACGCGGCAACCAATTTGCGCACAGCAAGCTCCCACACACAGCAATGTGATAATGACCGATAATCTGTTTTAGTGATGTTGATTGAGGGATAAATATTGGCCCACGACACCGAGGATATCTCCCCTGCAAAATAGTGCCCTAGGATTTTTTACGTCCACCCGAGAGGGCAGATGGGGCCCCGGTTTAATGTTTCATCCGAAAGACGGCACCGCCGACAGTGCAGCACTCCCTCTGTACTACACTGGAGTGTTAGGCTGGATTTTTTTATGCTCAAGTCGCTGGACTGGGACTTGAACCCACAATCTTTCTGACTCAGAGGCAAGAGTGCTGCCCACTGAGCCACAGCTGAGATAAGTGTCGACAGAAAGCTTCCATGTCAATGGAAAGTTTCTCCGCCCCCCCCCACCCCCACCCCACCGCCTTCGTCACCATTGACGGCCATGCCATCAGCCACGTAGACCCCAGGCTCTGCAATTCCCTGCCTGAACCTTTCCCCCTCCCTTTCCTCTTTAAGATGCTGCTTAAAACCCACCTCTTTGA